>NC_135235.1:260650429-261269275 GCF_051348905.1 Ranitomeya variabilis | reverse complement strand
CACAGATCCCCATAACAGCGCATCATCCACAGATCCCCCATAACAGTGCATCATTCACAGATCCCCCATAACAGTGCATCATTCACAGATCCCCCATGACAGTGCATCATCCACAGATCCCCCATAACAGTGCTTCATTCACAGATCCCCCATAACAGTGCATCATCCACAGATCCTCCATAACAGTGTATCATCCACAGATCCCCCATAACAGTGCATCATTCACAGATCCCCCATGACAGTGCATCATCCACAGATCCCCCATAACAGTGCTTCATTCACAGATCCCCCATAACAGTGCATCATCCACAGATCCTTCATAACAGTACATCATCCACAGATTCTCACAACAGTGGATAATTCACAGACTCCATAACAGTGCATCATCCACAGATCCTCACAACAGTGCATCATCCAAAGATCCTCCATAACAGTGCATCATCCACAGATCCTCACAACAGTGCGTCATTCAAAGATCCTCCATAACAGTGCATCATCCACAGATCCCCATAACAGTGAGTCATCCACAGATTCCCACAACAGTGCATCATCCACAGATCCCCATAACAGTGCATCATCCACAGATCCCCATAACAGTGCGTCATCCACAGATCCCCCATAGCAGTGCGTCATCCACAGATTTCCCACAACAGTGCATCATCCACAGATCCCCACAAAGGTGCATCATCCACAGATCCCCATAACAGTGCATCATCCATAGATCCCCAAAACAGTGCGTCATTCACAGATCCTCCATGACAGTGCGTCATCCACAGATCCCCATGACAGTGCATCATCCACAGATCCCCCATAACAGTGCATCACCACAGATCCCCCATAATAGTGCGGCCTCCACAGATCCCCCATAACAGTGCATCATCCACAAATCCTCCATAATAGCGCGTCAGCCACAGATCACCCATAACACTGTGACATCCATGGATGCTCTCATCTTGTGGGTGCTGATGTGGACGGTGATTCGGATACCAGATGGACGTCTGCCACCAGCGTTTACTTTCCCAGCAGATGATAATCTGCGGATCCATCAGGGGGTCACCTGGGGGGTTTCATTGTTTGGGATTTTCCCTCCATATAATCTAATGATCCCTTACAACAATAGCAAAGGGGCTCCCATTACTCCATCTGGTGGCTGCATACAATGACTGTCAGACCAGCAAAGAGGAGAAACAAACAGGAGAAGGAGAAGAAAAACAGGAGGAGAAGAAACAGTGGAAGGTGACATCAGTCTTTGGATTGAAATGTCTCTAATGTGGATCTACCAGTGTCCTATTGTTACAGCGCTGTACTGATAATGGGGGGTTTCTTCTACCTTCCTCCATGAACGCTGCCCAGAACTTGTACTATGGACCCTGTATGGTTGGCGATATCGGGGTCATAAAACCTGAAACTCCCCATTTCCCCTCTTCTTCATGAAATTACCTGAATCCCACTGCGGCTCATTACCTTGGGCATGTCCAGACCGCGCGGTGTGGGTGTGCCATGAGCACACCTTGTACATCCAGCACTAAGGATACCACAACTGACTCTTCCAGTTATCACACGCGCCGCCCCGGCTCCAGGAACAGGAGATGACCAGTTCTGGGTGGATGCTGAGCCGAAATCAGTGGGTAGCAAAATATCAAAAAAAAAAATCAAATAGTCCATAAATAAAACACAACCTGAGCAATGCAGGAGAGATCAGACACAGCAGGAGGGAAGCTTAGCGGCAGCAGACTGACAATGACTGTACCGATACTAAGACAGAGAAGAGGGTCCGCCGCCTACACAGCACCCCTTCATATACTGCCCAGAGATCCAAAGTATTCCATATACAGCCTGCAGGTCCCCACTACAGTGCATCATCCACAGATCCCCCATGACAGTGCGTCATCCAAAGATCCCCAATGACAGTGCGACATCCACAGATCCCCCATAACAGTGCGTCATTCACAGATGCCTCATAACAGTGCATCATCCACAGATCCTCCATAACAGTACTTCATCCACAGATCCTCATAACAGCACGTCATCCACAGATCCCTGTTGTGAACTCTGTTTTTGGGCTCTCTCTTGTGGTCACAAGTGGTACTGTGTGAGTGCTGTCTTTGGGCTCCCTCTGGTGGCTCTTTGTGTCATTCTGCAGGTCTGAGGCTGGTTCAGCTGTCTCGTTATCTGTTAGCTGGTTTCCTATTTAGCTCACCTGGACTTTCAGTGGTTGCCTGCTGTCGATGTATTCAGTGCTATTTTGATCTCTCCTGAATCCCTTCGTTATCAGTCTCGCCAAGAGAAGCTAAGTTTCTGTTTGGTTATTTTTTGCTCATCAGTGTTCAATATGTTTCTTGGTTATTTATTTGTCCTTGTCCAGCTTGCTAATATGTGATTTCCTTTCTTGCTGGTAGCTCTAGGGGGCTGAGTTTCTCCCCTCACACCGTTAGTTGGTGTGGGGGATCTTGAATTCTCAGCGTGGATATTTTGTATAGGGTTTTTTACTGACCGCACAGTTCCCTGTCTGTCTTCTGCTATCTAGTATTAGTGGGCCTCATTTGCTGAATCTGTTTTCATTTCTACGTTTGTATTTTCCCCTTACCTCACCGTTATTATTTGTTGGGGGCTTCCTATATCTTTGGGGTTTTTCTCTGAGGCAAGTGAGGTCTTACTTTCTCTATAGGGGTAGCAAGTTTCTCAGGCTGCGTCGAGACGTCCAGGAATTTAGGCATGTTCACCGGCTACCTTTAGTGTGTTTGGTTAGGATCAGGTTGCGGTCAGTCCAGTTACCACCTCCCTAGAGCTTGTTCTATGTTCAGTAACTTAGCTAGTCTATTCTGTGATCCTCAGCCACTAAGGATCATAACAGTACAGCAGGCCAAAAAGTGTTTAATGTATCGCAGAAGTGGGATAAGAGAAGCCCTGAGTACAATTTGTTTTGTTTTTTTTCCTCTCCCTTTGCTGCAGTCTGTTCAGCTTCTCTCATCCCCTTAATCTCTGGGTGGCTTTGAGTTCAGCTGCAGACATGGATATTCAGAGTCTGACTTCTAGTGTGGATCATCTTGCTGCAAGGGTGCAAAGCATTCAGGATTTTGTTGTTCACAGTCCTATGTCTGAGCCAAAAGTACCTATTCCTGAGTTGTTTTCTGGAGATAGATCAAGGTTTCTGAATTTTAAGAATAATTGTAAATTATTTCTTTCTTTGAGACCACGTTCCTCTGGTGATTCCGCTCAGCAAGTTAGAATTGTTATCTCCCTGTTACGTGGCGACCCTCAAGATTGGGCTTTCTCCCTGGCGCCAGGAGATCCTGCATTGCTGAATGTGGATGCGTTTTTTCTGGCGCTTGGATTGCTTTATGAGGAACCTAATCTTGAGAACCAGGCAGAAAAGGCCTTGCTGGCTCTCTTTCAGGGCCAGGATGAAGCTGAGGTGTATTGTCAAAAATTTCGGAAATGGTCGGTGCTTACTCAATGGAATGAGTGTGCCCTGGCTGCAAATTTCAGAGAAGGTCTTTCTGAAGCCATTAAGAATGTTATGGTGGGGTTCCCCACGCCTGCAAGTCTGAATGACTCAATGGCTTTGGCCATTCAGATTGATCGGCGTTTGCGGGAGCGCAAATCTGCGCACCATCTGGCGGTGTTTTCTGAACAGAGACCTGAGTCTATGCAATGTGACCGTGTGACCGAATTCTGACCAGAATTGAGCGGCAAAATCATAGACGTCAAAATGGGTTGTGCTTTTACTGTGGTGATTCAACTCATGTTATCTCAGCATGCTCTAAGCGCGTAAAAAAAATTGCTAAATCTGTCACCGTTGGTACTATACAGCCTAAATTCATTTTGTCTGTTACTTTAATTTGTTCTTTGTCTTCCTATTCGGTTATGGCTTTTGTGGATTCAGGTGCTGCCCTGAACCTGATGGATTTGTCGTTTGCCAGACGCTGTGGTTTGGTCCTGGAGCCTTTGGAATTCCCTATTCCACTGAGGGGAATTGATGCTACATATAACCCCTTAAAACTTCACTTTTATTGTTACCACAATAAAACCCCAACCCAAAAATAGAGAAAAAATAGTCACAAAAATGTTAAATAACCTATTAAGGTCCTAGATACAGCTACTGCTCAAACCTGCCTGTCTGTGGAGGTTGGCACCCTAAGAGACGATTTTTTGGCGCCCCCACTCAACGCAGACTGCCCCTATCTCCCATGCACTGTCCCTCTCAGTGCAGGTAGGAAAACAATATAGGGAAAGTGCAGTAGTGAAAAACTAAATTATGTAATATAAACCATAATCGGGACCTAAATAGGTACCTCCATATGATAAAATTCTTTGGCACAACGCACACAAAATTAACAAATAATGCCCCTTACACTAATGTTGTCCTCCAATGGCAACTAGGATAGCGCTCAGACCTATATAATATAATCTAATGCCAGAGAGAAGTCAATGAGCTAGTGGCAACAATAAATATATCATTAACTCCACCATTGGGCACATAACCAATCATATAGTACCCCTAATTAGGTAAAGCATGAAAAAGCGGCCATTGGAAAAAATAAGGGTAAACTTAGCGTGTGCCGTCTCTCCTCAACGCATTTCCCCGCTCTCACGGTTCATCAGGAGGAAGCGATGGTATATTGATGCAGCATGCCACCTGGATATAGGGATGATTGGTTATGTGCCCAATGGTGGAGTTAATGATATATTTATTGTTGCCACTAGCTCATTGACTTCTCTCTGGCATTAGATTATATTATATAGGTCTGAGCGCTATCCTAGTTGCCATTGGAGGACAACATTAGTGTAAGGGGCATTATTTGTTAATTTTGTGTGCGTTGTGCCAAAGAATTTTATCATATGGAGGTACCTATTTAGGTCCCGATTATGGTTTATATTACATAATTTAGTTTTTCACTACTGCACTTTCCCTATATTGTTTTCCTACCTGCACTGAGAGGGACAGTGCAGGGGAGATAGGGGCAGTCTGCGTTGAGTGGGGGCGCCAAAAAATCGTCTCTTAGGGTGCCAACCTCCACAGACAGGCAGGTTTGAGCAGTAGCTGTATCTAGGACCTTAATAGGTTATTTTACATTTTTGTGACTATTTTTTCTCTATTTTTGGGTCGGGGTTTTATTGTGGTAACAATAAAAGTGAAGTTTTAAGGGGTTATATGTGCGTCACATTCATGATTTTCCCCAACAACATTTAGTTTTTGTTTAGCTGAATTGATGCTACACCATTGGCTGAGAATAAGCCTCAGTATTGGACTCAAGTGACCATGTGCATGACTCCTGTACATCAGGAGGTGATTCGCTTTCTTGTGCTGCATAATTTGCATGATGTTGTCGTTTTGGGTCTGCCATGGCTGCAGGCTCATAATCCAGTTCTGGATTGAAAAGCTATGTCTGTTTCAAGTTGGGGTTGCCAGGGGATTCATGGCGATGCTCCTTTGGTGTCAATTGCTTCTTCCACTCCTTCTGAGGTCCCTGAGTTTTTGTCAGACTACCAGGATGTATTTGATGAGCCCAGATCCGGTGCCCTGCCTCCTCACAGGGATTGTGATTGTGCTATAAATTTGATTCCTGGTAGTAAGTTTCCTAAGGGACGACTTTTTAATTTGTCTGTACCAGAACATGCCGCGATGCGGAGTTATATAAAAGAGTCTTTAGAGAAGGGACATATTCGCCCGTCCTCCTCCCCTCTTGGTGCAGGATTCTTTTTTGTGGCCAAGAAGGATGGTTCTCTGAGACCTTGTATAGATTATCGTCTTCTAAATAAAATCACGGTCAAATTTCAGTATCCTTTGCCATTATTATCTGATCTGTTTGCTCGGATTAAGGGGTCCAGTTGGTTCACCAAGATAGATCTTCGTGGTGCATATAACCTTGTGCGTATTAAGCAGGGGGATGAATGGAAAACAGCATTTAATACGCCCGAAGGCCATTTTGAGTACTTGGTGATGCCTTTTGGACTCTCTAATGCTCCTTCTGTGTTCCAGTCCTTCATGCATGACATCTTCCGAGAATATCTGGATAAATTTATGATTGTGTATCTGGATGACATTTTGGTCTTTTCTGAGGACTGGGAGTCCCATGTGAAGCAGGTCAGGATGGTATTTCAGGTCCTGCGTGCTAATGCCTTATTTGTGAAGGGCTCAAAATGTCTCTTCGGAGTACAGAAGGTTTCCTTTTTGGGTTTTATTTTTTCTCCTTCTACTATTGAGATGGACCCAGTCAAGGTCCAGGCTATTCATGACTGGACTCAGCCTACATCTGTTAAGAGTCTTCAGAAGTTCTTGGGTTTTGCTAATTTTTACCGTCGCTTCATTGCTAATTTTTCTGGCGTGGTTAAACCCTTGACGGATTTGACCAAGAAGGGTTCTGATGTGACTAATTGGTCTCCTGCGGCCGTGGAAGCCTTTCGGGAGCTGAAGCGCCGGTTTTCTTCGGCTCCAGTTTTGTGTCAGCCTGATGTCTCTCTTCCTTTTCAGGTCGAGGTTCATGCTTCTGAGATTGGAGCAGGGGCTGTTTTGTCGCAGAGAAGTTCTGATTGCTCTGTGATGAAGCCTTGTGCTTTCGTTTCAAGAAAGTTTTCGCCTGCCGAGCGGAATTATGATGTTGGTAATCGGGAGTTGTTGGCTATGAAGTGGGCATTTGAGGAGTGGCGACATTGGCTCAAGAGAGCTAAGCATCGTGTGGTGGTCTTGACTGATCACAAAAATCAGATTTATCTCGAGTCTGCCAAGCGGCTGAATCCTAGACAGGCTCGTTGGTCGTTGTTTTTCTCCCGTTTCAATTTCGTGGTCTCGTACCTGCCGGGTTCGAAGAACGTGAAGGCTGATGCTCTTTCTAGGAGTTTTGTGCCTGACTCTCCGGGAGTTTCAGAGCCGGCTGGTATCCTCAGAGAGGGAGTGATTTTGTCTGCCATTTCCCCAGATTTGCGACGAGTGCTGCAGAAATTTCAGGTGGATAGACCTGACTGTTGCCCACCAGAGAGACTGTTTGTCCCAGATAGATGGACCAGCAGAGTTATTTCCGAGGTTCATTCTTCGGTGTTGGCAGGCCATCCTGGGATTTTTGGTACCAGAGATTTGGTGGCTAGGTCCTTCTGGTGGCCTTCCTTGTCGCGGGATGTGCGTTCCTTTGTGCAGTCCTGTGGGATTTGTGCTCGGGCTAAGCCTTGCTGTTCTCGTGCCAGCGGTTTGCTTTTGCCTTTGCCTGTCCCGAAGAGGCCTTGGACGCACATTTCCATGGATTTTATTTCGGATCTTCCAGTCTCTCAGAGAATGTCTGTCATCTGGGTGGTGTGTGATCGTTTTTCCAAAATGGTCCATTTGGTGCCCTTGCCTAAGTTGCCTTCCTCCCCCGATTTGGTTCCTCTATTTTTTCAGAATGTGGTTCGCTTGCATGGCATCCCTGAAAATATTGTGTCTGACAGAGGATCCCAGTTTGTGTCCACATTTTGGCGGATCTTTTGTGCTAAGATGGGCATTGATTTGTCTTTTTCGTCGGCCTTCCATCCTCAGACGAATGGCCAAACCGAGCGAACTAATCAGACCTTGGAAACTTATTTAAGATGTTGTGTTTCTGCTGATCAGGATGATTTGGTGACTTTTTTGCCATTGGCCGAGTTTGCCCTTAATAATCGGGCTAGTTCTGCTACTTTGGTTTCGCCTTTTATCTGCAATTCTGATTTTCATCCTCGTTTTTCCTCGGGTCAGGTCGAGCCTTCTGACTGTCCTGGGGTGGATTCTGTGGTGGATAGGTTGCAGCAGATTTGGAACCATGTGGTGGACAATTTGAAGTTGTCACAGGAGAAGGCTCAGCGCTTTGCCAACCGCCGTCGCGGTGTGGGTCCCCGACTTCGTGTTGGGGATTTGGTATGGCTGTCTTCTCGGTATGTTCCTATGAAGGTCTCCTCTCCTAAATTCAAGCCTCGCTTCATCGGTCCTTATAAGATTTTGGAAATCCTTAACCCGGTGTCATTTCGTTTGGACCTCCCAGCGTCGTTTGCCATTCATAACGTGTTCCATAGGTCTTTGTTGCGGAGGTATGTGGTGCCTGTGGTTCCTTCTGTTGAGCCACCTGCCCCGATGCTGGTTGAGGGCGAATTGGAGTACGTGGTGGAGAAGATCTTGGATTCTCGTATTTCTAGACGGAGGCTTCAGTATTTGGTTAAGTGGAAGGGTTATGGTCAGGAGGATAATTCCTGGGTTGTTGCCTCTGATGTTCATGCGGCCGATTTGGTACATGCCTTCCATGTGGCTCATCCTGATCGCCCTGGGGGTTTTGATGAGGGTTCGGAGACCCCTTCTCAAGGGGGGGTACTGTTGTGAACTCTGTTTTTGGGCTCCCTCTTGTGGTCACAAGTGGTACTGTGTGAGTGCTGTCTTTGGGCTCCCTCTGGTGGCTCTTTGTGTCATTCTGCAGGTCTGAGGCTGGTTCAGCTGTCTCATTATCTGTTAGCTGGTTTCCTATTTAGCTCACCTGGACTTTCAGTGGTTGCCTGCTGTCGATGTATTCAGTGCTATTTTGATCTCTCCTGAATCCCTTCGTTATCAGTCTCGCCAAGAGAAGCTAAGTTTCTGTTTGGTTATTTTTTGCTCATCAGTGTTCAATATGTTTCTTGGTTATTTATTTGTCCTTTTCCAGCTTGCTAATATGTGATTTCCTTGCTTGCTGGTAGCTCTAGGGGGCTGAGTTTCTCCCCACTCACCGTTAGTTGGTGTGGGGGTTCTTGAATTCTCAGCGTGGATATTTTGTATAGGGTTTTTTACTGACCGCACAGTTCCCTGTCTGTCTTCTGCTATCTAGTATTAGTGGGCCTCATTTGCTGAATCTGTTTTCATTTCTACGTTTGTATTTTCCCCTTACCTCACCGTTATTATTTGTTGGGGGCTTCCTATATCTTTGGGGTTTTTCTCTGAGGCAAGTGAGGTCTTACTTTCTCTATAGGGGTAGCAAGTTTCTCAGGCTGCGTCGAGACGTCCAGGAATTTAGGCACGTTCACCGGCTACCTTTAGTGTGTTTGGTTAGGATCAGGTTGCGGTCAGTCCAGTTACCACCTCCCTAGAGCTTGTTCTATGTTCAGTAACTTAGCTAGTCTATTCTGTGATCCTCAGCCACTAAGGATCATAACAGATCCCCACAACAGTGCATCATCCAAAGATCCTCCTTAACAGTGCATCATCCACAGATCCCCCACAACAGTGCATCATCCACAAATCCCCACAACAGTGCATCATCCACAGATCCCCATAACAGTGCATCATCCACAGATCCCCATAACAGTGCGTCATCCACAGATCCCCATAACAGTGCGTCATCCAAAGATCCCCCATAACAGTGCGTCATTCACAGATCCTCCATAACAGTACTTCATCCACAGATCCTCATAACAGCACGTCATCCACAGATCCCCACAACAGTGCATCATCCAAAGATCCTCCTTAACAGTGCATCATACACAGATCCCCCACAACAGTGCGTCATCCACAGATACCCACAACAGTGCATCATCCACAGATCCCCATAACAGTGCATCATCCACAGATCCCCATAACAGTGCGTCATCCAAAGATCCCCCATAACAGTGCGTCGTTCACAGATGCCTCATAACAGTGCATCATCCACAGATCCTCCATAACAGTACGTCATCCACAGATCCTCATAACAGCACGTCATCCACAGATCCCCACAACAGTGCATCATCCAAAGATCCTCCACAACAGTGCACCATCCACAGATCCCCACAACAGTGCGTCATCCAAAAGATCCTCCTTAACAGTGCATCATCCACAGATCCCCCACAACAGTGCGTCATCCACAGATCCCCACAAAAGTGCATCATCCACAGATCCCCATAACAGTGCATCATCCACAGATCCCCATAACAGTGCATCATCTACAGATCTCCATAACAGTGCGTCATCCAAAGATCCCCATAACAGTGCATCATCCAAAGATCCCCCATAATAGTGCGTCATCCACAGATCCCCATAACAGTGCTTGATCCACAGATCCCCACAACAGTGCATCAACCACTGATCCCCCATAATAGCGCGTCACCCACAAATCCTCCATAACATTGTGTCATCCATGGATGCCCTCCTTTTGTGGGTGCTGATGTGGATGGTGATTGGGATACTAGATGGACGTCTACCCCCAGCGTTTACTTTACCAGCAGATGATAATCTGCGGATCCATTAGGGGGTCACCTGGGGGGTTTCATCGTTTGGGATTTTCCCTCCATATAATCTAATGGTCCCTTACAACAATAGCAGAGGGGCTAGCATTAGTCCATCTGGTGGCTGCATACAATGACTCTCAGACCAACAAAGAGGAGAAACAAACAGAAGAAGGAGAAGAAACTTTGGAAGATGATATCAGTCACTGGATGGAAATGTGTCTAATGTGAATCTACCTGTGTCCTATTGTTACAGCGCTGTACTGATAATGGGGCATTTCTTCTACCTTTCTGCATGAATGCCACCCAGAACTTGTACTATGGACCCTGTAAGGTCAGCGACATTGGGGTCATAAAAGCTGAAACTCCCCATTTCTTCATGAAATTACCTGAATCCCGCTGTTAGCTGTCAAGTTCCCGCCACTGCACAGGAGTAATCTCGAACCATGTCTGATGCGGTCTCCCATTCTTCCTCAGCCGCAGTGGAGTCTGCTCAACAGAGACATCATTCCCAGCATCTGGCTCAAGCATTCTAGCTGCCACCCCAGGTTCAGCCTTTGTAACCATCATTGATCGGCGGCGAACAGGCGTTCCAGGCACTAATTCCTGCTTTTCATCTACTGAGCATGCTCATGGGATGACCTCTCTTTGAAGTTCGGAGGTCACATGCTCAGGTCCTGTAGCAGCTCCGATTGGACCACTTGAAAGGTCCTGAAAGGCTACATCTATAAAAGGCTCGCATGGCCTCTCGGCCATGCGCTAGTATAAACTTGCTAATCTGTGTGTGTATGCTTGTCGATGAATGAAAGCTCCTAATCATTCCTAACCCTAGAGTTATTGCCTGCTCATGAATGGTGGAAGCTACCTAGCGCCTGACAGTGCTATCCCATACATCTAGTACACAATACTGCGTCTCTTAGCAGCGACCACCAGTGCGGCGCCATGTGCAAATAGTGCGCTTACCTGGCCCTATTTATGGTGCTTAGTGGCGTCCACCAGCGAGTTTCAGTTCAGTTCTTTCCCTGACACCACAGTAGCAGTGTCTAGCGCAAGAGGTCTACAGGAACTCTTTCCCTGAGTCTTAAACAGAGTTCTGTGACTCTCTGCGCTCTCTGTGCAGTATAGTGGCCCTGTGACGCAACAGTGTTCGCTTCCTTCATAGCGGGTGAAGCTAACAAGCACTATTGGCCCTATGCGGATGTGTTCTCCAAGAGGGTTGCGGAGACCCTTCTGCCTCACCACCCCTATGACTATCCTATTGACCTCTTGCCTGGTGCTGAGCCTCCCCGGGGTCGAGTCTACCCGTTATCTCTCCCGGAGACAGAGGCAATGTCTCAGTACATCCAGTAGAATCTGGCAAGAGGATTCATTAGGAAGTCAGTGTCACCCGCAGAGGCTGGGTTCTTCTTTGGGTAGAAGAAGAACGGAGAATTACATCCCTCCATAGACTACAGAGGTCTTAACGCCATAACCATTAAGAATAAGTACCCTCTGACACTTATATCTGAGCTGTTCGATAGGTTGCGGGGGGCGAGGGTATTTACTAAGCTTGATCTGTGGGGTGCTTACAACCTGATTCGCACCGGTGAGGGGGACGAATGGAAGACGGCAGTTAGCACCAAGAACGGGCACTATGAATACCTGGTGATGCCCTTCGGGCTCTGTAATGCTCCTGCCATTTTCCAAGACTTTGTGAACAATATCTTCTGGGATATGCTCACCACCTTGGTTGTAGTCTATCTGGATGATATGCTCATCTTCTCTCCAGATATAGACTCCCACTGGAGAGATGTTTGCAAAATCTTCAACCTCTTACAGGCAAACTCCCTCTATGCCAAGTTGGAGAAGTGTGTTTGAGCAGGAGTCCTTGCCTTTCCTGGGCTATATCATCTCCGCCCATGGGTTGGTCATGGATCTTGCCAAGCTACAGGCTGTGATGGACTGGCAGGAACCCCATTCTCTCAAAGCGGTGCAGCGCTTTATGGGGTTCATCAACTATTATCACCAGTTCATTCCCCACTTCTCAACCTTGGTAGCTCCCCTGGTTGCCCTCACCAAGAAGGGAGCTAATCCCAAATTGTGGTCGGAGGAGGTCTCCAAGGCCTTCCTCTCTATCAAGTCACACTTCGCTAGCGCTCCCATTTTACATCACCCCGATGTTGATAAACCATTTATCATGGAGGTGGATGCTTCTTCTGTCAGTGCTAGAGCAGTCCTCTTTCAGAAGGATGCTCAAGGTTGGAAGCATCCTTGCTTCTTCTCCAAGACCTTCTCACCGGCGGAGAGGAATTATTCCATCGGGGACAGGAAGTTGCTAGCCATGAAGTTGTCCTTTTCGGAGTGGAGACACCTCCTGGAGGGGGTTCACTATCCCTTCCAAGTATTCGCCGACCACAAAAATTTGGTATATTTACAAACCGCCCAGCGGCTAAACTCTCGCCAGGCCAGATGGTCCCTTTTCTTCTCCCGGTTCCACTTCACCCTCCATTTTCTCTCAGAGGAGAAGAACACTCGTACCGATGCTCTCTCCCGCTCCTTAGTGTCATCAGAGGAGGAGGAGCCTCAGCTAATTGTCCCTTTAGGGAGCCTGAGAACTGTGGCCCTGGTTTCACTAGAGTCTGTGCCTCCAGGCAAGACTTTTGTTCCACCTAATTTGTGACCGGAGGTTCTCTCTTGGGCCCACTCCTCCAGGGTGGGTGGACCAAGAGGACATCTGAGCTCCGGGTGAGGACATACTGGTAGCTGCATATGGCCCGTGATGCCGGAGACTATATTGGGGCGTGTGTCTCCTGTGCCAAGAATCGGTCTCCTCAACAACGGCCTGCTGGGGTACTTTACCCGCTGCCGGTGGCAGACAGGCCCTGGGAAATGGTCGGGATGGACTTTGTGGTGGGCTTACCCAAGTGTCGTAGCTGCACCATTATCTGGGTAGTCACCGATCATTTTTCCAAAATGGTGCACTTGGTGCCTCTTCCACGGCTACCTTCCACACGGGCCTTGGCGGCATTGTTTATTAAGCATGTTTTCCGCCTATACACTGTGTTCCAAATTATTATGCAAATTGGATTTAAGTGTCATAAAGATTTAAGGTCTAAGGGGTATCGTTTCTCCTTATGGAGAGTGACATACCATCTCTGGCTTGTCAAGGTAAGGAGGCTTATTTGCCGTACAATGCTCCTCTGGGAATTTAAATATGCAAATTGCCTCTTCTGAGAAAAAGAGGACTTAAACTCTACAGCGCCACCTATTGGAAGTAGCGATCCTACAAGTCACAATCAACCCTTTAACGAGTCGTGCAATATGACTTAGGATAAAAGCCAAATCAGTATCTCTATTCGCAGACACGGTGTTTCGGGCTGTTGGCCCTCGTCAGTGCGAAGCATGAGAACTGATTTGGCTAGGTGAGAGGCTCTGGACATGGGGTCTAAGGGGTATCGTTTCTCCTTATGGAGAGTGACATACCATCTCTGGCTTGTCAAGGTAAGGAGGCTTATTTGCCGTACAATGCTCCTCTGGGAATTTAAATATGCAAATTGCCTCTTCTGAGAAAAAGAGGACTTAAACTCTACAGCGCCACCTATTGGAAGTAGCGATCCTACAAGTCACAATCAACCCTTTAACGAGTCGTGCAATATGACTTAGGATAAAAGCCAAATCAGTATCTCAATTCGCAGACACGGTGTTTCGGGCTGTTGGCCCTCGTCAGTGCGAAGCATGAGAACTGATTTGGCTAGGTGAGCCAAATCAGTTCTCATGCTTCGCACTGACGAGGGCCAACAGCCCGAAACACCGTGTCTGCGAATTGAGATACTGATTTGGCTTTTATCCTAAGTCATATTGCACGACTCATTAAAGGGTTGATTGTGACTTGTAGGATCGCTACTTCCAATAGGTGGCGCTGTAGAGTTTAAGTCCTCTTTTTCTCAGAAGAGGCAATTTGCATATATAAAGATTTAATTGTTTTGTTTTTCTAATAAGCTCGTGGATGGTATTGTGTCTCAGGGCTCAATGGATCACTGAAATCAATCTTAAACACTTGTGATAATTAGTTTTCCTGGTGATTCTAATTAAGGGAAAACTACTTAAAAATTATGTTCCACATTATTAAGCAGGCCACAGGTTTCAAGCAATATGGGAAATAAAAAGGATCTCTTTGTTGCTGAAAAGCGTTAAATAGTGCAATGCCTTGGACAAGGTATGAAAAAATTAGATATTTCACGAAAACTTAAGAGTGATCATCGTACTGTGAAAAGATTTGTGACTGAAACAGAGCACAGACAGAGTTCATGCAGATAAAGGCAAAATGAGGAAGGTTTCTGCCAGCCAAATTCAGTGGATTAAGAGAGCAGCTGGCAAAATACCATTACAAAGCAGCAAACGGTTATTTGAAGCTGCTGGTGCCTCTGGAGTCCCTCGAACATCAAGGCGCAGGATCCTTCAAAGGCTTGCTGTGGTGCATAAACCTACTATTTGGCCACCTGTAACCAGTGTTCACAAGCATAAACGGTTGCAGTGGGCCCAGACATACATGAAGACTAATTTTCAAACAGTCTTGTTTACTGATGAGTAGTGCTGAGCATTCCGATACCGCAAGTATCGGGTATCGGCCGATATTTGTGGTATCGGAATTCCGATACCGAGATCCGATACTTTTGTTGTATCGGGAATCGGTATCGGGATCGATATAATGTGTAAAATAAAGAATTAAAATAAAAAATATTGATATACTCACCTCTCCGACACAGCCTGCACCTTACCGAGGGAACCGGCAGCCTTCTTTGCTTAAAATGCGCGCGTTTAGTGCCTTCCGTGACGTCACGGCTTCTGATTGGTCGCGTGCCGCCCATGTGACCGCGACGCGACCAATCACAAGCCGTGACGTAATTCTCAGGTCCTAAATGCCGGTCGCGTGCCGCCCATGTGACCGCGACGCGACCAATCACAAGCCGTGACGTAATTCTCAGGTCCTAAATGCCTAGAATTAGGCATTTAGGACCTGAGAATTACGTCACGGCTTGTGATTGGTCGCGTCGCGGTCACATGGGCGGCACGCGACCAATCAGAAGCCGTGACGTCACGGAAGGCACTAAACGCGCGCATTTTAAGCAAAGAAGGCTGCCGGTTCCCTCGGTAAGGTGCAGGCTGCATCGGAGAGGTGAGTATATCAATATTTTTTATTTTAATTCTTTATTTTACACATTAATATGGATCCCAGGGCCTGAAGGAGAGTTTCCTCTCCTTCAGACCCTGGGAACCATCAGAGATACCTTCCAAAACTTGAGTCCCATTGACTTGTATTGGTATCGGGTATCGGTATCGGATCAGATCCGATACTTTGCCGGTATCGGCCGATACTTTCCGATACCGATACTTTCAAGTATCGGACGGTATCGCTCAACACTACTGATGAGTGTCGAGCAACCCTAGATGATCCAGATGGATGGAGTAGTGGATGGTTGTGTGGATGGCCACCATGTCCCAACAAGGCTGCGACATCAGCAAGGAGGTGGAGGAGTTATGTTTTGGGCCGTAATCATGGGGAAACAGCTGGTAGGGCCCTTTAAGGTTCCTGAAGGTGTGAAAATGACCTCTGCAAAGTAAATAGAGTTTCTGACTGACAACTTTTTTC
The DNA here is from genome assembly GCF_051348905.1 of Ranitomeya variabilis. NCBI lineage: Eukaryota > Metazoa > Chordata > Amphibia > Anura > Dendrobatidae > Ranitomeya > Ranitomeya variabilis. The sequence continues at coordinate 261,253,476 of NC_135235.1, read as the reverse complement.
CATGGTCTAAAAAGCAGAGACATGCCTTCAGGAGCAAAATCATCTTCATGCTGACAATGCACCATCTCATGCTGCAAAGAATACCTCTGAGTCATTGGCTGCTATGGGCATAAAAGGATATAAACTCATGGTGTGGCCACCATCTTCCCCTGACCTCAACCCTATAGAGAACCTTTGGAGAATCATCAAGCAAAAGATCTATGAGGGTGGGAGGCAGTTCACATCAAAACAGCAGCTCTGGGAGGGTGTTCTGACTTCATGCAAAGAAATACAAGCAGAAACTCTCCAAAAACTCACAAGTTCAATGGATGAAAGAATTGTGAAGGTGATATCAAAGAAGGGCTCCTATGTTAACATGTAACTTCGCCTGTCAGGATGTTTTGGAGTTAAATAGCTTTTTTGTTCAGTGAATGTGACCTCCTAATGCTGCAAATTCCACAAATGAGCATTTTCAGTTCTTTAAAACATATCAAATGTTTAGAAATTCTACTGTGCCTAATAATTTGAAACAGTGCATTTTGAGTTTTTATTCATTTTGGAGATTATACTGTTATCATTGGGAGGTTTCTTCAATAAAATTCGATGTATACGCTAACAGGTGATGACTTTTATTAGACTGACTGTCATTTGCACTGACCATTCAGGAAAATCCGAGAAAAATGTAATTTGCATAATAATTTGGAACATGGTGTATGGTATGCCAGACAAAATTGTCAGTGACCGGGGTCCCCAGTTTGCGTCTCAGTTCTGCAGAGAGCTCTGTCATCTACTCAGCATTAAGCTGAATCTCTCTTCAGCGTATCATCCCGAGACGAATGGGTTGGTAGAGAGGGCCAATTTGTTTCGGCCAGGCAGGATGACTGGGCATCCTTGTTACCATTGGCAGAGTTTGCACTGAACAACGCCGTAGCCGACTCCACTGGTCAGACTCCATTCCTCCTTAACTAAGGTCAGCATCCGCATTTCCCTGTGCCCATGCTCGTGTCGTCCACTGATTCTAGGGTGGCAGACTGGGCGGTGGAGGCACGTGACACTTGGGACCGCACACAGGATGCCATCCGGGCCTCCAAGAAGAGAATGACATCGGCGCCCCGCTCCGACCATTGCTCCTGGCGACTTAGTGTGGCTCTCCGCCTGTAACATCAGGCTGCGAGTTGAGTTCACTAAGTTTGCTCCTCACTACATTAGCCCCCTCAAGGTTCTGGAACATGTCAACCTTGTGGTCTATCAGTTGGCCCTTCCTCCACGCCTAGGTATCACCAACACCTTTCATGTGTCCCTCCTAAAACCCGTTCACATGTCCCGGATTTCCGAGTCATCTGCCGGGACATTGGGCTCGTCCACAGACGACTACGATGTGAATGCTATTGTTGGGTGTAAGGTGGTACATGGCTAAAAGTATTATCTGGTGGATTGGAAAGGTCATGGCCCAGAGGACAGGACCTGGGAGCCTATTGAGCACATTCGGGCTCCTCAGCTCATTACTGCCTTTGAGCATAGCGAGGCCCAAGGAAGGGGGGCCCTTGGAGGGGGTAATGTTAGGTGTTGAGTTCCTGCCATTGAACAGGGGAAATCTCAAGCCATGTCCTCTGCAGTCTCCCATTCTTCCCCAGCCACAGCAGAGTCTGCTCAGCAGAGACGTCGGTCCCAGCATCTGGCTCAAGCTGATACTGTGCGGCTGGTTACAGCTGCCACCCCAGGTTCAGCCTATGTAACCTGCATTGATCAGCAGCGTGCAGACGTTCCAGGAACTAAGTCCTGCTTTTCATCTACTGAGCATGCCCGTGGGACGACCCCTCATTGGAGGTTGGAGGTCACATGCTCAGGTCCTGTAGCAGCTCCAATTGGGCCACTAGGAAGGTCCTGGAAGGCTTCATCTATAAAAGGCTCACATGGCCACTTGGCCATGCGCTAGTATAAACTTGCTAATGTGTGTTTGTGGGCGTATGCCTGTCGATGGATGAAAGCTCCTAATCATTCCCATCCCTAGAGTTGTTGCCTGCTCGTGAAGGGTGGAAGCTACCTAGCGCCTGACAGTACTATTCCACACATCTAGCACACAATACTGCATCTCTTAGCAGCGACCGCCAGTGCTGCGCCGTACGCAAATAGTGCCCTTACCTGGGGCTAATTAGGGTGGTTAGTGGCGTCCACCAGAGCGGCGCTGTACGCACTCTTGTGTTGTAAATTCTTAGTTCAGTTCTTTCCCTGACACCACAGTAGCAGTGTCGAGCGCAAGATGTCTACTGGAACTCTTTCCCTGAGTCTTGGGACAGAGTTCTGTGACTCTTTGTTTGCACTCTCCGTGCGGTATTGCGGCCCTGTGATGCAACAGGGTTCGCTTCCTTCATACCGGGTGAAGCTAACCCATGTGTGCATTCTCATTGTACCGCCATGTAGTCCGCCATTACCGAGCAGCAGGTGTCTTATCTGCACGGTGGACCCCAGACTGCGAACGCACGTTATATAATCTCTAATTATTATTTGGTGCGTTCCGCCAGTCCTAAAACCCGCTGCGGCTCATTATTGTGGGCATGTCCAGACCGCACAGCGCGGGTGTGCCGTGAGCACACCTTGTACATCCATCACTAAGGATACCACAACTGACTCTCCCAGTTTTCACACTCGTCGCCCCAGGCTCTGGGAACAGGAGACGACCAGATATGGGTAGATACAGAGCCAAAATCAGTGGGAAACAAAATAACAAAAAGAAAATCAGATACTCCATAAATAAAATGTAACCTGAGCAATGCAGAAGAGACCAGACACAGCAGGATGGAAGCTTAGCGGCAGCAGATTGACAATGAGTGTACCGATACTAAGAGAGAGAGAAGAAGGTCCACTGCCTACACAGCACCCCTTCAAATACTGCCCAGAGATCCAAAGTATTCCATATACATCCTGCAGGTCCCCACAACAGTGCATCATCCTCAGATCCCCGTAACAGTGCATCATCCACTGATCCAACTTGACAGTGCGTCATCCACAGATCCTCCAAAATAGTGTATCCTCCACAGATCAGCCATAACAGTGCATCATCCACAGATCCCCCATAACAGTGCATCATCCACAGATCCCCCATATCAGTGCATCATCCACAAATCCCCATAACAGTGCATCATCCACAGATCCCCTATAACAGTGCATCATCCACAGATCCCCCATAACAGTGCTTCATGCACAGATCCCCATATCCGTGTGTCATTCACAGATATTCCATAACAGTGCATCTGCAGCGCCCCAGGGTCCTGGTCGTTGCAGTAATGTCATTTTCCTCTAGGGGAGAGTGATATTACGTTTGGAGGCAAAGAAGGACAACTGCATCCAGGTATCACAAACATGCAACACATTTCGCACTCCAGGCCAACAGGGGGAGCTATGCTCCTATCTATTAGGGCAATCCTCATACTTAGGTAAAACTGGTTGCCTGGGGAGGAAGTTAGACAGTTGCTGGCTGAGCTTCGCTCAGGTAGTTGGTCCCTGGCAGGGGTGGGAGCCTGTCAGAGATCGAGACAGAAGGACACGGAGCTGTGCCTGCCCTAAGTGCGGCAGCTTCTAGAAAGAGACACTGAAGGAGAACTGTATTGTAGAGAGGGTGAAGAAGTCATAGCAAAGGAGTGGATGCCAGGAGGAGTTCTGCCCTACATAGGCTGCCTCCTTCTGAGGCGCAGGATCCCGGTAGCCGGAACACCGAGGGAGCAACAGTCCTTTATGCCTTGCTCCAGAGACCGACAGGACAGCTAATTTCATATTACCTGTTCACCCCTACACCCAGGAGGCAAGGTGGCACCCCTTAGAGGCTGGGGCATGATAGAGTCCCTGTAAAACGTCTCAAGCCACCGGTCATACGGGTTTGTCCTATCCATCTGGGGGACAGAGAGACATAACATCTACAACATCTGTGAGGATCTTATGAGAAGCTTAGCAGTAAGGTACTACAACACCATGGCACTAGAGGAAGGCTACTGATTTCTACCTGGACAAGGGGGCTCTGGATTTGCCTCCAAACCGGCCGGACTCTGTCTGCCCTGTGATCTGGTGCTCAGAACTGTGGATGCTGAAGTCTTCAGTAAAAGGTAAAGAGACTGCAACCTTGTGTCCTCGTTCTTCTCTGCGCCTCTCACCATCCACCATCTACACACTGGGAAGCCCTGGGGACATACTTCACCTGTGGGAAGGTATACCATCTTGCTGCCGTAACATCACCCCTGCGGACCCTTTAAAGCAGCGTCGGTCACCCTCACCGAATACCATAGGTGGCATCACGAACATTTCCCCTTTAAAGACCTTTCTCTTTAATACGGACGTCCCAGGGCCACAGACTGGGTCAGCCACAGTGACATCCCCCCATGAACCGAAGGACCCGGTACCGAGTACCCCGCTGCCCTGTCAGGGCGATCCATTTTTGGCGTCACGAACAGGATCTACTAAAGCCTGAAAATCGGGTCATGTGCGCCTAGGAACTGTGCCAGAATTGTGCTTGAAGTGTGGTTTATTGAAGGACTGTGTATTGCAAAAGACTGCCAAAATTCCCGCCAAAACCGCCGCCATTACTGCGCCATGAGGAGCGCAGGAGAAGAAGAAGGGCGTGCCAACATGGGAGGAGACTACCAAAGCGGTGCCAAAAGTGATGACCGCCCCCTCCAACTGCTGCTACGAGATGAAGACGTGCCCAGCAGCCAAGACGGTCCGCCCCCTTATTTGCAATGGCGGGAAAAAGGAGAAGAAGGAACCCTGCACCAGAAAATGGAGGAGCAGCGTGCATGTGCGGCCGCAGATCCAGAAGCAGGGATGGTGACCAGAGGGTACCTGAATGACGACGAAGTGACCCAGAATCGTCTCGAGTCACCGGAGGAGTACCCGGGCCTACCGCCGCTGGAGGATGTGGACTTCCTGGAGTCGCCAATGGAGGAGCCGAGCCACCAACTCCTGGACGCAGAGCTGTCAGTGGTGAAGAAATGGAAGTCAGCCCTGTGCAGAAAGATCGCGCTGGAAGAATCGCGGTCCGGGCAGCAGCAGACTCCAGCGTCCTCATCAGTGGAGCGGACCGGCATCGGTGGAACCACATCAGACACAGGTACCAACAACGCCCCTGCCCCAGTGACCGATCCTGCTCCAGCAACCGCTCTCCCCCAGCTACTGATCCCACTTCAGTGACCGTTTCTCCTCCAGACTGCGACCGAACACCATCCGTCGCTCCAGCTCCAGCGACTCCCCACACCACCGACGGGACACCACTCTCGCTCCGAGTGACTGAGGGCATACCGCTGGACGTGAGCCCTGAAGGGGTGACCTTCCGATGGCACGCTGTTGTGAAATTGGATTCTGGGCTCCCCCGGTGGCCACTTGTGGAATTTAACTTGTGTGCATCATCCCCTCTGTTCACCTGCTCCTATCAGGATGTGGGAGTCGCTATATAACCTTGCTCCTCTGTCAGTTTCATGCCGGTCAACAATGTAATCAGTAGCCTTTCTGTGCATGTTCCTGCTACTAGACAACTCCCAGCTAAGTTGGACTTTTGTCCTTGTGTGTTTTTGCATTTTGTTCCTGTTCACAGCTGCTGTTTCGTTACTGTGTCTGGAAAGCTCTTGTGAGCGGAAATTGCCACTCTGGTGTTATGAGTTAATGCTAGAGTCTTAAAGTAATTTCTGGATGGTGTTTTGATAGGGTTTTCTGCTGACCATGAAAGTGCCCTTTCTGTCTTCATGCTATCTAGTAAGCGGACCTCGATTTTGCTAAACCTATTTTCATACTACGTTTGTCATTTCATCTAAAATCACCGCCAATATATGTGGGGGCCTCTGTCTGCCTTTTGGGAAAATTTCTCTAGAGGTGAGCCAGGACTGTCTTTTCCTCTGCTAGGATTAGGTAGTTCTCCGGCTGGCGCTGGGCATCTAGGGATAAAAAAACGTAGGCATGCTACCCGGCCACTTCTAGTTGTGCGGCAGGTTTAGTTCATGGTCAGTATAGTTTCCATCTTCCAAGAGCTAGTTCTCATATATGCTGGGCTATGTTCTCTCGCCATTGAGAATCATGACAGTTTGACCGGCCCAAAAAAGGGTTAAATTACTGGCTGAGAAAGGAGAGAAAAAAGAAGTCTGCTACAATTTTTTTTTTTTTTCCCTCTAGTTCTGAGTGTGCTCTTAATTGAATCACTTGCTAGTCTGCCTATACTGCAGCCTTCCTCTCTTCCTCTCCTTCTAATCCTTGAATGGCTCTGTGTTCACCTGTTTCAAATGGATCTTCAGAGTGTAGCTACAGGTTTGAATAATCTCGCCACAAAGGTACAAAATTTGCAAGATTTTGTTGTTCATGCACCTATGTCTGAGCCTAGAATTCCTTTGCCTGAATTCTTCTCGGGGAATAGATCTCACTTTCAAAATTTTAAAAATAATTGCAAATTGTTTTTGTCCCTGAAGTCTCGCTCTGCCGGAGACCCTGCACAGCAGGTCAGGATTGTAATTTCCTTGCTCCGGGGCGACCCTCAAGACTGGGCTTTTGCATTGGCACCAGGGGATCCTGCGTTGCTCAATGTGGATGCGTTTTTTCTGGCCTTGGGGTTACTTTATGAGGAACCTCATTTAGAGCTTCAGGCGGAAAAGGCCTTGATGTCCTTGTCTCAGGGGCAAGATGAAGCTGAAATATACTGCCAAAAATTCCGCAAATGGTCTGTGCTTACTCAGTGGAATGAGTGCGCCCTGGCGGCGATTTTCAGAGAAGGTCTCTCTGATGCCATTAAGGATGTTATGGTGGGGTTCCCTGTGCCTGCGAGTCTGAATGAGTCCATGACGATGGCTATTCAGATCGATAGGCATCTGCGGGAGCGCAAACCTGTGCACCATTTGGCGGTGTCTACTGAGAAAACGCCAGAAAATATGCAATGTGATAGAATTCTGTCCAGAAGCGAGCGGCAGAATTTTAGACGAAAAAATGGGTTGTGCTTCTATTGTGGTGATTCAACTCATGTTATATCAGCATGCTTTAAGCGTACTAAGAAGCCTGACAAGTCTGTTTCAATTAGCACTTTACAGTCTAAGTTTATTCTATCTGTGACCCTGATTTGTTCTTTGTTATCTATTACCGCGGATGCCTATGTCGACTCTGGCGCTGCTTTGAGTCTTATGGATTGGTCCTTTGCCAAACGCTGTGGGTATGATTTGGAGCCATTGGAGGCTCCGATACCTCTGAAAGGGATTGACTCCACCCCATTGGCTAGTAATAAACCACAATACTGGACACAAGTGACTATGCGTGTTAATCCGGATCACCAGGAGGTTATTCGCTTTCTGGTGCTGTATAATCTACATGATGTTTTGGTGCTGGGATTGCCATGGCTGCAATCTCATAACCCAGTCCTCGACTGGAGAGCTATGTCTGTGTTAAGCTGGGGATGTAAAGGAACTCATGGGGACGTACCTTTGGTTTCCATTTCATCATCTATTCCCTCTGAGATTCCTGAATTCTTGTCTGACTTTCGTGACGTTTTTGAAGAACCCAAGGTTGGTTCACTACCTCCGCACCGGGAGTGCGATTGTGCCATAGACTTGATTCCGGGTAGTAAATACCCTAAGGGTCGTTTATTTAATCTGTCTGTGCCTGAACACGCTGCTATGCGAGAATATATAAAGGAGTCCTTGGAAAAGGGACATATTCGTCCTTCGTCATCTCCCTTAGGAGCCGGTTTTTTCTTTGTGTCTAAGAAAGACGGCTCTTTGAGGCCGTGTATTGATTATCGACTTTTGAATAAAATCACGGTTAAATATCAATATCCGTTACCACTGCTTACTGATTTGTTTGCTCGTATAAAGGGGGCCAAGTGGTTCTCTAAGATTGATCTCCGTGGGGCGTATAATTTGGTGCGAATCAAGCAGGGGGATGAGTGGAAAACCGCATTTAATACGCCCGAGGGCCATTTTGAGTATTTGGTGATGCCTTTTGGTCTTTCTAATGCCCCTTCAGTCTTCCAGTCCATTATGCATGACATTTTCCGCGATTATTTGGATAAATTTATGATTGTGTATCTGGATGATATTCTGATTTTTTCGGATGACTGGGACTCTCATGTCCAGCAGGTCAGGAGGGTTTTTCAGGTTTTGCGGTCTAATTCCTTGTGTGTGAAGGGTTCTAAGTGTGTTTTTGGGGTTCAGAAGATTTCCTTCTTGGGATACATTTTTTCCCCCTCTTCCATCGAGATGGATCCTGTCAAGGTTCAGGCTATTGGTGATTGGACGCAACCCTCTTCTCTTAAGAGTCTTCAGAAATTTTTGGGCTTTGCTAACTTTTATCGTCGATTTATTGCTGGTTTTTCTGATGTTGTAAAACCATTGACTGATTTGACTAAGAAGGGTGCTGATGTTGCTGATTGGTCCCCTGATGCTGTGGAGGCCTTTCGGGAGCTCAAGCGCCGCTTTTCTTCCGCCCCAGTGTTGCGTCAGCCTGATGTTGCTCTTCCTTTTCAGGTTGAGGTCGACGCTTCTGAAATCGGAGCTGGGGCGGTGTTGTCGCAGAGAAGTTCCGACTGCTCCGTGATGAGACCTTGTGCTTTTTTTTCCCGTAAATTTTCGCCCGCCGAGCGGAATTATGATATTGGGAATCGGGAGCTTTTGGCCATGAAGTGGGCTTTTGAGGAGTGGCGTCACTGGCTTGAGGGGGCCAGACATCAGGTGGTGGTATTGACTGACCACAAAAATTTAATTTACCTTGAGTCTGCCAGGCGCCTGAATCCTAGACAAGCGCGCTGGTCGTTGTTTTTCTCTCGGTTTAATTTTGTGGTGTCTTACCTACCGGGTTCTAAGAATGTTAAGGCGGATGCCCTTTCTAGGAGTTTTGAGCCTGACTCCCCTGGTAATTCTGAGCCCACAGGTATCCTTAAAGATGGAGTGATATTGTCTGCCGTTTCTCCAGACCTGCGGCGGGCCTTGCAGGAGTTTCAGGCGGATAGACCTGATCGTTGCCCACCTGGTAGACTGTTTGTTCCTGATGATTGGACCAGTAGAGTCATCTCTGAGGTTCATTCTTCTGCGTTGGCAGGTCATCCTGGAATCTTTGGTACCAGGGATTTGGTGGCAAGGTCCTTCTGGTGGCCTTCCCTGTCACGAGATGTGCGAGGCTTTGTGCAGTCTTGTGACGTTTGTGCTCGGGCCAAGCCTTGTTGTTCTCGGGCTAGTGGATTGTTGTTACCCTTGCCTATCCCGAAGAGGCCTTGGACGCACATCTCGATGGATTTTATTTCGGATCTGCCTGTTTCTCAGAAGATGTCTGTCATCTGGGTGGTGTGTGACCGTTTCTCTAAGATGGTCCATCTGGTTCCCTTGCCTAAGTTGCCTTCTTCTTCCGAGTTGGTTCCTCTGTTTTTTCAAAATGTTGTTCGTTTGCATGGTATTCCGGAGAATATCGTTTCTGACAGAGGGACCCAATTCGTGTCTAGATTTTGGCGGGCATTCTGTGCTAGGATGGGCATAGATTTGTCTTTTTCGTCTGCTTTCCATCCTCAGACTAATGGCCAGACCGAGCGGACTAATCAGACCTTGGAGACATATTTGAGGTGTTTTGTGTCTGCGGATCAGGATGATTGGGTTGCTTTTTTGCCTTTGGCGGAGTTCGCCCTCAATAATCGGGCCAGCTCTGCCACCTTGGTGTCCCCGTTTTTCTGTAATTCGGGGTTTCATCCTCCATTTTCCTCCGGTCAAGTGGAATCTTCGGATTGTCCTGGAGTGGATGCTGTGGTGGAGAGGTTGCATCAGATTTGGGGGCAGGTGGTGGACAATTTGAAGTTGTCCCAGGAGAAGACTCAGCTTTTTGCCAACCGCCGTCGTCGTGTTGGTCCTCGGCTTTGTGTTGGGGACTTGGTGTGGTTGTCTTCTCGTTTTGTCCCTATGAGGGTTTCTTCTCCTAAGTTTAAGCCTCGGTTCATCGGCCCGTACAAGATATTGGAGATTCTTAACCCTGTGTCCTTCCGTTTGGACCTCCCTGCATCCTTTTCGATTCATAATGTTTTTCATCGGTCATTGTTGCGCAGGTATGAGGTACCAGCTGTGCCTTCCGTTGAGCCTCCTGCTCCGGTGTTGGTTGAGGGTGAGTTGGAGTACGTTGTGGAAAAGATCTTGGACTCTCGTGTTTCCAGACGGAAACTCCAGTATCTGGTCAAATGGAAGGGATACGGTCAGGAGGATAATTCTTGGGTCACTGCCTCTGATGTTCATGCCTCCGATCTTGTCCGTGCCTTTCATAGGGCTCATCCTGATCGCCCTGGTGGTTCTGGTGAGGGTTCGGTGCCCCCTCCTTGAGGGGGGGGTACTGTTGTGAAATTGGATTCTGGGCTCCCCCGGTGGCCACTTGTGGAATTTAACTTGTGTGCATCATCCCCTCTGTTCACCTGCTCCTATCAGGATGTGGGAGTCGCTATATAACCTTGCTCCTCTGTCAGTTTCATGCCGGTCAACAATGTAATCAGTAGCCTTTCTGTGCATGTTCCTGCTACTAGACAACTCCCAGCTAAGTTGGACTTTTGTCCTTGTGTGTTTTTGCATTTTGTTCCTGTTCACAGCTGCTGTTTCGTTACTGTGTCTGGAAAGCTCTTGTGAGCGGAAATTGCCACTCTGGTGTTATGAGTTAATGCTAGAGTCTTAAAGTAATTTCTGGATGGTGTTTTGATAGGGTTTTCTGCTGACCATGAAAGTGCCCTTTCTGTCTTCATGCTATCTAGTAAGCGGACCTCGATTTTGCTAAACCTATTTTCATACTACGTTTGTCATTTCATCTAAAATCACCGCCAATATATGTGGGGGCCTCTGTCTGCCTTTTGGGAAAATTTCTCTAGAGGTGAGCCAGGACTGTCTTTTCCTCTGCTAGGATTAGGTAGTTCTCCGGCTGGCGCTGGGCATCTAGGGATAAAAAAACGTAGGCATGCTACCCGGCCACTTCTAGTTGTGCGGCAGGTTTAGTTCATGGTCAGTATAGTTTCCATCTTCCAAGAGCTAGTTCTCATATATGCTGGGCTATGTTCTCTCGCCATTGAGAATCATGACAGCACGCTCCGAGAGATGGGGTGGACGGGGCCTATATTGGAATCCTCACCTGCTCTTACACTGGAGAGACAAAAAGGAACGGGAAACCCAACGTAAAACGCAGACCCACAAAACCAAACGATGTAACCGGCGTCCAGCGATGCGGGGGACAGTAATAGCCTTTCACCTGAAAAGGGGTTGGGGCTTCATTCAGGAACCAGGACTGCAGACAGAAGTCTATGTCACCAGCTGTAACGTGGAATCCCATTGCCGGGATGGGCATCCAAACGGAGACTTGCGTCAAGGGGATCATGTGACCTATACCCGCCACTGGAGCGAGCAAGGTTGGTACGACAAGAACGTCAAACGATGTGCACCTGCAGTAGCGCCACCTGGTGCCAAAGCTGAGGCTATCAGCACTACCCCTATAGTCTCTGGACCTGCAGCTCCTCCAACCAACACTACTACTACTGTGTGCATAATTACTACTATTGAACCTGCCGCTGTGGCAAATGCTAAAGCTGACATCCATACTCAGGCAGCAAATGACTTGACCACACCTGAGAGACAAACTAATGACGTTGATACAGCATCAGATGAGAACTCAGATACAAACCTTCCCAGGCCAGGAAGTGTTCCTTACGGACTGATGCCTTGCCAAGTACTATAAGAGAACCATAGAAATCTGAAAATGACTCTATATAGTTCATTAACTCTTAATGCTGCATTAAACCCGACTAGGGTTCATTAAAGGGGTCCTCAGTTATAGCAGGATTCCAAGTTCTGCACCTGTCGAGGGTATTTCTTAAAGGGGTCTCGTGTTAAAGGGATCCCCAGTTTGCACAGTTGCCTTCCGTTTAAAGACACTGGAGTCATGGACAGTGAGTGGCTCACAAACTTTGCTGTAGATAGTTTGCACCTTCTTAAAGGTGCTTCCTACTGGTTTTACAACAGAAGCTTTTACAGAGACTGCTTCTAAAAGACTGCTGCTAATCTTGTTGTGAGAACTGTTTTGTCTTGCAGAGACCTGAAGAAAAACCCGTTGGTGTGGCAGAATTCCAGGTCAGGATACACGCCTTGTAGCCCACCCAAGACCAACGTTCGGGGTTGATAACGGGTCCCTCGCATCGTTCCTGTTGTTACAGTATTATTGATTTGAGTATTGACATTTTTGCACTACCTCAGAAAAGACTTGAGTTCGCCCTAAAAGGGGAAGTTTCATTGTTGTCTTTGAAAGAGTATGTTAAAAAGTTAATATAATAGATAGAATTGAGTTTACATAGTCGATAGTATATAGCTGGAAATATAGAGAAAGATAATAAAATTGAGATTGAGACAGATAATAGAAAAATGTTTAGAGATGTACTTTTGAATAAAATGAAGAGAAAATGCAATGAGCCCGTGGGGCTAGATAGACAGTCCTGCATGTGAAGAAGAGTAGGAGTAATAAAATGTTGATTAGCACTTGAAAAAAGAAAAATGTTGATTAGCACCTTAAGATTTTAAGATAGTATACCCGTATGGGTAATTGCACTTCATAGTTAGTTAAAGTACTGTTTTGCTAAATTGTTTTATTTCCAAAAGTAGGCCTACCATGTACAAATGTTATTGTTATGCAACGTTCAAGAGACCTCACCTCCCATAAAGGGAAGCATTAGTTATATTAATATGTTTCATAGCATTTCAAAAATTTGTATGTCTTTTTGCTAATGTATTGTTGTTTTCTTTTCCCAGTCCGGGAGTACTGGAGTTAATGGGGGGGGGGGGAGTGCAGTGCCCCAGGGTCCTGGTCGTTGCAGTAATGTCATTTTCCTCTAGGGGAGAGTGATATTACATTTGGAGGAAAAGAAGGACAACTGCATCCAGGTATCACAAACATGCAACACATTTCGAACTCCAGGCCAACAGGGGGAGCTATTCTCCTATTTATTAGGGCAATCCTCACACTTAGGTAAAACTAGTTGCCTGGGGAGGAAGTTAGACAGTTGCTGGCTGAGCTTCGCTCAGGTATTTGGTCCCTGGCAGGGGTGGGAGCCTGTCAGAGATCGAGACAGAAGGACACGGAGCTGTGCGTGCCCTAAGTGCGGCAGCTTCTAGAAAGAGACACTGAAGGAGAACTGTATTGTAGAGAGGGTGAAGAAGTCATAGCAAAGGAGTGGATGCCAGGAGGAGTTCTGCCCTACATAGGCTGCCTCCTTCTGAGGCGCAGGATCCCGGTAGCCGGAACACCGAGGGAGCAACAGTCCTTTATGCCTTGCTCCAGAGACCGACAGGACAGCTAATTTCATATTACCTGTTCGCTCCTACACCCAGGAGGCAAGGTGGCACCACTTAGAGGCTGGGGCATGATAGAGTCCCTGTAAAATGCCTCAAGCCACCGGTCATACGGGTTTGTCCTATCCATCTGGGGGACAGAGAGACATAACATCTACAACATCTGTGAGGACCTTATGAGAAGCTTAGCAGTAAGGTACTACAACACCACGGCGCTAGAGGAAGGCTACTGATTTCTACCTGGACAAGGGGACACTGGATTTGCCTCCAAACCGGCCGGACTCTGTCTGCCCTGTGATCTGGTGCTCAGGACTGTGGATGCTGAAGTATTCAGTAACAGGTAAAGAGACTGCAACCTTGTGTCCTTGTTCTTCTCTGCGCCTCTCACCATCCACCATCTACACAGTGGGAAGCCCTGGGGATATACTTCACCTGTAAGAAGGTATACCATCTAGCTGCCATAACATCACCCTAGTGAACCCCTTAAAGCAGCGTCAGTCACCCTGACTGAATACCACAGATGGTGTCACGAACATTTCCCCTTTAAAGACCTTTCCCTTTAATACGGACGTCCCAGGGCCACGGACCGGGTTAGTCACCGTGACATCCCCCCGTGAACCGAAGGACCCAGTACCGAGTACCCCGCTGCCCTGACGGGGTGATCCACATCATCCACGGATCCTCCATAACCGTGCATCATCCACAGATCTCCCATAACAGTGCTTCATGCACAGATCCCCATAACCGTGTGTCATTCACAGATCTCCCATAACAGTGCATCATCCACAAATCCCCATAACAGTGCATCATCACAGATCCCCATAACACTGTGACATCCACTGATCTCCCATAACAGTGCATCATCCACAGAACCTCCATATCAGTGCATTATCTACAGATCTCCCATAACAGTATGTCAACCACAGATCTCCCATAACAGTGTGTCATCCACAGATCCCCCATAACAGTGCATCATCCACAGATCCTCCATATCAGTGCATCATCCACAGATCCCCCATAATAGTGTGTCATCCACAGATCCCATGCAAATATCAGCAGGTTTTTGAGAGATATAGAACGATTAAAACGTAACTTTTACTATATTACTTTTTTTAAAAAAGTGCAACCATATAGTGCAAACAATGTGCTGGTGCAGACAATGAACACAAGAACAAAACAACCAATAAAATACCTAACTGCCTCAATCTAACATACAAAGCCGAATTTGGTCTCTATTCAGTTGGATGTACAGTAATATAACTTTTGTGAGGTTTACCATACCCAGATACAGGAAAGGGGTTCTCCCCCTAAAGTAAACAGTCAAGTCAACTGAACAATATGACTCAGTGATGTTGTACCACCTCCAACAAAGGGCCACACACTGTATAGATAATACAGAGGGTTGGGGATATCCCTCCTAGAACCCCACTGTGCGGGTGTATTTTGCTCCAATGATAAACCTTCGTAATGGCAGTATTTTTACGCGATATGCTTGATGTAAGGAACACACAGGATCTTCGATAAAGATATCCTAGAAAGTCAATAAAGGCCACCTCAAAAAATGGCTAGAATACAACTACACCATTTTTCACATAGAAAACATCTTGTGGAATAGGTTAATAATGGCCATTAGGGTTGAGCGAAACGGGTCGATCATTTTCAAAAGTCGCCGACTTTTGGCTAAGTCGGCGTCTCATGAAACCCGATCCGACCCCTGTGCTTGTCGGCCATGCGGTACGCGACTTTCGCGCCAAAGTCGCGTTTCAATGACGCGAAAAGCGCCATTTCTCAGCCAATGAAGGTGAACGCAGAGTGTGGGCAGCGTGATGACATAGATCCTGGTCCCCACCATCTTAGAGAAGGGCATTGCAGTGATTGGCTTGCTGTCTGCGGCGTCACAGGGGCTATAAAGGGGCGTTCCCGCCGACCGCCATCTTACTGCTGCTGATCTGAGCTTAGGGACAGGTTGCTGCCGCTTCATCAGAAGCAGGGAGAGCGTTAGGCAGGGTCCACTAACCACCAAACCGCTTGTGCTGCAGCGATTTCCACTGTCCAACACCACCTTCGGTGTGCAGGGACTGTGGAAGCTATTTTTTTTTTTTTTTCCCCTCAGCGCTGTAGCTCATTGGGCTGCCCTAGAAGGCTCCGTGATAGCTGTATTGCTGTGTGTACGCCACTGTGGAAACCAACTGCTTTTTTCAAAGCACATATCCTCTTGTTCCTTCCTTTCTGCACAGCTATCTTTTTTGTTTGTCCACACTTTTTATTTAATTTGTGCATCAGTCCACTCCTATTGCTGCCTGCCATACCTGGCTTACATTACTGCAGGGAGATAGTAATTGTAGGACAGTTTTTTTTTTTTTTTTGTTTTTTTTTTGTGGGAGATTAAGATTGGCATTTCTGCTACAGTGCCATCCCTGTGTGTGCCATCTCTCACTGAGTGGGCCATAGAAAGCCTATTTATTTTTTCCGTGATTTGTGTTCTAAAATCTACCTCAACACAGAAACACTACATCAATCAGTGGGAGAAAAATATTGGCCTCAGTCAGGGCTTGTGTGCCACTGCTGTGTGTGCGCTATCTCTCATTCAGTGGGCTATAGCAAGCCTATATTTTTTTTTTTTTTTTTTTTTTAATATTATTTGGTTTCAAAAGTCTCCCTGAAAAAAAAAAAAAACCTAAAAAAACAGTGGGAGAGTAATATTGCCCTTTCAGCTTGTGTGCCAGTCTTGACTCCTGGGTGTGCCACCTCTCTCCCTCTCATTCAGTGGGCCATAGAAAGCCTATTTATTTTTTTTTTTAAATATTATTGGGTTTCTAAAGTCTCCCTGAAAAAAACAAAAAATACATAAAAAAACAGTGGGAGAGTAATATTGCCCTTTCAGCTTGTGTGCCAGTCTTGACTCCTGGGTGTGCCACCTCTCTCCCTTTCATTCAGTGGGCCATAGAAAGCCTATTTATTTTTTCCGTGATTTGTGTTCTAAATTCTACCTCAACACAAAAACACTACATCAATCAGTGGGAGAAAAATATTGGCCTCAGTCAGGGCTTGTGTGCCACTGCTGTGTGTGCTATCTCTCATTCAGTGGGCTATAGCAAGCCTATTTTTTTTTTTTTTTTTTTTTTTTTAATATTATTTGGTTTCTAAAGTCTCCCTGAAAAAAAAAAAAAACCTAAAAAAACAGTGGGAGAGTAATATTGCCCTTTCAGCTTGTGTGCCAGTCTTGACTCCTGGGTGTGCCACCTCTCTCCCTCTCATTCAGTGGGCCATAGAAAGCCTATTTATTTTTTTTTTTAAATATTATTGGGTTTCTAAAGTCTCCCTGAAAAAACAAAAAATACATAAAAAAACAGTGGGAGAGTAATATTGCCCTTTCAGCTTGTGTGCCAGTCTTGACTCCTGGGTGTGCCACCTCTCTCCCTTTCATTCAGTGGGCCATAGAAAGCCTATTTTTTTTTTTTTTAATATTATTTGGTTTCTAATTCTCCCTGAAAAAAAAAAAAAAACCTAAAAAAACAGTGGGAGAGTAATATTGCCCTTTCAGCTTGTGTGCCAGTCTTGACTCCTGGGTGTGCCACCTCTCTCCCTCTCATTCAGTGGGCCATAGAAAGCCTATTTATTTTTTTTTTTAAATATTATTGGGTTTCTAAAGTCTCCCTGAAAAAACAAAAAATACATAAAAAAACAGTGGGAGAGTAATATTGCCCTTTCAGCTTGTGTGCCAGTCTTGACTCCTGGGTGTGCCACCTCTCTCCCTTTCATTCAGTGGGCCATAGAAAGCCTATTTTTTTTTTTTTTAATATTATTTGGTTTCTAATTCTCCCTGAAAAAAAAAAAAAAACCTAAAAAAACAGTGGGAGAGTAATATTGCCCTTTCAGCTTGTGTGCCAGTCTTGACTCCTGGGTGTGCCACCTCTCTCCCTCTCATTCAGTGGGCCATAGAAAGCCTTTTTTTTTTTTGGTTTTTTTAATATTATTTGGTTTCTAAAGTCTCCCTGAAAAAAACAAAAAAAACATAAAAAAACAGTGGGAGAGTAATATTGCCCTTTCAGCTTGTGTGCCAGTCTTGACTCCTGGGTGTGCCACCTCTCTCCCTTTCATTCAGTGGGCCATAGAAAGCCTATTTTTTTTTTTTTTAATATTATTTGGTTTCTAATTCTCCCTGAAAAAAAAAAAAAAACCTAAAAAAACAGTGGGAGAGTAATATTGCCCTTTCAGCTTGTGTGCCAGTCTTGACTCCTGGGTGTGCCACCTCTCTCCCTCTCATTCAGTGGGCCATAGAAAGCCTTTTTTTTTTTTGGTTTTTTTAATATTATTTGGTTTCTAAAGTCTCCCTGAAAAAAACAAAAAAAACATAAAAAACAGTGGGAGAGTAATATTGCCCTTTCAGCTTGTGCGCCAGTCTTGACTCCTGGTTGTGCCACCTCTCTCTCTCTAATTGTGGGCCATAGAAAGCCTTTTTTTTTTTTTTTTTTAATATTATTTGGTTTCTAAAGTCTCCCTGAGAAAAAAAAAAAAATAAATTAGGTGGGAGATTAATATTGACATTAGTGCTTGAGTGACAGTCCTGCGTGTGTGTCATCTCTGTGATTTTGTGCCACAGAAAACAGAGTGTGTAACATTGTGCCTGATTTTCCTTGTGGTCTCACCAACCTGTTAAGGGATATTGAAATCATACTGAAGTTATAGCTCACCGTGTAAGTTGTTTGATAGCAACAAATAAAGTTACTTTGGTTAAGATTTTAAAACAATGAGGAAGTCTGGTGCAAGAGGTCGTCGTGGGCGTTCATTGTCAGCTGGTAATGATGGTAGTGGTAGTGGAGCATCAGGTGGTCGTGGGGATAAAAATATTCCACCTAAGTCTGGAGCTGTGGAGCCAGTTTCGTCGTCAGGCTACACAAGGCCTCGAACGCTCTCTTTTCTGGGAGTAGGAAAACCGCTTTTAAAGGCGGAGCAGCAACAGCAAGTTTTGGCTTACATTGCAGACTCAGCCTCTAGCTCTTTTGCCTCCTCTTCCGAAACTGGTAAATGTAAAAGCAGCGCGTCGCTTGTGGATGTTCACGGTCAGGGACAAGTCGCTTCCTTGTCCTCCTCAGCAAAAACTACAACAAGAGAGAAGGATGCAGCAGGCGACACAACGGGTCACTCCATGGAGCTCTTTACACATACCGTCCCTGGCTTAGAAAGTGAAACATTTAACAGGCCATGCCCATTACAAGTATATTCTGACATGGAGTGCACTGATGCACAGCCACAGCCAGAGTACTATGCTGCTCCTTTGACTCAGACCACCACATTGCCCTCTCAGGGTACAGATCCACAATCAGACCCTGATGAGACTATGTTGCCCCGCCACGAACGCTATACCACCGACCGACACAGTGACACAGACGAAGTTGCACACGAGCTCAAAGAGGAGGTAATAGATGACCCAGTTATTGACCCCGATTGGCAGCCATTGGGGGAACAGGGTGCAGGCGGCAGTAGTTCAGAAGCGGAGGTGGAGGAGGGGCCGCAGCAGGCATCAACATCGCAACAGGTTCCATCTGCCGGGCCCGTATCTGGACCAAAACGCGTGTCAAAGCCAAAACCTGTTGGAGCACAGCGTTGCCATCCGGTTAAAGCTCAGTCTGCAATCCCTGAAAAGGGATCAGAGTCTAGGAAGAGTGCAGTCTGGCATTTTTTTAAACAACATCCAACTGATCAGCGCAAAGTCATCTGTCAAAAATGTTCAACTAGCTTAAGCAGAGGTCAGAATCTGAAAAGTCTAAATACTAGTTGCATGCATAGACACTTAACCACCATGCATTCTCAAGCCTGGACTAACTACCAAACGTCCCTCAAGGTTGTAGCACCCTCGGCCAATGAAGCTAGTCAGCAACGCAACATCCCTTCCGTCACTGTAAGGCCACCATTTTCCGCACCACCGGCAGTATCTGTGCAGGTTTCTTTGCCAGCCAAAAGCAGTCAGGGTCAGGGAATCACCAGTTTTGTAGGAGGAAATATTGCATGTAGGGCACCGGCGGAAACAATACCGTCTCCAACCGTCTCTCAGTCTGCCATGTCCACCGGCACACCCGAAAGTTCCACGATCTACAGCTCTCCAGTCCAGCTCACCCTACATGAGACTCTGGTTAGAAAAAGGAAGTACTTATCCTCGCATCCGCGTACACAGGGTTTTAACGCCCACATAGCTAGACTAATCTCGTTAGAGATGATGCCCTACCGGTTAGTTGAAAGCGAAGCTTTCAAAGCCCTGATGGAGTACGCTGAACCACGATACGAGCTACCCAGTCGACACTTTTTTTCCAGAAAAGCCATCCCAGCCCTGCACCAGCATGTTAAACAGCGCATCGTCCATGCACTCAGGCAATCTGTGAGTACAAAGGTGCACCTGACTACAGATGCATGGACCAGTAGGCATGGCCAGGGACGTTATGTGTCCATCACGGCACACTGGGTGAATGTGGTGGATGCAGGGTCCACAGGCGACATCAATTTAGGGACAGTTGTGCCTAGCCCACGGTCTAGGAAACAGTTGGCTGTAGGCGTTCGCACCCCCTCCTCCTCCTCCTCGTCCTCCTGCAGAAGCTACAGCTCTTCCACAGAACGCAGTCGGCCAACCACTCCATCGGCAGATGACACTGTTGCACACCAGTTGTCCCATTATGGGCCAGCTACTGCCAAGCGTCAGCAGGCTGTATTGGCTATGAAGTGTTTGGGCGACAACAGACACACCGCGGAAGTTCTGTCCGAGTTCTTGCAACAAGAAACGCAGTCGTGGCTGGGCACAGTAGATCTTGAGGCAGGCAAGGTAGTGAGTGATAACGGAAGGAATTTCATGGCTGCCATCTCCCTTTCCCAACTGAAACACATTCCTTGCCTGGCTCACACCTTAAACCTGGTGGTGCAGTGCTTATTGAAAACTTATCCTGGGTTCTCCGACCTGCTCCTCAAAGTGCGTGCACTTTGCTCACATATCCGACGTTCGCCTGTACACGCCAGCCGTATGCAAACCTATCAGCGGTCTTTGAACCTTCCCCAGCATCGCCTAATCATAGACGTTGCAACAAGGTGGAACTCAACACTGCACATGCTTCAGAGACTGTGCGAACAGAGGCGTGCTGTTATTTATTTGTGGGAGGATACACGGGCAGGCAGTAGGATGGCAGACATGGAGTTGTCAGGTGTGCAGTGGTCGAAGATACAAGACATGTGTCAAGTCCTTCAGTGTTTTGAGGAATGCACACGGCTGGTTAGTGCAGACAACGCCGTAATAAGCATGAGCATCCCCCTAATGCGTCTGCTGATGCAAAGTTTGACGCACATAAAGGAGCAGGCGTCTGCACCAGAGGAAGAGGGAAGCCTTGATGACAGTCAGCCATTGTCTGGTCAGGGCAGTGTACAGGACGAGGTAGCGGGCGAAGAGGAGGTGGAGGACGAGGAGGATGATGGGGATGAGTATATTTTTAATGCGGAAACTTTCACGGGGGCACAGGAAATTGGTTGCGTGTCACGGCCGGGTTCTGGTTTTTTGAGGGACACAAGTGACGTAGATTTGCCTGCAACTGCCCCTCAACCAATCACAACCGGAGATTTGACAACTGGAACTTTGGCCCACATGGCGGATTATGCCTTACGTATCCTAAAAAGGGACACACGCATTACGAAAATGATGAACGATGACGATTACTGGTTGGCCTGCCTCCTTGATCCACGCTATAAAGGCAAATTGCAAAATATTATGCCACATGAGAACTTGGAACTAATATTAGCAACCAAACAATCAACTCTTGTTGACCGTTTGCTTCAGGCATTCCCAGCACACAGCGCACGTGATCGTTCTCACACGAGCTCCAGGGGGCAGCAGACTAGGAGTGTTAGGGGTGCACACATCAGAAGTGGCGTTGGACAGAGGGGTTTTCTGACCAGGTTGTGGAGTGATTTTGCTATGACCGCAGACAGGACAGGTACTGCTGCATCAATTGAAAGTGACAGGAGACAACATTTGTCCAGTATGGTTACTAACTATTTTTCATCCCTTATCGATGTTCTCCCTCAACCGTCATTCCCATTTGATTACTGGGCCTCCAAATTAGACACCTGGCCAGAATTGGCAGAATATGCATTGCAGGAGCTTGCTTGCCCGGCAGCAAGTGTCCTATCAGAAAGAGTATTCAGTGCTGCAGGGTCAATATTAACCGAAAAAAGGACTCGTCTGGCTACCCAAAATGTTGACGATCTAACATTCATTAAAATGAACCACAACTGGATTTCAAAATCTTTTGCCCCACCTTGCCCGGCCGACACCTAGCTTTCCTATGAAAAGCTCTTGCCTGTGAATTACTTTTCTAATGTCTAATTTGCTGCTGCAGATTGTACAGCATACGACATGTTTACACCTCCCTAAATGGCCAAACTCCCCACACGGGGCCGTGGTATCGCGACTTGGCGCAAGCACCCGTGAGACTGCTGTTTGTCTGAAGAGGTGGGTGTGCTCGCTTTTGGTTGACGGCATTGCTACTGGGTCCCTCATAGTACAATGTAGTGTCTCTGGCGGTGGTGGTGCGCACCCAACGTCAGACACACCGTTGTAACATGAGTGGCCCTGGGGCGGTCCCGCCGGCCTCAAGAGAGTTCCCCCCTACCCCAGCTCAAACTGGGCTCTACTACGTGCAAAATTATGTCGCACAGCTCCACCAATCTTTAGTCTATTCGCTGACATCATTCAATGTCTGGCACTGACAATACAAATTTGTAGACATCTATGATGCAACTTAAAGTAGTCTGTGTCTGTGTCCTATATTGGCACCATTAAATAGTTACTGCCAAATTACTATGTCAGAAACACAGCAGATGAGCCCACCCCTGTACCTAAGTATGCCATCTTTTTTTTTGTTTTGGTTGTTTTGCGAGACATTAACATCTATTTATATTTTGGGAGTACTGGGACAGACACTCCTTGCACTACTCCTCCACTCAGCACCAAGCTGCCTGCCCGTGTATCCATGTAACCGCTGTAAAACTGCCATGAGCCTATTGTTTGTTATTTTAGGCCTTTGATAGCCTGTCTGTGGTCCCTACTTTAAATACTCCTCCACTCACCACCAAGCTGCCTGTGTATCCATGTAACCGCTGTAAAACTGCCATGAGCCTATTGTTTGTTATTTTAGGCCTTTGATAGCCTGTCTGCGGTCCCTACTTTAAATACTCCTCCACTCACCACCAAGCTGCCTGTGTATCCATGTAACCGCTGTAAAACTGCCATGAGCCTATTGTTTGTTATTTTAGGCCTTTGATAGCCTGTCTGCGGTCCCTACTTTAAATACTCCTCCACTCACCACCAAGCTGCCTGTGTATCCATGTAACCGCTGTAAAACTGCCATGAGCCTATTGTTTGTTATTTTAGGCCTTTGATAGCCTGTCTGCGGTCCCTACTTTAAATACTCCTCCACTCACCACCAAGCTGCCTGTGTATCCATGTAACCGATGTAAAACTGCCATGACTGCCTACTGTTTGTTATTTTAGGCCTTTGATAGCCTGTCTGCAGCCCCTACTTGCAATACTCCTCCACTGACCACACCAATGCTGCCCGTGTACCCCTGGAACCTATTTAAAAGTTCATAGAGCCTAGTTATATATTTTATTTACTATTAATAAGGCCATGATGGACTACGCTGTACCACGCTACAAGCTAACCAGTCGACACTTCTTTTGCGAGAAAAGCCATCCCAACCCTCCACCAGCATGTAGAAGACCGCATTGTCCATGCACTCTGGCAATCTGTGAGTACAAAGGTGCACCTGACAACAGACGCATGGACCTGTAGGCATGGCCACGGAAGATTACGTGTCCATTACGGCGCAATGGGTTAATGTGGTGGATGCATGGTCCACAGGGGACAGCCTACTAAGTCTGTCTGCAGTCCCTAATTCAAATTGTCCTCCACTGTCTAAATCGGAACTTCCACCTTCTGGCTTTCGGCCTATAGTATCAGAAATTAAACTGCATTTGGCCTTCAACTTTGGTTAGGGCCTACTAACGGCTTCTGCCCCTCCCTGGTGTTGTCCTCAACTAAATAAAGCTGAGCTTCAACCTTCCGGCTCTCATTAAGTGGTTTTTAAAAAAAAATGGTGGTTAGGGCCTACTAACGGCTTCTGCCCCTCCCTGGTGTTGTCCTCAACTAAATAAAGCTGAGCTTCAACCTTCCGGCTCTCATTAAGTGGTTTTAAAAAAAAAAAAAATGGTGGTTAGGGCCTACTAACGGCTTCTGCCCCTCCCTGGTGTTGTCCTCAACTAAATAAAGCTGAGCTTCAACCTTCCGGCTCTCATTATGTGGTTTAAAAAAAAAAAATGGTGGTTAGGGCCTACTAACGGCTTCTGCCCCTCCCTGGTGTTGTCCTCAACTAAATAAAGCTGAGCTTCAACCTTCCGGCTCTCATTAAGTGGTTTTAAAAAAAAAATGGTGGTTAGGGCCTACTAACGGCTTCTGCCCCTCCCTGGTGTTGTCCTCAACTAAATAAAGCTGAGCTTCAACCTTCCGGCTCTCATTAAGTGGTTTTAAAAAAAAAAAAAATGGTGGTTAGGGCCTACTAACGGCTTCTGCCCCTCCCTGGTGTTGTCCTCAACTAAATAAAGCTGAGCTTCAACCTTCCGGCTCTCATTAAGTGGTTTTAAAAAAAAAAAAAATGGTGGTTAGGGCCTACTAACGGCTTCTGCCCCTCCCTGGTGTTGTCCTCAACTAAATAAAGCTGAGCTTCAACCTTCCGGCTCTCATTATGTGGTTTAAAAAAAAAAAATGGTGGTTAGGGCCTACTAACGGCTTCTGCCCCTCCCTGGTGTTGTCCTCAACTAAATAAAGCTGAGCTTCAACCTTCCGGCTCTCATTAAGTGGTTTTAAAAAAAAAATGGTGGTTAGGGCCTACTAACGGCTTCTGCCCCTCCCTGGTGTTGTCCTCAACTAAATAAAGCTGAGCTTCAACCTTCCGGCTCTCATTAAGTGGTTTTAAAAAAAAAAAAAATGGTGGTTAGGGCCTACTAACGGCTTCTGCCCCTCCCTGGTGTTGTCCTCAACTAAATAAAGCTGAGCTTCAACCTTCCGGCTCTCATTAAGTGGTTTTAAAAAAAAAAAAAATGGTGGTTAGGGCCTACTAACGGCTTCTGCCCCTCCCTGGTGTTGCCCTCAACTAAATAAAGCTGAGCTTCAACCTTCTGCTCCAAATTACCATTTTAAAAAATGCAATAGGCTTTTCCGGCCTACTAAAGGTGTCTGCCCCTCCCTGGTGTTGTCCTCAACTGAACAAAGCTGAGCTTCCACATTCTGGCTTTCGCCCTATACTATCAGATATTAAACTGCATTTGGCCTACTAGTGTGGTTAGGCCCTTGAAACAGTGTCTGCTGCTCTTGGGTTTGCTACTCCACTGAACAAAGCAATGCCGCCTGTTTAGTCCTGTTACCAATTTTGAACTGCATGTAGCCTACTTTATTCTTTGGCCCTATATCTGTTTCCTCCTCATCCTGCCCATTGCCCAGCCACTGCTAAATGAGTCTGCTGGTACATTGACCTAGACCACTACATTCCCCTTGTACTCTACACAGCCAGAATCTGTCCCTGCTGAAAGTAAGGTTCCCCTTCCCGCATGTTATACCACCTTACACAGGGACAAAGAGGAAGGTGCAGATGAAAGTGCAGGTTCCTTCATCAGGTGGGGGGGCATACTCGTTGGCGACGTCACTGGCACAGGGCCCCTCAGAGTACGCAAAAGTGTCGCTGCTGGTGGGAGGCGCCCCCGCCATGCAAACACACCGCCGTACTTTGAGGGGCCCTGTGCCAGTGGCAATGCGAACGAGTGGGCCCCCCCTGCTTGCTCAGGATCACAGCACTTGCAACTTTTAAATACTTACCTTTCCCTGCAACACCGCCGTGACGTAGTCCGCATTTCCTGGGCCCACGAAAAACTTGAGCCAGCCCTACTCCCCCCACAACTTTCCCCCAATTCCCTATGCCCAACTATTATTATACAGTTAATTAAGATTGGCAAGCTTCAGAAACAAGAATGGATGTTTTTGGCATTAAAATGGGCACTGTAGGTGTTTTCCTGGCCTCCACTCACTGCCGACTATGCTTCCCCATTGACTTGCATTGGGTTTCGTGTTTCGGTCGATCCCCGATTTTTAGCGATAATCGGCCGACTGCACTCGACTCGACTCTGGACAAAATCGGGTTTCCCAAAACCCTACTCGATCTTAAAAAAATGAAAGTCGCTCAACCCTAATGGCCATTATATGGGGTTCAATATCACATCAGATCATTTTATACTCATCTGCTTGTACTGGTATTGCCACAGTCTCTATGCAGGGTTGAGTCTGACCGGACCATCTTACGGCTTTTAAAAACATCCGCACTTGCATGTCCTGTCCATAGAATGCCTCCCAACATGTTTCATCCTGAACAGACTCATCAGGGGATTACGGCATGTATTCAATAAAGCAATCGCTGGCGTACCTTCATCTAGTCAGCCTTATAACTGGTACCCGCCGGCGTCAACGGTCACGTGCTTCCGGCCGCCGTCAGCTAGATTTCTGGTCTATTGGAGCGCGTACACCTAACGGCGGCGCGCACCCATGTGACCGGTCTTGTGTTACCAGAAGCCCGGCTCTGGGCTTCCGGTTTGTTAGGGTGCATGCACCACGCAATGACGCGCACGTCACCCCCAGCAACCAAGACGCTTCAACATCATAGCGTAATGTCAGTTCCGGTTTGTGGGCTTCTTCTAAGATTACTGCTCCACAGGAAATAGTGCGTGCTATATACTTTATGAATGAGGCGCAGATACCGGTAAACCTAACATGGTGAACCATTTCATCATGCTACCTCATTCTGTTATACAGGTGGGCAAATACCTTTACCCTCAAGCCCCCAAAAAAACGGTATGTGCAGGTGAATCTGAACACATTAACTTATTATACCCTGATGAAATTAGGACCAAATAAAGAGAAGAACAGACTTCCCCAAGACCCAAAAGAAAAGAAAATACTCAAGCCATACTAGGCGACACGGCAGACCCTCCCTATAAAGAACAATAGACAGATCCCCCATAACAGCGTTGTGACGGGGTATGTGACAGAGCAGGAAGAGACACCAGGCCAATAAACAATGCAACGAGATTTATTGGAACAGGGAACTGGTTTAACACAAATTAAGGTAATTCTGCAGCGTCCGTAATTAGTCCACAATGAGTAAACAATGGGCCCACAATGAGTCCATACAAAGGGATCAGATCCGGAGGCGCCACCCGGCCATCCGACCCCAGGGAAATAGAAATAGTCTTCCGATGACTTCAATGGATCCAGCAGATGAGGGACACAACACAGTCCCACGTGGCAGCTTCTAACAATACACACGGTCACCAGGCTCTCACCTCACCATAAGATCCCAGCCCTTTGCAAGTAACCACACAACAGTCTTTAGATTCAGTCCTCAAATCCAGCGGGGTGAAGAGACATCACAATTCTATGTGGCAAATGATCTCCATACATAGCATAGGACCTGGCCGCAGCTGCAGATCCTTGCAATTCAAAGCACACAGCATCAACTAACTGAACATGCGGCTTATTGTCCTACCACTCTTGGGATCAGCCCCCTTGCTGAGCAGAGATACTAACACCCATACCTCCCAACTTTTGAAGATGGGAAAGAGGGACAAAGTTTGCGGCGTGCAAAGCGCGCCGCGGCAAATTTTAGGCCACGCCTCTGACCACACCCATTCATAATTAGTCACACCCATATCCACGTCCCAACCACACCCCTTTAGCACTGCTGATCACACTGTTTCATATACAATAGTTATAAACAAAAAAATATGGCCACACAGTGCTCCATACTGTATAATGACCGTACATGATGCTCCATACCGTATAATGACCGCACATGACGCTCCATACTGTATAATGGCCACACATGATGCTCCATACTGTATAATGGCCACACATGACGCTCCATACTGTATAATGGCCACACATGATGCTCCATACTGTATAATGGCCACACATGATGCTCCATACTGTATAATGACCGCACATGATGCTCCATACTGTATAATGACCGCACATGATGCTCCATACTGTATAATGACCGCACATGATGCTCCATATTGTATAATGAGCGCACATGATGCCCCATACTGTATAATGGCCACACATGACGCTCCATACTGTATAATGGCCACACATGATGCTCCATACTGTATAATGGCCACACATGACGCTCCATACTGTATAATGGCCACACATGATGCTCCATACTGTATAATGGCCACACATGATGCTCCATACTGTATAAAGACCGCACATGATGCTCCATACTGTATAATGACCGCACATGATGCTCCATACTGTATAATGACCGCACATGATGCTCCATATTGTATAATGAGCGCACATGATGCCCCATACTGTATAATGGCCACACATGACGCTCCATACTGTATAATGGCCACACATGACGCTCCATACTGTATAATGGCCACACATGACGCTCCATACCGTATAATGACCACACATGATGCCCCATACTGTATAATGGCCACACATGACGCTCCATACTGTATAATGGCCACACATGATGCTCCATACTGTATAATGGCCACACATGACGCTCCATACTGTATAATGGCCACACATGATGCTCCATACTGTATAATGGCCACACATGATGCTCCATACTGTATAATGACCGCACATGATGCTCCATATTGTATAATGACCGCACATGATGCTCCATACTGTATACTGGCTGCACATGATGCTCCATACTGTATAATGACTGCACATGATGCTCCATACTGTATAATGGCCGCACATGATGCTCCATACTGTATAATGACCGCACATAATGCTCCATACTGTATAATGACCGCACATGATGCTCCATACTGTATAATGACGGCATGCATACCGTATAATGGCCGCACATGATGCTCCATACTGTATAATGACTGCACATGATGCTCCATACCGTATAATGGCCGCACATGACGCTCCATACTGTATAATGACTGCACATGATGCTCCATACTGTATAATGACCGCACATGATGCTCCATATTGTATAATGAGCACACATGATGCCCCATACTGTATAATGGCCACACATGACGCTCCATACTGTATAATGGCCACACATGACGCTCCATACTGTATAATGGCCACACATGACGCTCCATACTGTATAATGGCCACACATGACGCTCCATACCGTATAATGACCACACATGATGCCCCATACTGTATAATGGCCACACATGACGCTCCATACTGTATAATGGCCACACATGATGCTCCATACTGTATAATGGCCACACATGACACTCCATACTGTATAATGGCCACACATGATGCTCCATACTGTATAATGGCCACACATGATGCTCCATATTGTATAATGACCGCACATGATGCTCCATACTGTATACTGGCTGCACATGATGCTCCATACTGTATAATGACTGCACATGATGCTCCATACTGTATAATGGCCGCACATGATGCTCCATACTGTATAATGACCGCACATAATGCTCCATACTGTATAATGACTGCACATGATGCTCCATACCGTATAATGGCCGCACATGACGCTCCATACTGTATAATGACTGCACATGATGCTCCATACTGTATAATGACCGCACATGATGCTCCATATTGTATAATGAGCACACATGATGCCCCATACTGTATAATGGCCACACATGACGCTCCATACTGTATAATGGCCACACATGACGCTCCATACTGTATAATGGCCACACATGACGCTCCATACTGTATAATGGCCACACATGACGCTCCATACCGTATAATGACCACACATGATGCCCCATACTGTATAATGGCCACACATGACGCTCCATACTGTATAATGGCCACACATGATGCTCCATACTGTATAATGGCCACACATGACACTCCATACTGTATAATGGCCACACATGATGCTCCATACTGTATAATGGCCACACATGATGCTCCATATTGTATAATGACCGCACATGATGCTCCATACTGTATACTGGCTGCACATGATGCTCCATACTGTATAATGACTGCACATGATGCTCCATACTGTATAATGGCCGCACATGATGCTCCATACTGTATAATGACCGCACATAATGCTCCATACTGTATAATGACCGCACATGATGCTCCATACTGTATAATGACGGCATGCATACCGTATAATGGCCGCACATGATGCTCCATACTGTATAATGACTGCACATGATGCTCCATACCGTATAATGGCCGCACATGACGCTCCATACTGTATAATGACTGCACATGATGCTCCATACTGTATAATGACCGCACATGATGCTCCATATTGTATAATGAGCACACATGATGCCCCATACTGTATAATGGCCACACATGACGCTCCATACTGTATAATGGCCACACATGACGCTCCATACTGTATAATGGCCACACATGACGCTCCATACTGTATAATGACCACACATGATGCCCCATACTGTATAATGGCCACACATGACGCTCCATACTGTATAATGGCCACACATGATGCTCCATACTGTATAATGGCCACACATGATGCTCCATACTGTATAATGGCCACACATGATGCTCCATACTGTATAATGGCCACACATGATGCTCCATACTGTATAATGACCGCACATGATGCTCCATATTGTATAATGACCGCACATGATGCTCCATACTGTATACTGGCTGCACATGATGCTCCATACTGTATAATGACTGCACATGATGCTCCATACTGTATAATGGCCGCACATGATGCTCCATACTGTATAATGACCGCACATAATGCTCCATACTGTATAATGACCGCACATGATGCTCCATACTGTATAATGACGGCATGCATACCGTATAATGGCCGCACATGATGCCCCATACTGTATAATGGCCACACATGACGCTCCATACTGTATAATGAACACACATGACGCTCCATACTGTATAATGACGGCATGCATACCGTATAATGGCCGCACATGATGCTCCATACTGTATAATGACTGCACATGATGCTCCATACCGTATAATGGCCGCACATGACGCTCCATACTGTATAATGACTGCACATGATGCTCCATACTGTATAATGACTGCACATGATGCTGCATACTGTATAATGACCGCACATGATGCTCCATACTGTATAATGGCCACAGTTCTCCATACTGTATAATGACATACAGGCATGCAGCTCACACACACGCTCACACACACGCAGCACACACACAGCTCACACACGCACGCAGCTCACACACATGCAGCATCACACACACAGTATCACACATACACACGCAGCATCACAAACGCAGCTCACAAACACATGCAGCTTTGACACAAATGCATCACATACGCAGCCATCACACACACACACACAGCAATCACACACACACGCAGTCATCACACACACACACACGCAGTCATCACACACACACACGCAGCCATCACACACACACACGCAGCCATCACACACACACACACGCAGCCATCACACACACGCAGCCATCACACACACGCAGCCATCACACACACACACACAGCCATCACACACACACGCAGCCATCACACACACACCCAGCCATCACACACACACACCCAGCCATCACACACACACACCCAGCCATCACACACACACCCAGCCATCACACACACCAGATACCTCATACACACATGACACACACACAAATGCAGCATCACACACACACAATGACACACACATGCAGCATCAGACACACACACACATCTCACACACACACACACACAAACACACACACACACATCACACACACACAATCTCCTCTGTGGTGCAGGGGCGGCTGATCTGTCCATGTGCAGCTCTTCAGTTTCTCCGGCTGCTCACAGCTCTGCACTGTCCCGGCACCTCCCCCGTCTCTCCTTCTCTGCCGGGATAGCAGCTAAGAGCAGGAGAAGCCGGAGCTCCGTGCATACACAGGAGGAAGTGAGTTGCTGACCTCTCATCTTGATCGCTGCTGGCTCTCTGCCTCAGCGTGGCAGCGCCGCACACACAGGGGGCGGGGGGGGCGGGATCGGTCGGGAGGAGACCCAGCATGTATAAGAAAAAAAAACTGCCGCAAACCTAAGCTACTCAGGTGCCGCCCCCTGCATTGTCCCTGCCCTAGGCACCTAGTGCGGGACATTAGTGTCCCGCCCGGGATCCCGGGGCTGACTGTCAAAATCAGGACAGTCCCGCGGGATCCGGGACGGTTGGGAGGTATGCTAACACCCACCTCCTCAAACATAGCTTCAAGGATTACGAATGTTCCAGAAATCCTTTCTGCAGTCTGTCTACAGGTTTGTGTTGGAGATGCTCCCTGCAGTAAGGAACAAAGACACACATGTCCCCACCAGATGCAGGACAAGGAAAGTTAATGTAGGCCTGACTACAGTATGGTCCATGTGTACAGGCCGGGTTGACTCTCTGTTACAACGCGTCATCCACAGATCCCCCATAACACTGTGACATCCATGGATGCCCTCATTTTGTGTGTGCTGATGTGGACAGTGATTTGGATACTAGATGGACTTCTGTCACCAGTGTTTACTTTCCCAGCAGATGATGATCTGCGGATCCATCAAGGGGTCACCTGGGGGGTTTCATTGTTTGGTATTTTCCCTCCATATAATCTAGTGATCCCTTACAACCATAGCAGAGGGGCTCGCATTACTCCATCTGGGGGCTGCGTACAATGACTCTCATATCATCAAAGAGGAGAAACAAATAGGAGAAGAAACAAACATGAGGAGGAGAAGAATCAGTGGAAGATGATATCAGTCACTGGATGGAAATGTCTCTAATGCGGACCTACCTGTGTCCTATTGTTACAGTGCTGTACTGATAATGGGGGTTTCTTCTACCTTCCTCCATGAATGCCACCCAGAACTTGTACTATGGACCCTGTATGGTCGGTGATATCGGGGTCATAAAACCTGAAACTCCCCATTTCCCCTCTTCTTCATGAAATTTCCTGAATCCCGCTGTGGCTCATTATCGAGGGCATGTGCAGACTGCGTGGTGCGGGCGTGCCGTGAGCACACAGTGTACGTACAGCAGTGCCAGGTGTGGGTGTGTACGACATTGAGGTATGGTGCCCTCCAGATAGTGCTCCCCCAGACTGTGCCGCACCATGACCACGGGCAATGCACAGCCACAATCATACTTCCCAGAAGTGGCATCACTTAAAGCTCGTGGACCCCAATGCAAGAGCTCCAGCGGGGCCCCCAATTATTGCAAGTCTAGTATTCATCTTGCATATAGGCTAAATGGACTTTGGGCCCCCAGGCTCCTGGGCCCGATTGTGATTGGATTGAAACCCCCCCCCCCAGCACTTTCTCGGGAACCTCCATATGGGGCCTCTAGCGCCACCTACTGGACATAGCAAAATCCTAGAAGTCAATATTTACCCTCTAAGGACCTTGTCACATGGACAAAGCACACAAGGGATTTGGGTTTGTTTTGCTGTAATTTTTCCAAAATCTTGATGTCCTAAAGTGATCGGAGAAAGTTCACCACTGATGCCAGTATGAACACAGACATATCCTTAGAGCACTAAGGCTACGTTCCCGTGATCAGCTTTTCACATTGCCCATTTCCTGCACCAATTAGCCAAAATAGGTCACTTGGATTTTGTCAAAAATGCGCAGAGTAAAAAAACTTACCAAAAACTGATTGTGAGAACAGAGCCTAAGTATGTGTTCACACAGTGCGTTTTTATTATTTTTTTTATGCTATTGCCAAAAAATCAAACGATTTGATGCGTTTTGTGTTTTTTTAAACTTTTTTTTAAGTCACAACATGTCAATCACTTCAGTGTGCTTACAGCGCAGATCAAAATGCTCCAAAATGCACCAAAAGCGCATGGAAAAAAAAGCAGAAAAGCTCCATGTGATCGCACTCTTCACAGCTGAGGGTTTGCTACAATTGTATGGAGTCTAAACAATCGTCTCTGAGCTAAAGCCACCAGCAGCGCACATACAATGTATCAGTCTGGGCTGAGAGGACTCTTGAGCTTGGATACAACTGTAACAAACCCTCAGCTGTGAGAAGGTTTCTTCAGCCTTTGGAGATTTGTAAAAGGATGCAGGAGATTCGGAGCAGATGCAGATGGTGGTGCGGGGGTTAATGCGGTGGGTGGGGGTGTTGGCAGGGAGGTGCGGCTGCGGAGCTTGTATACACCTGCACCGAGCAGCGATACCTCAGTCTGGAGCTGCTGCTCGGCCACTTCTGCTGCCTCCTCTGCTCTCAGCTCATCTCCTCCCAGGTGAGTCCGGCGCAGTCACTGTAGGTATACATTACATTACTGATACTGTATTGATCCTTAGTTACCTCCTGTATTATACCCCAGAGTTGCACTCACTATTCTGCTGGTGCAGTCACTGTGTACATACATTACATTACTGATCCTGAGTTACATTCAGTATTATACTCCAGAGCTGCACTCACTATTCTGCTGGTGCAGTCACTGTGTACATACATTACATTACTGATCCTGAGTTACATTCAGTATTATACTCCAGAGCTGCACTCACTATTCTGCTGGTGCAGTCACTGTGTACATACATTACATTACTGATCCTGAGTTACATCCTGTATTATACTTCAGAGCAGTGCTCACTATTCTGCTGGTGCAGTCACAGTGTACATACATTCCATTACTGATCCTGTGCTACATCCTGTATTATACCCCAGAGCTGCACTCACTATTCTGCTGGTGCAGTCACAGTGTACATACATTACTGATACTGAGTTACATTCTGTATTATAGTCCAGAGCTGCACTCACTATTCTGCTGGTGCAGTCATTGTGCACATACATTACCTTACTGATCCTTAGTTACCTCCTGTATTATACTCCAGAGCTGCACTCACTATTCTGCTGGTGCAGTCACTGTGTACATACATTACATTACTGATCCTGAGTTACCTCCTGTATCATACCCTAGAGCTGCACTCACTATTCTGCTGGTGCAGTCACTGTGTACATACATTACAGTACTGATCCTGAGTTACCTCCTGTATTATACCCCAGAGCTGCACTCACTATTCTGCTGGTGCAGTCACTGTGTACATACATTACATTACTGATCCTGAGTTACCTCCTGTATCATACCCCAGAGCTGCACTCACTATTCTGCTGGTGCAGTCACTGTGTACATACATTACATTACTGATCCTGAGTTACCTCCTGTATTATACCCCAGAGCTGCATGCATTATTCTGCTGGTGTCCAATCCACTACCAGAATAGTGAGTGCAGCTCTGGGGTACAATACAGGATGTAACTCAGGATCAGTAATGTAATGTATGTACACAGTGACTGAACCGGCAGAATAGTGAGTGCAGCTCTGGGGTATAATACAGAATGTAACTCAGGAACAGTATAATGTATGTACACAGTGACTGCACCAGCAGAATAGTGAGTGCAGCTCTGGGGTATAATACAGGATGTAACTCAGGAACAGTATAATGTATGTACACAGTGACTACACCAGCAGAATAGTGAGTGCAGCTCTGGAGTATAATCTAGGATTGGTAATGTACAGTTATTATGCTGTTTAATATGTTTGTGCCAAGGTTGATACTCTGTGACAGGGAGGATACCTATTTTAGCTGGAGCTGTCCATCTTAGGACATATACACATGTATAATAAATCCATGATTCAGCTGTCGGTGCATCCATTGGTGATGAGACACATCTGTTATAGTCCCAGGTGTTATAGAGGGAGCGCACCTCCTGTCATCTCCCTAACCTGCTGGGGATTGTAGTCTACCACCTTTGACATCTTGTTGCTGTGCTTCCTGATGAGTCTATGGGGTGCTGTGTCTGGTTTTGTTTCTCAGTTGCTTGTTCAGTTGTTTGCCGAGAGAATAGAATTGTTACAATGTGTCGGCATCTGTTTTCCTATGACAGTTATCCGACTCCGGTACCTGTGACATTTCATGTGTATGAGGCAGCTACACAGAACACTGCCATGTTCAGTTACTGCATGGAGATATTGCGTGTCTGATCCTTGAAATAAAGGTGAGCTGTGACATCACCTATTGTGAATGGTGGATCCAGTGTTATCTACTATATATAGAGGTGTTATCAGTCATTGCACAGGAGGAGGAGGGGAGCTGTGACATCACCTATTGTGAATGGTGGATCCTGTGTTATCTACTGTATATAGAGGTGTTATCAGTCATTGTACAGGAGGAGGAGGAGGTGAGCTGTGACATCACCTATTGTGAATGAGGAATTCTGTGTTATCTACTGTATATACAGGTGTTATCAGTTATTGTACAGGAGGAGGAGGTGAGCTGTGACATCACCTATTGTGAATGGTGGATCCTGTGTCATCTACTATATATAGAGGTGTTATCAGTCATTGTACAGGAGGAGGAGGTGAGCTGTGATATCACCTATTGTGAATGGTGGATCCTGTGTTATCTACTGTATATAGAGGTGATATCAGTCATTGTACAGGAGGAAGAGGAGGTGAGCTGTGACATCACCTATTGTGAATGGTGGATCCTGTGTAATCTACTGTATATAGAGGTGTTATCAGTCATTGTACAGCAGGAGGAGGTGAGCTGTGACATCACCTATTGTGAATGGTGGATCCTGTGTTATCTACTGTATATAGAGGTGTTATCAGTCATTGTACAGGAGGCGGTGGTGAGCTGAGACATCACCTGTTGTGAATGGTGGATCCTTTTTTATCTACTGTATAAAGGTGTTGTACACACTCATTAGATGCTCCTAAACTGACTGTACGGTCAGTCATGCTATTGCTGCTAATAATGATGTGCATTTCCTAGAACATGAAGTTGAAGCCTAAAAAAAAAATGTCACTTAGTGGGAGAATTGCTAAGTTGCTTTATATTTTGTGATGATGACATAAATTTAAAGGGCACCCGATATGGGAACATCTTAAAGTGCCCAAAAGCAGTTCTTAACCATTCGGAGGCATGTTGACATTTTCTCTGCTGCGATACTTTATTAACCCCTATTGCCTCACACCAATTAACGCGGCAGCACCAGTCATAACCAGTTGGCACCAGCCCCACTAAATGGTAAAAATGTTGCAATAGATACAAGTTTGCACAATGTGAGAACCTAGCAGGAGCTGGACTCGTTACAGCTCCAGTAATCCTGTGTAAGTCCAGTTTCACACGTCAGTGCCTCCAGTACATGTATTGACAGTTCTCTCACATACTGGAGACACTAACAAACGTAGACCCATTAAAATGAATGGGTCTATGCACATGTCAGCATTTTTTGACAGACCGTGTGTCCATGTGCAAAACACGCAGACATGTCCGTTTTTACCCAGACACACTGTCCGCAAAATATGCCACACACGGTCACACAGAGAACAGTGCACACTGTCCTCCATGTGCACGGACGGCCGCCTGGGAAGAAGCGCTACTGTAAGCGCTGTTCCCCTGCATGTGGTGCTGAAGCTGGCTGTCATCCCTTCTCCCCTGCTTGGCCAGTGAGCAGGGGAGAATGAATGAAAGAAAAAGCCGATGTGGGGTCCCCCTCTGCTTTTAAACCAACCCTGCAAAATTCACAGGTGCGGGCTGCTATTCTCAGGCTGGTAAGGGGCCATGGATATGGGCCCCCCAGCCTAAAAACAGCAGCCCACAGCTGCGCAGAAAAAGGCACATAATAGATGCATCAATTCTGGAGCTTTGCCCAGTTCTTCCCATTTGCCCTGTAGCTGTGGCAAGTGGGGTAATGAGGGGTTAATGTCACCACCCCACGTTGGGTTTTTCTTTCATTCATTCTCCCCTGCTTGCTGGCCGAGCAGGGGAGAAGGGATGACAGCCGGCTTCAGCACCACGCACAGGGGAACAGAGCTTACTGTAGCGCTGCTTCCCCGGAGGCCGTCCGTATGGTACTGATGTAGTACACGGTTGACACACGTGTGCCATACGTAGTATACACACGGACACTGATATCTCCGGTACCATTTTTTCCAGTACCAGAAATATCAGGAAACTGGCCTAATCCCGATATCAGAAACCAGGATTATACAGCAAAGTAGCACTCCCTACGGGCAGGGCTGTTTTTAGGCAAAGTGGGGCCCTAGGCAAAAGCTTAAAATGGGGCCCCAAATACTAACATATTGCACATCACACAGAAGCATTTCTATTGTATTTACATGCACTGAGTTCAGGCCACTAAACAAGTGTGATCGACAATACTAAAGTCGTTCGACGCTTGCTTCCCGGCCTCTTTACACTAACTGAGAAAGAATGATGGGAACAGAACAATCACTATTGGATCTGTCCCCATAGAGTATCATGTTATCAGCAGCACATCTACAGTTTACACCGGGCAATGTGCTGCTGAGAACAATGATTTTTGTTCCGGCATAAAGTATCCAATCACTTGATGAATATGCAGCATTTTGCTTGTTTAGTATAATACACCCCATAGTTCTCCATATATTATAATGTTCCCCATAGTCCTCCATATAGTATAATACACTCCCCATGGTCCTCCATATAGTATAATACACTCCCTATAGTCCTCTGTATATTAAAATACACTCCTCAGTCCTCCATATAGTATTATACACTTCCCATAGTCCTCCATGTTGTATAATACACTCCTCATAATTCTCCATATAGTGTAATGCACTCCTCAGTCCTCCATATAGTATAATGCACTCCTCAGTCCTCCATATAGTATAATGCACTCCTCAGTCCTCCATATAGTATAATGCACTCCTCAGTCCTCCATATAGTATAATGCACTCCTCAGTCCTCCATATAGTATAATGCACTCCTCAGTCCTCCATATAGTATAATGCACTCCTCAGTCCTCATACAGTATAATGCACTCCTCAGTCCTCCATATAGTATAATACAATCCTCCGTCCTCCATATAGTATAATACGCTCCTCAGTCCTCCATATAGTATAATACACTCCTCATAGCCCTCCATATAGTATAATACACTTCTTATAGTGTTCCATGTAATATAATGCACCACCATAGTCATCCATGTAGTATAATTCACTTCCCATAGTTCTTCATGTAGTATAATGTATTCCCCATAGTCCTCGATACAGTATAATGCAGCCACCCCACAGAGTATAATGCAGCCTCGCCATACAAAATATAATGTAAGCCCCTCCATAGAATATATGGTAGCCCCCTCATAGAATATAATGCAGCTACTCCATAAAATATAATGCAGCCCCCTTATATAGTATAATTTAGCTCCTCCATAGAATACAATGTAGCTTTCCTCAAAGAGAATAATGCAGCCCCATAGAATATAATCTAGCCCCCCATAGAATATAATGTCCCCCCCATAGAATATAATGTACCCTCCATTGAATATAATTAACCTCCATAGAATATAATGTACCCCCATAGAATATAATATACCCCTCATAGAATATAATATACCCCTCATAGAATATAATGTCCCCCCCATAGAATATAATGTACCCTCCATCGAATATAATTAACCTCCAAAGAATATAATGTACCCCCATAGAATATAATATACCCCCCATAGAATATAATATACCCCTCATAGAATATAATATGCCTTGCCAGGCCTCGACCAATCAGCGACGGGCACAGTCTGCCGCGAATTCTGGAATCATCATTGTACATATACTACGGGGACATGCATATTCTAGAATACCCGATGCGTTAGAATCGGGCCACAATCTAGTAGAATATAATACAGCCCAGCCATAGAATATAATACAGCCTCCCCCATAGAATATAATGTAGCCCCCATAGTATATAACACAGCCTCCCCATAGAATATAATGTACCCCCATAGTATATAACACAGACTCCTCTATAGAATATAATATGCCCCCATAGTATATAAAACAGCCTCCTCCATAGAATGTAATGTAGCACCTCAAAATACTGTATAGAACGAGGGTAACAGACAGCAAATACAGTGGAATGGAGGCCTAAAATGCCCAAATGTTTAGCCCACAGATAGATCTGGCATCTTACAGAGATACAACAATGTTCAATATGTGAACAAGCAAAAAAAAGGAGGGGGCTCTGGATTGCTTTGGAATAAAATAATCAGGATTAAGATGCCAAAAAAACTCTTCCTAGCCACTGATACCTGGGGCTAGGTCTATATGTAATAGGCAGCAGCAGCAGACAGTAATGGAATGGACCCTGTTGATGTATGCAATGATATCTATATAGCCACATACAGTGCATTCCTTGCACTGATATGTATAGAGCCACATACACTCCCCTGCCTACCTAGCACTGCAATCTATATACTCCGTAATTATTCCTTAGGACTGTTGGTTTAGCTGAATTTGTGTCAAATCTGATGGTATACCCACATTAACTGATAAACCCCCAAATCTGACCGTATCTCGGCAGCAGCTCTCCCTACACTGTCTGAATCAGGAGCTGAATGTGACGAGCAGGGCGGCACCAGGTCTCTTATAGACCTGATGACGCTGTGTGGCCAGCCAATCACTGCAATGCCACAACCAAGATAGCTATGACATTACAGTGTGTGGCAGACAATCCCTGCATGTTGATTGGCTCTGTAAAGAGTGCCAGTCATGCAGGGCGGGGACCCAAGCTCCCACCGGGCAAACCCAGAAATGCTTGTTGCTCGGCGAGTACCACGAGTACAGTGATTCTCGGGCGAGTAACGAGCATTACCGGGTATACTCGCTCATCACTATTCCACACCCATTTTCATGCTTTATATCCTCATGAGTTTCCTATGCTAGTTGTCAAGATTAAGAGCTTGCACAGCTCGACACGTATCGACTTTAGTGCTAATATGTCGTTTTAATTCTTATTATTATTTTAATCTCTTAACGACCAGGGGTATTTCAGTTTTTGAATTTCTGTTTTTTTGCTTCCCTTTTTCCCAGAGCCATAACGTTGTTATTTTTTTGTCAAAATGGCTGTGTAAAGGCTTGTTTTTGGGGGGACAAGTTTTGCTTTTCAACGACACCATTGGTTTTAACATATCATGTACTGGAAAATGGGAAACAAATCCCAAGTGCGGTGAAATTGCAAAAAAAAAAGGGCAATTCCATCCACAGTTGTTTTTTTTTTTTTAACCATGTTCACTAAATGCTAAAAACTGACTTACCATTATGATTCTTCAGATCATTACAGATTTGTACGTATACACCAAACATGTCTAGGTTCTTTTTATTTAAGTGGTGAAAAAACAATCCAAAACTTAGTAAAAATAAAAAGGTGACGGCATTTCCCGAGACCTGTAACGTCTCCATTTTTAGTGATCCTGGGCTGGGTGCAGGCTTATTTTTTGTGCGCCAAAACACAACATTGAAGCATAAATTCACAAAAAAAGTAGAAGTAAAAATATCTTTTATTTTAACCTTGTAAAAAATACATAAGAACAGTGCCAGGTTTATATTATGACAATCAAATTACAATTAACACAACCAGAGCAAATTTGAATCAAGAGCAAAGGTGCACCCACTAAAATGTGTAGCACCACAGGGTCAGCATGGGTATATAGATGGAGGGTACAGGCTCAATAACAACCAATAAAAAAAAAACTAAAGTGCTGGTGCATAAAGTGTCATAATGGTTGTAAACTCCTCACTTATCTACTGCATATAGGTATTACTAATAAGATCACAGTCTGTCAGAATCAACCAGCAATAGAGCCACTACTTGTCCCACAAAACAGTGTTCCCATCAGGTCATCTTACCCATGTTCCTGTCCATGTGCACACACGCGCCCCAACGCACGTTTCGCCCTCGGCTTCCTCGGGGGGCAACGTCATATTTTTTTGTGCGCCAAGTTGACGCTTTTATTGATTTTGGTGTAGATATGATCTTTTGATCACCCGTTATTGCATTTTATTGCAATCTAGTGGCGATTTGAATTTTTTTCGTCTTATTCCGTTTAGCAATTGGGTTAATTTTTTTATATTGATGGATTGGGCGATTCTGAAAGCAGCCATACCAAATATGTGTATATTTGATTTTTTTATTGTTTTATTTTGAATGGGTCGAAAGGAGGTGATTATAACATTCACACTCACATGTGTGACACATGTGTGCTATTTGACCAAGAAGAGAGTGATGGAGTGCTACGCCAGATGACCTGGCCTCCACAGTCACCAGACCTGAACCCAATCGAGATGGTTTGGGGTGAGCTGGACCGCAGAGTGAAGGCAAAAGGGCCAATAAGTGCTAAGCATCTCTCGGAACTCCTTCAAAATTGTTGGAAGACCATTCCTGGTGACTACCTCTTGAAACTCATCAAGAGAATGCCAAGAGTGTGCAA
Organism: Ranitomeya variabilis; assembly: GCF_051348905.1. NCBI lineage: Eukaryota > Metazoa > Chordata > Amphibia > Anura > Dendrobatidae > Ranitomeya > Ranitomeya variabilis. The sequence continues at coordinate 261,211,832 of NC_135235.1, read as the reverse complement.
AGCAGTCATTCAAGCAAAAGGTGGCTACTTTGAAGAACCTAGAATGTAAGACATATTTTCAGTTGTTTCACACTTTTTTGTTAAGTATATAATTCCACATGTGTTAATTCATAGTTTTGGTGCCTTCAGTGTGAATATACAATTTTCATAGTCATGAAAATACACAAAAATCTTTAAATGAGAAGGTGTCCAAACTTTTGGTCTGTACTGTATAATTATATATATTATATAATTTTTTTTTTAAACTGTTTGCATTGTTCAATAATTTCTATTGAGAGACTAGAAACTGCAGTACTCTGGCTCTGCTATACACAGGTGATGATCAGATCGCCTGTGTGTAGCAGAAAGGCGCAATTGCTATAAGCGCCGACCACGGGGTGCGTTCATGGCAATCTTGCAATGACAACCATAGAGGTCTGCTGCAGACCTCTGGTTGTCATGCCGACCCATCGGTGTCCCTCGCTCAAGCATCGGGGTCACCGATGGCCGGGATTAGAAATGCGCTTCTGGTATGCACGGGTTAAATGAGACAGATTGCTGTTTATAGCGAAAATCAAGATCTCCTGTGAGTGCCATCCACGGCTGTTTTTCAGTAGTATTGTCAAGACAAGCATAGGGGTCTTCAGCACACCCCTCGCAGGAATGGTAGCACATTGGCACCCTAAGATCAAGTCCTAGGCTTGCCAATGGGCACCTGGAATGACACGTCTCCCTGCTTGAGCGCGTCAAATTACACTGTCAGAGATTAACAGTGGCATTTTAGATGTTAACTGCGGGTAGAGCTCCACCCTACCCCACCTGTGGCTGTTAGAAGCAGATGATGGCTACTTCATACTTCAGCCATCATCAGCTGAGAGAATTTTCGGCTCGGCGTGCAAGCCCGAATCAAAGTCAAAGAGCCAGTATAGGATGTATCAGTTAACCCTTTGGAGTGACTAACAGCAGTGTGGTTTTTTTAATAATAAAATTAATAAGTAAAAATAAAAATTGAGCAATAATTGTGCACACAATGTACAGTATGTTTGGTCTTTATGCATCCAGAGTACTTCTGTCTTCAAAACACAAAAATAAAGTTACACATAAACGAGTAAAAAACATGAACTTTAGGTGACAGAAGGAATATAAATATCCTTGTGGGACACAATAGTGCAATCAATATGATGGTACTACTTAAATCTACCGCAAGCAGACAAGGAAAATTTGGCAGTCAAATTTATATATAACAAATTTTTGAACAACAAGGTATGTTTCCTAAAAATATTCTGCCCAGATCGACAGCAGTTGAGATTTTCCCGAGACTCATCATCGACGACTTTCGGAAGATCTTTCCTCAACGTAGACACAATAACCTCAATTTTGAACAAAGACGGGCTTTAAAAGAATTACAATTATTTGATGATGTGGTCTACAAGGCAGCTGACAAATGGGAAAACATTGTGGTCTGGCCAGTCACCAAATATGAAAAAAAGGCATTTAAACTGGTTGAAGGATAAGCATACACACTAGAAATTATCTTTCTCTCCCCTTGCCTCCTTCTCTGCTCAGCTGCACTCCATTCTGGATGTAGCATTGGAAAGGGGCATCATTATTAAACAGGTTTTTGAAGGTCTCATGGTTAAGTACCCCAAGATACCTACCTTCAACTTACTCCCTAAGATCCAGAAGGATCCCGTGAACCCTCCTAGCCATCCAATAATGTCAGATATAGATGGTCTATGCGATCTTGTGTGAAAATGTATCGATTATTATTTAAAACCACTAGTAGAGATGCTGCCATCATTTTGTCAAAGACACTACGGACATGTTAAGGAGGGTCCACGGGATTTTTGTGGAATTTGATATGCTTTTGGTTAATGTGGACATTACATTCCTCTATACATGTATTGATCACGAAAATGGTCTCAATGCTGTCCGATTCTTCCAGGGGACTTCCATCTGGGTGACCATACTATTGGGTTGGTTCTTGAGCTGCTCCTGTTCATCCTTACTCAAAATTTCTTTGTCTTTAAGGATAATTTCGGGTTGTGCGCTCGTGTATGCTAACCTCTTCCTAGGGTACTGGGAGCAGGGCTTGTTTGGTGACTCAGGTGCCCAGGCCATAAGCCATGTGCAGTACTGGCTAAGATATATTGATGATTTGTTGATTATTCGGCAGGAATGAAAAGAAACCATTATGGACAAATAAGACACTACAAAATTTAATTAGACTAAAACAAAGGGCATTCAAAATCCTGAAGGCTGAGAATATAGAAATAGCATTTTAGGAGTATAAAGATCTAAGTAAAAAATGCAAAAAATAAATCAAGCTAGCAAGGTTATCCATACAGAAACAAATTGCCAGTGACATTAAAATAAATGCCCAAAAGAAAAAAAGATGGTATAGGCCCCTTTAAAAGACTATTATAGAAAGATAATAATAGAGGACAAAGAAAAGGCTGAGATATTAAACAGGCACTTTTCATCCGTGTTCACCAATGAACTAACTGTTCCAGGGATTATTCAACAAGGCAAAAATCAAAGTTGACCACATGATATCATTAGTCTAACACAAAAAGAAGTATGCCTGCGTCTGAGCAGATTAAACATTGACAAATCCCCCGGCCCAGATGGCTTTCATCCATGGATACTGAGCGAATTGAGTTCAGTAATTGACAGACCACTGTATCTCATATTCTTAGACTCTCTTGTAACAGGGGTGGAGTCACAGGATTGAGGGAAGGCTCACGTGGTACCAATATTTAAGGAAAGTAAGAATATTTATTGTAGATAATATAATAACTGACAACTAGCATGGATTCATGAAATTCATGAAATATAGGTTGTGTCTAACTAACATGTTGGGTTTCTATGAGGAGGTAAGTGCAAATCTGAATGTTGGTAATGCAGCTGATGTAATTTATCTGGATTTTGCAAAGGCATTTGATACTGTACCACATAACAGCCTTATGCTGAAGCTACACGGGCAAAGACTGGGGAAAACTATATGTAGATGGGTAAGGAATTGGCTAAATGACAGGAAACAATGGTACATTTTCTAAATGGGCTATGTCAGTCGTGGGGACCACAAGGATCTGTACTGGGGAGCATTGGGGACCGCAGGGATCTGGGCTAGGACCAACTCTTTTAACCTTTTTATTAATGACCTTTTTAGATGGGATTGAGAGTAAAGTGTCAGTCTTTGCTGACCACATTAAACTTTGCAGGATACTAAAATCTGACCTTCATATTACAATTTTGAAAAACGATCTAGCTAAAATGTCTGAATGGGCAAACACTTGGCGAATGAGATTTAATGTAGATAAATACAGAGTAATGCACCTGGAACGGAGTAATCCTATTGCTGCATATACACTATATGGGACCATACTTGGGACTACAGAACAAGAGAAGGACTTGAGTATTCTGGTTACAAGTAAGATGAGCAGCAGTATTCAATGTCAAGCAGCAACCATAAAAGTAAACAGGATTTTAGGGTGTATAAAAAGAGAGAGAAAATCCTGCAATCCCAACATATTGCTACTCCATTATATATTGCTTGTGACTACTCCATTATATATTGCTTGTGAAGCCACATCCACATCTAGAATATGGGATCCAGTTTTGGGCCCCTCATTTAAAAAAGGACATTCAGAAATCAGAGTTAGTTCAAAGGTGGCAACTAGACTATTACAAGGGATGGAGACCTCTCATATGAGGAGGTTGGAAAAGTTAGGTTTGTTTAGCTTAGAAACAAGACACCTCACAGGGGACTAGCACAGGACTTTTTGCTTCCAAAGAAGACAGAAGGTGGAAGAAAGGCGATTCCGACAGCTAAATAAGAAAGGGTTCTTTACAGTTAGAGCAGTCAGAATGTGGAATACTGACCACAAGCGGTAGTATTGGCAGACACCATAACAGCTTTTATACAAGGGCCAGATGATTTCCTCAGTACACAAAACATTGTGGGTTATTGAAAGAGTACATCTGTAAATGCACCATTAGATGCAGAATCTGCTTATGATCCGTCAACTAAAATGGTCATCACAGTTGGTCAATCCCTCAGGATGAAGTGGATTTGCTCATCTGAGGCCAATTTTGAAACAAAGGCAAGGGATCTGTCTGATAGATTCTCTGAAAGGGGGTATAGTAAGAGGCATAAAAAAAGGCATATAAAAGGGCAAAGCTAGCTTTGCACAACCAACTGCTCAATTAAAAAAGAAATGAGATATGAGAGATGGACACTTAAGATTCATCTCTACATACAATCAGTATTGGGGCACCATGAGATCTATATTAGAAAAACATTGGTCTGTTCTACATACGGAACCTTCTCCAAGTCCATATTTATCAAAATTCCCACTGATGACTCCAAAACGGTGTAAAGACATGATGGTCATCTTGGTGAAAAGTCAGTATATCCCACCAAAGTCAAACCCCTTTGGATCGAAAGGACCCACGAATGGCTGTTTTCCATACTGACACTGTCTGACCTGCACCAATGTCTCTCGCAGTTCCACATTATCCTCTGCCTCTGGAGAACGTGAATACACTATCAAACACTGTCAAGCACATCCTGGGATATGAGATAAATTACATAAGAAAATGTGGGGGTACTTCCCTCATGTCAATGTGTTTTGGTGATTACAGACCATAATGAAAACATGTCTTTGACAATTTCTGGGAATTGTAGGAACTGACGATTAGCCATAAGAATATAGACAGATGATAACTGGAACATAGGCCATTTTTGCATAATACTATTTTCTTCTATTTTATTCAGAATAGAAATTAACGACTTCTTTCACGACTCCCCTCTTTTTATCATCTGGTCTGCCTTGCCCTAGCTAATCGCTTACTGTTACTCAGGTCTGTGAGATAACCCTACTTCACAAAATACGCTGCTTATCCTATGTATATCATGGGATACCAGTCTTGCTGCGTATCCATTCAGATTATACTTGTGGGTCAGACCTTCTGTTCCTTCTAACCCTATGTCTATCAAGGAATTATTATGAGGGGATGATATACAGTAGATATATTTTTAGGACATAATATAATATAGACATTTTTATTAATATATTACAATGTGTTAGAAAATAAAATATAGTTTCTATTTGTTAGTATAATTCATAGAGTTCATATTGTTAATGAGTCGTTGAAAGTTCTTTATTTTTTATCAGACCATTGGTCTTCTGCAATACAATCAGCCAAATCTACTGATGTTTGCATGTTGCAGAATATGTAGTCACGTTGGAGTGCAGTTATCAAAGCAGACCCAAGGGATGACTACTTTAGCTAGGAGTCAGTATCGATTTTAGCTTTAGGGTATGTGCACACGTCCAGATTTCTTGCAGAAATTTCCTGAAGAAAACCGGAAATTTTCTGCAAGAAATCCGCATTTTTTTTTTTCGCTTTTTTTTTAGCATTCTGCAAGCGTAATTAGCTTGCAGAATGCTAAAGTTTTCCAAGCGATCTGTAGCATCGCTTGGAAAACTGACTGATAAGTTGGTCACACTTGTCAAAAATAGCGTTTGACAAGTGTGACCATCTTTTTACTATAGATGCTGCCTATGCAGCATCTATAGTAAAAGATAGAATGTTTAAAAATAATAAAAAAAAAAAAAAAAAAATGGTTATACTCACCTGCAGCGTCCGTTCCTATAAATGCCGGTGTGGTTCAGGACCTTCCATGACGTCGCGGTCACATGACCGGTCTCGACCAATCACAAGACCGTGACATCATTGCAGGTCCTTCACCGCACACCAGCTATAGAAACCGAAGCGGCAGCATGCAGCTGAGAGGCGGGAAGACATCGAAGGTGAGTATATGACTATTTTTTATTTTAATTCTTTTTTTTGGACCAATTATATGGTGCCCAGTCCGTGGAGGAGAGTCTCCTCTCCTCCACCCTGGGTACCAACCGCACATAATCTGCTTACGTCCTGCATGGTGGGCACAGCCCCGTGCGGGAAGTAAGCAGATCAATGCACTCCTAGGTGTGCGGAATCCCCTGCAATTCCGCATTTTAATGAACATGTTGCTTTTTTTTCCGCGATGCGATTTTTTCGCGGAAAAAAAGGCTACATTTGCACAAAAAATGATTACACTGAAAATAATGGGAGGCATATGTTAGCGTTTTTTTCGCGTTTTTATCACGTTTTTATAGTGAAAAAATGCGAAAAAAAACGCGAAAAATACTGAACCTGTGCACATGGCCTGAAGTTTACCTGGAAAACATTTGCAATTAGAACTGAGAATTTTCCTTAAAAGCATAACAAATAACTTTATCATCACTGCAATGATTAGTATCACTAAAATTGCTTGAATTAGGAAATGAATTACACCCAATATCCATCCACCTATTCCTTTACTCAAATTCAAAATAATCAGAAATATATGACCCCGAGGCTACAGGGTCCAGGAGAGGGGAAAAAGACCAGAAACAGGGCGCTGATCTAAGGGCAGATTATTTAGTTCAACTCAATATTCAAAGGCTAAATTGCTCACCTTTGGTGTGGCCTGTATCATAGCGTATCGACCTTTGTGGTCTGAATGAGATGCCGTGTCTCCCTGATATGCAGCTATAGTCTGGATACAACGGATCTCTCAGCCAGGAGGCCGTGGAGTGAAGTTCAGAAAAAAAAAAGGGTTCATCCAGCCTGTTCAGCTCTATATATTATATTGTTATTAATTTTAAATAAATTACTGAAGATTTGTAATACCTCTGCTTGGTGCCTGTTACCTGGGAGCGCTGAACAGACTGGATGGACCCTTTTTTTTCTGAACTTTAAACAAATTCAAGGGATTTAACCATGAAAGCCATTTAGGGAGGGGTAAATCATCCAGTGAATTAGCTTTTCGCACCCCGTCCTTTATCACTTCAGCTTGTTCTATATCATGGGTAACTCTCATTAGACCTGAAGGATCTATATAGTGGCAACTATAAAAATGTCACCTAGTCTGTGCATACCAACACATATTCATAGATGCCCAGCTTTAGAAGCTGTATGAAATTAATTTGAGGTAGCTGAAACAGCTACAATGGTCAGGCGGTGCAGTTTTTTTTTCCACATTTAGGCATACACAGATTACTCATCCCTATACTTATCTAGCAGCAGCACAATGGAATTCTGGGGTCACCCAATTAGCTTTTACCTGACTTAGGGTACTGTCACACAGTGCCATTTTCATCGCTACGATGGCACGATTATACTGCGGTCACACGTTGCAATACACGGCGCTGGAGCAATAATTTCATGACGTATTTGCGATGTAGAAGCCGTTGGTTACTGTGCGCACATCGTATACAACCTGTGTCACACGATGCAATCATGCCGCCACAGCGGGACACTAGACGACGAAAGAAAGTTTCAAACGATCTGCTACGACGTACGATTCTCAGCGGGGATCCGGATCGCAGTAGCGTGTCAGACACAGCGATATCGTAACGATATCGCTAGAACGTCACGAATCGTGCCGTCGTAGCGATCAAAATTGCACTGTGTGACGGTACCCTTACCATTGTGTCCTTAGACTGATGCGTCAGTCCATGAGAAAGGGCACACATAATGAAGAATAGTGCCCTAGGCAGTACTTACTGTCCACTCTCCTCAGTCCATCCTCTTCTTTAGCACCTGAATGCTTTTGCCATTCTTCTTTATCCGGTGCAGAGGCCTGATCTTGCAGACTCTGGAGTAGTCGTAGGTCCATCCCCCCCGACACCTGCACAGTGTATATTTATGTATTGAAATCAACAACATGTCCTTAACAATTTCTGGGAATTGTAGGAACTGACCATTAGCCATAAGAATATCGGCATGTAGACAGATGATAACTGGAACATAGGCCATTATTAACCACTTCTTTCGCAGGGTATACGTGGGGGCAATATCACAAAGATTTTGCCTCAAAGAGAAACTAAATGGATTGCTGAATTGGGAAACATGACCCCTAATGCATTAAATGAATCCTTGAGCTTCACCTCCTTCTTTTAAAACGTGATATTCTTTTTAAATAATGACTGTCGGTTGCAACGTTTGTGTTTGTCATTGGCTCTCTTTTCTTATACAGTTCAAGCACCTTCCTATCTACTAATTCCACTCCTTGAATGCCTGGACTGATTTTGGACCATCCCTGATGACGCAACATCTATTTGATTGCCTTTTGAATGTCTTACTACTTTGTCAGTATACAGATTAATGATTTGTGGAAATTATGTGAGGTTATGTTGTGCCTCCTGTTTTTTCCCCGTGGTGTGTACACCTCTGTGCACCCCCCACCCCCACACTGTCCCTGGCATCTGTATGGGTATCTGCACATTACAGGGACTGTGCCTCCACTTCCCAGCTATATGCTGCCCACCTTGATTACTCTGGGCTGTGCAGGCCTTATGCATGGCGATGTGCTGATATACCAGTCCATCATTGGTCCACCACGACCATATGGCTACAGATCCTGGCAGAAAGAAGCGTGTTAGGGCTCTCTCTAGGTCCAGTATATATTGCTAATCAGTGCTTCTGTCTTCAGTAGCTCACACATCAGGCAAGGTTTTAATTTGCACTATTTTCCTCTTTGTTTTCCTCTCCTCTACAGCCCATTTTTCTGACCTCCCTGAGATTGCATATGCTTTCTCACCTCTACATGCTGTGGAGATCTGTTTTCCATCACACTCCTTGCTGGTATCGCAGTGAGAGAAGGGAGTGGAGAGGACTGGGAGCTTTCAGACCTAGAAACAGGAGTTTTGACAGATTTGCTATATTTTTGCAAAGAACTTACATGTTTTCTGTATCAAGATAATGGAGGAAAATTTGTAATAAAGACTATTTAGAAAGTTGCTTAGCTTTGCATTTTCAAAGCCAATGCATCCTAAAAAAAAAATCTTTGAAGTTGTACATAAGCTTTTTGTAAAAAAATAAATAAAAAATCATTGCTCTGGGACTTTATATATTAGAGTTATGATTTGTTGTTTGTGGATGATCAGTTGTCCTGATCATCACGCACTGCCAGTAAATGTTGACAACTTCATTAACCCTTTAACTGCCGATACACCTTTTAACAGCGGTAGTTAAGGGTACTTAAACCACAGCGCCGTTAATTAACGGCGATGTGGAAAAAGTGTATAGCGCCCCCCAGAGTCGGATTTTCTCCGGGGTCTCGGTTGCTGGGTAGCTGAGACCCAGAGAACATGATTTGGGACAGTTTTTACCGACCACGGGATGCGATCGCCGGTATTAACCGTTTACCGGCGACCGCAAAAAAAGCGCGATTTTCCAATTAATTTCTCTGTCTGAGGCCGGGGTCACACATGCGTGTTTTACGTACGTAAGAGCGCAAAAACTACGTACGTAAAACTCGCATTACATACGGCACAATGCTTCTCAATGGGGCTGCTCCTATTAGCCGTATATTACGGTTCAGTATTATACGGCGTTCTACGGCCGTACAAAATCGCAGCATGCTGCGTTTGTCAGCGTATTGCGCAAATAATACGCCAATGAAAGTCTATGGGGGCGAGAAAAATACGGATTCCACACGGACCAGCAGTGTGACTTGCGAGAAATACGCAGCGGTGTTAGTGAAAAGTCGGTAATTCAATTGCCGGCTCTTCATTTCTCCTGCACAAACCCGACATGATATGAGACATGGTTTTCATACAGTAAACCATCTCATATCCCCTTTTTTTTTGCATATTCCACACTACTAATGTTAGTAGTGTGTATGTGCAAAATTTCAGCGCTGTAGCTGCTGAAATAAAGGGTTAAATGGCGGAAAAAATTGGCGTGGGCTCCCGCGCAATTTTCTCCGCCAGAATGGTAAAGCCAGTGACTGAGGGCAGATATTAATAGCCAGGAGAGGGTCCATGGTTATTGGCCCCCCCGTGGCTAAAAACATCTGCCCCCAGCCACCCCAGAAAAGGCACATCTGGAAGATGCGCCTATTCTGGCACTTGGCCACTCTCTTCCCACTCCCTGTAGCGGTGGGATATGGGGTAATGAAGGGTTAATGCCACCTTGCTATTGGAAGGTGACATTAAGCCAGATTAATAATGGAGAGGCGTCAATTATGACACCTATCCATTATTAATCCAATTGTATGAAAGGGTTAAAAAACACACACACACACATGATTTAAAAGTAGTTTAATGAAATAAACACAGCGGTTGTTGTAATAATTTATTGTTCTCGCAATCCATCAGGAACACCCTCGCTTGGAAAAATAATAAACGCACAAGATACATACCTTCTGGTGAACCGTCTCGTCCCACGAAGTAATCCATCTGAAGGGGTTAACTAATATTACAGGCACGAGCCCTGCTAAATGCAGCTGTGCTCCGTGCCTGTAATCCCCGGCGAATGAATGAAATGTAGGTCATTGACCTACATTTCCTTCAGTCGCGGTGATGCGCCCCCTGGTGGATGTCCTCATATGACCTGGAGCGTGGGAAAAAGTTCCCAGGCTGCAGTTCATGAGAACATCCACCAGAGGGCGCATCACCGCAACTCAATGTAAGTACAGATCCTGCTTTCCTTTCAGCACCTGGGGATTACAGGCACGAGTGAGTGGTTTATCGCAGCTCTGCCTGTAATATTAGTTAACCCCTTCAGATGGATTACTTCGTGGGACGAGACGGTTCACCAGAAGGTATGTATCTTGTGCGTTTATTATTTTTCCAAGCGAGGGTGTTCCTGATGGATTGAGAGAACAATAAATTATTACAACAACCGCTGTGTTTATTTTATTAAAATACTTTTAAATCATGTGTGTGTGTTTTTTAACCCTTTCCAACAATTGGATTAATAATGGATAGGTGTCATAATTGACGCCTCTCCATTATTAATCTGGCTTAATGTCACCTTCCAATAGCAAGGTGGCATTAACCCTTCATTACCCCATATCCCACCGCTACAGGGAGTGGGAAGAGAGTGGCCAAGTGCCAGAATAGGCGCATCTTCCAGATGTGCCTTTTCTGGGGTGGCTGGGGGCAGATGTTTTTAGCCACGGGGGGGCCAATAACCATGGACCCTCTCCTGGCTATTAATATCTGCCCTCAGTCACTGGCTTTACCACTCTGGCGGAGGAAATTGCGCGGGAGCCCACGCCAATTTTTTCCGCCATTTAACCCTTTATTTCAGCAGCTACAGCGCTGAAATTTTGCACATACACACTACTAACATTAGTAGTGTGGAATATGCAAAAAAAAAGGGGATATGAGATGGTTTACTGTATGTAAACCATGTCTCATACCCTGTCGGGTTTGTGCAGGAGAAATGAAAAGCCGGCAATTGAATTACCGGCTGTTCACAGATATCGCGCTGAATGAAATCTAAATACAGAATATATATATATATATGTGTCTCAATGACATATATATATATATATATATATATATATATATATATATATATATATATATATATATATATATATATATATATATATATATATATCTCTATACTGGATATATGTTTTCCCTAACATTTGAGCACATAAATCCATTAATGTCGGTTTTGCAAGCCTGCGCGAAAATCTCGCAGTACGGATGCCATACGGATTACATACGGAGAATGCCATGCGCAAAATACGCTGACACACCCTGCCTACGGATCACTATTTTGGGAACATTTCTCCGTATTACGGCCGTAGTACGGACGTATAATACGTGGCGTATTGTCTTACGCCATGTGTGACTCCAGCCTTACAATGTGATCGCACATCAGAGGACAGAGAAATGGGGTCCCTGATCCCTCCCCAGTAAAAAAATGGTTTTGTAAATATTGTTGCAAAAATGAGAAATCGCTGGTCAACTTTTAACCCTTATAACTTCCTAACAACAAGAAAAAAATTGTTTCCAAAATTGTGCTGATGTAAAGTAGACATGTGGGAAATGTTATTTATTAACTATTTTGTGTGACACATCTCTCTTATTTAAGGGCATAAAAATTAAAAGTTTGATAATTGCAAAGATTTTCACCCTATTTCTGTTTTTTTTTCATAAACGCAAGTAATATCGAATAAATGTTACCACTAACGTGAAGTACTATATGTCTTGAAAAAACAAACTAAGAATCATCGGGATCCGTTAAAGCGTTCCAGAGTTATAATGTCATAAAGTGACAGTTGTCAGAATTGTAAAAATTGGCCTGGTCATTAAGCTGCAAATTCGCTCCGTCATTAAGGGGTTAAACGAAAAACATTGTTCATTCTATAGACAAAGAAGTCATGAGGAATCATATGATTACATGATGTGACTTCATCCATTTTTAATATTTAGTGTCTGAGGTATTTTATGAACTATGCAAAAAACATCTTGTATTTATTTTATGTATGAAGAGGTTCTTGTATTTACTGGGATATTGGGGAACAATGCTGAGGTAGTGGGGTGGTCATGTGTTGTAGAAGGTTTCAACAATGGGTTGGTGATGTTCTTTTATTATTGTTGGTCATCCATGATTAGTGTTAAAAAGACAAGTTAAAATTGTGGTTATTTGAGAAAAATTAAATACAAACTTAGATGGACCCTAACATGAAATGTGTAGAAACTACATCTTGTCCTACAAAGACGACATTTTGAAGAATTGATAGAAAAAGAAAATTAAAAAGTCAATAGCTCTATTGTGCTAAAAGTGAAATGTATTTAAAACTTGCAGGATTATTTTCTTTTTGTTTCTTTTGTTTTATGTTGTATATTCCTACAGTGCTGGAAATATATATAACAAATAAAACATCACTCTATAAAAGATGTGGTGCTTGAGTAGGGGTCCAGACTGTAAATTGTGCAGCGAACGAGGAAAACGTTTTAACACAAATCCAACATTTTTTGTTTAACGTTTAGTTCCCTATATCAGGACCTTCATATGGTATAGCGCTATACCACAGTGGCAGAGGTCACATTCCCGCTGCACTACCACTCTGCAATTCTTCTTTTTACATAAACTGCAGTCATTAATGTTAAAAATTTTTGAATTGCCGTTAAAAATTTTTCTTAGTTCACTGCAAAATTGAGTGCCGAGTTTTATTTGAGGACTTTATGGTATACTGGGTGATTGTATGTCAACCTATTTATTTATTTCTGTCTGGTCCAAAGGAGGCTCAGATCCTGATCTGGCTTCATACTTTCCCTAGTGACCTATTAGGAAAATGTAAGTCATGGGTTGCTAAAGAGTAAAATAAATTCTGCATATGAATTTATGATCACTTGAACTTTCTTCGTAGATTGATTCCTGCTGATTATATAAAGACCTCGAGCACCGGTGGAGAAGTCACCTCATCTGTGATACAAGATTACACGATGGCTTCCAGTCCCACTAAGTTCTATCTTGAAGATGACTTTGATTCCAAACAATTAATGGAACAATATTTTTCAGATAATCCTAAGACAAACTTGAGTGCTGATTTCTTGGAATTTCCTATGAAAAATCTTACAAAAACTTTCAGTGAGGGTATGTATCTTAAATTTTTAAGTTAATAAATATAAAATAATACAAATATGTTTTTCTCTGTAGGATTGGATCAATCACTATTTTAATCCTTTTCAACTGCTTCCCAACATGCGATTTTCCGTTTTTTGTGCTTTTGTTTCTTCGTTCCACTCTTCCAAGGGCCAAAACTTTTTAATTTTCCTGTCAAAATAGCCATATGAAGGCTTCATTTGTTTGTTTGTTTTTTAGGACGAGTTGTATTTTTTAATGGACACCATACATTTTAAAATGAGGGACAAAATTGCAAAAAAAGTGCAATTTTATTATTGTTTTTACAATAAAATGACTTGACAGCATGATTCTCAAAGTTAGTACTATATATAATTTATTGTCGACAGTTGGATGGCTTTTATGCTATTTTTTTAATCAAAAACCGCATTACTAAGAACTCTGCTTTTTAGATGCACTTTAGCTTTTTACTTATTTACAGCAGGGCTTTTCCTCACTTCGTTTTTTGCAGGTTCTGTAGGCTTTATGGCCAATGTGAACATGCGTTTATGTGCTGCATGTATATCAACTTAAATCAAGCTCAATATTTGTGTTTTTTTCTTTCTAAAAAATGTAGTTTGTGTTGCCATATTCTGAGACCCATAAAATTTTACATTTTATGTCAATAGGGCCTTGTTTTTTTTGCGCCCTGAGCTAATGTTTATATTGATACCATTTATGGGTAGCTACTGTTTTGTTTTCTCCTTACTGTACCATTTGCGGTGCTGCAGCATTCAAAAAGTCGCAATTCTAAAATTTTAGCTACATGGTTGATGTCCTCCATACTTCCCCATAGCATGAGGAATACATGGTTTCCCAAAAAAACTGTTTTTTATTCACTAGAACACACGCCCATCACAAGTACCATACTGCCCAAACACTAACAGAGTATTCTCTCTAGCCATGAAGAGGTGGTGACTCCTAGATAAGCGCAGGGCACAGAGATGGTAAAGTTAGCGTCACCGTGCATAGTCAGGGAAAAAGCATAAACCAACATTCTGGCTGTGATTGCAGAGTTTGCTGTGTGATAACTGGTTCCAGGTAGTTGGCTTAGGACTCGCGACCACATTGAAACTTGAGTGTCACCACAAAGCTTTAACTTTTTCATACAACACAAGTATTATAAAAATAGTACAGCAAGTCTACCTTCCGAAGAAGCTATCATAAAACCATGTCACCCTTAACAATACATTGGTCACAAATAAGATGACAACAATTAATGTAACTGACAATGTAACACCCTCAATATTATTAATACTGGGACAGATATTAGTTTTTATATCCAGAGTGGTACATGTTCAACATATGTTATTGTGTTCATCTGAAAAAAAAAAAGAAAGATTAAAATGGAGTCCAAAGTTGTAAGTTTTGAACTTCACTGTTTAATTGAGGTTTGTAAAGGAAAGAGCCGCTGACAAAGGTTAAAACAGGCGGTTAATCTAAAAAACTTCCATGAGCCTGAAGAAGGGGTAGGTTCTACTCTGAAATGCACTGCAAGGAATTGGAAGCTTTTTAAACTTACTGCCTGGATTAACCTTTGTCAGCGGCAGCGCACGGGATCCACCTCTTGGTCTGCTTGGCAACAATTCATAAACAGTGATGTATAATCCAATTATGGCTACTGCTCCAGAAACTGTACTCACACCAAATGGAGAGAAGGACATAACAAGTAAGGGAGAGAGGAATGCGATGGATCCGTGGCGCTGCCACTGACAAAGATTAATCTAGGCAGTAAGTATAAATAAGTTCCATGAAACTGAAGGACTAGACTATACTTTGAAACACTCTACAATAAATGAGAAGTTTTTTAAACTTACCGCCTAGATTAACCTTTGCCAGCGGCAGTGCCAGGGATCCTCCTTGACGTATGTCCTCTCTCCATTTGTTGTGAGTACAGTCGCCTGAAATGTGTATAATTAGTGGATCAAGAATCACAATATAAAAACATTAATCTGTATATAAATGTTTAATTATTAGTTGGTTTTTTTGCAGGTAAAATTAAAGGCGATACCTTGATTGACCTCAGTGTTGGTCCCATGGTTTGTCATTTATTAGCAGCCTGTGATTATTTCAAAAACATCATAGTGCTGAAGAGCAGAGACAGATGCATCACTGAGCTGAAAAAATGGGCGGACTCACAAACAGGACTGCTTGATTGGGGTTATGTTGCAAAACGTTATGTAGACCCAGAAGGAAAAAGGTGAAGTATTTGTCCAAACATTGGTGGAATCTCACCGTCATTGTAGCTATTATACAAGGGACATGAAGGAAATCCAGATCTATGAAATGCTTAGACAATACCTTTTCCCCACATCAATTGTGTATTTGTAATATTAGTCTGTTCAAAATCAATTTTCAGAAGTTAGAAAAAAACTTTATTTACTCCCATCAAAAAATGTTAATTCATGAGTGCAATAATTTAATAATTGGTGTTGGTTGGCAAATTAGGGCTCTGTTTTCATTGCATTTGATTTATATATTGGAGACATAAAGCCAGAATATTCCCTAATGTATACATCCAACATATACCTTTGAAAAATACAACTGGCCAAAGAGTGGCATAGGTTGCCCATTGACCACAATGTCTAAAGTGTCGTGGGGTTTTTAGGTGGCCCAATGTATATGAAAGTGAAGCTTGCTTTGCTTTCTTATACAATGAAAGAAAGGTATCCCCGGATGCTCTTTTGTCCTTAGTGAGGTAAATTGGGTTCTATGGCTACATTAGGCATACAGCCCTATAGGAGTTTTCCCAGTGTAAATGATGAAACTGATCACTAGGAGAAGGTATAAGTGTATTGTCTGTTCTTAAAATCTAAGATGTGAGTTTCAGTTGGATTTGAGTTTTTCTCTTCTACTAGAAGCCAAACATCTAGTGGACACCACTGAGCTCAAACCCATGTTGGGTGTCTGTTTATGGAGTAGGCTTAAGGTACCTTCACACTGAGCGACTTAACGATAACGATAGCGATCCGTGACGTTGCAGCGTCCTGGATAGCGATATCGTTGTGTTTGACACGCAGCAGCGATCAGGATCCTGCTGTGATATCGTTGGTTGGAGCTAGAAGGCCAGCACCTTATTTCATCGCTGGATCTCCCGCAGACATCGCTGGATCGGTGTGTTGGACACCGATCCAGCGATGTCTTCACTGGTAACCAGGGTAAACATCGGGTTACTAAGCGCAGGGCTGCGCTTAGTAACCCGATGTTTACCCTGGTTACCATTGTAAATGTAAAAAAAAACAAACGGTACATACTTACATTCCGGTGTCTGTCCCCTCGCTGTCAGCTTCCCGCACTGTGAGCGCCGGCCGGCCGTAAAGCACAGCGGTGACGTCACCGCTCTGCTGCCGGCGCTAAGACAGTGCAGGGAAGCTGAGGCCGGGGGACAGACACCGGAATGTAAGTATGTACTGTTTTTTTTTTTTTTTTTTTTTACATTTACACTGGTAACCAGGGTAAATATCGGGTTACTAAGCGCGGCCCTGCGCTTAGTAACCCGATGATTACCCTGGTTACCAGGGGACTTCGGCATCGTTGGTCGCTGGAGAGCTGTCTGTGTGACAGCTCTCCAGCGACCACACAGCGACGAAACAGCGACGCTGCAGCGATCGGCATCGTTGTCTATATCGCTGCAGCGTCGCTTAATGTGATGGTACCTTTAGGAGCTAAGTCCTCTACACATGGTGGATTCCAGCTATTACACATCTGCCACTAACAGCAGCAATTGGAGAAACACTAATATCTTATTACTGCTGTTAATCCTTCAAAGCTCTAACAGTGACATTTAAAGTAAGTTGTCCAGAGTGATCAATGATCCATGCTCCCAAAGGCCCCTGCCATGGGATCATGAGTCGGTGCCTTAACCATAGCAGTTGAGGCACTGCTGAAGACCACATAACTATGGTTTTGGTACTCCAGCCACAAGATGAGTACATAGGGGTCTGTGGTTTTAGTAGGCTCTATCCCCCTAAGGAGACTGGAATAAAATGTTAAAATTATAAAAATATAAAAGTACATAAAAAAATTCAAATCACTTTTCACTTTTTCCCCTTTAAATCTAAAAAATTATAAATATATATAAAGACTTTATGTTGCTGTGTTAATAAGAGTCCTATATTAAAAGTATGACATTATTCAAAGATAAAATCTGCAAAAAGTAGAAAAATGAAATTTCAGAATTGCTGTTTTTTTTTAGTTAAGAAAAAATGTAAAAATATTTTAAAAGCATAAAAAAGTTTGAATAATGCCTTTTCTAAATTAAAAAAATAATTCAAAATAAAAAAGTATATTAGGTATAGCCACATCTATAAAACTGCATTTTATTAAATGCGTAAAAGTATAATAATTAAGAAAGTTTAAAAACTCTTAGAAAATGATGACAAAAATGCATTTTTCTTACTGTAGCTTATGTTTTCCTATTTCTTTCAGTGAAAACTTTCAGCAGAAAGAAGAAAAAGTGAGATCAGCAGCTCAAAATGTTATGAAAATTGATCTTGAGAAAGAAAACATAATAGAACCGAAGGTCTTACCTCCAGCAGATGCTATCATCAGTGCTGGGCTCATGGATGTCATCAGCAAAGAAGAAGAAAATTACATCAGATATCTCAAAAGGTTCCAAAAGATACTGAAACCAGGAGGACACTTTATATATATTGGAGCTATAGAAAATACGTATTACATAGTTGGGAAAGAAAAGTTCCATGCTATGAATTATAATGAGGATTTGGTCAAGAAAGCTCTAGTTGGAGAAGGTTTTGTTGTTGACCATTCTGAGGTTAAGAAAAGAACAGCTGTGAGTAACCTTACTGACTATAAGGATGTCCTATTCATGGTAGCTCACAAACAAATGTAGATCTTAGTAGAAACATATCTCTCGCGTCTTGTCTATCTTCATGTCTAGAGTTTCTTGGTAGAGCTTTAAGCAGGGCTTCATCTATGATCGATCATATTTACCTATAGGTTTTAGAGGAAATCAAGTTAAATGACTATTCCCAAGTTGTCTCTTGAGTAGCTCAGAGCTATGCTGGCTTTTTACTTCCTAGTTGCTTGTTGGGTGGATACTCCTCCTTGAGAGACAGTTCTGTCCTGCTACAACACATTAATGGTCTCACTGTTTATTCTGAGTCTACACTGTTCTCTCTGTATTTATATACAGAGAGAGCAGAGCCTTTAAACAAGCACATGAGAAGAGAACTTCTCTGGAAGATGCCAATGGTGGGGGTTGAGGGATTGTGATACTACAGGATTGATGAGAGCATTTTGCTCAGGAGCACAGGAGGGGAATAGCTAACACTGCTGTATAAAAAATGGCTGAAGAGAGATGACAGAGATTTTAAAATTTAACTCATTTCCTGCACTTACTACATCAGTATGGCACACACTTGGTCTGGCTCTGGTACACATACTCCTGGTAAACAAGCTTCTACAAGTATCACCAACTGTCATGGTGGCGTCAGGATCTGTGCAATGCGCTATAATCAGAGTAGGGTGACCTGGACGTCAACACTAAGTGCTACATCTCCTAGGCAGGTTAGCAAGAGTTAAATCTTTGCAGAGCTAAGCTTCTTAATCCCTTAGGAAAAAATCCTTTTGGATAGTCATGTCTGCTCTCCTTCTATTTAAGCTGGCTTGGCTATGCAGGTAATGCCAGCTATAGTTTGTTTATACTGGTCTGGAGAGGTGGACACTTCCTGAATAACTGATGATTATTCCAAAATTGTTGCTAGTGGTGTTTGGTGAAACCTTTCCTTTTTCCTTAGTTTCTTTTTGTTACTTTGTTGCCGCACAGGCTGTTCACTTTTATACCTTAGTGTTCTCTGAGAAAGTGCTGTGTGACTGTGGGTCTGTTTTGCACGGTGTATGTCTTGTTTATGTTTTTCCCATGCAGACTAGTGCTGCTTAGGAGCATTGTGAGGAACAAGTCCCAGGTGTCCCCACAATCCAGGGTAATCCTGGGGACAGGGATAGATAGGGACCCCTAGAACTAAACAGTATAAGAGCACATTTGCAATATCTCCGTCACACCGTGACATTTACTGACAAATTTCACTAATAGCTCATTTTGTAGTTGTCTTTTTCTCCAACCTTTCTGTCTTTGAGAGCCACAATCAGCTTTGAAAAAGGGTTGCAAGCCACAATAATCACTGAGAGGGTCTCGAGAAACATCCAGCTTCTGCCCCCATCACTGTGGTGACACCCAGAGCCCCATTACTGGTATACTGACAGTCAAAACTTTTCCACAGAAATCATAATGAGGTAGTATATTAAAATCCAGGGGTTCCCACCTTACCCACCTTTAACAAGTATTTCCACCACACTTTCCTACCCAGCTTTAAGAACTTCCTCTGACTGGCAGCATCATTCGATATCCAACTTGCCAAACTTAAGTTACCTTTGAACCTAAATATAATATTGCCTTGATCTAGCTTCTTCATCAATGATATCATGTGCGCTTCACATTTTGGGATCAGTTGCTTTAGCAATGGTTTTTTTTTCTGTTTAATTTCTATGAATAATCAAATAAAGTTAAGCAAATCACATTTACCTGTTTGTGTCCTTTAATAGGGTGGGAGTTTTAATTCTTTGATACATTTTACACACCTTGATTTATCATATGACCTTGTAGCTTATTGTATCAAATGTCCTCTCCATATATTGAACCATTGTCTTGCATCTTTCCCCATCATGCTCTTTCTCATCCATAATATCTCACATTACTCATTGATATGTGTCTTTAAAGACACTGTTGAAAATCGGCATGATTATTGTACCCATAGCGGTACCTCATATAGTGGTACAACATGACTATAAATATTTTTAGTTTATCTGAGGAAAAAACAGATTAATGCCATAAGATATATGTGATTTTAATTCAAGTAAATCTTTCCCACTAAAGAATATTTTCTAGAGAACCTTCCATCTTGTCCACTCACTATTGTTGAAAAAATAGACAGAAATTCTTATTATTAAATCCTGTCAGCAATACATCAGTATACATCATCACCATACTTCACATATCCTACTCATAACTTTTAATTATTCTGATATTGCATTAATTTAGTAGTAGCCCTTTAGTAGCATTGGGCTTTTGGCAGTCATAAATAGTCCTTATTTGAGTTTTGACAATGTTCATATAGAGGGAAACACAATAAAACTAAAATAGAAAGAATAGATAAATGTGGTGTGAAGTTGCAGCTTCTTAAGGATTAAATTATCCTATCAAAAAAGCTTGAAGAATTTCTTAATAAAATCAACAATTCTATATTAAACACAATAATTAATAAAACTCATAGATCGTAAGTAGTACATGATTAGACAATACATGATACCTTCAAGTAAGAAGTGGTACAAATATTATATAGTTCCTTAGAAATACATAATTATTCTCACAAAAACACAGTCCTCGTTATATTGGACTATAGAACTATATTCACCATAACGTTCTCAAGAATTGCAGTCACAAATCTCCACAATTTATCCATACAAAATGAATACAGAAATTATATATATATTATATAACTTTTGATATTCTTTCATTATTACACTGCCCTCTAGTGGGATGGAAAGAATTACATCCTATTGGTGATTTAAGCCATATACACTGCTGCAATCATTTCTATAGTTCCCTATATGCCTTTTTGCAAATTAAGTCAAGCACCATCAATGCCTATATATATATCTATATCTCCTTTAAATTTATATATAATAATCACTGCAAAAGTGCATAGACAAAGAGGAAAGTTTTTTAAAGTGAAATATAGTAGTATGTATATAACCCGTGACATACCACTAAATTAGACTTGAACGACCATGTGTGGGAACCCCCTAATGCACGTTTTGTGTTCCTGCTTCTTCCTAAGCAGCACTAGAAAGGTCTGTAAATAGGCTGTTTGGTAGGCAATTTATGTATAAAATTGAGTGCTTTTTTAACTTTAACAAATCAGGAAAATAAATAAGACAAGACAAAAAAAGACATAATATACTTTGTGAGGCTGCAAATAAACCTTCCCTGGCTTTATTCAAGTGCATTCATTATACAGTAAACCAAAGGGTAACATTTCTACTTGCGGAGAGTGACATGTTAAGCATGCCAAGAAGAGGAGACTTTAAGCCGCAATCAAAGAGAAAAAGCTGTGCAGCACAGCTATAATGCACAGAGCCGAACAAGGTCCATATGCGGTGCAAAGGAGAGCCTGACAACGGATCAGGGGTGCTCGCATGAAAAAAAGTGCTCAATCCAAGTAACAGAAAGAATGCGGCAGCACTCACCAGTCCTAGAGTGGTATGAATCCTTTATTCAAGCATAAAATACATCGTCATCTTCACGGCTCGGGGATGTGTAGACGGAATAGACCTGCACACCCTTGATCCGTCTACACGCCCCCGAGCCGTGAAGATGATGATGTTTTTTATGCTTGAATAAAGGATTCATACCACTCTAGAACTGGTGAATGCTGCCGCATTCTTTCTGTTACTTGCTTTAAGCCGCAATGCTCCTCTGGTAAATATGCAAATAATCTCTTCAGAGACAAAGAGGACTAGAACTCTAGTACCGCCTGTAGGAAGTAGTAATCCTAAAAGTCACATCCGACTCCTCTCACATCCTCAGTAAGGTGCCTTTCCCCATCTGGTTACTGACTCCAGTTGAATAGTGGCTCATATGGATCACTTCGGATATCATCTCATTCACTGTAATCATAGGTGTTTGTCCTGCAGAAGTATCGCCTGGACAGCATCAGGACCTACAACTCGGAACAAATCCTGCTGAGCACCGTGGTGCGGCGATCAAGCCAGGACATCCGACTCAAAGACAAACTAATCTTTTCAGAGATTAATAACCATATAGACACAGTCGAGGAGCTGTCACTGTGCTCTAAAAACAGCTATGAAGGTTTCTCCAACAATTGCGTAACTCCAGCCACAGACTCGAAAACAGAGAGTAGCCAGATAATCTAGGAGACTTGACAAAACGAGCCCTGATACGTTGTTACAGTTGAATCTATAGAGCAGACCAATCCTTCTCCTCTTTTTCCTACTTCGCGTCCACTTCTTTCCGAAACATTTTATGGGACTACTTTAATGCCCGAGCTCTTGTATAAATTGATAATTTCACTTTTCCACTTTCTTATAATGTTAAACACATGCTGATTATCAAATCTGACCTTGGACTTCTACTTCAATGGCTTCTTCTGGGGAGACACAATGTCTCTAAAACAATATGCACTGTGGGGGAAATAATATTTAATCTCTTGCTGATTTTGTAAGTTTGCACACTGACAAATACATGAACAGTTTATAATTTTAAGAGTAGGTTAATTTTAACATTGAGATAGAATATCAAAAATAAAATCCAGAAAAATCACATTGTATATGTTTTATAAATGCATTTACATTTTGCAGTGAGAAATAAGTATTTGATCCTCTACCAAACATTAAGAGTTCTGGCTCCTAATCAACTCGTTATCTGCATTAAAGACAGCTGTCTTAAATAGTCACTTTTATAAAAGACTCCTGTCCACAGACTCAATTAATCAGTCAGACTCTAACCTCTACAACATGGGCAAGACCAAAGAGTTTTCTAAGGATGTCAGGGACAAGATCATAGACCTGCACAAAGCTGGAATGGGCTACAAAACCATAAGTAAGACGCTGGGTGAGGAGACAATTGTTGGTGCAATAGTAAGAAAATGGAAGAAATATGAAATGACTATCAATCGACATCGATCTGGGCTTTCATGCAAAATCTCACCTCGTGGGGTATCCTTGATCATGAGGAAGGTGAAAGATCAGCCTAAAACAACACAGGGGAACTTGTTAATGATTTCAAGGCAGCTGGGACCACAGTCACCAAGAAAACCACTGGTAACACATTACGCCGTAAAGGTTTAAAATCCTTCAGTGCCCGCAATGTCCCCCTGCTCAAGAAGGCACATGTGCAGGCCTGTCTGAAGTTTGCCAATGAACACCTGGATGATTCTGTGAGTGAGTGGTAGAAGGTGCTGTGGTCAGAGGAGACACAAAATTGGGCTCTTTGGCATTAACTCAAATCGCCATGTTTGGAGGAAGAGAAATGCTGCCTATGACTCAAAGAACACCATCCCCACTGTCAAGCATGAAGGTGGAAACATCATGTTTTGTGTGTGTTTCTCTGATAAGGTCACAGGACTACTCCACCGCATCAATGGGAGGAGCCATGTACCGTAAAATCCTGAATGACAACCTCCTTCCCCCTCTCAGGACATTAAAAATGGGTCATGGCTGGGTCTTCCATTAAGACAATGACCCAAAACATACAGCCAAGTGTTGTGAATTTGCTTTTTGCTCCCTCTAGTGGTTACTAGTTTTTTGACTCTGGTTTTTCTGTCATTCCTTTTATCCGCACCTGGGTCGTTAGTTAGGGGTGTTGCTATTTAAGCTCCCTGGACCTTCAGTTCAATGCCTGGCAACGTAGTTATCAGAGCTAGTCTGCTGTGCTCTTGTCTACTGATCCTGGTTCCAGTTATATCAGCTAAGTCTGCCTTTTGCTTTTTGCTATTTGTTTTGGTTTTGTATTTTTGTCCAGCTTGTTCCAAATCTATATCCTGACCTTTGCTGGAAGCTCTAGGGGGCTGGTGTTCTCCCCCCGGACCGTTAGACGGTTTGGGGGTTCTTGAATTTCCAGTGTGGATTTTGATAGGGTTTTTGTTGACCATATAAGTTACCTTTCTTTATTCTGCTATCAGTAAGCGGGCCTCTCTGTGCTAAACCTGGTTCATTTCTGTGTTTGTCATTTCCTCTTACCTCACCGTCATTATTTGTGGGGGGCTTCTATCCAGCTTTGGGGTCCCCTTCTCTGGAGGCAAGAAAGGTCTTTGTTTTCCTCTACTAGGGGTAGCTAGATTCTCCGGCTGGCGCGTGTCATCTAGAATCAACGTAGGAATGATCCCCGGCTACTTCTAGTGTTGGCGTTAGGAGTAGATATATGGTCAACCCAGTTACCACTGCCCTATGAGCTGGATTTTTGTATTCTGCAGACTTCCACGTTCCTCTGAGACCCTCGCCATTGGGGTCATAACAGTTTGCCAGGCCAGTATTAAATGTTTAATGCATTGCAGAAGAGGGATTATAAGAAAGAAGATTCTGAGTTTTTTTTTTTTTTTTTCTCCTTCCCCTTTACCTCAGAGTGGCTATGCTTGCTGCAGACATGAATGTCCAGACCTTGATTACAAGTGTGGACCAGCTGGCTACTCGTGTGCAGGGCATACAAGACTATGTTATCAGAAATCCTAGGTCAGAACCTAAAATACCGATTCCTGAACTGTTTTCCGGAGACAGGTTTAAGTTTAGGAATTTCGTGAATAATTGTAAATTGTTTTTGTCCCTGAGACCCTGTTCATCAGGAGATTCTGCTCAGCAAGTAAAAATTGTTATTTCGTTCTTACGGGGCGACCCTCAGGATTGGGCTTTTTCGCTGGCGCCAGGAGATCCGGCATTGGCTGATCTTGATGCGTTTTTTCTGGCGCTCGGTTTACTTTATGAGGAACCCAATCTTGAGATTCAGGCAGAAAAGGCCTTGCTGTCTATGTCTCAGGGGCAGGACGAGGCTGAAGTGTATTGCCAAAAATTTCGGAAATGGTCCGTGCTGACACATTGGAACGAGTGTGCACTGGCCGCTAATTTTAGAAATGGCCTTTCTGAAGCCATTAAGAATGTTATGGTGGGTTTTCCCATTCCCACAGGTCTGAATGATACTATGGCACTGGCTATTCAAATTGACCGGCGGTTGCGGGAGCGCAAAACCGCAAATTCCCTCATGGTGTTGTCTGAACAGACACCTAATTCGGTGCAATGTGATAGAAAAACCGCAAATTCCCTCATGGTGTTGTCTGAACAGACACCTGATTTAATGCAATGTGATAGAATCCTGACTAGAAATGAGCGGAAAATTCATAGACGCCGGAATGGCTTGTGCTACTACTGTGGTGATTCTACACATGTTATCTCAGCATGCTCTAAACGTATAGCTAAGGTTGTTAGTCCTGTCACCGTTGGTAATTTGCAACCTAAATTTATTCTGTCTGTAACTTTGATTTGCTCACTGTCATCTTATCCTGTCATGGCGTTTGTAGATTCAGGTGCTGCCCTGAGTCTCATGGATCTCTCATTTGCTAAGCGCTGTGGATTTACTCTTGAACCATTAGAAAATCCTATTCCTCTTAGGGGTATTGATGCTACACCATTGGCAGCAAATAAACCGCAGTATTGGACTCAGGTTACCATGTGCATGACTCCTGAACACCGCGAGGTGATACGTTTCCTGGTTTTACATAAAATGCATGATTTGGTCGTTTTAGGGCTGCCATGGTTACAGACCCATAATCCAGTCCTGGACTGCAAGGCTATGTCAGTCTCAAGTTGGGGCTGTCGTGGTATTCATGAGGATTCTCTGCCTGTGTCTATTGCTTCTTCTACGCCTTCGGAAGTTCCGGAGTATTTGTCTGATTATCAGGATGTCTTCAGTGAGTCTGAGTCCAGTGCACTGCCTCCTCATAGGGACTGTGACTGTGCTATAGATTTGATCCCAGGCAGTAAATTTCCTAAGGGAAGACTGTTTAATCTGTCGGTACCTGAACATACCGCTATGCGTTCATATATCAAGGAGTCTCTGGAAAAAGGACATATTCGTCCGTCTTCTTCCCCTCTTGGTGCGGGATTCTTTTTTGTGGCAAAAAAGGACGGATCTTTGAGACCTTGTATTGATTATCGGCTTTTAAATAAGATCACTGTCAAATTTCAGTATCCTTTACCGCTGTTGTCTGACTTGTTTGCCCGGATTAAGGGTGCCAAGTGGTTCACCAAGATAGATCTTCGTGGTGCGTACAACCTTGTGCGCATTAAGCAAGGTGATGAATGGAAAACCGCATTCAATACGCCCGAAGGTCATTTTGAGTACTTGGTGATGCCTTTTGGGCTCTCCAATGCGCCTTCAGTTTTTCAGTCCTTTATGCATGACATTTTCCGGAAGTATCTGGATAAATTTTTGATTGTTTATCTGGATGATATTTTGGTTTTTTCTGATAATTGGGATTCGCATGTGGAGCAGGTCAGGTTGGTCTTTAAAATTTTGCGTGAAAATTCTTTGTTTGTCAAGGGCTCAAAGTGTCTCTTTGGTGTACAGAAGGTTCCCTTTTTGGGGTTCATTTTTTCCCCTTCTGCTGTGGAGATGGACCCAGTCAAGGTCCGAGCTATTCTTGATTGGACTCAGCCCTCGTCAGTTAAGAGTCTTCAGAAGTTCTTGGGCTTCGCTAACTTCTACCGTCGTTTTATCGCTAATTTTTCTAGCATTGTGAAACCTTTGACGGATATGACCAAGAAGGGCTCCGATGTAGCTAACTGGGCTCCTGCTGCCGTGGAGGCTTTCCAGGAGTTGAAACGCCGGTTTACTTCGGCGCCTGTTTTGTGCCAGCCTGACGTCTCACTTCCCTTTCAGGTTGAGGTGGATGCTTCGGAGATTGGGGCAGGGGCCGTTTTGTCGCAGAGAGGCCCTGGTTGCTCTGTTATGAAACCTTGTGCCTTTTTCTCTAGGAAGTTTTCGCCTGCCGAGCGAAATTATGATGTGGGCAATCGGGAGTTGTTGGCCATGAAATGGGCATTTGAGGAGTGGCGTCATTGGCTCGAGGGTGCTAAGCATCGTGTGGTGGTCTTGACTGATCACAAAAATCTGATGTATCTCGAGTCTGCTAAACGCCTTAATCCGAGACAGGCCCGCTGGTCATTGTTTTTCTCCCGCTTTGATTTTGTTGTCTCGTATTTACCAGGTTCAAAGAATGTGAAGGCCGATGCTCTTTCTAGGAGCTTTGTGCCTGATGCTCCTGGAGTCGCTGATCCTGTTGGTATTCTTAAAGATGGAGTTATCTTGTCAGCTATTTCTCCGGATCTGCGACGTGTGTTGCAGAGATTTCAGGCTGATAGGCCTGAGTCTTGTCCACCTGACAGACTGTTTGTCCCGGATAAGTGGACCAGCAGAGTCATTTCCGAGGTTCATTCCTCGGTGTTGGCAGGTCACCCGGGAATTTTTGGCACCAGAGATCTGGTGGCCAGGTCCTTTTGGTGGCCTTCCTTGTCAAGGGATGTGCGGTCATTTGTGCAGTCCTGTGGGACTTGTGCTCGAGCTAAGCCTTGCTGTTCTCGTGCCAGCGGTTTGCTCTTGCCCTTGCCTGTCCCGAAGAGACCTTGGACACATATCTCCATGGATTTCATTTCTGATCTTCCGCTATCTCAGGGCATGTCCGTTATCTGGGTGATATGTGATCGCTTCTCCAAGATGGTCCATTTGGTTCCTTTGCCTAAGCTGCCTTCCTCTTCCGATCTGGTTCCTGTGTTTTTCCAGAACGTGGTTCGTTTGCACGGCATCCCTGAGAATATTGTGTCAGACAGAGGATCCCAGTTCGTTTCCAGGTTCTGGCGATCCTTTTGTAGTAGGATGGGCATTGATTTGTCGTTTTCGTCTGCTTTCCATCCTCAGACTAATGGACAGACGGAGCGAACCAATCAGACTTTGGAGGCTTATTTGAGGTGTTTTGTCTCTGCTGATCAGGACGATTGGGTGACATTCTTGCCGTTGGCTGAGTTTGCCCTTAATAATCGGGCTAGTTCCGCCACCTTGGTTTCGCCTTTTTTCTGCAACTCTGGTTTCCATCCTCGCTTTTCTTCGGGTCATGTGGAGCCTTCTGACTGTCCTGGGGTGGATTCTGTGGTGGATAGGTTGCAGCAGATCTGGAATCATGTGGTGGACAACTTGAAGTTGTCACAGGAGAAGGCTCAGCGCTTTGCCAACCGCCGCCGCGGTGTGGGTCCCCGACTACGCGTTGGGGATTTGGTGTGGCTTTCTTCCCGCTTTGTTCCTATGAAGGTCTCCTCTCCCAAATTTAAACCTCGTTTTATTGGGCCTTACAAGATATTGGAAATCCTTAATCCTGTATCTTTTCGTCTGGATCTTCCTGTGTTGTTTGCTATTCACAATGTATTTCATAGGTCCTTGTTGCGGCGGTACATTGTGCCTGTAGTTCCTTCTGCTGAGCCTCCTGCTCCGGTGTTGGTTGAGGGCGAGTTGGAGTACGTGGTGGAGAAAATCTTGGATTCTCGCCTCTCCAGGCGGAGGCTTCAGTACCTGGTCAAGTGGAAGGGCTATGGTCAGGAGGATAATTCCTGGGTGGTCGCCTCTGATGTTCATGCGGCCGATTTAGTTCGTGCCTTTCATGCCGCTCATCCTGATCGCCCTGGTGGTCGTGGTGAGGGTTCGGTGACCCCTCACTAAGGGGGGGGTACTGTTGTGAATTTGCTTTTTGCTCCCTCTAGTGGTTACTAGTTTTTTGACTCTGGTTTTTCTGTCATTCCTTTTATCCGCACCTGGGTCGTTAGTTAGGGGTGTTGCTATTTAAGCTCCCTGGACCTTCAGTTCAATGCCTGGCAACGTAGTTATCAGAGCTAGTCTGCTGTGCTCTTGTCTACTGATCCTGGTTCCAGTTATATCAGCTAAGTCTGCCTTTTGCTTTTTGCTATTTGTTTTGGTTTTGTATTTTTGTCCAGCTTGTTCCAAATCTATATCCTGACCTTTGCTGGAAGCTCTAGGGGGCTGGTGTTCTCCCCCCGGACCGTTAGACGGTTCGGGGGTTCTTGAATTTCCAGTGTGGATTTTGATAGGGTTTTTGTTGACCATATAAGTTACCTTTCTTTATTCTGCTATCAGTAAGCGGGCCTCTCTGTGCTAAACCTGGTTCATTTCTGTGTTTGTCATTTCCTCTTACCTCACCGTCATTATTTGTGGGGGGCTTCTATCCAGCTTTGGGGTCCCCTTCTCTGGAGGCAAGAAAGGTCTTTGTTTTCCTCTACTAGGGGTAGCTAGATTCTCCGGCTGGCGCGTGTCATCTAGAATCAACGTAGGAATGATCCCCGGCTACTTCTAGTGTTGGCGTTAGGAGTAGATATATGGTCAACCCAGTTACCACTTCCCTATGAGCTGGATTTTTGTATTCTGCAGACTTCCACGTTCCTCTGAGACCCTCGCCATTGGGGTCATAACAGCCAAGGCAGCAAAGGAGTGGCTCAAAAAAATGCACATTAAGGACATGGAGTGGCCTAGCCAGTCTCCATACCTTAATCCCATAGAAAACTTATGGAGGGAGGTGAACCTCCGAGTTGCCAAGCAACATCCTCAAAATCTTAATGATTTAGAGATGATCTGTAAAGGGGAGTGGACCAAAATTCCTTCTGACATGTGCGCAAACCTCATCTGTTGTGAATTAGACTTTTTTGGCTCCCTCTTGTGGTCACTAGTGATATGACTCTGGGATTGTCTTTCCTCAGTTTGGCACCCACCTGGGTCGTTAGTCCAGGGGTGTTGCTATATGAACTTCCTGAATTCTCAGTCTGGTGCCTGGCATCGTTGTAATCAGTCCTTTCTGTTTGCTCCTGTCTGCTGGTCCTGGTTCTTGCAAAATTAAGCTAAGTCCTGCTTCCTTGTTTTTTGGTTATTTGCATTGCTCTTATTTTTTGTCCAGCTTGTACTAAATGTGATTCCTGATTTTGCTGGAAGCTCTAGGGGGCTGGTATTCTCCCCCCGGGCCGTTAGACGGTTCGGGGGTTCTTGAATATCCAGCGTGGATATTTTGATAGGGTTTTTGCTGACCGTATAAGTCATCTTACTATATTCTGCTATTAGTCGGTGGGCCACTCTTTGCTAAATACCTAGTTCATTCTTACGTTTGTCTTTTCTTCTTACCTCACCGTTATTATTTGTTGGGGGCTTGTATCCAACTTTTGGGGTCTTTTCTCTGGAGGCAAGAAAGGTCTATCTTTTCCCTTCTAGGGTTAGTTAGTTCTCCGGCTGGCGCGAGACGTCTAGAATCAACGTAGGCACGTTCCCCGGCTGCTGCTATTTGTGGTGCTAGGATTAGATATACGGTCAGCCCAGTTACCACTGCCCTATGAGCTGGTTTTTTGTGTTTGCAGACTTGGTATTTATTTCTGAGACCCTCTGCCATTGGGGTCATAACAGTATGCCAGGCCAACATTGAATGTTTAATGCATTGCAGAAGTGGGATAATAAGAAAGGAAATTCTGAGTTTTTTTTTTTTTGGAGAACTTCCTTGTCACGGGATGTGCGGTCATTTGTGCAGTCCTGTGGGACTTGTGCTCGAGCTAAGCCTTGCTGTTCTCGTGCCAGCGGGTTGCTCTTGCCCTTGCCTGTCCCGAAGAGGCCTTGGACACACATTTCCATGGATTTCATTTCAGATCTCCCGGTGTCTCAGGGCATGTCTGTCATCTGGGTGGTATGTGATCGCTTTTCCAAGATGGTCCATTTGGTATCTTTGCCTAAGCTGCCTTCCTCTTCCGATCTGGTTCCTTTGTTCTTTCAGAATGTGGTTCGTTTACATGGCATTCCTGAGAATATCGTGTCTGACAGAGGATCCCAGTTTGTTTCCAGGTTCTGGCGATCCTTTTGTGCTAAGATGGGCATTGATTTGTCGTTTTCGTCTGCCTTTCATCCTCAGACTAATGGACAAACGGAACGAACTAATCAGACTCTGGAGGCTTATTTGAGGTGTTTTGTTTCTGCAGATCAGGATGATTGGGTGACCTTCTTGCCGTTGGCTGAGTTTGCCCTTAATAATCGGGCTAGTTCCGCTACTTTGGTTTCGCCATTTTTCTGCAACTCTGGTTTCCATCCTCGTTTTTCCTCGGGACATGTCGAGTCTTCTGACTGTCCTGGGGTAGATTCTGTGGTGGATAGGTTGCAGCAGATTTGGAATCATGTGGTGGACAACTTAAAGTTGTCACAGGAGAAGGCTCAGCATTTTGCCAACCGCCGCCGCGGTGTGGGTCCCCGACTTCGTGTTGGGGATTTGGTATGGCTGTCTTCTCGATTTGTTCCTATGAAGGTCTCCTCTCCTAAATTTAAGCCTCGCTTCATCGGTCCTTACAAGATATTGGAAATCCTTAATCCTGTGTCCTTTCGCTTGGATCTTCCGGTGTCGTTTGCCATTCACAACGTGTTCCATAGGTCTTTGTTGCGGCGGTACGTTGTACCTGTGGTTCCTTCTGTTGAGCCTCCTGCTCCGGTATTGGTTGAGGGCGAGTTGGAGTACGTGGTGGAGAAGATCTTGGATTCTCGTCTCTCCAGGCGGAGGCTTCAGTATCTGGTCAAGTGGAAGGGCTATGGTCAGGAGGATAATTCCTGGGTGGTTGCCTCTGATGTGCATGCGGCCGATTTAGTTCGTGCCTTTCACGCTGCTCATCCTGATCGCCCTGGCGGTCTTGGTGAGGGTTCGGTGACCCCTCCTTAAAGGGGGGGGTACTGTTGTGAATTAGACTTTTTTGGCTCCCTCTTGTGGTCACTAGTGATATGACTCTGGGATTGTCTTTCCTCAGTTTGGCACCCACCTGGGTCGTTAGTCCAGGGGTGTTGCTATATGAACTTCCTGAATTCTCAGTCTGGTGCCTGGCATCGTTGTAATCAGTCCTTTCTGTTTGCTCCTGTCTGCTGGTCCTGGTTCTTGCAAAATTAAGCTAAGTCTTGCTTCCTTGTTTTTTGGTTATTTGCGTTGCTCTTATTTTTTTGTCCAGCTTGTACTAAATGTGATTCCTGATTTTGCTGGAAGCTCTAGGGGGCTGGTATTCTCCCCCCGGGCCGTCAGACGGTTCGGGGGTTCTTGAATATCCAGCGTGGATATTTTGATAGGGTTTTTGCTGACCGTATAAGTCATCTTACTATATTCTGCTATTAGTCAGTGGGCCTCTCTTTGCTAAATACCAAGTTCATTCTTACGTTTGTCTTTTCTTCTTACCTCACCGTTATTATTTGTTGGGGGCTTGTATCCAACTTTTGGGGTCTTTTCTCTGGAGGCAAGAAAGGTCTATCTTTTCCCTTCTAGGGTTAGTTAGTTCTCCGGCTGGCGCGAGACGTCTAGAATCAACGTAGGCACGTTCCCCGGCTGGGGATGGGTAATTGTCGCCGGTAAGTTTTCAAATATTACGCAGGATCATAGATAAGTGTCGGCGTGTAGCTTTTCCAATTTTACACCGGTTTCGCAGGTAACAGACACTTGCATCTTTTCTTTTAGGTACGGCGGATTTTCAACCACGAGATTTGCAGCGGTGTAATTACGGCTCTGCGCAGAATCAACCACAAAGAGCTAATGCGTCTGTGAGAACAGCGCCTCTTTCGCCCATTTGTGCTGTAGACCGTGAGGAAAGCTACGCTGCACCCAGACACTCCGGGAATCCAAGCCCCAAGATTTCACGTCAAAAATCTAAGAACGTTTCAAGAAAGTGATCTGCATCGCAGATCGCTAGTCCCTGTATAACTCAGGAGGCCAGTAGCACAGTCAGCACCCCACAAGTTACTTCTGAAAACAGCGAAATTGAACAGCTTTCCGAGGGTATGTGGTCACCCACAGTTCCGTTCAATACACGGATGCGTCAAGCTGTACAATCTGCAGATTCTGCTCTTGCAGGATCTTCCAGCGATTTTGACACTGTACAGCCTCTAAAGAAACGCCCAGTATCGCGGCGCCTTGTAAGTAAAAAACGGAATGTTGATGGCCATTCACCTTACACGGGTGACCCTGTGTGGAGTGATGAACACATCAAAATCTTTATTGCCCTGTCTGCACAGTACGTCCATATCAAACTCGCACAGATCAAACTAAAATCTTTCTGTGATACGTATGAAAGATTGATAAATGACTGCCCAACTCCTGACATTATCGCTGAACTATGTGCTTTTAAACTAAATCATGCATGTGTACACACACACCACCTATGAGTTTAAATAAATCTAAATCCACCTGACTAGTGAACACTGTGAATAAAATACATGTTTAAACTTTACAATATAGTGTCTTTGCTTTTTTTTATAAACGTATAAAAAACACACCGATTCACACTTGCGGGCGTTGTAACATGAAATCTGCACGTCCATGTGTCTGTGGTTAGCTGGCCGCATTGCTGTAGATCCCTTAACCAGGAAAAAATCAGGAGAATCACATCTGTTATACAAAATGTTTAAGGTCAACAAAACATGGATTCAAAATGGCTCTATAATGGCCAATTCATTTACCCATATTTATATAGAAAAGGTGCGAATGACAACTGAAGAAGAAGCCGGTAATACATGAACAAAAGTAACAGCAGGAAAATAAAATACTGTAACATACGTAAAACATTATATTCAATAATATTCATATTTTTAAAGGAAAACTGGCCATGGGTGAGAATAGTGTACATTCAGAAGCCCCAAAAGAGAAGTGAGTCCAGTGGTAATGCTCAGTGAGCTGCGGGTACGCTCGCATCTTTATGGACCTAACACTGGTCATTATCTGTACAGGGTGAGGCGTTATCACACATAATACAATCCCCCGGACACACTGAAAATTATGCTGGCACTGGACAATTCATTTACCCATATTTATATAGAAAAGGTAAGAATCACAACTGAAGAAGATGCCGATAATACATGGACAAAAGTAGCAGCAGGAAAATAAAATACTGTAACATATGTAAAACATTATATTCAATAATATTCATATTTTAAAGGAAAACTGTCTGTGGGTGAGAATTATTACACTATTTATATAGAAAAGGTGCGAATCACAACTGTAGAAGATACCGATAATACATGAACAAAAGTAACAGCAGGAAATAAAATACTGTAACATATGTAAAACATTATATTCAATAATATTCATATTTTTAAAGGAAAACTGTCCGTGGGTGAGAATTATTGCACTATTTATATAGAAAAGGTGAGAATCACAACTGAGGAAGATACCGATAATACACGAACAAAAGTAACAGCCGGAAATAAAATACTATAACATATGTAAAACATTATATTCAATAATATTCATATTTTTAAAGGAAAACTGTCCGTGGGTGAGAATTATTGCACTATTTATATAGAAAAGGTGAGAATCACAACTGAGGAAGATACCGATAATACATGAACAAAAGTAACAGCGGGAAAATAAAATACTGTAACATATGTAAAACATTATATTCAATAATATTCATATTTTAAAAGGAAAACTGTCCGTGGGTGAGAATTATTGCACTATTTATATAGAAAAGGTGAGAATCACAACTGAGGAAGAAGCCGGTAATACATGAACAAAAGTAACAGCAGGAAAATAAAATACTGTAACAATTATCGCTGAACTATATACTGTATATTATCTATTTTGTAAGAAGTGTTATGATGTATGTTAATTGTACATGTGATGGTTTTTACTTTTTTATATTCATATACCAGTCATGTATAAAACAACCATTTTATATCCGTCAAAAACACATGATATACATAATACCCCACAATGACTGTCATTTTTTCATAATATTGTGAATTACACTATCATGCAATGTTGAGAATTAGCTAGCATTGCAGTCTGATACATACTGGTGCTTTCATTCTAAATGTGTCGCAGTCAGCGATTACAGAAGCCACAAACAACTGTTTGTGTTAATCTCGCAGCACTTGCAAATAAGAGCAAACTTAATACAATACATATTACAGAAGCCACATGCCCCTGATTACTGCGACTCCTAGGATATAAAATAAACAGCTGAGTGTGTTATAAAGCACAATTTTGCATTATATGTGCTCATTGGTAATGCTGTAACAGCTGTATTTGCTTTTGCTGCTTATAACTGTCATTTTTCATAATATTGAGAATTATACTGTCACACAATGTTGGGAATTAGCTAACACTGCAAAGTGTGTCTGTGGTTAGCGGGCCGCATTGCTGTCTCACTCTAACACTGGGCATTATCTGTACAGGGTGGGGCGTTATCACACCTAACACAATCCCCCGGACACGCTGCAAAAATTATGCTGGCACTAGACAATTCATTTACCCATATTTATATAGAAAAGGTAAGAATTACAACTGAAGAAGATGCCGATAATACATGGACAAAAGTAGCAGCAGGAAAATAAAATACTGTAACATACGTAAAACATTATATTCAATAATATTCATATTTTAAAGGAAAACTGTCCGTGGGTGAGAATTATTGCACTATTTATATAGAAAAGGTGAGAATCACAACTGAGGAAGATACCGATAATACATGAACAAAAGTAACAGCGTGAAAATAAAATACTGTAACATATGTAAAACATTATATTCAATAATATTCAGATTTTTAAAGAAAAACTGTCCATGGGTGAGAATTATTGCACTATTTATATAGAAAAGGTGAGAATCACAACTGAGGAAGAAGCCGGTAATACATGAACAAAAGTAACAGCAGGAAAATAAAATACTGTAACAATTATCGCTGAACTATATACTGTATATCATCTATTTTGTAAGAAGTGTTATGATGTATGTTAATTGTACATGTGATGGTTTTTACTTTTTTATATTCATATACCAGTCATGTATAAAACAACCGTTTTATACCCGTCAAAAACACATGATATACATAATACCCCACAATGACTGTCATTTTTTCATAATATTGTGAATTACACTATCATGCAATGTTGAGAATTAGCTAGCATTGCAGTCTGATACATACTGGTGCTTTCATTCTAAATGTGTCGTGGTCAGCTATTGCAGAAGCCACAAACAACTGTTTGTGTTAATCTCGCAGCACTTGCAAATAAGAGCAAACTTAATACAATACATATTACAGAAGCCACATGCCCCTGATTACTGCGACTCCTAGGATATAAAATAAACAGCTGAGTGTGTTATAAAGCACAATTTTGCATTATATGTGCTCATTGGTAATGCTGTAACAGCTGTATTTGCTTTTGCTGCTTATAACTGTCATTTTTCATAATATTGAGAATTATACTGTCACACAATGTTGGGAATTAGCTAACACTGCAAAGTGTGTCTGTGGTTAGCGAGCCGCATTGCTGTATCACTCTAAAACTGGGCATTATCTGTACAGGGTGGGGCGTTATCACACCTAACACAATCCCCCGGACACGCTGAAAAATTATGCTGACACTAGACAATTCATTTACCCATATTCATATAGAAAAAGTAAGAATCACAACTGAAGAAGACGCCGATAATACATGAACAAAAGTAGCAGCAGGAAAATAAAATACTGTAACATACATAAAACATTATATTCAATAATATTCATATTTTTAAAGGAAAACTGTCCGTGGGTGAGAATTATTGCACTATTTATATAGAAAAGGTGAGAATCACAACTGAGGAAGATACCGATAATACATGAACAAAAGTAACAGCCGGAAATAAAATACTGTAACATATGTAAAACATTATATTCAATAATATTCATATTTTTAAAGGAAAACTGTCCGTGGGTGAGAATTATTGCACTATTTATATAGAAAAGGTGAGAATCAAAACTGAGGAAGAAACCGGTAATACATGAACAAAAGTAACAGCAGGAAAATAAAATACTGTAACAATTATCGCTGAACTATATACTGTATATTATCTATTTTGTAAGAAGTGTAATGATGTATGTTAATTGTACATGTGATGGTTTTTACCTTTTTATATTCATATACCAGTCATGTATAAAACAACCTAAAATACTGTAACATATGTAAAACACTATATTCAATAATATTCATTTAAAATAAAATACTGTAACATATGTAAAACATTATATTCAATAATATTCATATTTTTCAAGGAAAACTGACCGTGGGTGAGAATTATTGCACTATTTATATAGAAAAGGTGAGAATCACAACTGAGGAAGAAGCCAGTAATACATGAACAAAAGTAACAGCGGGAAAATAAAATACTGTAACAATTATCGCTGAACTATATACTGTATATTATCTATTTTGTACGAAGTGTAATGATGTATGTTAATTGTACATGTGATGGTTTTTACTTTTTTATATTCATATACCAGTCATGTATAAAACAACCTAAAATACTGTAACATAAGTAAAACACTATATTCAATAATTTTCATTTAAAACACAACCCTGGACACGCTGAAAGGCTGATGGTGCTTTCATTCTAAATATGTAGCGGTCAGCGATTACAGAAGCCACAAACAACTGTTTGTGTTAATCTCACAGCTCCATATAGTGAGGCTGTTGTTATAAAAGAAACACGACATACCATGGGGGTAATAAAACACAGTGCCCCCTGATTACAGAATGCAATCGCTGTATCAAATTAACAATATCAAAATCTAATATAAAAACAATACTGGGATAATAATCCCTGTATCAAACTATATCAAAGTGTATCAAAAGCTGACAGCCAGACAAGGAGGGACAGCTGGCTGACAGGGCGGGGAGGGGTTACACCCTTTTGATACATCTTGATAGGGGCGGGGCACCTGTCAGATTGAGTTTGACGAATGGACCCGATTATACACTACTCAGGTAAATTAACCCCGGAACAGCTAGACAAAATCTAGCCGATGCCAATGAGCAAATAGTGGTCAAAAGCGGAACTACCGCTGTCTGTCGGACGACCTGGTCTGAACGGCGTCCGACATGACAGTACCCCACCTTCTACGAGGGACCCCAGGGCCCTCACGGCTTATAGGACCCGGCTTGTCTGGATGGCGACGATGAAAAAACCTGACCAGCCGATCCGCATGAACGTCCGAGGCTGGTACCCAGGACCTCTCCTCAGGCCCATAACCACGCCAGTGTACCAAATACTGTAAAGTGCGACGCACTACATGAGAGTTAACCACCTTAGAGACTTCAAATTCCAGGTTACCATCCACCAAAACTGGAGGTGGTATAGGCGCCGCGTCCACAGAACCCACCACCTTCTTTAGAAGAGACCTGTGGAACACGTTGTGTATCTTATACACCGTAGGGAGCTCCAGTCGGTACGCTACTGGGTTAATGACGGCGGTGACCCTAAATGGACCAATAAACCTTGGACCCAATTTAAGGGATGGTATCTTGAGTCTTATGTTTTTTGTGGATAACCACACCCAGTCATCCACACTCAGGTCCGGACCTGGCACACGCCTACTGTCATCCACACGTTTGTACCTGGCACCCACACTCAACAGGCGCTGTTTAACTCTCCTCCAAACTGATGACAATTGTGCTCCTAACTGGTCCTCCTCCGGAACGCCGGAAGAGCCCCTCTGACTCAAAGTACAAAATTGAGGATGTAGCCTGTAAACACAAAAAAACGGAGACTCCCCAGATGACTCCTGGTGGTGATTATTGATGGCAAACTCAGCCAAAGGAAGAAAGGTAGACCACTCCTCCTGGTTATCAGAGACAAAACAGCGTAGGTACTGTTCCAAATTTTGGTTCATACGCTCAGTCTGACCATTTGACTGAGGATGAAATGCCGAAGAATGGGACAACTTGATCCCCAGCCGTGAGCAAAATGCTTTCCAAAATTTTGCCACAAACTGAGACCCCCTATCAGACACGATATCAGATGGAACCCCATGAAGTCTGACCACCTCCTGCACAAATACCTGAGCCAGAGTCTTAGCGTTAGGCAACGAAGGCAAAGACACAAAGTGCGACATTTTTGAAAACCGATCAACAATCACCAAGATGACCGTGTTCCCAGCTGATGAGGGCAAATCAGTGATGAAATCCATGGAGATTTCTGTCCATGGCTTACTAGGTACCTCAAGAGGAAGTAGTGTGCCAACAGGACGGGAGCGGGGCGTCTTAGCCCTAGCGCACGTGGTACAAGCTGACCACGTCCTGTCGGATCTTGGGCCACCAAAACCGACGTGACACCAACTCCAAGGTACCTCTAACCCCTGGGTGGCCAGCCAGGACAGCATCATGATGCTCCGCCAAAACCTTTAGGCGGAGATGAAGCGGTACAAAAGATTTGTTGATGGGAAGCTCAGATGGTACCTCCTCCTGAGCCTCGGCAATCTCAGCCTCAACCTCGGTAGTGAGAGCCGTAACAACAACACCCTTTTGGAGGATGGGTACTGGATCCTCCCGAGGTTTTCCCCCCGGAAAACACCTGGACAGAGCATCCGCCTTAGTGTTTTTAGACCCCGGTCTGTAAGTGACAACAAAATTGAACCGCGTGAAAAACAATGCCCAGCGAGCCTGCCTGGGGGACAGACGCTTGGCTGACTCCAAATACAGCAGATTCTTATGATCGGTAATAACCGTAACCTGATGTACCGACCCCTCCAAGAAGTGTCGCCATTCCTCAAAGGCCAACTTAATAGCCAACAACTCCCTGTTGCCGATATCTTAGTTACGTTCGGCGGACGACAGTTTCTTGGAGAAATAGGCGCACGGACGCAAACCACTCAAAGATGAGCCTTGAGATAGTACCGCCCCCACACCAACCTCAGACGCATCGACTTCCACAACAAAGGGTTTTGATACGTCTGGCTGCACAATAATGGGGGCTGAAACAAAACTGTTCTTAAGAAATTCAAATGTGCGCACAGCAGCCTCAGGCCAAACGGAGAAATTGGTACCCTTTTTAGTCATGTCACTTAGCGGTTTAGCAATGATGGAAAAATCCTTGATAAATTTCCTATAGTAGTTAGAAAACCCAAGGAACCGCTGAAGTGCTTTCAGATTATCAGGACGTTCCCAATGCAGCACCGCTTGCACCTTAGCGGCATCCATTTTAAAACCAGAAGCAGACACAATATAACCCAAGAACGGCAACTCTTGAACAAAAAATACACATTTCTCAAGTTTAGCATACAGCTTATTCTCTCTGAGAAGCTGTAACACCTGCCTGACATGATCTAAATGAGCATCACGGTCGCAAGAATATATGAGAATGTCATCTAGGTACACGATAACAAATTTCCCCAAAACATGCGAGAACACATCATTGATGAAATGTTGGAACACTGCAGGTGCGTTAGTCAACCCAAATGGCATCACCAAATTTTCAAAATGACCCTCAGGAGTATTAAAAGCCGTCTTCCACTCATCACCTTGCCGGACTCTTATGAGGTTGTACTCCCCCCTGAGGTCAAGCTTGGTAAACCACTTAGCACCAGCCACCTGGTTGAACAAGTCTGGTATCAGTGGCATAGGGTATGGCTCACGAACCGTAATCTGGTTGAACTCCCTGAAATCGAAAAACGGGCGTAATCAGCCATCTTTCTTCTTCACGAAGAAGAACCCTGCTGCCACCGGCGAGGATGACGGCCTGATGTGCTCTTTGCTCAAGCTTTCAGCAATATAATCTTTTAACGCTTGTCTCTCCGGACCGGAGATGTTGAACATCCTTGCTTTAGGCAATTTGGCCCCTGGTTTAAACCTGATAGAACAGTCATAGGGACGATGTGGCGGCAACTCTGAACAACCCTTCTCAGAGAACACATCCACAAAATCCAGAAGTGACTCTGGAACGCTTGAAGTCACCGCAGCCACACATGTGGCCA
This sequence comes from Ranitomeya variabilis, assembly GCF_051348905.1. Taxonomy (NCBI): domain Eukaryota; kingdom Metazoa; phylum Chordata; class Amphibia; order Anura; family Dendrobatidae; genus Ranitomeya; species Ranitomeya variabilis. Next base: position 261,171,023 of record NC_135235.1, on the reverse strand, counting down.
GGCAATTCTCCTGGCAGAACTCGCTCCACTGAATTATGTCCTGAGTTTTCCAGTCAATTACTGGGTTGTGCATAGACAACCAAGGAAAACCCCAAACCACCTGAGCAGGACGATTCCTGAGCACCTTACAAGTAACCCGCTCGGAATGTAGAACCCCAATGTGGAGTTTCACCTCAGCCACAAATTCAGTAATCTCCCCCTGAGAGAGAGGAGCTGCATTGATGGTGACCACGCGGATAGGATGAGACAGTTTCTCAATCCTAAAACCTGCTGTGCGCGCAAACTCCTCATCAATGAGATTTGTGGCTGAACCACTATCCACAAAAACAGTAATTGGCAGCTCACTGCCAGCGATAAAAACCTTAGCAGGGAGCATGCATTGAGAAACCACCATGGAGGATATACATAAGCTCAGATTGGTCTCCTCCACACCCTCTGAGCTCAGAAGTTTTACGCCGTTGCGTTTTTCTTAGTCAGCAGAGGACAGATGTTAATAAAATGACCAATTTTACCACAGTAAAAACAGGCCCCCTGCTTCCTGATCTCTGGGGCTCGACGCTTTACATATGACACCCCTGCGATTTGCATAGACTCCGTGGGCTCACCTGCAGCAACCTCAAGTGTACCTAAACCTTCACCCACAGGCGGTGTCTCATGCTCCCCCTGACGCAGACGGCGATCAATGCGGACAACCAGACTCATAGCGGAATCTAGAGAAGCAGGAGTCTCGTACATCAGAAGGGCTTTTTTAACCCTTCCAGAAACCCCATGAATAAACTGACTCCGCAATGCTGGATCATTCCATTGGGTATCGATCGCCCAGCGGCGGAATTCAGAACAGTAATCCTCTGCTACTCGCTCCTCCTGGCGAATAGAGCGTATCTTAGATACTGCCAGAGCCATTCTGTCAGGTTCATCGTAGATTTTCCCAAGAGAAGAAAAAAACTCTCCACAGAGTCAAATGCAGCAGAATCAGATGGCAAAGAAAACACCCATGCTTGGGGATCCCCACTTAACAATGACAACACCAGGCCCACACGCTGAGCCTCATTACCCGAGGAGATCGGGCGCATACTGAAATATAGTTTGCAAGCTTCATGAAAAGAAACAAATTTACTGCGTTCCCCAGCAAATTTTTCAGGCAAAGGAAATTTAGGCTCAGCAACTCTTTCTGTCGCTCTAGCTTGCACATTAGATACTGCTAGTCCCTGTTGCTGCACTGCCCCCCTCAACTCCGTGACCTGTAGGGACAGTGCCTCCAACTGGCGGGTTATGGAAGTCATGGGATCCATGACAAAACACAAAAAAAAAAGAAACCCCCTTTTTTTTGGGGGGGGGGGGGCGATTATAATGTCACGGGGAGACTAGGTGGGCGAGAGCTAAAAACCCGGGCCCCTGCAATTTCCCTCAGACTAGGGAAATGCTGACTGACCCTCTACCTGAAGTTTACACTGATGGTGTGCATGTCCAGGCCTTGAACCTCACCCTGCCTCCTGCTACAACCCTACGTTGAAAACCTCCGCACTCCACCCGGTGAATGCAATACACCAATACCCACAGTTAGAACAGACAAGGATAAAGGAAAATATACACCACGCCGCAGTCACTCAGGAATACACTATAAATGTGCAGGGCAAAATAAACACAAATATAGGAAGGAGTAAATAAGACAAAGGAAAATACACCACCAGCAACTATTCTCCAACAACCAGCTCTCCACTCCAGACCGAGATAACAACGCAAGACAGAAGCTATAATCGGCGACGCCCAAATGATCAGGAAAGCTATTTAAAGGCAATGGGCATGGCCCAGCTTCCAATCCGAGGATCAGGTAAATTAACCCCGGAACAGCTAGACAAAATCTAGCCGACGCCAATGAGCAAATAGTGGTCAAAAGCAGAACTACCGCTGTCTGTCGGACGACCTGGTCTGAACGGCATCCGACATGACAGTTTCACTGTGAGGATGGTGTTCTTGAGGTGATGAGGTGTGTAGGTTTGTAGTCAGACACGGCGTTTCCGTGGTGGCTGAAAAGTTCCATTTTGGTCTCATCTGACCACAGCACCTTCCTCCATACATTTGTGGAGACTCCCATATGTCTTTTGGCAAACTCAAAATAAGACTTAAAATTTTTGTGTGTACTTAAAGGCTTTTTTCTGCCCACTCTTTCTTAACTCCTTTCTGACCTCGGACAGGATAGTACGTCTGAGGTCAGAACCCCCGCTTTGATGCGGGCTCCGGTGCTGAGCCCGCAAAGCCAGGTCATGTCAGCTGTTTTGTACAGCTGACATGTGCCCACAATAGCGGCGGGTGGAATCGCGATCCACCCGCCGCTATTAACTAGTTAAATGTCGCTGACAGCGGCATTTAACTAGCGCTTCCGGCCATCGAGCTGGAAATGCGTGCATCGCTGACCCCCGTCACGTGATTGGGGGTTAGCGATGTCTCGGCATGACAACCAGAGGTCTGTTGAAGACCTCTATGGTTGCTGATGCCTGATTGCTGTGAGCGCCGCCCTGTGGTTGGAGCTCATAACAATGCTGCAATTCTCCTACATAGGAGCGATCTTAGCATCGCTTCTATGTAGCAGAGCCGATCAGGCTATGCCAGCTTCTAGCCTCCCATGGAGGCTATTGAAGAATGGCAAAAGTTTTAAAAAAATGTTTTAAAAATATGAAAAAAATAAAAATATTTAAAAGTTTAAATCACCCCTCTTTCGCCCCATTCAAAATAAAACAATAAAAAAAATCAAATATACACACTGGTATCGCCGCATTCAGAATCACCCGATCAATTAATAAAAAAATGATTAACCTGATAGCTAAACGGCGTAGCGAGAAAAAAATTTGAAACCCCAGAATTACTTTTTTTGGTCGCCGTGACATTACATTAAAATGCAATAACAGGCGATCAAAAGAAATTGATGGAAAAATAAAAAAGTTATGGTTCTGGGAAGGAGGGGAGCAAAAACTGAAACTGAAACTGAAAACGCAAAACCGAAAAAAGCTAGGGTCATGAAGGGGATAAAGGCAACCTCTATTGAGTGTATGTCTTATTGTGGTCATATGCACAGATACTTTAGTCTCTGCTTGAGAACTCTACAGCTCCTTCAGGGTTACCTTTGGTCTCTGTGCTGCTTCTGTGATTAATGCCCTCCTTGCCCGGCCTGAGAAATTTGGTGAGCAGCCCTTTCTGGGCAGGTTTGTTGTGGTACCATATTCTTTCCAGTTGATGATAATGGTTTTGAGGGTGCTCCGAGGGAGCATCAGAGATTGGGATTTTTTTATGTAAAACAAACACTGGCGCTCCAGAAAATTTCCAATGGAGGAGAAACCCTCTATATGGAGGTGCTGCTGGTGAATATAAAAGGTTCTGTGTATACCTGTTAATTGTATAGTTTATTTGCTAGTATAGATAGTGTTCACCGAGCTGTCTATATAAACGGAACAATATGTGGAATAAACCTGAATAATAAAGTAGATATAAATGCACTTTCTGCTGATATCGTTGGTGATATAGTGAGTTGTAGATCCTGATTCGGTAACAATTACAAGTAGAATCTTATAAGAAATAGATGAATGGAAATTTTGTAGCAATTCTGATTATGAGTGGAACAGAATAGTGAGATGCATATAGATAAATATACAGATTTACTTACTTAGGTTGTCATTAGTGGTATAATTTGTAGAAGATCCAAGATCGCTGTAGGTAGCGTGATGCTAGGGGGTGCTATCCCCCGTAAGATCTCAAGTTTCCGACTAATTAAGCAGACTTGTATTTGCATTAGTTATGATAATGTGGGGCTATATGCAGTCTGGATCTGTAGTTATTTGATGTACTCACTGGTATTTTCATTGGTGATATAGTGAAGAACCTTGGTAGCAATTGTACAGACAATGTGGTTATGCTTGAAGACACAAAAGAGCACAGTGAGGTCAAAAATACTCTGTTGTAAAAAAATCACAGTAATAAGCAAGTGCTAGTCAAAAAGATGGAAAAAACAGGGTATTTAGTTGATACTTTTTTTGAAAAAAAATGTATACTAAGCTGCTCCACCAATCGTCAAGGTATACCCATAATAGAGCACTCCTAACTAATGTATATAATCCCTATCTGATGTATTTAAAAACCTGATCATCTGTATAGTACCTGTATAAGCAGGGTTCAGAGAGGGAATATCCATGTGGACCTGCTAGATGGAACAGCTTTAGTGCAAATGACCCACAAAGGAGTGGTGGACTCCCCAGTCTTGTAGTCTTTTTGACTAGCACTTGCTTATTACTGTGATTTTTTTTACAACAGAGTATTTTTGACCTCACTGTGCTCTTTTTTGTCTTCAAGTTTCTTGGTGGTGTGAACATGTTCCTACAGACTTGTTCAATGTGCAAGTAGCCCATGTGTTTCTGGTTCTATAATGTGGTTATGCTGTGCCGGCTCCTTTGATCAAAAGTAGTTATAATGCTGTCAACTGGTGGAGAGCGCAATGCTCAAGGATATATATCCCATAGGTTTTAGTATGGAGGGACATTCCCCTGATATAACAGATCAATGGTTGCACTGCTTCATAGTGAAATATATATGTACGATCCGAATTTGTGTCAATTGATTGTACTCACTGACTCCGTTGGCGGTTGTGCGTGAAGATCCCGGGGATTACGGATTTGTCACCGCTGTGATTATGTTGTACAGCGTACACTGTAGGGAAATTGCCGCAAAGCAAAAGGGGATGGGGCGGAGCTTAGGGTGACAACACCGAGCTAAGGGGGATGGGTGCGCGAAAGGAACAGCTAACCAACGCGTTTCAAGGGCACTGGCCCTCTTCGTCAGGGATTTTTTTTATGATTCAACCCTGACTTGAACATCTCAACAACTTTGTCCCTGATTTCCTTGGCAATCTCCTTGGTTTTCATGCTGTTGTTTGGTGAGTGGTGCCTCTTGAATAGTGGTGTTGCAGCCTTTGTGGCCTTTCAGAAAAGGTAAAGTGTATATACTGACAGATGTGTGTGACACTTAGATTGCACACAGGGGCACATCCTGTCACTAAGCATGTGACTTACGAAGGGTATTGCTTGCACCAAAAATTTTTAGGGGCTTCATCACAATGGTGGTGAATATATGTGCACCTGCCAATTTTTAGTTACTTAATAAGATAAATTTAATTGATGCCTATATTTTTCTCACTTCACCAATTTAGACTATTTAGTGCTGAAGCATCACACACAAATTGGATTAGAAAAATATTTAAACACAGGTTGTAATGTAAGAAAATGGGTACAGAGCCAAGGGGGTGAATACTTTTGCAAGCCACTGTATATACAGTATGCTGGGTATGACAGCAGAGGTGTAACTAGGGTTTTTGTTAAGTGGGGGCAAAACTTCTGAGTGGGCCCTTAACCAGGTAACCTTGATTAAAACCAACTATGGTAGGACACCTGTTTTGTTATGGATTCAAGGATTTTGATGAATAATAAATGCTCAAATGAAAATTGAGTAAACAAAAATGAATTTACTTAATAAATAATAAGAAATAAACAGTCACTAAAAACAGTAAAATAACATTATTCATAAATTACATTATTATGGTAGAAGTCATTAGGGTGTGTCTGTATCTCCCATCTCTCCTCCATGTGTGTCCCCATGTGTGGTATTGTGTGCAAATCTAGATGGTAAAACAACCTTCTAGATTATAGTAATGCTGTGCGCAAGTGCCCTAGAAAATAGTGTTCACATGTTGCCCCTAGAAAGTAATAATGTCCTGTGTGACCCTTTGACAGTAACAATAACCTGAGTTCCCCTATAATGATAAGGGCCCACTTAACATTTAATAATGTCTCAAGTTTCCCCCTGTTCAGCTCCCTTATACACAGCATAATACTTTCTTATACATACAGTGCCTTGCGAAAGTATTTGCCCCCCTTGAACTTTTCAACCTTTTCCCGCATATCATGCTTCAAACATAAAGATACCAAATGTTAATTTTTGGTGAAGAATCACCAACAAGTGGAACACAATTGTGAAGTTGAACGAAATGTATTGGTTATTTTAAATTTTTGTGGAAATTCAAAAACTGAAAAGTGGGGCGTGCAATATTATTCAGCCCCTTTAACTTAATACTTTGTTGCGCCACCTTTTGTTGCGATTACAGCTGCAAGTCACTTGGGGTATGTCTCCATCAGTTTTGTACAGCGAGAGACTGAAATTCTTGCCCATTCTTCCTTGGCAAACAGCTCGAGCTCAGTGAGGTTTGATGGAGATCGTTTGTGAACAGCAGTTTTCAGCTCTTTCCACATTGAGGTCTGGACTTTGACTTGGCCATTCTAACACCTGGATATGTTTATTTGTGAACCATTCCATTGTAGATTTTGCTTTATGTTTGGGATCATTGTCTTGTTGGAAGACAAATCTCCGTCCCAGTCTCAGGTCTTTTGAAGACTCCAACAGGTGTTCTTCAAGAATGGTCCTGTATTTGGCTCCATCCATCTTCCCATCAATTTTAACCATCTTCCCTGTCCCTGCTGAAGAAAAGCAGGCCCAAGCCATGATGCTGCCGCCACCAGGTTTGACAGTGGGGATTGTGTGTTCAGGGTCATGAGCTGTGTTGCCTTTACGCCAAACATATCGTTTGGCATTGTTGCCAAAAAGTTAGATTTTGGTTTTATCTGACCAGAGCACTTTCTTCCACATGTTTGGTTTGTCTCCCAGGTGGCTTGTTGCAAACCTTAAACAACACTTTTTATGGATATCTTTGAGAAATGGCTTTCTTCTTGCCACTCTTCTATAAAGGCCAGATTTGTTGTCTGACTGTCCCACCTCAGGTGTAGATCTCTGCAATTCATCCAGAGTGATCATGGGCCTCTTGGCTGCATCTCTGATTAGTGTTCTCCTTGTTTGAGATGAAAGTTTAGAGGGACGGCCGGGTCTTGGTAGATTTGCAGTGGTATGATATTCCTTCCATTTCAATATGATCACTTGCACAGTGCTCCATGGGATGTTTAAAGTTTTGGAAATCATTTTGTATCCAAATCCAGCTTAAACTTGTCCACAACAGTATCACAGACCTGCCTGTTGTGTTCCTTGGTCTTCATGAAGCTCTCTGTGTTTCAAACAGAACCCTGAGACTATCACAGAGCAGGTGCATTTATACGGAGACTTGATTACACACAGGTGGATTATATTTATCATCATTAGGCATTTAGGACAACATTGGATCATTCAGAGATCCACAATGAACCTCTGGAGTGACTTTGCTGCACTGAAAGTAAAGGGGTAGAATAATATTGCACGCCCCACTTTTCAGTTTTTGAATTTCCACAAAAATTTAAAATAACCAATACATTTCATTCAACTTCACAATTGTGTTCCACTTTACCAAAAATTTACATTTGGTATCTTTATGTTTGAATCATGATAGGTGGAAAAAGGTTGAAAAGTTCAAGGGGGCCGAATACTTTCGCAAGGCACTGTAGCATAATGCCCATTTACTCTATAGTACCCCCACACAGTATACTGACACTTTAGTATCCCCAAACTGTTTGATGCTCCAATACTGTATGAAGGCCCCTACACTGCACAAAGACACCACATTATCTCCCACGCTGTATGATGGACCCCTCACTGTAATCCCAACTGTTGTGTATCCGCTTTTTGGGCTCCCCTGGTGGTTGCTGGTGGTACTGGTGACTTGTTTGCACTTTGCTTCTTCTGTTCACCTGCTTCCATCAGTGTTTGGGAGTTTCCTATTTAGCCTTGCTCTCCAGTCATTTCCTTGCCGGTCATCATTGTAACCAGAGCCTTCGGTTGCATGTTCCTGCTACTAGTCTGCTGATCAGCTAAGTGGACTTTGTCCTTTTGTTTTGTACCTTTTGTCCAGTTTGCAGTTTTTGTAATTCTCTGTAGCTGGAAGCTCTTGCGGGCTGAAATTGCCACTCCTGTGTCATGAGTTGACACAGGAGTCTTAAAGTAATTTCAGGATGGTTTTTGAAAGGGTTTTCAGTTGACCGTGAAGTCCTCTTTTGTATCCTTCTGCTATCTAGTAAGTGGACCTCTCTTTGCTAAATCTACTTTCATACTGTGTATGTCTTTTCCTCTTAATTCACCGTTATTACATGTGGGGGGCTGCTATCATCTTTTGGGGTATTTCCCTAGAGGTAAGCCAGGTCTGTTTCTTCCTCTACCAGGCGTAGTTAGTCCTCCGGCTGGCGCGTGGCATATAGGAAGCCGTAGGTATGCTCCCTGGCTACTGTTAGTTGTGTGGTAGATTTAGCTCACGGTCAACTCGAGTTTCCATCACCTGAGAGCTCGTTCGTTACTTATGTGTTTTTTACGTTCCCTTGCCATTGGGAACCATGACAGTATGACCGGCCTACAAAGTGTTAATTGTTTGGGCTGAAGCAGGAGAAAAAGAAGTGTTGAAGGGAAATTTTTTTTTTTTTCTTTCCCTCAGAGTTTTGCTGCCTAGCCCTTAATTGCTGTCTTGCTGCTTCTTACCTCCTCTTAACCCTTGAATGGCTCTGACCTTAGCTGTTTAACATGGATGTCCAGAGTTTGGCTGCAGGTTTAAATAATCTTGCTACGAAGGTTCAAAATTTACAAGATTTTGTTATACATGCTCCTATTTCTGAACCTAAAATCCCTACACCAGAGGTGTTTTCCGGAGATAGATCTCGGTTTTTGAATTTCAAATATAATTGTAAATTATTCCTTTCTCTCAGACCTCACTCCTCAGGAGATCCTGTCCAGCAGGTTAAGATTGTAATCTCTTTGCTGTGAGGTGACCCTCAAAATTGGGCATTTTCATTGGCACCAGGGGATCCTGCGTTGCTCAATGTGGATGCGTTTTTCCTGGCTTTAGGGTTGCTTTATGAGGAACCTAATTTGGAGATTCAAGCTGAAAAAGCTTTGATAGCCCTATCTCAAGGGCAAGATGAAGCGGAGATATACTGCCAAAAATTTCGTAGGTGGTCTGTGCTTACTCAGTGGAATGAGTGCGCCTTAGCGGCAAATTTCAGAGAGGGCCTTTCTGATGCCGTTAAAGATGTTATGGTCGGGTTCCCTGCGCCTACAGGTCTGAATGAGTCCATGACAATGGCAATTCAGATTGATCGGCGTTTGCGGGAGCGCAAACCCGTGCACCATTTGGAGGTATCTTCTGAAGAGAAGCCAGAGAAAATGCAATGTGACAGAGTTATGTCCAGAAGCGAGCGGCAGAATTATAGGCGTAAAAATGGGTTATGCTTCTATTGTGGTGATTCTGCTCATGTTATATCGGCATGCTCTAAGCGTACTAGGAAGGTTGACAAGTCCATTTCAATTGGCACTTTACAGTCCAAATTTATTTTGTCTGTAACCTTGATTTGTTCATTATCAGTTATTACCGTGGATGCCTATGTGGACTCGGGCGCCGCTCTGAGTCTTATGGACTGGTCCTTTGCCAGGTGCTGTGGGTTTGATTTAGAGCCTCTGGAAGTCCCTATACCTCTGAAGGGTATTGATTCTACACCTTTGGCTTGTAATAAACCACAGTTCTGGACGCAAGTGACTATGCGTATGACTCCAGACCATCAGGAGGTGATTCGCTTCCTTGTATTGTACAATTTACATGATGTTTTGGTGCTTGGATTACCATGGTTACAGTCTCATAACCCAGTCCTTGACTGGAAGGCTATGTCTGTGTTAAGCTGGGGATGTCGGGGGGCTCATGGGGACACTCCTATGGTGTCCATTTCGTCATCTATTCCATCTGAGATTCCGGCATTTTTGTCTGATTATCGTGATATTTTTGAAGAGCCTAAGATTGGTTCACTCCCTCCTCACAGGGATTGTGATTGCGCCATAGATCTGATTCCTGGCAGTAAATTTCCAAAGGGTCATTTGTTTAACCTATCTGTACCTGAACATGCTGCTATGCGCGAGTATATTAAGGAGTCCCTGGAAAAGGGACATATTCGCCCTTCTTCATCACCTTTAGGAGCCGGTTTTTTCTTTGTCTCTAAAAAGGATGGCTCTCTGAGGCCTTGTATTGATTATCGTCTCCTGAATAAAATTACAGTCAAATATCAGTATCCGTTGCCTTTGCTGACTGATTTGTTTGCTTGCATAAGGGGGGCTAAGTGGTTCTCTAAGATTGATCTTCGTGGGGCGTATAATTTGGTGCGAATTAAGCAGGGGGATGAGTGGAAGACCGCATTTAATACGCCTGAGGGCCATTTTGAGTATTTGGTAATGCCTTTCGGCCTTTCTAATGCACCTTCTGTCTTTCAGTCCTTAATGCATGATATTTTCCGGGAATATTTGGATAAATTTATGATTGTGTACTTGGATGATATTTTGATTTTTTCTGATGACTGGGAGTCTCATGTTCAGCAGGTCAGGAGGGTTTTTCAGGTTTTGCGGGAGAATTCTTTGTGTGTAAAGGGTTCAAAGTGTGTTTTTGGGGTTCAAAAAATTTCATTTTTGGGGTATATTTTTTCCCCTTCTTCTATTGAGATGGACCCTGTCAAGGTTCGGGCTATTTACGACTGGACGCAGCCTACTTCTCTGAAGAGTCTCCAGAAATTCTTGGGCTTTGCTAATTTTTATCGTCGATTTATAGCTGGTTTTTCTGGCGTTGCTAAACCTCTGACGGATTTGACTAAGAGGGGTGCTGATGTTGCCAATTGGTCCCCTGCTGCCGTGGAGGCCTTTCGGGAGCTTAAGCGCCGCTTTTTGTCTGCCCCTGTGTTGCGCCAGCCTGATGTTTCTCTTCCCTTTCAGGTTGAGGTTGATGCTTCCGAGATCGGAGCGGGGGCGGTTTTGTCGCAGAAAAGTTCCGACTGCTCAGTGATGAGACCTTGTGCGTTCTTTTCGCGAAAATTTTCGGCCGCTGAGCGAAACTATGATGTTGGTAATTGGGAGCTTTTGGCCATGAAGTGGGCATTTGAGGAGTGGTGTCATTGGCTTGAGGGTGCCAGACATCAGGTGGTAGTTTTGACTGATCACAAGAATTTAATTTATTTGGAGTCTGCCAGGCGCCTGAATCCTAGACAGGCACGTTGGTCGTTGTTCTTTTCCCGGTTTAATTTTGTGGTCTCGTACTTACCGGGTTCTAGGAATGTGAAAGCAGATGCTCTTTCTAGGAGTTTTGAGCCTGACTCTCCTGGGAATTCTGAACCTGCTGGTGTCCTTAAGGATGGAGTGGTTTTGTCTGCTGTCTCTCCAGATTTGCGACGTGCTTTGCAAGAATTTCAGGCGGATAGACCTGATCGTTGTCCGTCTGGTAGACTGTTTGTTCCTGACGAGTGGACCACTAGAGTCATCTCGGAAGTTCATTCTTCTACTCTGGCAGGTCATCCGGGAATTTTTGGCACCAGAGATTTGGTGGCTAGATCCTTCTGGTGGCCTTCCCTGTCTCGAGATGTGCGTGTTTTTGTGCAGTCTTGCGATGTGTGTGCTCGGGCCAAGCCTTGTTGTTCTAGGGCTAGTGGGTTGTTGTTGCCCTTGCCTATTCCGAAGAGGCCTTGGACGCACATCTCTATGGACTTTATCTCGGATCTCCCTGTTTCTCAGAAGATGTCTGTCATCTGGGTGGTGTGTGACCGTTTTTCTAAAATGGTTCATTTGGTGCCATTGCCTAAGTTGCCTTCCTCATCTGAGTTGGTCCCTCTGTTTTTTCAAAATGTGGTTCGCTTGCATGGTATTCCAGAAAACATCGTTTCTGACAGGGGTACCCAGTTCGTGTCTAGATTTTGGCGGGCAGTCTGTGCCAGGTTGGGCATTGATTTGTCCTTTTCGTCTGCATTCCATCCTCAGACCAATGGCCAGACGGAGCGAACTAATCAAACTTTGGAGACTTATTTGAGGTGTTTTGTGTCTGCGGATCAGGATGATTGGGTTGCCTTTCTGCCGTTGGCGGAGTTTGCTCTTAATAATCGGGCTAGTTCTGCCACTTTGGTTTCTCCTTTCTTTTGCAATTCAGGGTTTCATCCGCGTTTTTCATCTGGTCAGGTTGAATCTTCGGATTGTCCTGGAGTGGATGCGGTGGTGGATCGGTTGCATCGGATTTGGGGACAAGTGGTGGATAATTTGGAATTGTCCCAGGAGAGGACTCAGCAGTTTGCTAACCGTCGTCGTCGTGTTGGTCCCCACCTTCGCGTTGGGGACTTGGTGTGGTTGTCTTCCCGTTTTGTCCCTATGAGGGTTTCTTCTCCCAAATTTAAGCCTCGGTTCATCGGTCCTTATAGGATTTTGGAGATTCTTAACCCTGTTTCCTTTCGTTTGGACCTCCCGGCATCTTTCGCTATCCATAATGTGTTCCATCGGTCGTTGTTGCGGAGATATGAAGTGCCGGTGGTTCCTTCTACTGAACCTCCTGCTCCTGTGCTGGTGGAGGGTGAATTGGAGTACGTCGTGGAGAAGATCTTGGACTCCCGTATTTCCAGACGGAGACTTCAATATCTGGTTAAATGGAAAGGCTATGGTCAGGAAGATAATTCTTGGGTAACTGCCTCTGATTTTCATGCCTCGGATTTGGTTCGTGCCTTTCATAGGGCTCATCCAGATCGCCCTGGCGGTTCTTGTGAGGGTTCGGTGCCCCCTCCTTAAGGGGAGGGTACTGTTGTGTATGCGCTTTTTGGGCTCCCCTGGTGGTTGCTGGTGGTACTGGTGACTTGTTTGCACTTTGCTTCTTCTGTTCACCTGCTTCCATCAGTGTTTGGGAGTTTCCTATTTAGCCTTGCTCTCCAGTCATTTCCTTGCCGGTCATCATTGTAACCAGAGCCTTCGGTTGCATGTTCCTGCTACTAGTCTGCTGATCAGCTAAGTGGACTTTGTCCTTTTGTTTTGTACCTTTTGTCCAGTTTGCAGTTTTTGTAATTCTCTGTAGCTGGAAGCTCTTGCGGGCTGAAATTGCCACTCCTGTGTCATGAGTTGACACAGGAGTCTTAAAGTAATTTCAGGATGGTTTTTGAAAGGGTTTTCAGTTGACCGTGAAGTCCTCTTTTGTATCCTTCTGCTATCTAGTAAGTGGACCTCTCTTTGCTAAATCTACTTTCATACTGTGTATGTCTTTTCCTCTTAATTCACCGTTATTACATGTGGGGGGCTGCTATCATCTTTTGGGGTATTTCCCTAGAGGTAAGCCAGGTCTGTTTCTTCCTCTACCAGGCGTAGTTAGTCCTCCGGCTGGCGCGTGGCATATAGGAAGCCGTAGGTATGCTCCCTGGCTACTGTTAGTTGTGTGGTAGATTTAGCTCACGGTCAACTCGAGTTTCCATCACCTGAGAGCTCGTTCGTTACTTATGTGTTTTTTACGTTCCCTTGCCATTGGGAACCATGACAGTATGACCGGCCTACAAAGTGTTAATTGTTTGGGCTGAAGCAGGAGAAAAAGAAGTGTTGAAGGGAAATTTTTTTTTTTTTCTTTCCCTCAGAGTTTTGCTGCCTAGCCCTTAATTGCTGTCTTGCTGCTTCTTACCTCCTCTTAACCCTTGAATGGCTCTGACCTTAGCTGTTTAACATGGATGTCCAGAGTTTGGCTGCAGGTTTAAATAATCTTGCTACGAAGGTTCAAAATTTACAAGATTTTGTTATACATGCTCCTATTTCTGAACCTAAAATCCCTACACCAGAGGTGTTTTCCGGAGATAGATCTCGGTTTTTGAATTTCAAATATAATTGTAAATTATTCCTTTCTCTCAGACCTCACTCCTCAGGAGATCCTGTCCAGCAGGTTAAGATTGTAATCTCTTTGCTGTGAGGTGACCCTCAAAATTGGGCATTTTCATTGGCACCAGGGGATCCTGCGTTGCTCAATGTGGATGCGTTTTTCCTGGCTTTAGGGTTGCTTTATGAGGAACCTAATTTGGAGATTCAAGCTGAAAAAGCTTTGATAGCCCTATCTCAAGGGCAAGATGAAGCGGAGATATACTGCCAAAAATTTCGTAGGTGGTCTGTGCTTACTCAGTGGAATGAGTGCGCCTTAGCGGCAAATTTCAGAGAGGGCCTTTCTGATGCCGTTAAAGATGTTATGGTCGGGTTCCCTGCGCCTACAGGTCTGAATGAGTCCATGACAATGGCAATTCAGATTGATCGGCGTTTGCGGGAGCGCAAACCCGTGCACCATTTGGAGGTATCTTCTGAAGAGAAGCCAGAGAAAATGCAATGTGACAGAGTTATGTCCAGAAGCGAGCGGCAGAATTATAGGCGTAAAAATGGGTTATGCTTCTATTGTGGTGATTCTGCTCATGTTATATCGGCATGCTCTAAGCGTACTAGGAAGGTTGACAAGTCCATTTCAATTGGCACTTTACAGTCCAAATTTATTTTGTCTGTAACCTTGATTTGTTCATTATCAGTTATTACCGTGGATGCCTATGTGGACTCGGGCGCCGCTCTGAGTCTTATGGACTGGTCCTTTGCCAGGTGCTGTGGGTTTGATTTAGAGCCTCTGGAAGTCCCTATACCTCTGAAGGGTATTGATTCTACACCTTTGGCTTGTAATAAACCACAGTTCTGGACGCAAGTGACTATGCGTATGACTCCAGACCATCAGGAGGTGATTCGCTTCCTTGTATTGTACAATTTACATGATGTTTTGGTGCTTGGATTACCATGGTTACAGTCTCATAACCCAGTCCTTGACTGGAAGGCTATGTCTGTGTTAAGCTGGGGATGTCGGGGGGCTCATGGGGACACTCCTATGGTGTCCATTTCGTCATCTATTCCATCTGAGATTCCGGCATTTTTGTCTGATTATCGTGATATTTTTGAAGAGCCTAAGATTGGTTCACTCCCTCCTCACAGGGATTGTGATTGCGCCATAGATCTGATTCCTGGCAGTAAATTTCCAAAGGGTCGTTTGTTTAACCTATCTGTACCTGAACATGCTGCTATGCGCGAGTATATTAAGGAGTCCCTGGAAAAGGGACATATTCGCCCTTCTTCATCACCTTTAGGAGCCGGTTTTTTCTTTGTCTCTAAAAAGGATGGCTCTCTGAGGCCTTGTATTGATTATCGTCTCCTGAATAAAATTACAGTCAAATATCAGTATCCGTTGCCTTTGCTGACTGATTTGTTTGCTTGCATAAGGGGGGCTAAGTGGTTCTCTAAGATTGATCTTCGTGGGGCGTATAATTTGGTGCGAATTAAGCAGGGGGATGAGTGGAAGACCGCATTTAATACGCCTGAGGGCCATTTTGAGTATTTGGTAATGCCTTTCGGCCTTTCTAATGCACCTTCTGTCTTTCAGTCCTTAATGCATGATATTTTCCGGGAATATTTGGATAAATTTATGATTGTGTACTTGGATGATATTTTGATTTTTTCTGATGACTGGGAGTCTCATGTTCAGCAGGTCAGGAGGGTTTTTCAGGTTTTGCGGGAGAATTCTTTGTGTGTAAAGGGTTCAAAGTGTGTTTTTGGGGTTCAAAAAATTTCATTTTTGGGGTATATTTTTTCCCCTTCTTCTATTGAGATGGACCCTGTCAAGGTTCGGGCTATTTACGACTGGATGCAGCCTACTTCTCTGAAGAGTCTCCAGAAATTCTTGGGCTTTGCTAATTTTTATCGTCGATTTATAGCTGGTTTTTCTGGCGTTGCTAAACCTCTGACGGATTTGACTAAGAGGGGTGCTGATGTTGCCAATTGGTCCCCTGCTGCCGTGGAGGCCTTTCGGGAGCTTAAGCGCCGCTTTTTGTCTGCCCCTGTGTTGCGCCAGCCTGATGTTTCTCTTCCCTTTCAGGTTGAGGTCGATGCTTCCGAGATCGGAGCGGGGGCGGTTTTGTCGCAGAAAAGTTCCGACTGCTCAGTGATGAGACCTTGTGCGTTCTTTTCGCGAAAATTTTCGGCCGCTGAGCGAAACTATGATGTTGGTAATCGGGAGCTTTTGGCCATGAAGTGGGCATTTGAGGAGTGGCGTCATTGGCTTGAGGGTGCCAGACATCAGGTGGTAGTTTTGACTGATCACAAGAATTTAATTTATTTGGAGTCTGCCAGGCGCCTGAATCCTAGACAGGCACGTTGGTCGTTGTTCTTTTCCCGGTTTAATTTTGTGGTCTCGTACTTACCGGGTTCTAGGAATGTGAAAGCAGATGCTCTTTCTAGGAGTTTTGAGCCTGACTCTCCTGGGAATTCTGAACCTGCTGGTGTCCTTAAGGATGGAGTGGTTTTGTCTGCTGTCTCTCCAGATTTGCGACGTGCTTTGCAAGAATTTCAGGCGGATAGACCTGATCGTTGTCCGTCTGGTAGACTGTTTGTTCCTGACGAGTGGACCACTAGAGTCATCTCGGAAGTTCATTCTTCTACTCTGGCAGGTCATCCGGGAATTTTTGGCACCAGAGATTTGGTGGCTAGATCCTTCTGGTGGCCTTCCCTGTCTCGAGATGTGCGTGTTTTTGTGCAGTCTTGCGATGTGTGTGCTCGGGCCAAGCCTTGTTGTTCTAGGGCTAGTGGGTTGTTGTTGCCCTTGCCTATTCCGAAGAGGCCTTGGACGCACATCTCTATGGACTTTATCTCGGATCTCCCTGTTTCTCAGAAGATGTCTGTCATCTGGGTGAGGAGGATTCCATTTGTGCACACGCACCATCCTTTTATGACTAAGGTTTATTCCGTCATCAAGAAGCACTGGCCTCTTCTTGGAAGAGCCCACCCCGAGATTGCATCTTTCAGGGTACCGGCACTCATGAGCACCAGGAGACCCCCCAATATCCGTGACCAAGTAGTCAGGGCGGACATAAGTAGGGCAGCCTATGCGTTTGCATGCCCTCAGCTATCTGGCACTAAAGTTTATGCCTCTTCCCTCAAGGATCTTTATCCTCTCTCCTCTGCATTAATAAGCGATTGTATGATTAAGGCCCTGGTAGGGCCGAAACGTCATAATTGCTTCTGGTCGCTTTCACATCGCATAATTGTTCCTTTAAAATAAATTTTCACTTTTGCAAAATACTTATAGAGTGTGCGGTGTACTATATTTTCTATGTACACGGGGCTCCCCACAGCCCACTACACCTGCACCTCGCTCCCTCATCATCCTGAGTGCGCGCCAATTTTCTTTACTTATAGCCATAGTCTTGGCTGCTGCACCAGGTTGCCCTAATGACCACCACCACCTTTGCTTATGATACAGCCACTAGCGCTAATATCATTTCAGCAGTAACTGGTTCTACCGAATTTCTTAAAACACCCGCAGTTGATCTGAGAACAAGGGACTATGAGAAGACTAAGCGCAAGCTAGTCTCATATGACTTACATTGTACTACTCTTGCTGAATATTTTCGCCAGAGTAAAATTCCTAGAGGATTGAGATGCAATTTGCGTCCTACACTATTTGCAGACAATCCTGAATTCTGCGATAGATATAAACAAATCTTAAACAAGTGCTCATTGGATATCATTGTCCTCACGATTGAATACCTCCAGAAGGAAATTACTGACGTTAAAAAAAACATTTCGGCCATTGAGACTCAGTTAACTACTACTCTCCCATCTACCGACTGGACTGCCCTTAAAAACAAGACGGACAAAGCCATCACAGATTTTGAAAAGAATCTACAGGAACGAAAAAGACTTAAGTTCCAGAGGGACAGCGAAGACTACTCCAACGACAGGGTGTATAAATGGAGCGACTACAACAACACCACAAATTGGCGGCGACGCAACAACTACAGAAGACCAGGGTCGTTCAGCTCCGGCAGCGATTCCTCCACCAGTTCCACCAGGCAACATTTTTTAGCTACAGGCCGCGGAGGGGGACGACACCCAACAGACCGACCCGAAGATCGCGGCGAAAGGATGGTGACCCGAAGTCAGGTAAGCCCGCCAATCAGGTTGTCAACATTTCCAGTTACTCCCTATCACCAGCGGAATTGACGGTTCTACAGAAAGGACTATCCTTTTGTCCAACACCCCACTGGGATCCATTCCAACTGGAAAAAGACTTGCATCGATTCTACAGGACTATCAGACTTAAGACTCATTTTGGCACTACGCCCATATTGGACCCCGTGGTGGGATCCTCTACATCTACTAATGTCATGTCTGAATTATCAATTTCTTCTCTGGGTCTCCGCAATGTCAGCACTTTTTCACCTCCTCATTCCTTTCATGCCATTGAAACTTTTATCTCTCTCGTGGACCGCGACATTAAATCCTTATCGCACCAGCAGAGATTGGGCTTATTTCCAACTCATACTAATTTGACACTTGAGGAAAAACAGGCACTCTCCACATTACGGTCCAACAACAGCATCGTGATTAAACCCGCGGACAAAGGGGGAGCGATAGTCGTTATGGATCGGTCACAATACCGGGGCGAGATCCATAGACAACTCTCTGACACAAATACGTATAGGGTCATATCCAGGGACCCCACTGCAGCCATTTCCATCAAAATCAAGGATCTTATTGGTATATACCTTGATAATAAAACCATAGATGGCAGGACAGCCACCTTTCTGCAGAACCCCCATCCCATTATCCCGGTCTTCTACGTTCTTCCCAAAATACATAAATCCCTCCATAATCCACCAGGCAGACCAATCGTGGCCTCCACGGATTCGGTCCTTTCACCACTCTCCATATTTCTAGAAAAAATCTTAACCCCTCTGACCAAAAACACCAGGTCATATATACTGGACACAAGCCATTTTCTTGAAAAAGTTAAACAAATACATCAAGTACCGTCCCATAGTTTATTGGTCACGATGGACGTTAACAGCCTTTACACATCAATAACACATGAGAAGGGTATGCGTGCCACGAGGGACCTCCTAGAACAGACCGACATGTCTCAGAATGCCATTTCCCTTTGTCTTGACCTCCTAAGAACAGTCCTTTTTGAAAACTATTTCCTGTATGAGGATACCTATTACGTTCAAGCGTGCGGGACCGCAATGGGCTCAAACGTAGCCCCGGCCTACGCTAATGCGTATATGAATCATTTTGAGCTGCATTACGTTTACAACAATGAGCTTTTTTCCAGGTATGTCCTAAACTACTGTAGGTACATAGATGACATCTTCCTGGTCTGGACCGGGACATCCGGGACCTTGGATTTATTCTACTCTACGCTTAACTCTATTTTTCCAGAGCTCAAGTTTACCATTCATGCCCATGACACACAAATTGCCTTTTTGGACACCCTGGTCCTGAAGGACACTAATGGATTCCTCAAAACAGATTTGTATACAAAACCCACTGATTGCAACAGCCTACTACTCTATTCAAGCTGCCATCCAGTCACCACCAAAAATAGCCTACCGCGTTCTCAATTTAAACGGGTCTCCCGCATTGTCACTGATCCCGAAACACGCAAAATCAGGTTAACTTCCATGGCACAGAAGTTCAGGGACAGGGACTACCCCTCCACCCTTTTGACACAGGAACTCAATAGGTTCTCTGGTCCTCCTATAAGCCCTACACCGCGCCAACCCCAAGAGAGGATTCCATTTGTGCACACGCACCATCCTTTTATGACTAAGGTTTATTCCGTCATCAAGAAGCACTGGCCTCTTCTTGGAAGAGCCCACCCCGAGATTGCATCTTTCAGGGTACCGGCACTCATGAGCACCAGGAGACCCCCCAATATCCGTGACCAAGTAGTCAGGGCGGACATAAGTAGGGCAGCCTATGCGTTTGCATGCCCTCAGCTATCTGGCACTAAAGTTTATGCCTCTTCCCTCAAGGATCTTTATCCTCTCTCCTCTGCATTAATAAGCGATTGTATGATTAAGGCCCTGGTAGGGCCGAAACGTCATAATTGCTTCTGGTCGCTTTCACATCGCATAATTGTTCCTTTAAAATAAATTTTCACTTTTGCAAAATACTTATAGAGTGTGCGGTGTACTATATTTTCTATCTGGGTGGTGTGTGACCGTTTTTCTAAAATGGTTCATTTGGTGCCATTGCCTAAGTTGCCTTCCTCATCTGAGTTGGTCCCTCTGTTTTTTCAAAATGTGGTTCGCTTGCATGGTATTCCGGAAAACATCGTTTCTGACAGGGGTACCCAGTTCGTGTCTAGATTTTGGCGGGCAGTCTGTGCCAGGTTGGGCATTGATTTGTCCTTTTCGTCTGCATTCCATCCTCAGACCAATGGCCAGACGGAGCGAACTAATCAAACTTTGGAGACTTATTTGAGGTGTTTTGTGTCTGCGGATCAGGATGATTGGGTTGCCTTTCTGCCGTTGGCGGAGTTTGCTCTTAATAATCGGGCTAGTTCTGCCACTTTGGTTTCTCCTTTCTTTTGCAATTCAGGGTTTCATCCGCGTTTTTCATCTGGTCAGGTTGAATCTTCGGATTGTCCTGGAGTGGATGCGGTGGTGGATCGGTTGCATCGGATTTGGGGACAAGTGGTGGATAATTTGGAATTGTCCCAGGAGAGGACTCAGCAGTTTGCTAACCGTCGTCGTCGTGTTGGTCCCCACCTTCGCGTTGGGGACTTGGTGTGGTTGTCTTCCCGTTTTGTCCCTATGAGGGTTTCTTCTCCCAAATTTAAGCCTCGGTTCATCGGTCCTTATAGGATTTTGGAGATTCTTAACCCTGTTTCCTTTCGTTTGGACCTCCCGGCATCTTTCGCTATCCATAATGTGTTCCATCGGTCGTTGTTGCGGAGATATGAGGTGCCGGTGGTTCCTTCTACTGAACCTCCTGCTCCTGTGCTGGTGGAGGGTGAATTGGAGTACGTCGTGGAGAAGATCTTGGACTCCCGTATTTCCAGACGGAGACTTCAATATCTGGTTAAATGGAAAGGCTATGGTCAGGAAGATAATTCTTGGGTAACTGCCTCTGATTTTCATGCCTCGGATTTGGTTCGTGCCTTTCATAGGGCTCATCCAGATCGCCCTGGCGGTTCTTGTGAGGGTTCGGTGCCCCCTCCTTAAGGGGAGGGTACTGTTGTGTATGCGCTTTTTGGGCTCCCCTGGTGGTTGCTGGTGGTACTGGTGACTTGTTTGCACTTTGCTT
This sequence comes from Ranitomeya variabilis, assembly GCF_051348905.1. NCBI lineage: Eukaryota > Metazoa > Chordata > Amphibia > Anura > Dendrobatidae > Ranitomeya > Ranitomeya variabilis. Next base: position 261,150,092 of record NC_135235.1, on the reverse strand, counting down.
CTTCTGTTCACCTGCTTCCATCAGTGTTTGGGAGTTTCCTATTTAGCCTTGCTCTCCAGTCATTTCCTTGCCGGTCTTCATTGTAACCAGAGCCTTCGGTTGCATGTTCCTGCTACTAGTCTGCTGATCAGCTAAGTGGACTTTGTCCTTTTGTTTTGTACCTTTTGTCCAGTTTGCAGTTTTTGTAATTCTCTGTAGCTGGAAGCTCTTGCGGGCTGAAATTGCCACTCCTGTGTCATGAGTTGACACAGGAGTCTTAAAGTAATTTCAGGATGGTTTTTGAAAGGGTTTTCAGTTGACCGTGAAGTCCTCTTTTGTATCCTTCTGCTATCTAGTAAGTGGACCTCTCTTTGCTAAATCTACTTTCATACTGTGTATGTCTTTTCCTCTTAATTCACCGTTATTACATGTGGGGGGCTGCTATCATCTTTTGTGGTATTTCCCTAGAGGTAAGCCAGGTCTGTTTCTTCCTCTACCAGGCGTAGTTAGTCCTCCGGCTGGCGCGTGGCATATAGGAAGCCGTAGGTATGCTCCCTGGCTACTGTTAGTTGTGTGGTAGATTTAGCTCACGGTCAACTCGAGTTTCCATCACCCGAGAGCTCGTTCGTTACTTATGTGTTTTTTACGTTCCCTTGCCATTGGGAACCATGACACCCAACACTATATGATGTCCCCTAAATAGCCTCCATATGGTGTAATGCACCAGATAGTCCTCTATATAGTATGATGCCCTCCCCATAGGCCTCTATATAGTACAATGAACTTGTCTCAGACCTCTGTATAGTATACTGCACTCCTCATAGGCCTCTATATAGTATAATGCACCCCCTATAGGTCTCTATATAGTATAATGCACTCCCCATAGGCAGACTCTATATAGTTTAATGTACTCCCCATATGCTTCCATACAGTATAATGTACTCCCATAGGCCTCTATGGTATAATGTACTCCCCATAGACACAATCTATATAGTATAATGTACTCCCCATAGGGCTCTGCACAGTATAATGCACTCTCCATAGGCCTTTATATAGTATAATACACTCCCCATAGACCTCTAAATAGTATAAAGCACATCCCATAGGCAGACTCTATATAGTATAATGCACTCCCCATAGGCAGAATCTACATAGTTTAATGTACTCCCCATTCGCCTCCTTACAGTAAAATGCACTCCCCACAGGCACACTTTATAAAGTTTAATACACCCCCATAGGCATACTCTATATAGTATAATGCACTCTCCAGAGGCCTCTATAGTGTAATACACTTCCCATAGACAGACTCTATATAGTATAATGCACTCTCTATAGGCCTCTATATAGTATAATGTACTCTCCATAGGCCTTTATATAGTATAATGCACTCCCCATAGGTGTCAGGACTCTGAACATTTTTTACCTTTTGTGCATTACTGCCCTTTTCCAAGATGGCGTGTTTGGTCTCATGTGCACTGTGTCTTCCTGCTATAAAACTCCACCCCAGCCTTCAGTCTGTGCTACAGTATTCTGCCTTGCATCCAGCTCCTGACCTCTGATTACTCCCTGGCTATACACCTGCTCCTGTTAACCTGTGTGGTGATCCTGCTACTCTGCTCTGAGTTCCTGCTGCATACACACGTTTCCAGTAATCCTCCTTCATCTGCTGCTCGTGTTTACTTCCATCTGCACTTGCTGGACATGTAAGCTGTTGCTGCTTTGCAATAACCTGAGACTATTAACCAGGCCTCCCTAGTTGAGCTAAGATATTATTTGAACTGCCTAATAAGCATATCTATCTGTGTCTGGACTAAGACAAGGATTTATTCGTGTTAAGTATCCTCAAGAATAACTGTGCTTCATAGACTTTCTGCTTGATTCCTCTGAAATTTCCTATAGGCTGCTAAGCTGCGTTTATTACTTGCACCAAGTGTTGTGGACTTGAGTTTCTCTCTGCACCTGTTTGAATCACCGTATGATAATATAGACTTTACCACTTATAAAACTGTGTCCTGTAGTTGTCTTGTTCCACGCAAAGAGTCTCCTGAGTTATCCCCTATAATTATTACAATTCTGCTGGTGCAGTCACTGTGTACATACATTACATTACTGATCCTGAGCTACATCCTGTATTATACTCCAGAGCTGCACTCACTATTCTGCTGGTGCAGTCACTGTGTACATACATTACATTACTGATCCTGAGCTACATCCTGTATTATACTTCAGAGCTGCACTCACTATTCTGCTGGTGCAGTCACTGTGTACATACATTACATTACTGATCCTGTCTAAGGGTCACTTCCGTCTTTCTGTCTGTAACGGAAATCCCAAGTCACTGATTGGTCACGGCAAAACAGCCATGACCAATCAGCGGCGGGCACAGTCCGGTGGCAAAATGGCCGCTCCTTACTCCCTGCAGTCAGCGCCCGCTCCATACTCCCCGCAGTCAGCGCTCACACAGGGTTAATGGCAGCGTTAGCGGACCGCGTTATGCCGCTGTGTAATGCACTCCGTTAACTCTGCTATTAACCCTGTGTGACCAACTTTTTACTATTGATGCTGCCTATGCAGCATCAATAGTAAAAAGATCTAATGTTAAAAATAATAAAAAAATAAAAATTGTTATATACTCACCGTCCGTCGGCCCCTCGGATCCAGAACAGGCCTTGCCCGCTCCTCGCGACGCTCCTGTGACCGCTCCGTCATCATCTCGCGAGACCACTCTGTCATCATCTCGCGAGACCGCAATGCACTCTTGGGACCTGAGCGCGCGAGGAGCATCGGTAAACGCTTCGCCTGGATCCGGGGGCCAACGGAAGGTGAGTGTACTGCCTTGCATCCAGCTCCTAACCTCTGATTACTCCCTGGCTATATAACTGCTCCTGTGAACCTGTGTGGTGATCCTGCTACTCTGCTCTGAGTTCCTGCTGCATACACCAGTTTCCAGTAATCCTTCTTCATCTGCTGCTCATGTTTACTTCGATCTGCATTTGCTGGACATGTAAGCTGTTGCTGCTCTGCAAAAACCTGAGACTATTAACCAGGCCTCCCTGGTTGAGCTAAGATATGATTTGAACAGCCTTATAAGCCTATCTATCTGTGTTTGGACTAAGACAAGGATTTATTCGTGTCAAGTATCCTCAAGAATAACTGTGCTTCATAGACTTTCTGCTTGATTGCATTTTCCTCTGCAGTTTCCTATAGACTGCTAGCTGTGTTTAATATTTACACCAAGTGTTGTGGACTTGAGTTTCTCTCTGCACCTGTTTGAATCACCGTGTGATAATATAGACTTTACCACTTATAAAACTGTGTCCTGTATTTGTCATATTCCATGCAAAGAGTCTCCTGAGTTATCCCCTATAATTATTACAATAGGTCTCTATATATTGTAGTGCACGTCCCATAGGCAGACTCTATGTAGTATAATACACTAACAATAGGCAGACTCTATAATCACATGTAAAGCGTAATGGAACAAATGGAGCTATAATATTAAATAATAATCATAAAAATATATAGTATAATGTACTCCCCATATGCCTCCATACAGTGTAATACACTCCCCATAGGCAAACCCTATATAGTATAATGCACTCCCATAGGCAGACTCTATATTGTATAATGCACCCTCATAGACAGACTCTATATAGTATAATGGGGCCTGTTTACACATGTCTCTGTGTGAGGTGGCATGCAAATCCCCCAGGATTGTGTGCCTTTGCTAAAAGCCTGAAAAGATGGACTGTAACCCAAGTGAGTGAGTCCACACTATTGTATGGCCTCTTTATTTTATGATTTACTATATTACTGCCCCTCTGTACTTCCCAATATTGTATAAATTATACCCCATCTATGCCTTCAACCAAAGTAATATTGCCCTTTTGGTGCCTGACAAAGTAATAGTAACTCTATTTTTGTGCCACATCTCCACCCATACATAGTAATAATGCCAGCTCTGTGTCTACAAATACTAACAGTGCCCCCTCTGTCACAAAGGAAATGTTCTCATTGTGCCCCATGCAATAGCAATTCCATACCCCTATTTAAATCCTCTCATAGCCTAACATTGCAAATTAAAAATAAGCTGAAACTTATCGTTCTCCACTCCCAAAATGTGGGGTGGTGGATTCTTCCTTATTCCTACAGTCTTCTGCCTGGCTTAAGCGATACAATGGAGATATGTAAGCCCATAGACCGGACATCTCCTTCCTTATCTCATCTGTAGGATACAAACTTAAAGCTGCCTGTGGCTTGCCAGAGTGTGTGGCAGAGCAAGGAGGTAATGCTGCATTTTTGGGGTGGCTGATGGCTGGTCATATTAGGCTGGGAAGTGGCCAATATCCATGGCCCTTCCCAGCCTATTAATATCAGTCGCCAGCTGTGCTTTGCCTTAGCTGGTTATTAAAAATAGGGGAAACCCCATTTCATTTTTTTTAGGGTCTCCACATTTTTAATAGCCAGCAAAGGCAAAGCATAAAGCTGGGGGCAGATATTAATGGATTGAGAAGGTCCATGGATATTAGTCCTTTCTCAGCATAAGACCAGCTCACAGCTGTCTGCTTGCCCTTGGCTGGTTCTAAAAATAGGGGAGACCCCATGTTGTTTTTTTACATTTATTTATAAAAAAAATACAGTTAAAATACACACTCAAGGCACTGCTTCACTCCTCTACTTGTACCTCCTTTTTTATTATCCTATGCTATTTTAAGTCATTTTCCTATCCACATTTGTTTGCTGGTCAATTGTCCTGCTCTTACTCAAATTTTGCTTCCTTTTGCAGTCCCCTAGCCCTTACTATGACCATTTACAGCCAATTTACAGCACCAAAGTTCAGGTCCCCTTTGACCTATATGGGTTTCGGGTGGGGTTCAGGTACCCAAACCAAACTGTGGACTCAAGTTCGGCAGAACCCGCATTTCCACGAGTCCGCTCATGCCTAAAGAGAATCTCACCAGATTTTGAGCTCACTCTGACACATTTAAAGTTTTTTTGTTTGTTTGTTTGTTTTTTTACATTTAGGATATGTGCACACGTCAGGATTTCTTGCAGAAATTTCATGAAGAAACCCAGAAATTTTCTGCAAGAAATCCGCATTTTTTTTTTTTTGCGTTTTTTCCCCGTTTTTTTCGTGTTTTTTTAGCATTTTGCAAGTGTAATTAGCTTGCAGAATGCTAAAGTTTTCCAAGCGATCTGTAGCATCGCTTGGAAAACTGACTGACAGGTTGGTCACACTTGTCAAACATACTGTTTGACAAGTGTGACCAACTTTTTACTATAGATGCTGCTTATGCAGCATCAATAGTAAAAAGATATCATGTTAAAAATAATAAAAAAAAAAAATTAAAAAATGGTTATACTCACCCTCTGCAGACAGCCGATCTCCTCAGCGGCGTCCGTTCCTATAGATGGTGTGTGCAGGACCTTCGATGACGTCGCGGTCACGTGAGCGGTCACATGAGCGGTCACGCGACCAATCACAAGTCAGCGACGTCATTGCAGGTCCTTCACACAGAGCATCTATAGGAACGGAAGAGAGAGCATGCAGCGCTGAGAGGCGGGAACACTCCGGGGGCCATCGAAGGTGAGTATATGACTATTTTTTATTTTAATTCTTTTTTTTTGACCAATTATATGGTGCCCAGTCCGTGGAGGAGAGTCTCCTCTCCTCCACCCTGGGTACCAACCGCACATAATCTGCTTACTTCCCGCATGGTGTGCACAGCCCCGTGCGGGAAGTAAGCAGATCAATGCATTCCCCGGTGTGCGGAATCCCCGCAATTCTGCAAATTTAATGAACATGTTGCTTTTTTTCCGCGATGCGATTTTTTCGCGGAAAAAAATGCAACATTTGCACAAAAAATGCGGAATACCCTGAAAATAATGGGAGGCATATGTTAGCATTTTTTTTGCGTTTTTTTCGCGTTTTTATCACGTTTTTATAGCGAAAAAACGCGGAAAAAAATGCGAAAAATACTGAACGTGTGCACATGGCCTTAAAGTCCAACCTGCATCCCTGATATACTAAAATATTCTAAAGGAAATTATCTGATTCGTTTATGCCAAATATTTTTTTTTTTTTTTTTATCAACTGAAACTCTTTTTTAAGTTAGAAGCAATAGGCCGTGACTTCCATATTTTAATATTTTTTTGCAGGTCATATTAAAGGAGACATCTTGATTGACCTCAATGTTGGTCCACTGGTTCATCAATTGTTTGCAGCCTGTGAATTTTTCAAACAAATCATAGTGCTGAAGATCAGAGATGAATGCATCATGGAGCTCAAAAGCTGGGTGGAAGATCATACAGGAGCATTTTCTTGGGATCATGCAGCAAAACATCAACTAGACGTAGAAGGAAAAGGGTAAAATATTTGTCTAAATACCAAAGAGAATCTACTGTATCACATTATTCATGCAGCTCAAACAACGAGCCACTAGGGTTGAGCGACTTTCATTTTTTTAAGATCGAGTCTGGTTTTGTGAAACCCGATTTAGTCCAGAGTCGAGTCGAGTGAAGTCGGCCGATTATCGCTAAAAGTCGGGGATCGACCGAAACACGAAACCCAATGCAAGTCAATGGGGAAGCATAGCCGGCAGTGAGTGGAGGCCAGGAAAACACCTACAGTGCACATTTTACTGCCAAAAACATCCATTCTTGTTTTCTGAAGCTTGTCAATCTTAATTAACTTTATAATAATAGTTGGGCACTGGAAATTGGGGGTCATTTGGCAAAAGTTGTGGGGGTAGGGCTGGTTCAAGGTTTTAGTGGGCCCAGGAAACATGGACTACGTCATGGCGGTGGAGCAGGGAGAGGTAAGTATTTCAACGTTGCAAGTGCTGTGATCCTGAGCAAGCAGGGGGGGCCCACTTGTTCGCATTGGCACTGGCACAGGGCCCCTCAAAGTACGGCGGTGTGTTTGCATGGCGGGGGCGCCTCCCACCAGCAGCGACACTTTTGCGTACTCTGAGTGGCCCTGTGCCAGTGACGTCGCCAACGAGTATGCCCCCCCACCTGATGAAGGAACCTGCACTTTAATCTGCACCTTCCTCTTTGTCCCTGTGTAAGGTGGTATAATATGCGGGAAGGGGAACCTTACTTTCAGCAGGGTCAGATTCTGGCTGTGTAGAGTACAAGGGGAATGTAGTGGTCTAGGTCAATGTACCAGCAGACTCATCTAGCAGTGGCTGGGCAATGGGCAGGATGATGAGGAAACAGATATAGGGCCAAAGAATAAAGTAGGCTAAATGCAGATCAAAATTGGTAACAGGACTAAACAGGCGGCATTGCTTTGTTCAGTGGAGTAGCAAACCCAAGAGCAGCAGACACTGTTTCAAGGGCCTAACCACACTAGTAGGCCAAATGCAGTTCAATATCTGATAGTATAGGCCGAAAGCCAGAATGTGGAAGCTCAGCTTTGTTCAGTTGAGGACAACACCAGGGAGGGGCAGACACCGTTAGTAGGCCCTAACCACCATTTTGTTTTTTAAAAAACACTTAATGAGAGCCAGAAGGTTGAAGCTCAGCTTTATTCAGTTGAGGGCAACACCAGGGAGGGGCAGACACCGTTAGTAGGCCCTAACCACCATTTTGTTTTTTAAAAAACACTTAATGAGAGCCAGAAGGTTGAAGCTCAGCTTTATTCAGTTGAGGGCAACACCAGGCAGGGGCAGACACCGTTAGTAGGCCGGAACCACCATTTTGTTTTTTAAAAAACACTTAATGAGAGCCAGAATGTTGAAGCTCAGCTTTATTCAGTTGAGGGCAACACCAGGCAGGGGCAGAAACCGTTAGTAGGCCGGAACCACCATTTTGTTTTTTAAAAAACACTTAATGAGAGCCAGAAGGTTGAAGCTCAGCTTTATTCAGTTGAGGGCAACACCAGGCAGGGGCAGACACCGTTAGTAGGCCGGAACCACCATTTTGTTTTTTAAAAAACACTTAATGAGAGCCAGAAGGTTGAAGCTCAGCTTTATTCAGTTGAGGGCAACACCAGGGAGGGGCAGAAGCCGTTAGTAGGCCCTAACCACCATTTTGTTTTTTAAAAAACACTTAATGAGAGCCAGAAGGTTGAAGCTCAGCTTTATTCAGTTGAGGGCAACACCAGGCAGGGGCAGACACCGTTAGTAGGCCGGAACCAGCAATGTGTTTAAAAACAGCAGTTAATCAGAGCCGGAAGGTAGAAGCTCAGCTTTATTCAGTTGAGGGCAACACCAGGGAGGGGCAGAAGCCGTTAGTAGGCCCTAACCACCATTTTGTTTTTTAAAAAACACTTAATGAGAGCCAGAAGGTTGAAGCTCAGCTTTATTCAGTTGAGGGCAACACCAGGCAGGGGCAGACACCGTTAGTAGGCCGGAACCACCATTTTGTTTTTTAAAAAACACTTAATGAGAGCCAGAAGGTTGAAGCTCAGCTTTATTCAGTTGAGGGCAACACCAGGGAGGGGCAGAAGCCGTTAGTAGGCCCTAACCACCATTTTGTTTTTTAAAAAACACTTAATGAGAGCCAGAAGGTTGAAGCTCAGCTTTATTCAGTTGAGGGCAACACCAGGCAGGGGCAGACACCGTTAGTAGGCCGGAACCAGCAATGTGTTTAAAAACAGCAGTTAATCAGAGCCGGAAGGTAGAAGCTCAGCTTTATTCAGTTGAGGGCAACACCAGGGAGGGGCAGAAGCCGTTAGTAGGCCCTAACCACCATTTTGTTTTTTAAAAAACACTTAATGAGAGCCAGAAGGTTGAAGCTCAGCTTTATTCAGTTGAGGGCAACACCAGGCAGGGGCAGACACCGTTAGTAGGCCGGAACCAGCAATGTGTTTAAAAACAGCAGTTAATCAGAGCCGGAAGGTAGAAGCTCAGCTTTATTCAGTTGAGGGCAACACCAGGGAGGGGCAGAAGCCGTTAGTAGGCCCTAACCACCATTTTGTTTTTTAAAAAACACTTAATGAGAGCCAGAAGGTTGAAGCTCAGCTTTATTCAGTTGAGGGCAACACCAGGCAGGGGCAGACACCGTTAGTAGGCCGGAACCAGCAATGTGTTTAAAAACAGCAGTTAATCAGAGCCGGAAGGTAGAAGCTCAGCTTTATTCAGTTGAGGGCAACACCAGGGAGGGGCAGAAGCCGTTAGTAGGCCCTAACCACCATTTTGTTTTTTAAAAAACACTTAATGAGAGCCAGAAGGTTGAAGCTCAGCTTTATTCAGTTGAGGGCAACACCAGGCAGGGGCAGACACCGTTAGTAGGCCGGAACCAGCAATGTGTTTAAAAACAGCAGTTAATCAGAGCCGGAAGGTAGAAGCTCAGCTTTATTCAGTTGAGGGCAACACCAGGGAGGGGCAGAAGCCGTTAGTAGGCCCTAACCACCATTTTGTTTTTAAAAAACACTTAATGAGAGCCAGAAGGTTGAAGCTCAGCTTTATTCAGTTGAGGGCAACACCAGGCAGGGGCAGACACCGTTAGTAGGCCGGAACCAGCAATGTGTTTAAAAACAGCAGTTTATCAGAGCCGGAAGGTAGAAGCTCAGCTTTATTCAGTTGAGGGCAACACCAGGGAGGGGCAGAAGCCGTTAGTAGGCCCTAACCACCATTTTGTTTTTTAAAAAACACTTAATGAGAGCCAGAAGGTTGAAGCTCAGCTTTATTCAGTTGAGGGCAACACCAGGCAGGGGCAGACACCGTTAGTAGGCCGGAACCAGCAATGTGTTTAAAAACAGCAGTTAATCAGAGCCGGAAGGTAGAAGCTCAGCTTTATTCAGTTGAGGGCAACACCAGGGAGGGGCAGAAGCCGTTAGTAGGCCCTAACCACCATTTTGTTTTTTAAAAAACACTTAATGAGAGCCAGAAGGTTGAAGCTCAGCTTTATTCAGTTGAGGGCAACACCAGGCAGGGGCAGACACCGTTAGTAGGCCGGAACCACCATTTTGTTTTTTAAAAAACACTTAATGAGAGCCAGAAGGTTGAAGCTCAGCTTTATTCAGTTGAGGGCAACACCAGGCAGGGGCAGACACCGTTAGTAGGCCGGAACCACCATTTTGTTTTTTAAAAAACACTTAATGAGAGCCAGAAGGTTGAAGCTCAGCTTTATTCAGTTGAGGGCAACACCAGGCAGGGGCAGACACCGTTAGTAGGCCGGAACCAGCAATGTGTTTAAAAACAGCAGTTAATCAGAGCCGGAAGGTAGAAGCTCAGCTTTATTCAGTTGAGGGCAACACCAGGGAGGGGCAGAAGCCGTTAGTAGGCCCTAACCACCATTTTGTTTTTTAAAAAACACTTAATGAGAGCCAGAAGGTTGAAGCTCAGCTTTATTCAGTTGAGGGCAACACCAGGCAGGGGCAGACACCGTTAGTAGGCCGGAACCAGCAATGTGTTTAAAAACAGCAGTTAATCAGAGCCGGAAGGTAGAAGCTCAGCTTTATTCAGTTGAGGGCAACACCAGGGAGGGGCAGAAGCCGTTAGTAGGCCCTAACCACCATTTTGTTTTTTAAAAAACACTTAATGAGAGCCAGAAGGTTGAAGCTCAGCTTTATTCAGTTGAGGGCAACACCAGGCAGGGGCAGACACCGTTAGTAGGCCGGAACCACCATTTTGTTTTTTAAAAAACACTTAATGAGAGCCAGAAGGTTGAAGCTCAGCTTTATTCAGTTGAGGGCAACACCAGGGAGGGGCAGAAGCCGTTAGTAGGCCCTAACCACCATTTTGTTTTTTAAAAAACACTTAATGAGAGCCAGAAGGTTGAAGCTCAGCTTTATTCAGTTGAGGGCAACACCAGGCAGGGGCAGACACCGTTAGTAGGCCGGAACCAGCAATGTGTTTAAAAACAGCAGTTAATCAGAGCCGGAAGGTAGAAGCTCAGCTTTATTCAGTTGAGGGCAACACCAGGGAGGGGCAGAAGCCGTTAGTAGGCCCTAACCACCATTTTGTTTTTTAAAAAACACTTAATGAGAGCCAGAAGGTTGAAGCTCAGCTTTATTCAGTTGAGGGCAACACCAGGCAGGGGCAGACACCGTTAGTAGGCCGGAACCAGCAATGTGTTTAAAAACAGCAGTTAATCAGAGCCGGAAGGTAGAAGCTCAGCTTTATTCAGTTGAGGGCAACACCAGGGAGGGGCAGAAGCCGTTAGTAGGCCCTAACCACCATTTTGTTTTTTAAAAAACACTTAATGAGAGCCAGAAGGTTGAAGCTCAGCTTTATTCAGTTGAGGGCAACACCAGGCAGGGGCAGACACCGTTAGTAGGCCGGAACCACCATTTTGTTTTTTAAAAAACACTTAATGAGAGCCAGAAGGTTGAAGCTCAGCTTTATTCAGTTGAGGGCAACACCAGGGAGGGGCAGAAGCCGTTAGTAGGCCCTAACCACCATTTTGTTTTTTAAAAAACACTTAATGAGAGCCAGAAGGTTGAAGCTCAGCTTTATTCAGTTGAGGGCAACACCAGGCAGGGGCAGACACCGTTAGTAGGCCGGAACCAGCAATGTGTTTAAAAACAGCAGTTAATCAGAGCCGGAAGGTAGAAGCTCAGCTTTATTCAGTTGAGGGCAACACCAGGGAGGGGCAGAAGCCGTTAGTAGGCCCTAACCACCATTTTGTTTTTTAAAAAACACTTAATGAGAGCCAGAAGGTAGAAGCTCAGCTTTATTCAGTTGAGGACAACTTGAATTAGGGACTGCATACAGACTTAGCAGGCTGTCCCCTGTGTGGACCATGCATCCAATACATTAACCCATTGAGCCACAAAGGACACGTAACCTTCCGTGGCCATGCCTACAGGTCCATGTGTCTGTTGTCAGGTGTACCTTTGTCAGTGTAGGCCTATTGGAAGGAGGGACCGCAGACAGGCTTCGAAGGCCTAACACAATAAAATGGGCTGGCTGTAGGCACTTTAAAATTGGTTCCAGGGGTACACGGGCAGCAGTGGTCTGGTCAGTGGAGGCCTAGTGGAAGGAGGGACCGCAGACAGGCTTCGAAGGCCTAACACAATAAAATGGGCTGGCTGTAGGCACTTTAAAATTGGTTCCAGGGGTACACGGGCAGCAGTGGTCTGGTCAGTGGAGGCCTAGTGGAAGGAGGGACCGCAGACAGGCTTCGAAGGCCTAAAATAACAAACAATAGGCTCATGGCAGTTTTACAGCGGTTACATGGATACATGGGCAGGCAGCTGGTGATGAGTGGAGGAGTATTTAAAGTAGGGACCGCAGACAGGCTATCAAAGGCCTAAAATAACAAACAATAGGCTCATGGCAGTTTTACAGCGGTTACATGGATACACGGGCAGGCAGCTGGTGATGAGTGGAGGAGTATTTAAAGTAGGGACCGCAGACAGGCTATCAAAGGCCTAAAATAACAAACAATAGGCTCATGGCAGTTTTACAGCGGTTACATGGATACACGGGCAGGCAGCTGGTGATGAGTGGAGGAGTATTTAAAGTAGGGACCGCAGACAGGCTATCAAAGGCCTAAAATAACAAACAATAGGCTCATGGCAGTTTTACAGCGGTTACATGGATACACGGGCAGGCAGCTGGTGATGAGTGGAGGAGTATTTAAAGTAGGGACCGCAGACAGGCTATCAAAGGCCTAAAATAACAAACAATAGGCTCATGGCAGTTTTACAGCGGTTACATGGATACACGGGCAGGCAGCTGGTGATGAGTGGAGGAGTATTTAAAGTAGGGACCGCAGACAGGCTATCAAAGGCCTAAAATAACAAACAATAGGCTCATGGCAGTTTTACAGCGGTTACATGGATACACGGGCAGGCAGCTGGTGATGAGTGGAGGAGTATTTAAAGTAGGGACCGCAGACAGGCTATCAAAGGCCTAAAATAACAAACAATAGGCTCATGGCAGTTTTACAGCGGTTACATGGATACACGGGCAGGCAGCTGGTGATGAGTGGAGGAGTATTTAAAGTAGGGACCGCAGACAGGCTATCAAAGGCCTAAAATAACAAACAATAGGCTCATGGCAGCTTTACAGCGGTTACATGGATACACAGGCAGCTTGGTGGTGAGTGGAGGAGTAGTGCAAGGAGTGTCTGTCCCAGTACTCCCAAAATATAAATAGATGTTAATGTCTCGCAAAACAACCAAAACAAAAAAAAAGGTGGCATACTTAGGTACAGGGGTGGGCTCATCTACTGAGTTTCTGACATAGTAATTTGGCAGTAACTATTTAATGGTGCCAATATAGGACACAGACACAGACTACTTTAAGTTGCATCATAGATGTCTACAAATTTGTATTGTCAGTGCCAGACATTGAATGATGTCAGCGAATAGACTAAAGATTGGTGGAGCTGTGCGACATAATTTTGCACGTGGTAGAGCACATTTTGAGCTGGGGTAGGGGGGAACTCTCTTGAGGCCGGCGGGACCGCCCCAGGGCCCCTCATGTTACAACGGTGTGTCTGACGTTGGGTGCGCACCGCCACCGCCAGAGACACTACATTGTACTATGAGGGACCCAGTAGCAATGCCGTCAACCAAAAGCGAGCACACCCACCTCTTCAGACAAACAGCAGTCTCACGGGTGCTTGCGCCAAGTCGCGATACCACGGCCCCGTGTGGGGAGTTTTGCCATTTAGGGAGGTGTAAACATGTCGTATGCTGTACAATCAGCTGCAGCAAATTAGACATTAGAAAAGTAATTCACAGGCAAGAGCTTTTCATAGGAAAGCTAGGTGTCGGCCGGGCAAGGTGGGGCAAAAGATTTCGAAATCCAGTTGTGGTTCATTTTAATGAATGTTAGATCGTCAACATTTTGGGTAGCCAGACGAGTCCTTTTTTCGGTTAATATTGAACCTGCAGCACTGAATACTCTTTCTGATAGGACACTTGCTGCCGGGCAAGCAAGCTCCTGCAATGCATATTCTGCCAATTCTGGCCAGGTGTCTAATTTGGAGGCCCAGTAATCAAATGGGAATGACGGTTGAGGGAGAACATCGATAAGGGATGAAAAATAGTTAGTAACCATACTGGACAAATGTTGTCTCCTGTCACTTTCAATTGATGCAGCAGTACCTGTCCTGTCTGCGGTCATAGCAAAATCACTCCACAACCTGGTCAGAAAACCCCTCTGTCCAACGCCACTTCTGATGTGTGCACCCCTAACACTCCTAGTCTGCTGCCCCCTGGAGCTCGTGTGAGAACGATCACGTGCGCTGTGTGCTGGGAATGCCTGAAGCAAACGGTCAACAAGAGTTGATTGTTTGGTTGCTAATATTAGTTCCAAGTTCTCATGTGGCATAATATTTTGCAATTTGCCTTTATAGCGTGGATCAAGGAGGCAGGCCAACCAGTAATCGTCATCGTTCATCATTTTCGTAATGCGTGTGTCCCTTTTTAGGATACGTAAGGCATAATCCGCCATGTGGGCCAAAGTTCCAGTTGTCAAATCTCCGGTTGTGATTGGTTGAGGGGCAGTTGCAGGCAAATCTACATCACTTGTGTCCCTCAAAAAACCAGAACCCGGCCGTGACACGCAACCAATTTCCTGTGCCCCCAGGAAAGGTTCGGCCTTAAAAATATACTCATCCCCATCATCCTCCTCGTCCTCCACCTCCTCTTCGCCCGCTACCTCGTCCTGTACACTGCCCTGACCAGACAATGGCTGACTGTCATCAAGGCTTTCCTCTTCCTCTGGTGCAGACGCCTGCTCCTTTATGTGCGTCAAACTTTGCATCAGCAGACGCATTAGGGGGATGCTCATGCTTATTACGGCGTTGTCTGCACTAACCAGCCGTGTGCATTCCTCAAAACACTGAAGGACTTGACACATGTCTTGTATCTTAGACCACTGCACACCTGACAACTCCATGTCTGCCATCCTACTGCCTGCCCGTGTATCCTCCCACAAATAAATAACAGCACGCCTCTGTTCGCACAGTCTCTGAAGCATGTGCAGTGTTGAGTTCCACCTTGTTGCAACGTCTATGATGAGGCGATGCTGGGGAAGGTTCAAAGACCGCTGATAGGTCTGCATACGGCTGGCGTGTACAGGCGAACGTCGGATATGTGAGCAAAGTGCACGCACTTTGAGGAGCAGGTCGGAGAACCCAGGATAAGTTTTCAATAAGCACTGCACCACCAGGTTTAAGGTGTGAGCCAGGCAAGGAATGTGTTTCAGTTGGGAAAGGGAGATGGCAGCCATGAAATTCCTTCCGTTATCACTCACTACCTTGCCTGCCTCAAGATCTACTGTGCCCAGCCACGACTGCGTTTCTTGTTGCAAGAACTCGGACAGAACTTCCGCGGTGTGTCTGTTGTCGCCCAAACACTTCATAGCCAATACAGCCTGCTGACGCTTGGCAGTAGCTGGCCCATAATGGGACAACTGGTGTGCAACAGTGTCATCTGCCGATAGAGTGGTTGGCAGACTGCGTTCTGTGGAAGAGCTGTAGCTTCTGCAGGAGGACGAGGAGGAGGAGGAGGAGGGGGTGCGAACGCCTACAGCCAACTGTTTCCTAGACCGTGGGCTAGGCACAACTGTCCCTAAATTGATGTCGCCTGTGGACCCTGCATCCACCACATTCACCCAGTGTGCCGTGATGGACACATAACGTCCCTGGCCATGCCTACTGGTCCATGCATCTGTAGTCAGGTGCACCTTTGTACTCACAGATTGCCTGAGTGCATGGACGATGCGCTGTTTAACATGCTGGTGCAGGGCTGGGATGGCTTTTCTGGAAAAAAAGTGTCGACTGGGTAGCTCGTATCGTGGTTCAGCGTACTCCATCAGGGCTTTGAAAGCTTCGCTTTCAACTAACCGGTAGGGCATCATCTCTAACGAGATTAGTCTAGCTATGTGGGCGTTAAAACACTGTGTACGCGGATGCGAGGATAAGTACTTCCTTTTTCTAACCAGAGTCTCATGTAGGGTGAGCTGGACTGGAGAGCTGGAGATCGTGGAACTTTCGGGTGTGCCGGTGTACATGGCAGACTGAGAGACGGTTGGAGACAGTATTGTTTCCGCCGGTGCCCTAGATGCAATATTTCCTCCTACAAAACTGGTGATTCCCTGACCCTGACTGCTTTTGGCTGGCAAAGAAACCTGCACAGATACTGCCGGTGGTGCGGAAAATGGTGGCCTTACAGTGACGGAAGGGATGTTGCGTTGCTGACTAGCTTCATTGGCCGAGGGTGCTACAACCTTGAGGGACGTTTGGTAGTTAGTCCAGGCTTGAAAATGCATGGTGGTTAAGTGTCTATGCATGCAACTAGTATTTAGACTTTTCAGATTCTGACCTCTGCTTAAGCTAGTTGAACATTTTTGACAGATGACTTTGCGCTGATCAGTTGGATGTTGTTTAAAAAAATGCCAGACTGCACTCTTCCTAGACTCGGATCCCTTTTCAGGGATTGCAGACTGAGCTTTAACCGGATGGCAACGCTGTGCTCCAACAGGTTTTGGCTTTGACACGCGTTTTGGGCCAGATACGGGCCCGGCAGATGGAACCTGTTGCGATGTTGATGCCTGCTGCGGCCCCTCCTCCACCTCCGCTTCTGAACTACTGCCGCCTGCACCCTGTTCCCCCAATGGCTGCCAATCGGGGTCAATAACTGGGTCATCTATTACCTCCTCTTCGAGCTCGTGTGCAACTTCGTCTGTGTCACTGTGTCGGTCGGTGGTATAGCGTTCGTGGCGGGGCAACATAGTCTCATCAGGGTCTGATTGTGGATCTGTACCCTGAGAGGGCAATGTGGTGGTCAAAGGAGCAGCATAGTACTCTGGCTGTGGCTGTGCATCAGTGCACTCCATGTCAGAATATACTTGTAATGGGCATGGCCTGTTAAATGTTTCACTTTCTAAGCCAGGGACGGTATGTGTAAAGAGCTCCATGGAGTGACCCGTTGTGTCGCCTGCTGCATCCTTCTCTCTTGTTGTAGTTTTTGCTGAGGAGGACAAGGAAGCGACTTGTCCCTGACCGTGAACATCCACAAGCGACGCGCTGCTTTTACATTTACCAGTTTCGGAAGAGGAGGCAAAAGAGCTAGAGGCTGAGTCTGCAATGTAAGCCAAAACTTGCTGTTGCTGCTCCGCCTTTAAAAGCGGTTTTCCTACTCCCAGAAAAGAGAGCGTTCGAGGCCTTGTGTAGCCTGACGATGAAACTGGCTCCACAGCTCCAGACTTAGGTGGAATATTTTTATCCCCACGACCACCTGATGCTCCACTACCACTACCATCATTACCAGCTGACAATGAACGCCCACGACGACCTCTTGCACCAGACTTCCTCATTGTTTTAAAATCTTAACCAAAGTAACTTTATTTGTTGCTGTCAAACAACTTACACGGTGAGCTATAACTTCAGTATGATTTCAATATCCCTTAACAGGTTGGTGAGACCACAAGGAAAATCAGGCACAATGTTACACACTCTGTTTTCTGTGGCACAAAATCACAGAGATGACACACACGCAGGACTGTCACTCAAGCACTAATGTCAATATTAATCTCCCACCTAATTTATTTTTATTTTTTTCTCAGGGAGACTTTAGAAACCAAATAATATTTAAAAAAAAAAAAAAAAAAAAGGCTTTCTATGGCCCACAATTAGAGAGAGAGAGGTGGCACACCCAGGAGTCAAGACTGGCGCACAAGCTGAAAGGGCAATATTACTCTCCCACTGTTTTTTTAAGTTTTTTTATTTTTATTTTCAGGGAGACTTTAGAAACCAAATAATATTAAAAAAACCAAAAAAATAAATAGCCTTTCTATGGCCCACTGAATGAGAGAGAGAGGTGGCACACCCAGGAGTCAAGACTGGCACACAAGCTGAAAGGGCAATATTACTCTCCCACTGTTTTTTTATGTATTTTTTGTTTTTTAAGGGAGACTTTAGAAACCAAATAATATTAAAAAAAAAAAAAAAAAAAAGGCTTTCTATGGCCCACTGAATGAGAGAGAGAGGTGGCACACCCAGGAGTCAAGACTGGCACACAAGCTGAAAGGGCAATATTACTCTCCCACTGTTTTTTTATGTATTTTTTGTTTTTTAAGGGAGACTTTAGAAACCCAATAATATAAAAAAAAAAGAAAAAAAAAAAGGCTTTCTATGGCCCACTGAATGAGAGAGAGAGGTGGCACACCCAGGAGTCAAGACTGGCACACAAGCTGAAAGGGCAATATTACTCTCCCACTGTTTTTTTATGTATTTTTTGTTTTTTAAGGGAGACTTTAGAAACCAAATAATATTAAAAAAAAAAAAAAGGCTTTCTATGGCCCACTGAATGAGAGAGAGAGGTGGCACACCCAGGAGTCAAGACTGGCACACAAGCTGAAAGGGCAATATTACTCTCCCACTGTTTTTTTATGTATTTTTTGTTTTTTAAGGGAGACTTTAGAAACCAAATAATATTAAAAAAAAAACAAAAAAAAAAAGGCTTTCTATGGCCCACAATTAGAGAGAGAGAGGTGACACACCCAGGAGTCAAGACTGGCGCACAAGCTGAAAGGGCAATATTACTCTCCCACTGTTTTTTTAAGTTTTTTTTTTTTTATTTTCAGGGAGACTTTAGAAACCAAATAATATTAAAAAAACCAAAAAAATAAATAGCCTTTCTATGGCCCACTGAATGAGAGAGAGAGGTGGCACACCCAGGAGTCAAGACTGGCACACAAGCTGAAAGGGCAATATTACTCTCCCACTGTTTTTTTATGTATTTTTTGTTTTTTAAGGGAGACTTTAGAAACCCAATAATATTAAAAAAAAAAAAAAAAAAAAAAAAAAAAAGGCTTTCTATGGCCCACAATTAGAGAGAGAGGTGGCACACCCAGGAGTCAAGACTGGCACACAAGCTGAAAGGGCAATATTACTCTCCCACTGTTTTTTTATTTATTTTTTTTTTTTTCAGGGAGACTTTAGAAACCAAATAATAAGAAAAAAAATAAATAAATAAATAGGCTTTCTATAGCCCACTGAATAAGAGATAGCACACACAGCAGTGGCACACAAGCCCTGACTGAGGCCAATATTTTTCTACCACTGATTGATGTAGTGTTTTTGTGTTGAGGTAGAATTTAGAACACAAATCACGGAAAAAATAAATAGGCTTTCTATGGCCCACTCAGTGAGAGATGGCACACACAGGGATGGCACTGTAGCAGAAATGCCAATCTTAATCTCCCACAAAAAAAAAAAAAAAACAGGGACTGTCCTACAATTACTATCTCCCTGCAGTAATCTAAGCCAGGTATGGCAGGCAGCAATAGGAGTGGACTGATGCACAAATTAAATAAAAAGTGTGGACAAACAAAAAAGATAGCTGTGCAGAAAGGAACAAGAGGATATGTGCTTTGAAAAAAGCAGTTGGTTTCCACAGTGGCGTACACACAGCAATACAGCTATCACGGAGCCTTCTAGGGCAGCCCAATGAGCTACAGCGCTGAGGAAAAAAAAAAAAAAATAGCTTACACTGTTCCTGCACACCGAAGGTGGTGTTGGACAGTGGAAATCGCTACAGCACAAGCGGTTTGGTGGTTAGTGGACCCTGCCTAACGCTCTCCCTGCTTCTGACAAAGCGGCAGCAACCTCTCCCTAAGCTCAGATCAGCAGCAGTAAGATGGCGGTCGGCGGGAACGCCCCTTTATAGCCCCTGTGATGCCGCAGACAGCAAGCCAATCACTACAATGCCCTTCTCTAAGATGGTGGGGACCAGGATCTATGTCATCACGCTGCCCACACTCTGCGTTCACCTTCATTGGCTGAGAAATGGCGCTTTTCGCGTCATTGAAACGCGACTTTGGCGCGAAAGTCGCGTACCGCATGGCCGACAAGCACAGGGGTCGGATCGGGTTTCATGAGACGCCGACTTAGCCAAAAGTCGGCGACTTTTGAAAATGATCGACCCGTTTCGCTCAACCCTACGAGCCACATGAATCTTCTCCTGCGTTACAAATAGGTATCTTGTACATGTGTATATGGGGAAGTCATCTAAGTCTAGCTGAGCTGAAGGTGGAGATGGTGACAGGGACAGACCCCTTGGACTAGTCTCCTTGTTTCCGGTTGTACTTTGAATGATAATTTTTTGCTGAAATATTGCAACATTTCTGAATAAAATACAGATGTTTGTAATGTAGGTATCTGATTTATGACTCCTGTAGTTAAGGTAGCATGAATAATGTTACATATTCCATTTTGTGGAAATCCATTAAATTATTTTATAAAATCTACCATAAGAAATCTGGTTTTATCTATTACATAAGGTGAAAAATTCATTAAGTTGCCTGTACACCTTCAATAGCTGTCACGTGATTGTTAGCTTTACAGCTATTGAGGCTCCCAAAAAGATCAAATAATTGTCATCTGAATAAACATTCGACTCACGAGTTTCCCTCCTGAATTGGTCAAGCGTCCCTATTTTCTTTGAGAGAGCCATTGCCAGATACGTCAAGCAGCAGTTTATTTCCTTGCAGTCCAAAAGAATACACAATTAAAATTCCAGCAGCCAGATCCTTCTTTACCCAAGATTATCTGTCAAGGAAGAGTTGGGAGGCCGCCATACACATGAAACTGTGGTCCAACACCACCAGTTTTCAGATGACTTTAGTTAAAGTGTATGGAGACCTTTATCCCAGCCCTCAACCAAATATACATATATTCTAGAGATAGCCAAGGATGCATGTGTTCTAGTGAGGAATGGTTTTAGTGGAAAGTTGATCAAAATGAATGAGATCAACCAAAGTGATAATCAATCTGTTGAAATTGAACAAAGAACAATAATTTTAGCTTATCGATGACATACTGTTAGGTGTCAAGTTCCCGCCTCTGCACAGGGGGAATCTCAGGGCATCTCCGCTGCAGTCTCCCATTCTTCTCCTGCCGCAGTGGAGCCTGCTCAGCAGAGACATTGGTCCCAGCATCTTGCTCAGTCCCACTCTGTACAAAGAGTTACTGCTGCTTTTCCTGCTTCTGCCATTGAAGTCAGTGCTGGGCAGCGGCGAGCAGACGCTTCTGGGACTAAGTCCTGCTTTTCTCGTTCTGAGCATGCCCTGAGTAAGATCTCTCAGTGGGGATCGAGGGTCACATGGTCAGATACTGCAGCTAAGTCCATTGGTCCTTTCAGGAAGGTCCTGTAGGTGCTAGGACTAAGTCCTGCTCTGCACACACTGAGCATGCTCAGGGCAAGATCTCTCAGTGGAGATCTAGGGTCACATGCTCAGGTATGGCAGTCTCTCATTGGTCCTTCTAGGAAGGTCTTTTACTTGCTGCAGCTATATAAGGCTCGCATGGCCGCACGGCCATGCGCTAGTATCAAATCTGTTAAGTGCATGCGCCAGTGTGGTCACATTTATGTGTGTTCAGGGACTCGGCTGAAATAAGCTCCTAGAATGCCGGCACCTCCGGCGAGGAGATTGTGTGCGTGGATTTAGGGCCCCGGCTGAAATAAGCCCCTAGAATACCGGCTCCTCCGGTGAGGAGATTGTATGTTTGCGTGACTACAGACTGCCTTCAGCTCGGCAGTTAGCTGTGAACTCCTGTGGGGTTAACAGGGCACAGCGTCTTGTTTCCGTGCGACTCTGTGAAGTAACAGAGTTCGCTTAAACCGCCATATAGTGCCGTCATTTGCTAGCAGCAGGTTCCTCCTGCACGGTGGACCCCGGGCTGCGAACGCACCAATAAAAACATCTATATTTAATCAGTGCGTTCCGCTAGCCCTAACATAATACTAGCGCCAGGGTCTGGATAGCAATGGCGGACAAACAGCAATCTTTGCAGTACATCCAGCAGCTGGAGGGTAGGTTGGCGGCTCTCGAGTGCACAACCTCAGCTGTGGATGTTACCGCAGTAGCTGTTCAGGCTGCTAGCGTGGCTGCAGCAGCTTTGTCCACTGCCACTCCTGTTCCGACCCTGTCTCGCCTCCCGCTGCCAGAAAAATTCTCTGGTGATGGCAAATCATGTAGGTGTTTCGTGAGCCAGTGCTCTATACACCTCGAGCTCCTGGCTGCACGTTTCCCTACAGAGCGGGCAAAGGTGGGATTCATTATGTCTCTCCTGTCGGACAGGGCGTTGGAGTGGGCTACGCCGCTGTGGGAGTGTGGCGATCATGTGGTGCAGAGTGCTCCGCTGTTTCTGAGCACTCTGAAACAGGTCTTTTTAGGACCTCGAGTCACCCATGATACGGCGCTCCAACTGTTGGCATTGACTCAGGGCTCGTCCTTGGTCAGCCATTTTGCCGTCCACTTCCGCACCTTAGCATCTGAGCTGGAGTGGTTGGATAAAGCCCTCATCCCTATATTTTGGAGGGGGCTGGCTGACCATGTTAAGGACGCTCTGGCCACTAGGGAGATTCCCGCCACACTGGAGGAGTTAATAGCTGTATCTACTCGAATTGACCTCCGTTTTAACGAGCGGAGGTTAGAGTGAGCCCAGTGTAGGCAGAGCTTTCGGCTGGCTCCCACCTTCGCCAAACCTTTGGAATCTCCGGTCCAGGCACCCGAGTCACATGAGGCCATGGAGGTGCTACGAGCGGGACCTAAGTCCCGGACCGCTCGTGCACTTAGGGTCTGTCATGTTTGCCGGCAGTCAGGACATCTTGCCACCAGATGTCCTCAGCGGTCGGGGAAACGTCAGCGTCTTGTGGTAGTAGGTGGAGGTTCACTAGACACGGCGACGATTGCCTCCAAATTGTCCTTTAAGGGGACAATTACCATTGGCCCATCCACTCATTCGGTAGAGCTTTGCGTGGATTCCGGGGCGGAGGGCAATTTTATGTCTTCTGCCTTCGCCCAATGACACGCAATACCTCTGGTGATGCTCGCCCAACCAGTGACCGTACGAGTGGTGAATGGGTCGACACTGCCCTCACAGATTACACACCAGACCATCCCATTTACTCTATCCATGTCGCCATCTCATCAGGAGATAATATCTCTGCTCGTCATTCCTGAGGGAATTGATGAGGTCCTCTTAGGGATACCTTGGCTACGGTACCACTCTCCTCATATTGAGTGGTCCACAGGCAGGATTTTGGGATGGAGTGAATCTTGTGGGGGTAGATGTCAGAGGGAATGCGTTCAGGTTGCTACTACAGAGGTACCCGCAGATCTCTCCTCTCTCCCCAAGCAATATTGGCCCTATGCGGACGTGTTCTCCAAAAAGGCTGCGGAGACTCTTCCGCCTCACTGCCCCTATGACTGTCCTATTGACCTCTTGCCTGGTGCTGAGCCTCCCCGGGGTCGAGTCTACCCATTGTCTCTCCCAGAGATGGAGGCAATGTCTCAGTACATCCAGGAGAATCTGGCAAGGGGATTCATTAAGAAGTCTGTGTCACCTGCAGGGGCTGGTTTCTTCTTCGTGCAGAAGAAGAACGGAGAATTACGTCCATGCATAGATTACAGGGGTCTTAACGCCATCACCGTTAAGAACAAGTACCCTCTGCCCCTGATATCTGAGCTTTTTGACAGGCTTCGGGGAGCAAGAGTGTTTACTAAGTTAGATCTGCGGGGTGCTTACAACCTGATTCGCATCCGTGAGGGGGACGAATGGAAGACGGCTTTTAACACCAGGGATGGGCACTAAGAATATCTGGTGATGCCCTTTGGGCTTTGTAATGCCCCCGCCGTTTTCCAAGACTTTGTAAACGATATCTTCCGGGATATGCTCTCCACCTCGATTGTAGTCTACCTGGATGATATTCTCATCTACTCTCCAGATATAGACTCCCACCGGAGAGATGTGTGCAAAGTCTTCAACCTCCTACGGGCAAATTCCCTCTATGCCAAGTTGGAGAAGTGTGTGTTTGAGCAGGAGTCTTTGCCTTTCCTGGGCTATATCATCTCGGCCCAAGGATTGGCTATGGATCCTGCCAAGCTACAGGCTGTGATGGACTGGCAAGAACCCCATTCTCTCAAAGCGGTGCAGCGCTTTATGGGGTTCATTAATTACTATCGCCAGTTCATTCCCCACTTCTCAACTTTGGTAGATCATTTGGTTGCCCTCACCAAAAAGGGAGCAAATCCCAAGTTGTGGTCAGAAGAGGTCTCCAAGGCCTTCCTCTCTATTAAGTGCCATTTTGCTAGTGCTCCCATTCTACATCACCCCGATGTAGATAAACCTTTCATAATGGAGGTGGATGCCTCGTCTGTCGGTGCTGGAGCAGTCCTATTCCAAAAGGATGCTCAAGGTCGGAAGCATCCCTGCTTCTTTTTCTCTAAGACCTTCACATCAGCAGAGAGGAATTATTCCATCGGGGACAGGGAGTTGCTAGCTATGAAGTTGGCCTTCTCGGAGTGGAGACATCTCTTGGAGGGGGCTCGTTTTCCCTTCCAAGTTTTCACCGACCACAAGAACTTGGTCTATATTCAGACTGCCCAGCGGCTAAATTCTCGCCAGGCCAGATGGTCCCTGTTCTTCTCCCGGTTCCATTTCACCCTCCATTTTCTCTCCGGGGAGAAGAACATTCATGCTGATGCTCTCTCCCGCTCCGTAGTGTCATCAGCGGAGGAGGAGGAACCTCGGCTTATTGTCCCATCTGAGAGTCTGAGGACCGTGGCTCCGGTTTCGCTAGAGTCTGTGCCCCCGGGTAAGACTTTCGTGCCAGCAAATTTGCGACCGGAGGTTCTCTCTTGGGCTCACTCGTCCAGGGTGGGTGGACACTTTGGGACCAAAAGAACATCTGAGCTTCTGGTGAGGACATACTGGTGGCCGCATATGGCCCGTGACGTCGGAGACTATATTCGGGCGTGTGTCTCCTGCGCCAAAAATAAGTCTCCTCGACAACGGCCAGCTGGCTTACTTTATCCCATGCCGGTGGCAGACAGGCCCTAGGGGGGGTCGGGATGGACTTTGTGGTGGGCTTACCCAAGTCCCATGGCTGCACCATTATTTGGGTGATCAACGACCATTTTTCCAAAATGGTGCATTTGGTGCCTCTTCCACAGCTACCTTTTGCACGGGCTCTGGCAGAGTTGTTTATTAAACATGTCTTTCGCCTACACGGTATGCTGGACAAAATTGTCAGTGACCGGGGTCCCCAGTTTGCGTCTCGGTTCTGGCGAAAGCTTTGTCATCTACTCAGCATTGAGTTGAATCTCTCTTCAGCATATCATCCCGAGATGAATGGGTTGGTAGAGAGGGCCAACCAGACTCTGGTCACATATCTGAGACATTTTGTTTCTGCTACGCAGGATGACTGGGCATCCTTGCTACTGTGGGCTGATGCACATCGGCACCCCGCTCCGATCTTTGCTCCTGGCGACTTAGTGTGGCTCTCCGCCCGTAACATCAGGCTGTGAGTTGAGTCCACTAAGTTTGCACCTTGCTACTTGGGTCCCTTCAAGGTCCTCGAACAGGTTAACCCTGTGGTCTACCGTCTGGCCCTTCCTCCCTGCCTGGGTATCACTGACACCTTTCATGTGTCCCTCTTAAAGCCCGTATACATGTCCCAGTTTTCTGAGTCATCTGCCGGGACATCGGGTTCATCTTCGGATGATTACGAGGTGAACGCTATCTTGGGGTGCAAGGTGGTACGTGGCAAAAAATTTTACTTGGCGGATTGGAGGGGTTATGGTCCAGAGGACAGGTCCTGGGAGCCTGTTGAGCACATTCAGGCTCCGCAGCTCATTGCTGCCTTTGAGCGTAGCGAGGCCCAAGGAGGGGGTAATGTTAGGGGTCGAGTTCCCTCCTCTGCACAGGGGGAATCTCGGGCCATCTCCGCTGCGGTCTCCCATTCTTCTCCTGCCGCAGTGGAGCCTGCTCAGCGGAGACGTCGGTCCCAGCATCTTGCTCAGTCCCACTCTGTACAAAGAGTTACTGCTGCTTTTCCTGCTTCTGCCATTGAAGTCAGTGCTGGGCAGCGGCGAGCAGACGCTTTTGGGACTAAGTCCTGCTTTTCTCGTTCTGAGCATGCCCTGAGTAAGATCTCTCAGTGGGGATCGAGAGTCACATGGTCAGATAGTGCAGCTAAGTCCATTGGTCCTTTCAGGAAGGTCCTGTAGGTGCTAGGACTAAGTCCTGCTCTGCACACACTGAGCATGCCCAGGGCAAGATCTCTCAGTGGAGATCTAGGGTCACATGCTCAGGTATGTGAAGGAACAGATGATTGGCCTCGGGGAGACCAAAACATCCAACACCGCGGAGACACCATCACGTGTTTCTCAATGCAGTGATCCAGAACACTGCCCCCATCCCTTATGGGAAAAATGC
Source organism: Ranitomeya variabilis (assembly GCF_051348905.1). Taxonomy (NCBI): domain Eukaryota; kingdom Metazoa; phylum Chordata; class Amphibia; order Anura; family Dendrobatidae; genus Ranitomeya; species Ranitomeya variabilis. The sequence goes on along the minus strand of NC_135235.1, from coordinate 261,123,977 downwards.
AAATGCATGTAGGATAGCTGCGGAGACACCATCACGTGTTTCTCAACGCAAGCAGTGAATAGCCATACCTTTCCCCGGGAAGGAACAACCACGGGAAGGGCAGCATCCAATAAAGGAAAACATCCAATACAGGAAAACCACCTATGCCAAGCATGGTATCCATCCACAGACAGCTGTTTCGGGGTGTTTGCCCCTCATCAGTGTGGAGTAGGAATCTGGCTATTAGGAGCAGTGCCTAGTAAAAGGCTGTGAAGGAACAGATGATTGGCCTCGGGGAGACCAAAACATCCAACACCGCGGAGACACCATCACGTGTTTCTCAACGCAGTGATCCTGAACACTGCCCCCATCCCTTATGGGAAAAATGCAAATGCATGTAGGATAGCTGCGGAGACACCATCACGTGTTTCTCAACGCAAGCAGTGAATAGCCAGACCTTTCCCCGGGAAGGAACAACCACGGGAAGGGCAGCATCCAATAAAGGGATGGGGGCAGTGTTCTGGATCACTGCGTTGAGAAACACGTGATGGTGTCTCCGCGGTGTTGGATGTTTTGGTCTCCCCGAGGCCAATCATCTGTTCCTTCACAGCCTTTTACTAGGCACTGCTCCTAATAGCCAGATTCCTACTCCACACTGATGAGGGGCAAACACCCCGAAACAGCTGTCTGTGGATGGATACCATGCTTGGCATAGGTGGTTTTCCTGTATTGGATGTTTTCCTTTATTGGATGCTGCCCTTCCCGTGGTTGTTCCTTCCCGGGGAAAGGTCTGGCTATTCACTGCTTGCGTTGAGAAACACGTGATGGTGTCTCCGCAGCTATCCTACATGCATTTGCATTTTTCCCATAAGGGATGGGGGCAGTGTTCTGGATCACTGCGTTGAGAAACACGTGATGGTGTCTCCGCGGTGTTGGATGTTTTGGTCTCCCCGAGGCCAATCATCTGTTCCTTCACAGCCTTTTACTAGGCACTGCTCCTAATAGCCAGATTCCTACTCCACACTGATGAGGAGCAAACACCCCGAAACAGCTGTCTGTGGATGGATACCATGCTTGGCATAGGTGGTTTTCCTGTATTGGATGTTTTCCTTTATTGGATGCTGCCCTTCCCATGGTTGTTCCTTCCCGGGGAAAGGTCTGGCTATTCACTGCTTGCGTTGAGAAACACGTGATGGTGTCTCCGCAGCTATCCTACATGCATTTGCATTTTTCCCATAAGGGATGGGGGCAGTGTTCTGGATCACTGCGTTGAGAAACACGTGATGGTGTCTCCGCGGTGTTGGATGTTTTGGTCTCCCCGAGGCCAATCATCTGTTCCTTCACAGCCTTTTACTAGGCACTGCTCCTAATAGCCAGATTCCTACTCCACACTGATGAGGGGCAAACACCCCGAAACAGCTGTCTGTGGATGGATACCATGCTTGGCATAGGTGGTTTTCCTGTATTGGATGTTTTCCTTTATTGGATGCTGCCCTTCCCGTGGTTGTTCCTTCCCGGGGAAAGGTCTGGCTATTCACTGCTTGCGTTGAGAAACACGTGATGGTGTCTCCGCAGCTATCCTACATGCACATGCTCAGGTATGGCAGTCTCTCATTGGTCCTTCTAGGAAGGTCTTTTACTTGCTGCAGCTATATAAGGCTTGCATGGCCGCAGGGCCATGCGCTAGTATCAAATCTGTTATGTGCATGCGCCAGTGTGGTCACATTTATGTGTGTTCAGGGACTCGGCTGAAATAAGCCCCTAGAATGCCGGCACCTCCGGCGAGGAGATTGTGTGCGTGGATTTAGGGCCCCGGCTGAAATAAGCCCCTAGAATACCGGCTCCTCCGGTGAGGAGATTGTATGTTTGCGTGACCACAGACTGCCTTCAGCTCGTGGGGTTAACAGGGCACAGCGTCTTGTTTCCGTGCGACTCTGTGAAGTAACAGAGTTCGCTTAAACCACCATATAGTGCCGTCATTTGCTAGCAGCAAGTTCCTCCTGCACGGTGGACCCCGGGCTGCGAACGCACCAATAAAAACATCTATATTTAATCAGTGCGTTCCGCTAGCCCTAACACATACAGCCATCATTTGAAAAAAAAAGTTGATTATGTTTTTAGAGGCAAAAAATGGCTGACATCGAAATTTAATATGCCAGATCCTTCCATCCCCTAACATCATGTGAGTGTGATGGTGGAGAAACATGAGACCTCCATACATCTTGAGGCAAACAGGAATTCTGGAAGACAGCTGCTACAAACAATCGGAGGGTATCAATAGGATCTTGTTACAAAATATCATTGCAGAATCAATGAGCGGGGAAATAGCTGTCAAAGATAGCTGGGCATCCTATAAAGAAAAATGTCTGGTGTCCAAATTCAACACGCCTTCCTTCAACATCAAGTGACAAGAAAGGACAAGAGACCTTTATACACATTAGAAATTTGTCCGGAGTTATTGAAATCAGCTCACTTTTCTCTAATGTGTTTAAAGGTCTTTAGTATACCAGTCTTGGTCATTCTACGTTTGCTCATGAACTTTCATATAACCTAATTAATGTTGATAGTATAAACAATAACTTTCTACATTTTTTTCCCATTTCTTTCAATGACAAGTTTGAGGACAGAGCAGAAAAAGTGAGGTCAGCCCTTCATTATATTAAAAAATGTGATCTCACAAAAGAAAATATCATGGATCCGAGCATTTTACCACCAGCAGATTGTATCATCAGTGCTTGGCTTCTGGATATGATCAGCAAAGATCAAGATGATTACATCAGATATCTCAGGAAGTTCTCAAAGTTGCTGAAACCTGAAGGACACATTATTTTAATTGGGGATTTAGATACAACATTTTTGAAAGTTGGAAATGACAAGATTCATGTTCTCAATTATGATGAGGATTTTGCCAGGAAAGCTCTGGTTGAAGAAGGTTTTATCATTGACTGTTGTGAGGTTAAGAAGAGAACGGATGAGAGTGATGAGAGTGACTATAGTGATTGTAAGGCAGTCATATTCATTGCAGCTCACAAAGTGAAATAGATTAAAGTAGAAGCTTTTAAACTACAACTGAATATGAAAATTTTAAATAATAAAGCTTCAAACTGGATATAAAAATTAATCCAGCACAATTATCTTATTTAGAGAAATTAAAGACAAGCCTGTTAATTTTCTAAGCAATTTCAAATCCTTAAATTCTGTAACTACAATTTAAAGTATAAAATAATTTGCTTTAACCCCTTCACTAGAGATGAGCGAATATTTCAATGTTCAGTTCGGATTACAATCGCCGAATTTGCAATATTCGCCAATTTCTTCATTGAACATTCGCCGAACATAACTGAACACCATTCAATGGGAAGCAAAAAAACCGCATGCACAACACCTTTTAATGGCCCCAAAAGCTGCCAAAACACATCAGAAAAGGGACAGACACCATGGAAGTGGCCTCAATTCACCCACTGTATAAATTGTAGCATGGCACTTCTGCAATCAGCCATGCATGAGGTATCGTGGTCTGGGCCAGCATTTACAGCTTTCAACTGAATGTTAAAGTAAGGTGAGGTGGGTGAGGGTTCGGTGTAGGTCTGCTGTGCTGGAAGCCCTGATGCCACAAACAGCTCAACCTGCTTTCATGCTGAGCCACTCTCAGGTGGAACAAATATCAGTTTTGTAGACTGCCATAAACAGAAAGATTTAAGGATAGTAGTAACACGGGTAGTTGACTCCAATGAAGTGGAGGCCTGACGGTCTCAGAGGCCTACTGCTACAGGTGACACACATGAAGGAGACCGTAGCAGGAGTCTACACATTTCCAAAAATTAGTGGCAGACACCACAAAAGTGGCATCAATTTCACCACAATAAAAATAGTATAATGGAGACTGACATGTCTTCCACTACACCCAACCCAACAGTTGGACATGCAACCAGGAGTGTTCACATCTTCTAAAATTATTGGCAGACACCACCAAAGTGGCATCAATTTCATCACAGTATAAATAGTATAATAGGGACCAACACGTCTTCCACAAGACCCAACCCAGAAGATTTAGACCCAATCAGGAGTTTTCACATTTCAAAAGATAAGGGCCTGACACCACCAAATTGGCAACAATTTCACCACAGTATCTATAATATAATGCTGGGAGCGTCACTCTGTCCGAAGCCTTTATAGACTGCGCAAGCGCAAGCGCCGGCGCAGTCTGGACCCCACAGAGTGACGCTCCCAGGAGATTGCGGTATGCGTAAGCACTGAATGCACACCGCGATCTCCAATGGAGAAGCAGGGACGAGCCAGGAGGGTGAGTATGCAATATTTACCTGTCCCGTTCCAGCGATGCGCGCTGCTCCATCCTCCACATCATCTGCCTGTGACGTTCAGTTCAGAGGGCACGATGACGCGCTTAATGCGCGCCGCCCTCTGACTGAACAGTCACAGCCAGAGGAAGTTGAGGATGGAACGGGGGGACAGGTGAATATAGCAAGTGCTGGGGGCCTGAGCTAGCGGCGACTCCGGCACCTGACCCCCACAGCACGCCGGTGTCCCCGCCTGCTCAGGCCCCCAGCACTCGGCACCCAGCACCGCCACGCACAGCCGCCCGCACTCAGCACAGCCACGCACAGCCGCCCGCACTCAGCACAGCCACGCACAGCCGCCCGCACTCACCACACCAATGCACAGCCGCCCGCACTCACCACAGCCACGCACAGCCGCCCGCACTTACCACAGCCACGCACAGCCGCCCGCACTCAGCACCGCCACGCACAGCCGCCCACACTCAGCACAGCCACGCACAGCTGCCCGCACTCACCACAGCCACGCACAGCCACCCGCACTCACCACAGCCACGCACAGCCGCCCGCACTCACCACAGCCACGCACAGCCGCCCACACTCACCACAGCCGCCCGCACTCACCACAGCCACGCACAGCCGCTGGCACTCAGCACCGCCACGCACAGCCGCCGGCACTCAGCACCGCCACGCACAGCCGCCGGCACTCAGCACCGCCACGCACAGCCGCCCACACTCAGCACAGCCACGCACAGCTGCCCGCACTCACCACAGCCACGCACAGCCACCCGCACTCACCACAGCCACGCACAGCCGCCCGCACTCACCACAGCCACGCACAGCCGCCCACACTCACCACAGCCGCCCGCACTCACCACAGCCACGCACAGCCGCTGGCACTCAGCACCGCCACGCACAGCCGCCGGCACTCAGCACCGCCACGCACAGCCACCGGCACTCAGCACCGCCACGCACAGCCGCCGGCACTCAGCACCACCACGCACAGCCGCCAGCACTCAGCACCGCCACGCAGAGCCGCCGGCACTCAGCACCGCCACGCACATCCACCGGCACTCAGCACCGCCACGCACAGCCGCCGGCACTCAGCACGTCACGCACAGCCGCCGGCACTCAGCACCGCCATGCACAGCCGCCGTCACTCAGCACCGCCACGCACAGCCGCCGACACTCAGCACCGCCACGCACAGCCGCCGGCACTCAGCACAGCCGCTCACACTCAGCACAGCCGCCCGCACTCAGCACAGCCGCCCGCACTCAGCACAGCCGCCCTCGGGCAGTAGAGCCGGAGAGAGAAAGATGGGAGCAACATATGGCAGAATGGAAACAGGAACAGGCAGAATGGGTGCAGCACATTACAACAGAATGGGGGCGCTGGATGGGAGCAGCACATGACAGAATGGGGGCACACACATGACAGGATGGGGGTGCAGGATGGGAGCACATGACAGGATGGGGCGCAGGATGGGAGCACATGACAGGATGGAAGCAGCACATCACAGAATGGGGGCACAGGGTGGGAGCAGCACATGACAGAATGGGGGCACACACATGACAGGATGGGGGTGTAGTATGGAGCAGCATATGACAGGATGGGGGCGCAGGATGGAGCAGCACATGATAGGATGGGGCGCAGGATGGAGCAGCACATGACAGGATGGGGGCGCAGGATGGAGCAGCACATGACAGGATGGGAGAGCAAGATGGGAGCAGCACATACCAGGATGGAGACCATATACCAATATAAATGCTCGCCACCCGGGCGTAGAACAGGTTCAATAGCTAGTAAATAGTATAATAAGGACCGACAAGTCTTCCACTACACCCAACCCAGCAGCTGGACACCCAACCAGGATTGTTCACATTTTCAAAAATTATTGGAAAACACCACCAAAGTGGTATCAATTTCAGCAGAGTATAAATAGTATAATAGGGACCGACAGGTCTTCCACTACACCCAACCCAGCAGATGGACACCCAACCAGGAGTGTTCACATTTCCAAAAATTATTGGTAGACACTAGTGATGAGTGAGTGTACTCGTTGCTCACTCGGGTGGTCTCCAAGTATTTATGACTGGTTGGAGATTAAGTTTACATCGCCTCAGCAGCATGATTCACAGCTATTAGCCAGCTTGATTACATGTGGGGATTCCCTAGCAACCAGGCAACCCCCACATGTACTCAGCCTGGATAGTAGCTATAAATCATTCAGCTGCTGTGATGAAAACTAAATCTCCGAACACTAACAAATACTTGGAGGACAGCCGAGCGTGCTCGGGAAAACCCGAGCAATGAGTACATTCGCTCATCACTAGTAGACACCACCAAAATGGCATCAATTTCACCAGAGTATAAATGATATAATAGGGGCCGAAAGGTCTTCCACTACATCCAACCCAGCAGATAGACATGCAACCAGGAGTTTTCAAATTTCAAATAATGAGGGCCTTACACCACCTCAGTGACATAAATTTCATGAGAGTAGAAATAGTATAATAGGGATTGATAGGTCTTCAACTACACCCAATCCAGCAGATGGACACCCAACCAGGAGTGTTCACATTTACAAAAATTATTGGTAGACACCACCAAAGTGATATAAATTTCACAACAGTATAAATGGTATAATAGGGGCTAACAGGTCTTCCACTACAATCAACCAAGCAGATGGACATGCAACCAGGAGTTTTTAAATTTCAAATAATGAGGGCCTGACATTACCTCAGTGACATAAATTTCACAAGAGTAGAAATAGTATAATAGGATCCAACAGGTCTTCCACTACACCCAACCCAACAGATTGACACCCAACCAGGAGCGTTGACATTTCCTAAAATTATTGGCAGACGCCACCAAAGTGGCATCAATTTCACCACAGTATAAATAGTATAATAGGGACTGACAGGTCTTTCACTACTCTCAACCCAGTAGATGTGGACCCAATCAGGAGTTTTCAAATTTCAAATAATGAGGGTCTGACACCACCAAAGTGGTATAAATTTCATGAGAGTAGAAATAGTATAATAGGGACCAACAGGTCTTCCACTACAACCAATCCAGCAGATTAACACCCATCCAGGAGTTTTCAAATGTTAAAAAATGAGGGCCTGACACCACCAAAGTGGCATAAATTTAATGAGAGCAGAAACAGTATAATAGGGACCGAGAGGTCTTCCACTACATCCAACCCAGCAGATAGACACCCAGCCAGGAGTGTTCACATTTCCAAAATTATTGACAAACACCACCAAAGTGGCATCAATTTTGCCAGAGTATAAATAATTAAATAGGGACCGACAGGTCTTTCACTGCTCTTATCCATCAGGATACCACCAGCAGCGCTGAAGACACGTTCTGAGAGAATGCTGGCTGCCGGGCACGATAAAACCTCCGACGCTAGGGAGGCAAGCTCAGGTCACTCATCCATTTTGGAAGACCAAAATGTGAAAGAGTCCAAACCCTCCCTGATGGTATTGATACACTGTTCTAGATAGTCCTACACCAACCTCTCCATTCATTCACCACATGAAAGACTTAGACTCTGTTGTGTTGGTGAACGAACTGGTCTGAAAAAAAGTGTCAAAGGATTCACAGAAACTGCTTCTTCTACTTTACTGCTGCAGCTAATGTTTTGGTGTTGATGAATTGACGTGTCGGATGTTTAAAGTCTAGAGCTATGATGCGCACTGTGTAATCCACCCTCCATTGGCACCCACTTGTGTGATGACAGTCTGGAACTTTGAGACCATGTTATCCCTTCCGTATCCTCCTCTGCTTCCTCCTCTTCCTCTGGGACCACCACCTCCCCCAGTAGGTTATTCAAAGTCTGCTCCAGCATATAGATGACCGGAATAGTGATGCTAATGACGGTGTCGTCAGCGCTAACTATCTTAGTAGACATTTTGAAACTGTGCAGAAGTGTGCAGCAGTCCTTAATCTGTGCCCAATCCATAAACATGATATGCTCCACATCCGTACTGCGTTGGCCCAGGCTATACAACATGACATACTGCGTCAGGGCTTATTGCTGCTGCCACAGTCAATGAAATATGTGCAGAGTGGAATTCCACTTTGTCGGTACATCACATATCAACCTGTTAACTGGCATGGACAAAGACTTCTGTATCAATGCAAGGCGATGACCTGAGGGGTGCGAATGGCGGAAGTGAGCACACAGCTTCTGTGCTTTCTGCAGCAGCTCACCCAGGCCAGGATTGAGGCGGAGAAAATGTTGTACCACCAGGTAGAGGACGTGAGCCATGCAAAGCATGTGTGTGAGCTTGCCTCACTGTAGGGCAGCCACCAGGTTCACACAGTTATCGGACATGGCCTTTCCTGGATGCAGGTTCAGCGGAGACAGCCATTGCTCAAACTCAGCCTGGAGAGCTGTCCACAACTCTTCAGCTGTCTGACTGCAATCTTCAAGCCATATCAATTTTAACACTGCCTGATTGCAAGTGAGCCCTGGCTGTGTAGTACGGAGGAGGTGGGGATTCACTCTGCACTGTTGGAACGCGTATCTGTCACGGGAAGCCTAGGTAGGCAAGAGCTAATAACCCAGGCCCCTGCAATTTCCCTCAGACTAGGGAAATCCTGACTGACCCTCTCCCAGAGTTTACACTGATGGTGTGCATGTCTGGGCCTCCACCCTCACCCTATCTCCTGTTTCAACCCTAGGCTGAAACCACCACCCACCACCCAGTGAAGAGACCATACACCAATACCCACAGTTAGCACAGACAAGGATAACGGAAAATATGAACCACGCCGCAGTCACTCAGGAATACACTATAAATGCACAGGGCAAAACAAATACAAATATAGGAAGGAGAAAATAAGACAAAAGGAAATACACCACCAGATACGATACTCCAACTCCTAGCTCACCACTCCAGACCGAGATAACCAAGCACAAGACAGAAGCTATAATTGGCGACGCCCAATGTTCAGAAGAACTATTTAAAGGCAGTGGGCGTGGCCCAGCTTCCAATCCGAGCACCAGCTAAATTAACCGTGGACCAGCTGTTATGATCCTAGAGGCTTAGGATCACAAATCTAACCAGCTAAGTAGAAGAAAATAGGACGAGCTCTGGGGATGTGGTAACTGGACTGACCGCAAAACTGATCCTAACCGCACACACTATAGGTAGCCGTGGAACGTTTCCTGAAATCCTAGACGTCTCTTCACGGCCTGAGAAACTGACTACCCCTAAAGAGAAAGTAAAGACCTCACTTGCCTCAGAGAAATAACCCCAGAGATATAGAAGCCCCCACAAATAATAACGGTGAGTTAAGAGGAAAAGACAAACGCAGAGATGAAACAGGTTAAGCAAATGAGGCCCGCTAACACTAGATAGCAGAAAATAGCAAGGGATCTGTGCGGTCAGTAAAAAACCCTATGCAAAAATATCCATGCAGAGAATGCGAGAACCCCCACACCAACTAACGATGTGGGGGGAGCAACTCAGCACCCCAGAGCACCAGCAAGCAGGGAAATCACATATTAGCAAGCTGGACAAAACTCATCATATACTAGGAAACATCTTGAACACAGATGAGCAAAAATAAGCAAACAAAACTTAGCTTCTCTTGGAGAGACTGATAACGGATGTAGACAGGAGCAATCAGAATAGCACTGAATACAACGACAACAGGCAAGGAATGAAGGACCAGGTGGATTAAATAGGAAACCTAACTAGCAGATGACGAGACAGCTGATCCCAGCCAGAAACCTGCAAAATAACAAAAAGAGCCACCAGGGGGAGCCCAAAGAGAGAACTCACACAGTACCACTCACGACCACAGGAGGGAGCCCGGAAACAGAGTTCACAACAGTACCCCCCCCCTTGAGGAGGGGTCACCGAACCCTCATCAAAACCCCCAGGGCGATCAGGATGAGCCACATGGAAGGCACGAACCAAATCGGCCGCATGAACATCAGAGGCGACAACCCAGGAATTATCCTCCTGACCATAGCCCTTCCACTTAACCAAATACTGAAGCCTCCGTCTTGAAATACGAGAATCCAAGATCTTCTCCACCACGTATTCCAATTCTCCCTCAACCAGCACCGGAGCAGGAGGCTCAACAGAAGGAACCACAGGCACCACATACCTCCGCAACAAAGACCTATGGAACACATTATGGATGGTAAACGATGCCGGGAGGTCCAAATGAAATGACACAGGGTTAAGGATTTCCAAAATTTTATAAGGACCGATAAAACGAGGTTTAAACTTAGGAGAAGAAACCTTCATAGGAACATAACGAGAAGACAACCACACCAAATCCCCCACACGAAGTCGGGGACCCACACAGCGACGACGGTTAGCAAAGCGCTGAGCCTTCTCTTGTGACAACGTCAAATTGTCCACCACATGGTTCCAAATCTGCTGCAACCTATCCACCACAGAATCCACCCCAGGACAGTCAGAAGACTCAACCTGACCCGAGGAAAAACGAGGATGAAAACCAGAATTACAAAAAAAAGGCGAAACCAAAGTAGCCGAACTAGCCCGATTATTAAGGGCAAACTCGGCCAATGGCAAAAAAGTCACCCAATCATCCTGGTCAGCAGAAACAAAACATCTCAAATAAGTTTCCAAGGTCTGGTTAGTTCGCTCAGTTTGGCCATTCGTCTGAGGATGGAAGGCCGACGAAAAAGACAAATCAATGCCCATCTTAGCACAAAAGGACCGCCAAAATCTGGACACAAACTGGGATCCTCTATCAGACACAATGTTTTCAGGAATGCCGTGCAGACGAACCACATTCTGAAAAAATAACGGAACCAAATCGGAGGAAGAAGGCAACTTAGGCAAGGGCACCAAATGGACCATTTTAGAAAAACGATCACAAACCACCCAGATGACAGACATTCTCTGAGAGACTGGAAGATCTGAATTAAAATCCATGGAAATATGCGTCCAAGGCCTCTTAGGAACCGGCAAAGGCAAAAGCAAACCACTGGCACGAGAACAGCAAGGCTTAGCCCGAGCACAAATCCCACAGGACTGCACAAAGGAACGCACATCCCGCGACAAGGAAGGCCACCAGAAGGATCTAGCCACCAAATCTCTGGTACCAAAAATCCCAGGATGACCCGCCAACACTGAAGAATGGACCTCGGAAATAACTCTGCTGGTCCATCTATCTGGGACAAACAGTCTCTCTGATGGACAACGGTCAGGTCTATCCGCCTGAAATTCCTGTAACACCCGTCGCAAATCTGGGGAAATGGCAGACAAAATTACCCCCTCTTTGAGGATACCAACCGGCTCAGAAACTCCAGGGGAGTCAGGCACAAAACTCCTAGAAAGAGCATCAGCCTTCACGTTCTTCGAACCAGGAAGGTACGAGGCCACGAAATCGAAACGTGAGAAAAACAACGACCAACGAGCCTGTCTAGGATTCAACCGCTTGGCCGACTCAAGATAAATCAAATTTTTATGATCAGTCAAGACCACCACATGATGCTTAGCTCCCTCTAGCCAGTGTCGCCACTCCTCAAATGCCCACTTCATTGCCAACAACTCCCGATTACCAACATCATAATTTCGCTCAGCCGGCGAAAATTTTCTTGAAAAGAAGGCACATGGCTTCATCACAGAGCAATCAGAGCTTCTCTGTGACAAAACAGCCCCTGCTCCAATTTCAGAAGCATCAACCTAGACCTGGAAGGGAAGAGAGACATCTGGCTGACATAAAACTGGAGCCAAAGAAAACCGGCGCTTCAGCTCCTGAAAGGCCTCAACGGCCGCAGGAGACCAGTTAGTCACATCAGATCCCTTCTTGGTTAAATCCGTCAAAGGTTTAACCACACCAGAAAAATTAGCAATGAAGCGACGGTAAAAATTTGCAAAACCCAAGAACTTCTGAAGACTCTTAACCGATGTAGGTTGAGTCCAATCATGAATAGACTGGACCTTGACTGGGTCCATCTCAATAGAAGAAGGAGAAAAAATAAAGCCCAAAAAGGAAACTTTCTGGACTCCGAAGAGACATTTGGAACCCTTCACAAATAAGGCATTGGCACGCAGGACCTGAAATACCATCCTGACCTGCTTCACATGGGATTCCCAATCATCTGAAAAGACCAAAATATCATTCAGATACACAATCATAAATTTATCCAGATATTCTCGGAAGATATCGTGCATGAAGGACTGAAACACAGAAGGGGCATTAGAAAGTCCAAAAGGCATCACCAAGTACTCAAAATGGCCTTCGGGCGTATTAAATGCTGTTTTCCATTCATCGCCCTGATTTATACGCACAAGATTATACGCACCGCGAAGATCTATCTTGGTGAACCAACTAGACCCCCTAATCCGAGCAAACAGATCAGACAACAATGGCAAGGGATACTGGAATTTAACAGTGATTTTATTTAGAAGGCGATAATCTATACAGGGTCTCAACGAACCATCCTTCTTGGCCACAAAAAAGAATCCCGCACCAAGAGGGGACGAGGAGGGGCGAATATGTCCCTTCTCCAAAGACTCTTTTACATAGCTCCGCATAGCGGCATGCTCTGGTACAGACAAATTAAACAGTCGTCCCTTAGGGAACTTACTACCAGGAATCAAATTTATAGCACAATCACAATCCCTATGAGGAGGTAAGGCACTGGATTTGAGCTCATCAAATACATCCTGGTAGTCCGACAAAAACTCAGGGACTTCAGAAGGAGTAGAGGAAGCAATTGATACCAAGGGAGCATCGGCATGAATTCCCTGGCAACCCCAACTCAACACAGACATAGCTTTCCAATCCAGAACTGGATTATGAGCCTGCAACCATGGCAGACCCAACATGACAACGTCATGCAAATTATATAACACAAGAAAGCGAATCACCTCCTGATGTGCAGGAGTCATACACATGGTCACTTGAGTCCAGTATTGAGGTTTATTCTTGGCCAATGGTGTAGCATCAATTCCCTTCAATGGAATAGGGAACTGTAATGGCTCAAGGATAAAACCACAGCGCTTGGCAAATGACAAATCCATCAGATTCAGGGCGGCACCTGAATCTACAAAAGCCATAACTGAGTAGGATGACAGAGAGCAAATCAAAGTAACAGACAAAATGAATTTAGGCTGTACAGTACCAATGGTGACAGATAGGGTTGAGCGACTTTCATTTTTTTAAGATCGAGTCTGGTTTTGTGAAACCCGATTTAGTCCAGAGTCGAGTCGAGTGAAGTCGGCCGATTATCGCTAAAAGTCGGGGATCGACCGAAACACGAAACCCAATGCAAGTCAATGGGGAAGCATAGCCGGCAGTGAGTGGAGGCCAGGAAAACACCTACAGTGCACATTTTACTGCCAAAAACATCCATTCTTGTTTTCTGAAGCTTGTCAATCTTAATTAACTTTATAATAATAGTTGGGCACTGGAAATTGGGGGTCATTTGGCAAAAGTTGTGGGGGTAGGGCTGGTTCAAGGTTTTAGTGGGCCCAGGAAACATGGACTACGTCATGGCGGTGGAGCAGGGAGAGGTAAGTATTTCAACGTTGCAAGTGCTGTGATCCTGAGCAAGCAGGGGGGGCCCACTCGTTCGCATTGGCACTGGCACAGGGCCCCTCAAAGTACGGCGGTGTGTTTGCATGGCGGGGGCGCCTCCCACCAGCAGCGACACTTTTGCGTACTCTGAGTGGCCCTGTGCCAGTGACGTCGCCAACGAGTATGCCCCCCCACCTGATGAAGGAACCTGCACTTTCATCTGCACCTTCCTCTTTGTCCCTGTGTAAGGTGGTATAATATGCGGGAAGGGGAACCTTACTTTCAGCAGGGTCAGATTCTGGCTGTGTAGAGTACAAGGGGAATGTAGTGGTCTAGGTCAATGTACCAGCAGACTCATCTAGCAGTGGCTGGGCAATGGGCAGGATGATGAGGAAACAGATATAGGGCCAAAGAATAAAGTAGGCTAAATGCAGATCAAAATTGGTAACAGGACTAAACAGGCGGCATTGCTTTGTTCAGTGGAGTAGCAAACCCAAGAGCAGCAGACACTGTTTCAAGGGCCTAACCACACTAGTAGGCCAAATGCAGTTTAATATCTGATAGTATAGGCCGAAAGCCAGAATGTGGAAGCTCAGCTTTGTTCAGTTGAGGACAACACCAGGGAGGGGCAGACACCGTTAGTAGGCCCTAACCACCATTTTGTTTTTTAAAAAACACTTAATGAGAGCCAGAAGGTTGAAGCTCAGCTTTATTCAGTTGAGGGCAACACCAGGGAGGGGCAGACACCGTTAGTAGGCCCTAACCACCATTTTGTTTTTTAAAAAACACTTAATGAGAGCCAGAAGGTTGAAGCTCAGCTTTATTCAGTTGAGGGCAACACCAGGCAGGGGCAGACACCGTTAGTAGGCCGGAACCACCATTTTGTTTTTTAAAAAACACTTAATGAGAGCCAGAAGGTTGAAGCTCAGCTTTATTCAGTTGAGGGCAACACCAGGCAGGGGCAGACACCGTTAGTAGGCCGGAACCACCATTTTGTTTTTTAAAAAACACTTAATGAGAGCCAGAAGGTTGAAGCTCAGCTTTATTCAGTTGAGGGCAACACCAGGCAGGGGCAGACACCGTTAGTAGGCCGGAACCAGCAATGTGTTTAAAAACAGCAGTTAATCAGAGCCGGAAGGTAGAAGCTCAGCTTTATTCAGTTGAGGGCAACACCAGGGAGGGGCAGAAGCCGTTAGTAGGCCCTAACCACCATTTTGTTTTTTAAAAAACACTTAATGAGAGCCAGAAGGTTGAAGCTCAGCTTTATTCAGTTGAGGGCAACACCAGGCAGGGGCAGACACCGTTAGTAGGCCGGAACCAGCAATGTGTTTAAAAACAGCAGTTAATCAGAGCCGGAAGGTAGAAGCTCAGCTTTATTCAGTTGAGGACAACACCAGGGAGGGGCAGAAGCCGTTAGTAGGCCCTAACCACCATTTTGTTTTTTAAAAAACACTTAATGAGAGCCAGAAGGTTGAAGCTCAGCTTTATTCAGTTGAGGGCAACACCAGGCAGGGGCAGACACCGTTAGTAGGCCGGAACCACCATTTTGTTTTTTAAAAAACACTTAATGAGAGCCAGAAGGTTGAAGCTCAGCTTTATTCAGTTGAGGGCAACACCAGGGAGGGGCAGAAGCCGTTAGTAGGCCCTAACCACCATTTTGTTTTTTAAAAAACACTTAATGAGAGCCAGAAGGTTGAAGCTCAGCTTTATTCAGTTGAGGGCAACACCAGGCAGGGGCAGACACCGTTAGTAGGCCGGAACCAGCAATGTGTTTAAAAACAGCAGTTAATCAGAGCCGGAAGGTAGAAGCTCAGCTTTATTCAGTTGAGGGCAACACCAGGGAGGGGCAGAAGCCGTTAGTAGGCCCTAACCACCATTTTGTTTTTTAAAAAACACTTAATGAGAGCCAGAAGGTTGAAGCTCAGCTTTATTCAGTTGAGGGCAACACCAGGCAGGGGCAGACACCGTTAGTAGGCCGGAACCAGCAATGTGTTTAAAAACAGCAGTTAATCAGAGCCGGAAGGTAGAAGCTCAGCTTTATTCAGTTGAGGGCAACACCAGGGAGGGGCAGAAGCCGTTAGTAGGCCCTAACCACCATTTTGTTTTTTAAAAAACACTTAATGAGAGCCAGAAGGTTGAAGCTCAGCTTTATTCAGTTGAGGGCAACACCAGGCAGGGGCAGACACCGTTAGTAGGCCGGAACCACCATTTTGTTTTTTAAAAAACACTTAATGAGAGCCAGAAGGTTGAAGCTCAGCTTTATTCAGTTGAGGGCAACACCAGGGAGGGGCAGAAGCCGTTAGTAGGCCCTAACCACCATTTTGTTTTTTAAAAAACACTTAATGAGAGCCAGAAGGTTGAAGCTCAGCTTTATTCAGTTGAGGGCAACACCAGGCAGGGGCAGACACCGTTAGTAGGCCGGAACCAGCAATGTGTTTAAAAACAGCAGTTAATCAGAGCCGGAAGGTAGAAGCTCAGCTTTATTCAGTTGAGGGCAACACCAGGGAGGGGCAGAAGCCGTTAGTAGGCCCTAACCACCATTTTGTTTTTTAAAAAACACTTAATGAGAGCCAGAAGGTTGAAGCTCAGCTTTATTCAGTTGAGGGCAACACCAGGCAGGGGCAGACACCGTTAGTAGGCCGGAACCACCATTTTGTTTTTTAAAAAACACTTAATGAGAGCCAGAAGGTTGAAGCTCAGCTTTATTCAGTTGAGGGCAACACCAGGCAGGGGCAGACACCGTTAGTAGGCCGGAACCAGCAATGTGTTTAAAAACAGCAGTTAATCAGAGCCGGAAGGTAGAAGCTCAGCTTTATTCAGTTGAGGGCAACACCAGGGAGGGGCAGAAGCCGTTAGTAGGCCCTAACCACCATTTTGTTTTTTAAAAAACACTTAATGAGAGCCAGAAGGTTGAAGCTCAGCTTTATTCAGTTGAGGGCAACACCAGGCAGGGGCAGACACCGTTAGTAGGCCGGAACCAGCAATGTGTTTAAAAACAGCAGTTAATCAGAGCCGGAAGGTAGAAGCTCAGCTTTATTCAGTTGAGGGCAACACCAGGGAGGGGCAGAAGCCGTTAGTAGGCCCTAACCACCATTTTGTTTTTTAAAAAACACTTAATGAGAGCCAGAAGGTTGAAGCTCAGCTTTATTCAGTTGAGGGCAACACCAGGCAGGGGCAGACACCGTTAGTAGGCCGGAACCAGCAATGTGTTTAAAAACAGCAGTTAATCAGAGCCGGAAGGTAGAAGCTCAGCTTTATTCAGTTGAGGGCAACACCAGGGAGGGGCAGAAGCCGTTAGTAGGCCCTAACCACCATTTTGTTTTTTAAAAAACACTTAATGAGAGCCAGAAGGTAGAAGCTCAGCTTTATTCAGTTGAGGACAACTTGAATTAGGGACTGCATACAGACTTAGCAGGCTGTCCCCTGTGTGGACCATGCATCCAATACATTAACCCATTGAGCCACAAAGGACACGTAACCTTCCGTGGCCATGCCTACAGGTCCATGTGTCTGTTGTCAGGTGTACCTTTGTCAGTGTAGGCCTATTGGAAGGAGGGACCGCAGACAGGCTTCGAAGGCCTAACACAATAAAATGGGCTGGCTGTAGGCACTTTAAAATTGGTTCCAGGGGTACACGGGCAGCAGTGGTCTGGTCAGTGGAGGCCTAGTGGAAGGAGGGACCGCAGACAGGCTTCGAAGGCCTAACACAATAAAATGGGCTGGCTGTAGGCACTTTAAAATTGGTTCCAGGGGTACACGGGCAGCAGTGGTCTGGTCAGTGGAGGCCTAGTGGAAGGAGGGACCGCAGACAGGCTTCGAAGGCCTAAAATAAACAATAGGCTCATGGCAGTTTTACAGCGGTTACATGGATACACGGGCAGGCAGCTGGTGATGAGTGGAGGAGTATTTAAAGTAGGGACCGCAGACAGGCTATCAAAGGCCTAAAATAACAAACAATAGGCTCATGGCAGTTTTACAGCGGTTACATGGATACACGGGCAGGCAGCTGGTGATGAGTGGAGGAGTATTTAAAGTAGGGACCGCAGACAGGCTATCAAAGGCCTAAAATAACAAACAATAGGCTCATGGCAGTTTTACAGCGGTTACATGGATACACGGGCAGGCAGCTGGTGATGAGTGGAGGAGTATTTAAAGTAGGGACCGCAGACAGGCTATCAAAGGCCTAAAATAACAAACAATAGGCTCATGGCAGTTTTACAGCGGTTACATGGATACACGGGCAGGCAGCTGGTGATGAGTGGAGGAGTATTTAAAGTAGGGACCGCAGACAGGCTATCAAAGGCCTAAAATAACAAACAATAGGCTCATGGCAGTTTTACAGCGGTTACATGGATACACAGGCAGCTTGGTGGTGAGTGGAGGAGTATTTAAAGTAGGGACCGCAGACAGGCTATCAAAGGCCTAAAATAACAAACAATAGGCTCATGGCAGTTTTACAGCGGTTACATGGATACACGGGCAGGCAGCTGGTGATGAGTGGAGGAGTATTTAAAGTAGGGACCGCAGACAGGCTATCAAAGGCCTAAAATAACAAACAATAGGCTCATGGCAGTTTTACAGCGGTTACATGGATACACGGGCAGGCAGCTGGTGATGAGTGGAGGAGTATTTAAAGTAGGGACCGCAGACAGGCTATCAAAGGCCTAAAATAACAAACAATAGGCTCATGGCAGTTTTACAGCGGTTACATGGATACACGGGCAGGCAGCTGGTGATGAGTGGAGGAGTATTTAAAGTAGGGACCGCAGACAGGCTATCAAAGGCCTAAAATAACAAACAATAGGCTCATGGCAGTTTTACAGCGGTTACATGGATACACGGGCAGGCAGCTGGTGATGAGTGGAGGAGTATTTAAAGTAGGGACCGCAGACAGGCTATCAAAGGCCTAAAATAACAAACAATAGGCTCATGGCAGTTTTACAGCGGTTACATGGATACACGGGCAGGCAGCTGGTGATGAGTGGAGGAGTATTTAAAGTAGGGACCGCAGACAGGCTATCAAAGGCCTAAAATAACAAACAATAGGCTCATGGCAGTTTTACAGCGGTTACATGGATACACGGGCAGGCAGCTGGTGATGAGTGGAGGAGTATTTAAAGTAGGGACCGCAGACAGGCTATCAAAGGCCTAAAATAACAAACAATAGGCTCATGGCAGTTTTACAGCGGTTACATGGATACACGGGCAGGCAGCTTGGTGGTGAGTGGAGGAGTATTTAAAGTAGGGACCGCAGACAGGCTATCAAAGGCCTAAAATAACAAACAATAGGCTCATGGCAGTTTTACAGCGGTTACATGGATACACGGGCAGGCAGCTGGTGATGAGTGGAGGAGTATTTAAAGTAGGGACCGCAGACAGGCTATCAAAGGCCTAAAATAACAAACAATAGGCTCATGGCAGTTTTACAGCGGTTACATGGATACACAGGCAGCTTGGTGGTGAGTGGAGGAGTATTTAAAGTAGGGACCGCAGACAGGCTATCAAAGGCCTAAAATAACAAACAATAGGCTCATGGCAGTTTTACAGCGGTTACATGGATACACGGGCAGGCAGCTGGTGATGAGTGGAGGAGTATTTAAAGTAGGGACCGCAGACAGGCTATCAAAGGCCTAAAATAACAAACAATAGGCTCATGGCAGTTTTACAGCGGTTACATGGATACACGGGCAGGCAGCTGGTGATGAGTGGAGAAGTATTTAAAGTAGGGACCGCAGACAGGCTATCAAAGGCCTAAAATAACAAACAATAGGCTCATGGCAGTTTTACAGCGGTTACATGGATACACGGGCAGGCAGCTGGTGATGAGTGGAGGAGTATTTAAAGTAGGGACCGCAGACAGGCTATCAAAGGCCTAAAATAACAAACAATAGGCTCATGGCAGTTTTACAGCGGTTACATGGATACACGGGCAGGCAGCTTGGTGGTGAGTGGAGGAGTATTTAAAGTAGGGACCGCAGACAGGCTATCAAAGGCCTAAAATAACAAACAATAGGCTCATGGCAGTTTTACAGCGGTTACATGGATACACGGGCAGGCAGCTGGTGATGAGTGGAGGAGTATTTAAAGTAGGGACCGCAGACAGGCTATCAAAGGCCTAAAATAACAAACAATAGGCTCATGGCAGTTTTACAGTGGTTACATGGATACACAGGCAGCTTGGTGGTGAGTGGAGGAGTATTTAAAGTAGGGACCGCAGACAGGCTATCAAAGGCCTAAAATAACAAACAATAGGCTCATGGCAGTTTTACAGCGGTTACATGGATACACGGGCAGGCAGCTGGTGATGAGTGGAGGAGTATTTAAAGTAGGGACCGCAGACAGGCTATCAAAGGCCTAAAATAACAAACAATAGGCTCATGGCAGTTTTACAGCGGTTACATGGATACACAGGCAGCTTGGTGGTGAGTGGAGGAGTATTTAAAGTAGGGACCGCAGACAGGCTATCAAAGGCCTAAAATAACAAACAATAGGCTCATGGCAGTTTTACAGCGGTTACATGGATACACGGGCAGGCAGCTGGTGATGAGTGGAGGAGTATTTAAAGTAGGGACCGCAGACAGGCTATCAAAGGCCTAAAATAACAAACAATAGGCTCATGGCAGTTTTACAGCGGTTACATGGATACACGGGCAGGCAGCTGGTGATGAGTGGAGGAGTATTTAAAGTAGGGACCGCAGACAGGCTATCAAAGGCCTAAAATAACAAACAATAGGCTCATGGCAGTTTTACAGCGGTTACATGGATACACGGGCAGGCAGCTTGGTGGTGAGTGGAGGAGTATTTAAAGTAGGGACCGCAGACAGGCTATCAAAGGCCTAAAATAACAAACAATAGGCTCATGGCAGTTTTACAGCGGTTACATGGATACACGGGCAGGCAGCTGGTGATGAGTGGAGGAGTATTTAAAGTAGGGACCGCAGACAGGCTATCAAAGGCCTAAAATAACAAACAATAGGCTCATGGCAGTTTTACAGTGGTTACATGGATACACAGGCAGCTTGGTGGTGAGTGGAGGAGTATTTAAAGTAGGGACCGCAGACAGGCTATCAAAGGCCTAAAATAACAAACAATAGGCTCATGGCAGTTTTACAGCGGTTACATGGATACACGGGCAGGCAGCTGGTGATGAGTGGAGGAGTATTTAAAGTAGGGACCGCAGACAGGCTATCAAAGGCCTAAAATAACAAACAATAGGCTCATGGCAGTTTTACAGCGGTTACATGGATACACGGGCAGGCAGCTGGTGATGAGTGGAGGAGTATTTAAAGTAGGGACCGCAGACAGGCTATCAAAGGCCTAAAATAACAAACAATAGGCTCATGGCAGTTTTACAGCGGTTACATGGATACACGGGCAGGCAGCTGGTGATGAGTGGAGGAGTATTTAAAGTAGGGACCGCAGACAGGCTATCAAAGGCCTAAAATAACAAACAATAGGCTCATGGCAGTTTTACAGCGGTTACATGGATACACGGGCAGGCAGCTGGTGATGAGTGGAGGAGTATTTAAAGTAGGGACCGCAGACAGGCTATCAAAGGCCTAAAATAACAAACAATAGGCTCATGGCAGTTTTACAGCGGTTACATGGATACACGGGCAGGCAGCTGGTGATGAGTGGAGGAGTATTTAAAGTAGGGACCGCAGACAGGCTATCAAAGGCCTAAAATAACAAACAATAGGCTCATGGCAGTTTTACAGCGGTTACATGGATACACGGGCAGGCAGCTGGTGATGAGTGGAGGAGTATTTAAAGTAGGGACCGCAGACAGGCTATCAAAGGCCTAAAATAACAAACAATAGGCTCATGGCAGTTTTACAGCGGTTACATGGATACACGGGCAGGCAGCTTGGTGGTGAGTGGAGGAGTATTTAAAGTAGGGACCGCAGACAGGCTATCAAAGGCCTAAAATAACAAACAATAGGCTCATGGCAGTTTTACAGCGGTTACATGGATACACGGGCAGGCAGCTGGTGATGAGTGGAGGAGTATTTAAAGTAGGGACCGCAGACAGGCTATCAAAGGCCTAAAATAACAAACAATAGGCTCATGGCAGTTTTACAGCGGTTACATGGATACACGGGCAGGCAGCTGGTGATGAGTGGAGGAGTATTTAAAGTAGGGACCGCAGACAGGCTATCAAAGGCCTAAAATAACAAACAATAGGCTCATGGCAGTTTTACAGCGGTTACATGGATACACGGGCAGGCAGCTGGTGATGAGTGGAGGAGTATTTAAAGTAGGGACCGCAGACAGGCTATCAAAGGCCTAAAATAACAAACAATAGGCTCATGGCAGTTTTACAGCGGTTACATGGATACACGGGCAGGCAGCTGGTGATGAGTGGAGGAGTATTTAAAGTAGGGACCGCAGACAGGCTATCAAAGGCCTAAAATAACAAACAATAGGCTCATGGCAGTTTTACAGCGGTTACATGGATACACGGGCAGGCAGCTGGTGATGAGTGGAGGAGTATTTAAAGTAGGGACCGCAGACAGGCTATCAAAGGCCTAAAATAACAAACAATAGGCTCATGGCAGTTTTACAGCGGTTACATGGATACACGGGCAGGCAGCTTGGTGGTGAGTGGAGGAGTATTTAAAGTAGGGACCGCAGACAGGCTATCAAAGGCCTAAAATAACAAACAATAGGCTCATGGCAGTTTTACAGCGGTTACATGGATACACGGGCAGGCAGCTGGTGATGAGTGGAGGAGTATTTAAAGTAGGGACCGCAGACAGGCTATCAAAGGCCTAAAATAACAAACAATAGGCTCATGGCAGTTTTACAGCGGTTACATGGATACACAGGCAGCTTGGTGGTGAGTGGAGGAGTATTTAAAGTAGGGACCGCAGACAGGCTATCAAAGGCCTAAAATAACAAACAATAGGCTCATGGCAGTTTTACAGCGGTTACATGGATACACGGGCAGGCAGCTGGTGATGAGTGGAGGAGTATTTAAAGTAGGGACCGCAGACAGGCTATCAAAGGCCTAAAATAACAAACAATAGGCTCATGGCAGTTTTACAGCGGTTACATGGATACACAGGCAGCTTGGTGGTGAGTGGAGGAGTATTTAAAGTAGGGACCGCAGACAGGCTATCAAAGGCCTAAAATAACAAACAATAGGCTCATGGCAGTTTTACAGCGGTTACATGGATACACGGGCAGGCAGCTGGTGATGAGTGGAGGAGTATTTAAAGTAGGGACCGCAGACAGGCTATCAAAGGCCTAAAATAACAAACAATAGGCTCATGGCAGTTTTACAGCGGTTACATGGATACACGGGCAGGCAGCTGGTGATGAGTGGAGGAGTATTTAAAGTAGGGACCGCAGACAGGCTATCAAAGGCCTAAAATAACAAACAATAGGCTCATGGCAGTTTTACAGCGGTTACATGGATACACGGGCAGGCAGCTTGGTGGTGAGTGGAGGATTATTTAAAGTAGGGACCGCAGACAGGCTATCAAAGGCCTAAAATAACAAACAATAGGCTCATGGCAGTTTTACAGCGGTTACATGGATACACGGGCAGGCAGCTGGTGATGAGTGGAGGAGTATTTAAAGTAGGGACCGCAGACAGGCTATCAAAGGCCTAAAATAACAAACAATAGGCTCATGGCAGTTTTACAGTGGTTACATGGATACACAGGCAGCTTGGTGGTGAGTGGAGGAGTATTTAAAGTAGGGACCGCAGACAGGCTATCAAAGGCCTAAAATAACAAACAATAGGCTCATGGCAGTTTTACAGCGGTTACATGGATACACGGGCAGGCAGCTGGTGATGAGTGGAGGAGTATTTAAAGTAGGGACCGCAGACAGGCTATCAAAGGCCTAAAATAACAAACAATAGGCTCATGGCAGTTTTACAGCGGTTACATGGATACACGGGCAGGCAGCTGGTGATGAGTGGAGGAGTATTTAAAGTAGGGACCGCAGACAGGCTATCAAAGGCCTAAAATAACAAACAATAGGCTCATGGCAGTTTTACAGCGGTTACATGGATACACGGGCAGGCAGCTGGTGATGAGTGGAGGAGTATTTAAAGTAGGGACCGCAGACAGGCTATCAAAGGCCTAAAATAACAAACAATAGGCTCATGGCAGTTTTACAGCGGTTACATGGATACACGGGCAGGCAGCTGGTGATGAGTGGAGGAGTATTTAAAGTAGGGACCGCAGACAGGCTATCAAAGGCCTAAAATAACAAACAATAGGCTCATGGCAGTTTTACAGCGGTTACATGGATACACAGGCAGCTTGGTGGTGAGTGGAGGAGTATTTAAAGTAGGGACCGCAGACAGGCTATCAAAGGCCTAACATAACAAACAATAGGCTCATGGCAGTTTTACAGCGGTTACATGGATACACAGGCAGCTTGGTGGTGAGTGGAGGAGTATTTAAAGTAGGGACCGCAGACAGGCTATCAAAGGCCTAAAATAACAAACAATAGGCTCATGGCAGTTTTACAGCGGTTACATGGATACACGGGCAGGCAGCTGGTGATGAGTGGAGGAGTATTTAAAGTAGGGACCGCAGACAGGCTATCAAAGGCCTAAAATAACAAACAATAGGCTCATGGCAGTTTTACAGCGGTTACATGGATACACGGGCAGGCAGCTGGTGATGAGTGGAGGAGTATTTAAAGTAGGGACCGCAGACAGGCTATCAAAGGCCTAAAATAACAAACAATAGGCTCATGGCAGCTTTACAGCGGTTACATGGATACACAGGCAGCTTGGTGGTGAGTGGAGGAGTAGTGCAAGGAGTGTCTGTCCCAGTACTCCCAAAATATAAATAGATGTTAATGTCTCGCAAAACAACCAAAACAAAAAAAAAGGTGGCATACTTAGGTACAGGGGTGGGCTCATCTACTGAGTTTCTGACATAGTAATTTGGCAGTAACTATTTAATGGTGCCAATATAGGACACAGACACAGACTACTTTAAGTTGCATCATAGATGTCTACAAATTTGTATTGTCAGTGCCAGACATTGAATGATGTCAGCGAATAGACTAAAGATTGGTGGAGCTGTGCGACATAATTTTGCACGTGGTAGAGCACATTTTGAGCTGGGGTAGGGGGGAACTCTCTTGAGGCCGGCGGGACCGCCCCAGGGCCCCTCATGTTACAACGGTGTGTCTGACGTTGGGTGCGCACCGCCACCGCCAGAGACACTACATTGTACTATGAGGGACCCAGTAGCAATGCCGTCAACCAAAAGCGAGCACACCCACCTCTTCAGACAAACAGCAGTCTCACGGGTGCTTGCGCCAAGTCGCGATACCACGGCCCCGTGTGGGGAGTTTTGCCATTTAGGGAGGTGTAAACATGTCGGATGCTGTACAATCAGCTGCAGCAAATTAGACATTAGAAAAGTAATTCACAGGCAAGAGCTTTTCATAGGAAAGCTAGGTGTCGGCCGGGCAAGGTGGGGCAAAAGATTTCGAAATCCAGTTGTGGTTCATTTTAATGAATGTTAGATCGTCAACATTTTGGGTAGCCAGACGAGTCCTTTTTTCGGTTAATATTGAACCTGCAGCACTGAATACTCTTTCTGATAGGACACTTGCTGCCGGGCAAGCAAGCTCCTGCAATGCATATTCTGCCAATTCTGGCCAGGTGTCTAATTTGGAGGCCCAGTAATCAAATGGGAATGACGGTTGAGGGAGAACATCGATAAGGGATGAAAAATAGTTAGTAACCATACTGGACAAATGTTGTCTCCTGTCACTTTCAATTGATGCAGCAGTACCTGTCCTGTCTGCGGTCATAGCAAAATCACTCCACAACCTGGTCAGAAAACCCCTCTGTCCAACGCCACTTCTGATGTGTGCACCCCTAACACTCCTAGTCTGCTGCCCCCTGGAGCTCGTGTGAGAACGATCACGTGCGCTGTGTGCTGGGAATGCCTGAAGCAAACGGTCAACAAGAGTTGATTGTTTGGTTGCTAATATTAGTTCCAAGTTCTCATGTGGCATAATATTTTGCAATTTGCCTTTATAGCGTGGATCAAGGAGGCAGGCCAACCAGTAATCGTCATCGTTCATCATTTTCGTAATGCGTGTGTCCCTTTTTAGGATACGTAAGGCATAATCCGCCATGTGGGCCAAAGTTCCAGTTGTCAAATCTCTGGTTGTGATTGGTTGAGAGGCAGTTGCAGGCAAATCTACGTCACTTGTGTCCCTCAAAAAACCAGAACCCGGCCGTGACACGCAACCAATTTCCTGTGCCCCCGGGAAACGTTCGGCATTAAAAATATACTCATCCCCATCATCCTCCTCGTCCTCCACCTCCTCTTCGCCCGCTACCTCGTCCTGTACACTGCCCTGACCAGACAATGGCTGACTGTCATCAAGGCTTTCCTCTTCCTCTGGTGCAGACGCCTGCTCCTTTATGTGCGTCAAACTTTGCATCAGCAGACGCATTAGGGGGATGCTCATGCTTATTACGGCGTTGTCTGCACTAACCAGCCGTGTGCATTCCTCAAAACACTGAAGGACTTGACACATGTCTTGTATCTTAGACCACTGCACACCTGACAACTCCATGTCTGCCATCCTACTGCCTGCCCGTGTATCCTCCCACAAATAAATAACAGCACGCCTCTGTTCGCACAGTCTCTGAAGCATGTGCAGTGTTGAGTTCCACCTTGTTGCAACGTCTATGATGAGGCGATGCTGGGGAAGGTTCAAAGACCGCTGATAGGTCTGCATACGGCTGGCGTGTACAGGCGAACGTCGGATATGTGAGCAAAGTGCACGCACTTTGAGGAGCAGGTCGGAGAACCCAGGATAAGTTTTCAATAAGCACTGCACCACCAGGTTTAAGGTGTGAGCCAGGCAAGGAATGTGTTTCAGTTGGGAAAGGGAGATGGCAGCCATGAAATTCCTTCCGTTATCACTCACTACCTTGCCTGCCTCAAGATCTACTGTGCCCAGCCACGACTGCGTTTCTTGTTGCAAGAACTCGGACAGAACTTCCGCGGTGTGTCTGTTGTCGCCCAAACACTTCATAGCCAATACAGCCTGCTGACGCTTGGCAGTAGCTGGCCCATAATGGGACAACTGGTGTGCAACAGTGTCATCTGCCGATGGAGTGGTTGGCAGACTGCGTTCTGTGGAAGAGCTGTAGCTTCTGCAGGAGGACGAGGAGGAGGAGGAGGAGGGGGTGCGAACGCCTACAGCCAACTGTTTCCTAGACCGTGGGCTAGGCACAACTGTCCCTAAATTGATGTCGCCTGTGGACCCTGCATCCACCACATTCACCCAGTGTGCCGTGATGGACACATAACGTCCCTGGCCATGCCTACTGGTCCATGCATCTGTAGTCAGGTGCACCTTTGTACTCACAGATTGCCTGAGTGCATGGACGATGCGCTGTTTAACATGCTGGTGCAGGGCTGGGATGGCTTTTCTGGAAAAAAAGTGTCGACTGGGTAGCTCGTATCGTGGTTCAGCGTACTCCATCAGGGCTTTGAAAGCTTCGCTTTCAACTAACCGGTAGGGCATCATCTCTAACGAGATTAGTCTAGCTATGTGGGCGTTAAAACCCTGTGTACGCGGATGCGAGGATAAGTACTTCCTTTTTCTAACCAGAGTCTCATGTAGGGTGAGCTGGACTGGAGAGCTGGAGATCGTGGAACTTTCGGGTGTGCCGGTGTACATGGCAGACTGAGAGACGGTTGGAGACGGTATTGTTTCCGCCGGTGCCCTAGATGCAATATTTCCTCCTACAAAACTGGTGGTTCCCTGACCCTGACTGCTTTTGGCTGGCAAAGAAACCTGCACAGATACTGCCGGTGGTGCGGAAAATGGTGGCCTTACAGTGACGGAAGGGATGTTGCGTTGCTGACTAGCTTCATTGGCCGAGGGTGCTACAACCTTAAGGGACGTTTGGTAGTTAGTCCAGGCTTGAAAATGCATGGTGGTTAAGTGTCTATGCATGCAACTAGTATTTAGACTTTTCAGATTCTGACCTCTGCTTAAGCTAGTTGAACATTTTTGACAGATGACTTTGCGCTGATCAGTTGGATGTTGTTTAAAAAAATGCCAGACTGCACTCTTCCTAGACTCGGATCCCTTTTCAGGGATTGCAGACTGAGCTTTAACCGGATGGCCACGCTGTCCTCCAACAGGTTTTGGCTTTGACACGCGTTTTGGGCCAGATACGGGCCCGGCAGATGGAACCTGTTGCGATGTTGATGCCTGCTGCGGCCCCTCCTCCACCTCCGCTTCTGAACTACTGCCGCCTGCACCCTGTTCCCCCAATGGCTGCCAATCGGGGTCAATAACTGGGTCATCTATTACCTCCTCTTCGAGCTCGTGTGCAACTTCGTCTGTGTCACTGTGTCGGTCGGTGGTATAGCGTTCGTGGCGGGGCAACATAGTCTCATCAGGGTCTGATTGTGGATCTGTACCCTGAGAGGGCAATGTGGTGGTCTGAGTCAAAGGAGCAGCATAGTACTCTGGCTGTGGCTGTGCATCAGTGCACTCCATGTCAGAATCTACTTGTAATGGGCATGGCCTGTTAAATGTTTCACTTTCTAAGCCAGGGACGGTATGTGTAAAGAGCTCCACGGAGTGACCCGTTGTGTCGCCTGCTGCATCCTTCTCTCTTGTTGTAGTTTTTGCTGAGGAGGACAAGGAAGCGACTTGTCCCTGACCGTGAACATCCACAAGCGACGCGCTGCTTTTACATTTACCAGTTTCGGAAGAGGAGGCAAAAGAGCTAGAGGCTGAGTCTGCAATGTAAGCCAAAACTTGCTGTTGCTGCTCCGCCTTTAAAAGCGGTTTTCCTACTCCCAGAAAAGAGAGCGTTCGAGGCCTTGTGTAGCCTGACGACGAAACTGGCTCCACAGCTCCAGACTTAGGTGGAATATTTTTATCCCCACGACCACCTGATGCTCCACTACCACTACCATCATTACCAGCTGACAATGAACGCCCACGACGACCTCTTGCACCAGACTTCCTCATTGTTTTAAAATCTTAACCAAAGTAACTTTATTTGTTGCTGTCAAACAACTTACACGGTGAGCTATAACTTCAGTATGATTTCAATATCCCTTAACAGGTTGGTGAGACCACAAGGAAAATCAGGCACAATGTTACACACTCTGTTTTCTGTGGCACAAAATCACAGAGATGACACACACGCAGGACTGTCACTCAAGCACTAATGTCAATATTAATCTCCCACCTAATTTATTTATTTTTTTTTCTCAGGGAGACTTTAGAAACCAAATAATATTTAAAAAAAACAAAAAAAAAAACAAAACAAAAAAGGCTTTCTATGGCCCACAATTAGAGAGAGAGAGGTGGCACACCCAGGAGTCAAGACTGGCACACAAGCTGAAAGGGCAATATTACTCTCCCACTGTTTTTTTATGTATTTTTTGTTTTTTAAGGGAGACTTTAGAAACCAAATAATATTAAAAAAAATACAAAAAAAAAAAGGCTTTCTATGGCCCACAATTAGAGAGAGAGAGGTGGCACACCCAGGAGTCAAGACTGGCGCACAAGCTGAAAGGGCAATATTACTCTCCCACTGTTTTTTTAAGTTTTTTTTTTATTATTTTCAGGGAGACTTTAGAAACCAAATAATATTAAAAAAACCAAAAAAATAAATAGCCTTTCTATGGCCCACTGAATGAGAGAGAGAGGTGGCACACCCAGGAGTCAAGACTGGCACACAAGCTGAAAGGGCAATATTACTCTCCCACTGTTTTTTTATGTATTTTTTGTTTTTTAAGGGAGACTTTAGAAACCCAATAATATTTAAAAAAAAAAAAAAAAAGGCTTTCTATGGCCCACTGAATGAGAGAGAGAGGTGGCACACCCAGGAGTCAAGACTGGCACACAAGCTGAAAGGGCAATATTACTCTCCCACTGTTTTTTATGTATTTTTTGTTTTTTAAGGGAGACTTTAGAAACCCAATAATATTTAAAAAAAAAAAAAGGCTTTCTATGGCCCACAATTAGAGAGAGAGGTGGCACACCCAGGAGTCAAGACTGGCACACAAGCTGAAAGGGCAATATTACTCTCCCACTGTTTTTTCATTTATTTTTTGTTTTTTAAGGGAGACTTTAGAAACCCAATAATATTTAAAAAAAAAAAAAAAAGGCTTTCTATGGCCCACAATTAGAGAGAGAGGTGGCACACCCAGGAGTCAAGACTGGCACACAAGCTGAAAGGGCAATATTACTCTCCCACTGTTTTTTCATTTATTTTTTTTTTTTTCAGGGAGACTTTAGAAACCAAATAATAAGAAAAAAAATAAATAAATAAATAGGCTTTCTATAGCCCACTGAATAAGAGATAGCACACACAGCAGTGGCACACAAGCCCTGACTGAGGCCAATATTTTTCTACCACTGATTGATGTAGTGTTTTTGTGTTGAGGTAGAATTTAGAACACAAATCACGGAAAAAATAAATAGGCTTTCTATGGCCCACTCAGTGAGAGATGGCACACACAGGGATGGCACTGTAGCAGAAATGCCAATCTTAATCTCCCACAAAAAAAAAAAAAAAACAGGGACTGTCCTACAATTACTATCTCCCTGCAGTAATCTAAGCCAGGTATGGCAGGCAGCAATAGGAGTGGACTGATGCACAAATTAAATAAAAAGTGTGGACAAACAAAAAAGATAGCTGTGCAGAAAGGAACAAGAGGATATGTGCTTTGAAAAAAGCAGTTGGTTTCCACAGTGGCGTACACACAGCAATACAGCTATCACGGAGCCTTCTAGGGCAGCCCAATGAGCTACAGCGCTGAGGAAAAAAAAAAAAAAATAGCTTACACTGTTCCTGCACACCGAAGGTGGTGTTGGACAGTGGAAATCGCTACAGCACAAGCGGTTTGGTGGTTAGTGGACCCTGCCTAACGCTCTCCCTGCTTCTGACAAAGCGGCAGCAACCTCTCCCTAAGCTCAGATCAGCAGCAGTAAGATGGCGGTCGGCGGGAACGCCCCTTTATAGCCCCTGTGACGCCGCAGACAGCAAGCCAATCACTGCAATGCCCTTCTCTAAGATGGTGGGGACCAGGATCTATGTCATCACGCTGCCCACACTCTGCGTTCACCTTCATTGGCTGAGAAATGGCGCTTTTCGCGTCATTGAAACGCGACTTTGGCGCGAAAGTCGCGTACCGCATGGCCGACAAGCACAGGGGTCGGATCGGGTTTCATGAGACGCCGACTTAGCCAAAAGTCGGCGACTTTTGAAAATGATCGACCCGTTTCGCTCAACCCTAGTGACAGATCTAGCGAAGTTTTTTGTGCGCTTAGAGCATGCTGAAAATAACATGAGCTGAATCACCACAGTAAAAGCACAACCCATTCTGACGTCTATGATTTTGCCGTTCAATTCTGGTCAGAATCCTATCACATTGCATAGACTCAGGTTTCTGTTCAGAAAACACCGCCAGATGGTGCGCAGGTTTGCGCTCCCGCAAACGCCGATCAGTCTGAATGGCCAAAGCCATTGACTCATTCAGACTCGCAGGCGTGGGGAACCCCACCATAACATTCTTAATGGCTTCAGAAAGACCTTCTCTGAAATTTGCAGCCAGGGCACACTCATTCCATTGAGTAAGCACCGACCATTTCCGAAATTTTTGACAATACACCTCAGCTTCATCCTGACCCTGAGAGAGAGCCAGCAAGGCCTTTTCTGCCTGGTTCTCAAGATTAGGTTCCTCATAAAGCAATCCAAGCGCCAGAAAAAACGCATCCACATTCAGCAATGCAGGATCTCCTGGCGCCAGGGAGAAAGCTTAATCTTGAGGGTCGCCACGTAACAGGGATATAACAATTCTAACTTGCTGAGCGGAATCACCAGAGGAACGAGGTCTCAAAGAAAGAAATAATTTACAATTATTCTTAAAATTCAGAAACCTAGATCTATCTCCAGAAAAAAACTCAGGAATAGGTACTTTTGGCTCAGACATAGGACTGTGAACAACAAAATCCTGAATGCTTTGCTGTTATGACCCCAATGGCAGAGGGTCTCAGAAATAAATACCAAGTCTGCAAACACAAAAAACCAGCTCATAGGGCAGTGGTAACTGGACTGACCGTATATCTAATCCTAGCACCACAAATAGCAGCAGCCGGGGAACGTGCCTACGTTGGTTCTAGACGTCTCGCGCCAGCCGGAGAACTAACTAACCCTAGAAGGGAAAAGATAGACCTTTCTTGCCTCCAGAGAAAAGACCCCAAAAGTTGGATACAAGCCCCCAACAAATAATAACGGTGAGGTAAGAAGAAAAGACAAACGTAAGAATGAGCTAGGTATTTAGCAAAGAGAGGCCCACTAACTAATAGCAGAATATAGTAAGATGACTTATACGGTCAGCAAAAACCCTATCAAAAATTTCCACGCTGGATATTCAAGAACCCCCGAACCGTCTAATGGCCCGGGGGGAGAATACCAGCCCCCTAGAGCTTCCAGCAAAATCAGGAATCACATTTAGTGCAAGCTGGACAGAAAATAAGAGCAATGCAAATAACCAAAAAACAAGGAAGCAGGACTTAGCTTAATTTTGCAAAAACCAGGACCAGCAGACAGGAGCAAACAGAAAGGACTGATTACAACGATGCCAGGCACAGGACTGAGAATCCAGGAAGTTTATATAGCAACACCCCTGGACTAACGACCAAGGTGGGTGCCAAACTGAGGAAAGACAATCCCAGAGTCATATCACTAGTGACCACAAGAGGGAGCCAAAAAAGTCTAATTCACAACACTTTGCACCCTTGCAGCAAGATGATCCACACTAGAAGTCAGACTCTGAATATCCATGTCTGCAGCTGAACTCAAAGCCACCCAGAGATTAAGGGGAGGAGAGAAGCAGAACACACTGCAGAGCAGAAAAAAAAATTGAACTCAGGATTTCTCTTATCCCACTTTTGCGATGCATTTAACACTTTTGGCCTGTTGTACTGTTATGATCCTAGAGGCTTAGGATCACAAATCTAACCAGCTAAGTAGAAGAAAATAGGACGAGCTCTGGGGATGTGGTAACTGGACTGACCGCAAAACTGATCCTAACCGCACACACTATAGGTAGCCGTGGAACGTTTCCTGAAATCCTAGACGTCTCTTCACGGCCTGAGAAACTGACTACCCCTAAAGAGAAAGTAAAGACCTCACTTGCCTCAGAGAAATAACCCCAAAGATATAGAAGCCCCCCACAAATAATAACGGTGAGTTAAGAGGAAAAGACAAACGCAGAGATGAAACAGGTTAAGCAAATGAGGCCCGCTAACGCTAGATAGCAGAAAATAGCAAGGGATCTGTGCGGTCAGTAAAAAACCCTATGCAAAAATTTCCACGCAGAGAATGCGAGAACCCCCACACCAGCTTCCAGCAAAATCAGGAATCACATTTAGTACAAGCTGGACAGAAAATAAGAGCAATGCAAATAACCAAAAAACAAGGAAGCAGGACTTAGTTAATTTTGCAAAAACCAGGACCAGCAGACAGGAGCAAACAGAAAGGACTGATTACAACGATGCCAGGCACAGGACTGAGAATCCAGGAAGTTTATATAGCAACACCCCTGGACTAACGACCCAAGTGGGTGCCAAACTGAGGAAAGACAATCCCAGAGTCATATCACTAGTGACCACAAGAGGGAGCCAAAAAAGTCTAATTCACAACAGTACCCCCCCATTAAGGAGGGGTCACCGAACCCTCACCAAGACCACCAGGGCGATCAGGATGAGCAGCGTGAAAGGCACGAACTAAATCGGCCGCATACATCAGAGGCAACCACCCAGGAATTATCCTCCTGACCATAGCCCTTCCACTTGACCAGATACTGAAGCCTCCGCCTGGAGAGACGAGAATCCAAGATCTTCTCCACCACGTACTCCAACTCGCCCTCAACCAACACCGGAGCAGGAGGCTCAACAGAAGGAACCACAGGTACAACGTACTGCCGCAACAAAGACCTATGGAACACGTTGTGAATGGCAAACGACACCGGAAGATCCAAGCGAAAGGACACAGGATTAAGGATTTCCAATATCTTGTAAGGACCGATGAAGCGAGGCTTAAATTTAGGAGAGGAGACCTTCATAGGAACAAATCGAGAAGACAGCCATACCAAATCCCCAACACGAAGTCGGGGACCCACACCGCGGCGGCGGTTGGCAAAACGCTGAGCCTTCTCCTGTGACATCTTTAAGTTGTCCACCACATGATTCCAGATCTGCTGCAACCTATCCACCACGGAATCTACCCCAGGACAGTCAGAAGACTCCACATGTCCCGAGGAAAAACGAGGATGGAAACCAGAGTTGCAAAAAAATGGCGAAACCAAGGTAGCGGAACTAGCCCGATTATTAAGGGCAAACTCAGCCAACGGCAAGAAGGTCACCCAATCATCCTGATCTGCAGAAACAAAACACCTCAAATAAGCCTCCAGAGTCTGATTAGTTCGCTCCATTTGTCCATTAGTTTGAGGATGAAAGGCAGACGAAAACGACAAATCAATGCCCATCTTAGCACAAAAAGATCGCCAGAACCTGGAAACAAACTGGGATCCTCTGTCAGACACGATATTCTCAGGAATGCCGTGTAAACGAACCACATTCTGAAAAAACAAGGGAACCAGATCGGAAGAGGAAGGCAGTTTAGGCAAAGATACCAAATGGACCATCTTGGAAAAGCGATCACATACCACCCAGATGACAGACATTCCTTGAGACACTGGAAGATCTGAAATGAAATCCATGGAAATGTGTGTCCAAGGCCTCTTCGGGACAGGCAAGGGCAAGAGCAAGCCGCTGGCACGAGAACAGCAAGGCTTAGCCCGAGCACAAGTCCCACAGGACTGCACAAATGACCGCACATCCCGTGACAAGGAAGGCCACCAAAAGGACCTAGCCACCAAATCTCTGGTGCCAAAAATTCCCGGATGCCCTGCCAACACCGAGGAATGAACCTCGGAAATGACTCTGCTGGTCCACTTATCAGGAACAAACAGTCTGTCAGGTGGACAAGAGTCAGGTCTACCAGCCTGAAATCTCTGCAACACACGTCGCAAATCCGGAGAAATGGCTGACAAGATTACTCCCTCTTTAAGAATACCAACTGGTTCTGCGACTCCAGGAGAGTCAGGCACAGAGCTCCTTGAAAGAGCATCAGCCTTCACATTCTTTGAACCTGGTAAATACGAGACCACAAAGTCAAAACGGGAGAAAAACAATGACCAACGGGCCTGTCTAGGATTCAGGCGTTTAGCAGACTCGAGATACATCAGATTCTTGTGATCAGTCAAGACCACCACACGATGCTTAGCACCCTCGAGCCAATGACGCCATTCCTCAAATGCCCACTTCATGGCCAGCAACTCCCAATTGCCAACATCATAATTCCGCTCAGCAGGCGAAAACTTCCTAGAGAAGAAAGCACATGGTCTCATTACAGAGCAACCAGGGCCTCTCTGCGACAAAACGGCCCCTGCCCCAATCTCAGAAGCATCCACTTCAACCTGAAAGGGAAGTGAGACATCAGGCTGGCACAAAACAGGCGCTGAAGTAAACCGGCGCTTCAACTCTTGGAAAGCTTCCACGGCTGCAGGAGCCCAGTTAGCAACATCAGAACCTTTCTTGGTCATATCCGTCAAAGGTTTAACAACGCTAGAAAAATTAGCAATAAAACGACGGTAGAAGTTAGCAAAACCCAAGAACTTCTGAAGACTCTTAACTGACGTGGGTTGAGTCCAATCATGAATAGCTCGGACCTTGACTGGGTCCATCTCCACCGCAGAAGGGGAAAAAATAAAACCCAAAAAGGGAACCTTCTGTACTCCAAAGAGACACTTTGAGCCCTTAACAAACAAAGCATTCTCACGCAAAACCTGAAACACCATCCTGACCTGCTCTACATGTGAGTCCCAATCATCAGAGAAAACCAGAATATCATCCAGATAAACAATCATAAATTTATCCAGATACTTCCGGAAAATATCATGCATAAAGGACTGAAACACTGAGGGAGCATTAGAGAGCCCAAAAGGCATCACCAAGTACTCAAAATGACCTTCGGGCGTATTAAATGCAGTTTTCCATTCATCTCCTTGCTTAATGCGCACAAGGTTGTACGCACCATGAAGATCTATCTTGGTGAACCACTTGGCACCTTTAATCCGGGCAAACAAGTCCGACAACAGAGGCAAAGGATACTGAAATTTAACAGTGATTTTATTCAGAAGCCGATAGTCAATACAAGGTCTCAAAGATCCGTCCTTCTTGGCCACAAAAAAAAATCCCGCACCAAGAGGGGAAGAGGATGGACGGATATGCCCCTTCTCCAGAGACTCCTTGATATACGAACGCATTGCGGTATGCTCAGGTACAGACAGATTAAATAGTCTTCCCTTAGGAAATTTACTACCTGGAATCAAATCTATGGCACAGTCACAGTCCCTATGAGGAGCCAGAGCACTGGACCTGGACTCGCTGAATACATCCTGATAATCAGACAAATACTCAGGAACTTCCGAAGGAGTAGAGGAAGCAATAGACACCGGCGGGGAATCACCATGAATTCCCTGACAGCCCCAACTTGACACAGACATAGCCTTCCAATCCAAGACTGGATTATGGGTCTGTAACCATGGCAGACCCAAAACGACCAAATCATGCATTTTATGCAGAACAAGAAAACGAATCACCTCCCGATGTTCAGGAGTCATGCACATGGTTACCTGCGTCCAAAACTGCGGTTTATTTTCCGCCAATGGCGTAGCATCAATACCTCTAAGAGGGATAGGATTTACCAACGGCTCAAGAACAAAACCACAGCGCTTGGCAAATGACAGATCCATAAGACTCAGGGCAGCACCTGAATCCACAAATGCCATAACAGGGTAGGAAGACAATGAGCAAATTAAAGTCACAGACAAAATAAATTTAGGTTGCAAATTACCAATGGCGACAGGACTAACAACCCTTGTTAGGCGTTTAGAGCATGCTGATATAACATGTGTAGAATCACCACAGTAAAAACACAACCCATTCTGACGTCTATGATTTTTCCATTCATTTCTAGTCTGAATTCTACCACATTGCATTAAATCAGGTGTTTGTTTAGACAACACCACCAAAGGATTAGCGGCTTTGCGCTCCCGCAAACTCCGGTCAATTTGAATAGCCAGCGCCATGGAATCATTCAGACTTGTAGGAATGGAGAAACCCACCATCACATTCTTAATGGCTTCAGAAAGGCCATTTCTGAAATTTGCGGCCAGAGCACACTCATTCCACTGAGTAAGCACGGACCATTTCCGAAATTTTTGGCAATACACTTCAGCTTCATCCTGTCCCTGAGAAATAGCCAGCAAGGCTTTTTCTGCCTGAACTTCAAGATTGGGTTCCTCGTAAAGCAATCCGAGCGCCAGAAAAAACGCATCAATATTTGCCAATGCCGGATCCCCTGGCGCTAGCGAGAAAGCCCAATCCTGAGGGTCGCCCCGTAAAAAAGAGATAATTTTTACTTGCTGAGCCGAGTCTCCAGATGAACGGGGTCTCAGAGATAGAAACAATTTACATATATTCCTGAAATTCCTAAACTTAAATCGATCTCCAGAGAACAGTTCAGGAATAGGTATTTTAGGTTCAGACATAGGACTACTGGTAACAAAATCTTGTATGCCCTGCACATGAGCAGCAAGGTGATCCACACTTGTAATCAAGGTCTGGACATTCATGTCTGCAGCAAGCACAAGCCACTCAGAGGTAAAGGGGAGGAACAAAGAGAGGAAAAAAAAAAACCTCAGAATTTCCTTTCTTATTATCCCACTTCTGCAATGCATTAAACATTCAATGTTGGCCTGGCATACTGTTATGACCCCAATGGCAGAGGGTCTCAGAAATAAATACCAAGTCTGCAAACACAAAAAACCAGCTCATAGGGCAGTGGTAACTGGACTGACCGTATATCTAATCCTAGCACCACAAATAGCAGCAGCCGGGGAACGTGCCTACGTTGGTTCTAGACGTCTCGCGCCAGCCGGAGAACTAACTAACCCTAGAAGGGAAAAGATAGACCTTTCTTGCCTCCAGAGAAAAGACCCCAAAAGTTGGATACAAGCCCCCAACAAATAATAACGGTGAGGTAAGAAGAAAAGACAAACGTAAGAATGAGCTAGGTATTTAGCAAAGAGAGGCCCACTAACTAATAGCAGAATATAGTAAGATGACTTATACGGTCAGCAAAAACCCTATCAAAAATTTCCACGCTGGATATTCAAGAACCCCCGAACCGTCTAACGGCCCGGGGGGAGAATACCAGCCCCCTAGAGCTTCCAGCAAAATCAGGAATCACATTTAGTACAAGCTGGACAGAAAATAAGAGCAATGCAAATAACCAAAAAACAAGGAAGCAGGACTTAGCTTAATTTTGCAAAAACCAGGACCAGCAGACAGGAGCAAACAGAAAGGACTGATTACAACGATGCCAGGCACAGGACTGAGAATCCAGGAAGTTTATATAGCAACACCCCTGGACTAACGACCCAGGTGGGTGCCAAACTGAGGAAAGACAATCCCAGAGTCATATCACTAGTGACCACAAGAGGGAGCCAAAAAAGTCTAATTCACAACACTTTGCACCCTTGCAGCAAGATGATCCACACTAGAAGTCAGACTCTGAATATCCATGTCTGCAGCTGAACTCAAAGCCACCCAGAGATTAAGGGGAGGAGAGAAGCAGAACACACTGCAGAGCAGAAAAAAAAATTGAACTCAGGATTTCTCTTATCCCACTTTTGCGATGCATTTAACACTTTTGGCCTGTTGTACTGTTATGATCCTAGAGGCTTAGGATCACAAATCTAACCAGCTAAGTAGAAGAAAATAGGACGAGCTCTGGGGATGTGGTAACTGGACTGACCGCAAAACTGATCCTAACCGCACACACTATAGGTAGCCGTGGAACGTTTCCTGAAATCCTAGACGTCTCTTCACGGCCTGAGAAACTGACTACCCCTAAAGAGAAAGTAAAGACCTCACTTGCCTCAGAGAAATAACCCCAAAGATATAGAAGCCCCCCACAAATAATAACGGTGAGTTAAGAGGAAAAGACAAACGCAGAGATGAAACAGGTTAAGCAAATGAGGCCCGCTAACGCTAGATAGCAGAAAATAGCAAGGGATCTGTGCGGTCAGTAAAAAACCCTATGCAAAAATTTCCACGCAGAGAATGCGAGAACCCCCACACCAACTTACAATGTGGGGGGAGCAACTCAGCACCCCAGAGCACCAGCAAGCAGGGAAATCACATATTAGCAAGCTGGACAAAACTCATCATATACTAGGAAACATCTTGAACACAGATGAGCAAAAATAAGCAAACAAAACTTAGCTTCTCTTGGAGAGACTGATAACGGATGTAGACAGGAGCAATCAGAATAGCACTGAATACAACGACTACAGGCAAGGAATGAAGGACCAGGTGGATTAAATAGGAAACCTAACTAGCAGATGACGAGACAGCTGATCCCAGCCAGAAACCTGCAAAATAACAAAAAGAGCCACCAGGGGGAGCCCAAAGAGAGAACTCACACAGTACCACTCACGACCACAGGAGGGAGCCCGGAAACAGAGTTCACAACAACCAGCTAGATAAAATCTAGCCAACGCCACTGAGCGCATAGTGGACAAAAGCGGAATTACCGCTGTCTGTCGAACGCCCTAGTATGAACAGCGTCCGACATGACAGTCACTTTAAAGCAGAGGTTGAGGGCGCAGGTGGAGATCCTAGAGGAGATTGAGCAGAAGGCAGAAGCAGTGGAGGAAGTGTTAAATATAGAGGTTTGTGCTAATACCGTGGTCCAGAAGCAAGGCCACATTTCTGCAGAAAAAGATTTTGTGCTGGTAATATTTTTTTTTTTTGGCGAGGCATGAGTCCACATTTGAAATTCTAAATTGTCTGTGCTAATAGCATGTTCCAGAAACAAAGCCACATTTCTGCAGAAAAATATTTTGCGCTGGTAATATTTTGGGCTAGGCAGGAGTCCACATTTGAAAATATAAAATCTTTGTGTTAAAACCGTGGCCTGATCTATCAAACGAAATATGAATGAACGAAAAAAAACTCAAGGACACCTAAATTCAGTTTTCTTAGTCAACGTAATTACATAAACAAAGATTGAAGCTTTATATCTATCACAACATGGTGTCAATAAAAACATCTCGCCCCACAAAAATAAGCCTTCATACAGCTTCATTGACTGAAAAATGAAAATGTTATAACTCTCAGAAATGGCGACACAACCTCAAATGTAGTTTGTGTTAAACTTCTGGTTATTTTCAGCACTAAAATAATTTTAAAAAATGGACATGTTGTGTATCACTGTAATCGTATCATGAGAACAATCATATTGCCTGGTCATTTTTTACCAAAAAAGGTACAATTTACAAAATTTTATGTCAGAATTGCGCTTTTTCATAATTTCACCACACTTGGAATTTTTTCCCATTTTACACTACACTATGTGGTAAAATGAATGGTGCCATTCAAAAGTACAACTCATTCTTCAAAAATCAAGCCCTCATATGTCTTTGCGGACAGAAAAATAAAAGATGTACAAAACTACTTGGCACTCAAAAGGGTTTCAGTGAACAAAAAAAATTGTTTATTCGGTAATTTTTTGTAATTAACGTTTCGGTCCTATAGTTGGACCTTCATCAGAGCTGTACAAGACACATAGAAATAACAGTAAGTAAACCGAAAATTAACACACATTTTTAACATGTATATGGTTCATCAACAATGTCAAAAGATCAGTTGTTTAAAGGATGCCAGACGTGGCAGAATGCCTCATCTAGTGAACAATTGTCAAACAGAACACAACATTGTTGTACAGCAATTGCCACATTGCCATATGACACACAATTGAAATAAAGACCAACAAATAAATCATGTATACATCACATCATTGGATGAATGTGATACCAGAAGAATATGGGAAGGTCTAGTAATAATCCAGATTGTGAGTACTAATATCCTATTTGTATCTGGGGTGGGTTAGAGTCAAAATAAGGCTCCTGAGAAAAGTGAAAACATCTGTGAAAAAATAATAATACTAAATCTAAAAAAAGAGTAAAAGGAGTTAAAAGAGGCTTAAAACATATTGTGGAAGGTACTTCAGTAGGGACAGACAGTACAGACCAATAGTTTGGACACACCTTCTCATTTAAAGATTTTTCTGTATTTTCATGACTAAGAAAATTGTACATTCACACTGAAGGCATCAAAACTATGAATTATCACATGTGGAATTATATACTTAACAAAAAAGTGTGAAACAACTGAAATTATGTCTTATATTCTAGGTTCTTCAATGTAGCCACCTTTTGCTTTTATGACTGCTTTGCACACTCTTGGCATTCTCATGAAAATTCTGAAAAATCTTTAAATGAGAAGATGTGTCCAAACTTTTGGTCTGTACTGTATACTGTACATTGGGTCAAAAAGAAGCCCAGAAGAAAGAGTAAATGATCTTCATTACCACTGTCACCTTGGAATATTTACACACAAGTTAATTTACATGTTCTCACTCTGGTTTATCGCCCTCTTGTCAATTGATATTCCTTTTGTTTTTATATACCCTATGTTGGTTATTGAATATTTCATCTACTGTATATTAGAGACTTGTCACTTTATTTATATCTTTTTCACTTTATCTGTGACTTGATGCATAACTTCACGAGGTGACTCTGAAATCCGCTATCGGATTCGCCTCCTTGTTTACCCTGCTTCCTTGCCCCTTCTGCAGCATATCTCCTTATAATCCCTCTCTGCAATTTTACTGGTACTAGCTGAATAAAATTTGACTTACCAAACATGGCCACTTGCTGTCAACTTCCTAAAAATGGCCGCCAATGTGCGCACGCACGTTGCGCTTGACTGCCTCTTAACGCTTTCCGGTCATCTATTCTGCGACGCGTGAGTGCCTTTGACTTCACTTGGCCTGATTAGCCCTACAGGCACACGCCGCCATGATGGCGGAGGGCAATAGCAATCTAGTGGCACAGTTAGTGATGCCCATGTGCCGATACAATTAGGCATTTGATATAAAAAGTGGACAGGACATCACCACTGTATACCTCTCCTTGAGAAAGCAATATGCGAAACGCGTGTCGGGGTAGCGCCAGTGGGCCTCACTGATTTCTCCATAATTATGGGTAAGCAATATTTCACCTAACCAATTTTTCCCTTGACTCTGTGTGTGTGGCCACTTGGCTTATCTTATAGTATATTTACAGTATATACAGAGACTGGGTATCTTGGGTACTTGGCACATTATGTGGTGGTTTACATGTAGGATTTCAATGTAAGCCTTCCATCTTTCATTCCTCCTGAATACTGAATAGATTCATCATTTTTTGTATTCAATGGTAAAGATGTTATAATATGTAATGTTCTAATAAATTATCTTTTTTACTGTTCATTGCTGGTTTATGCCTGCTCTTTTTTTGGCTCCTTTTGCTTCAGTGTATATAGATTGGAGTACTCCACTACTTCATTGCTTAACCCCTTTCTGACATCTTACGTACTATCCCGTCGAGGTGGGGTGGGCCCGTATGACCACCGATGGGATAGTACGTCATATGCGATCGGCCGCGCTCATGGGGGGAGCGCGGCCGATCGCGGCCGGGTGTCAGCTGCATATCGCAGCTGACATCCGGCACTATGTGCCAGGAGCGGTCACGGACCACC
This sequence comes from Ranitomeya variabilis, assembly GCF_051348905.1. NCBI lineage: Eukaryota > Metazoa > Chordata > Amphibia > Anura > Dendrobatidae > Ranitomeya > Ranitomeya variabilis. The sequence goes on along the minus strand of NC_135235.1, from coordinate 261,081,419 downwards.
CCCGGCACATTAACCCCCGGCACACCGTGATCAAACATGATCGCGGTGTACCGGCGGTATAGGGAAGCATCGCGCAGGGAGGGGGCTCCCTGCGGGCTTCCCTGAGACCCCCGCAGCAACGCGATGTGATCGCATTGCTCCGAGGGTCTCCTACCTCCCTCCTCGCTGCAGGTCCCGGATCCAAGATGACCGCGGCATCCGGGTCCTGCAGGGAGGGAGGTGGCTTACCGAGTGCCTGCTCAGTGCAGACGCTGGTAAGCCTGCAGTGCTCTAAGTCAGATCGGTGATCTGACAGAGTGCTGTGCACACTGTCAGATCACCATTCTGTAATGTCCCCCCCTGGGACAAAGTAAAAAAAAAAAATGTCCACATGTGTAAAAAAATAAATAAAAAATAAATTCCTAAATAAAGAAAAAAAAAAACATATTATTCCCATAAATACATTTCTTTATCTAAACAAAACAATAAAAGTACACATATTTAGTATCGCCGTGTCCATAACAACACAACCTATAAAACTGCCCCACTAGTTAACCCCTTCAGTAAACACCGTAAGAAAAAAAAAAAAAACGAGGCAAAAAACAACGCTTTATTACCATACTGCCGAACAAACAGTGGAATAACACGCAATCAAAAAGACAGATATAAATAACCATGGTACCGCTGCAAACGTCATCTTGTCCTGCAAAAAACGAGCTGCCATACAGCATCATCAGCAAAAAAATAAAAAAGTTATAGTCCTCAGAATAAAGCGATACCAAAATAATTATTTTTTCTATAAAATAGCTTTTATTGTATAAAAGCGCCAAAACATAAAAAAATTATATAAATGAGGTATCGCTGTAATCGTACTGACCCGAAGAATAAAACTGCTTTATCAATTTTACCAAACGCGGAACGGTATAAACGCCTCCCCCAAAAGAAATTCATGAATAGCTGGTTTTTGATCATTCTGCCTCACAAAAATCGGAATAAAAAGTGATAAAAAAATGTCATGTGCCCGAAAATGTTACCAATAAAAACGTAAACTCGTCCCGCAAAAAACAAGACCTCACATGATTTTGTGGACTCAAATATGGAAAAATTATAGCTCTCAAAATGTGGTAACGCAAAAAATATTTTTTGCAATAAAAAGCGTCTTTCAGTGTGTGACGGCTGCCAATCATAAAAATCCACTAAATAACCCGCTATAAAAGTAAATCAAACCCCCCTTCATCACCCCCTTAGTTAGGGAAAAATAAAAAAATTAAAAAAATGTATTTATTTCCATTTTCCCATTAGAGTTAGGGCTAGGGTTAGGGCTAGGGTTAGGGCTAGGGTTATTGCTAGGGTTAGGGTTAGGGCTAGGGTTAGGGCTAGGGTTATTGCTAGGGTTAGGGTTAGGGCTAGGGTTAGGGCTAGGGTTAGGGTTAGGGCTAGGGTTAGGGTTAGGGATAGGGTTAGGTCTAGGGTTAGGGTTAGGGCTAGGGTTGGGGCTAGGGATAAGGCTACAGTTAGGATTGGGGCTAAAGTTAGGGTTAGGGTTTGGATTACATTTACGGTTGGGAATAGGGTTGGGATTAGGGTTAGGGGTGTGTCAGGGTTAGGGGTGTGGTTAGGGTTACCATTGGGATTAGGGTAAGGGGTGTGTTTGGATTAGGGTTTCAGTTATAATTGGGGGGTTTCCACTGTTTAGGCACATCAGGGGCTCTCCAAACGGGACATGGCATCTGATCTCAATTCCAGACAATTCTGCGTTGAAAAAGTAAAACAGTGCTCCTTCCCTTCAGAGCTCTCCCGTGTGCCCAAACAGGGGTTTACCCCAACATATGGGGTATCGGCGTACTCAGGACAAATTGGACAACATCTTTTGGGGTCCAATTTCTCCTGTTACCCTTGAGAAAATACAAAACTGGGGGCTAAAAAATAAGTTTTGTGGGAAAAAAAAAGATTTGTTATTTTCACGGCTCTGCGTTATAAACTGTAGTGAAACACTTGGGGGTTCAAAGTTCTCACAACACATCTAGATAAGTTCCTTGGGAGGTCTAGTTTCCAATTTGGGGTCACTTGTGGGGGGTTTCTACTGTTTGGGTACATCAGGGGCTCTGCAAATGCAACGTGACGCCTGCAGACCAATCCATTTAAGTCTGCATTCCAAATGGCGCTCCTTCCCTTCCGAGCTCTGTCATGCGCCCAAACAGTGGTTCCCCCCCACCATATGGGGTATCAGCGTACTCAGGACAAATTGGACAACAACTTTTGGGGTCCAATTTATTATGTTACCCTTGTAAAAATACAAAGCTGGGGGCTAAAATATCATTTCTGTGAAAAAAGAGGAATTTTTATTTTCACGGCTCTGCGTTATAAACTGTAGTGAAACACTTGGGGGTTCAAAGCTCTCAAAACACATCTATATAAGTTCCTTCGGGGGTCTACTTTCCAAAATGGTGTCACTTGTGGGGTTTTTTAATGTTTAGGCACATCAGGGGCTCTCCAAACACATCATGGCATCCCATCTTAATTCCAGTCAATTTTGCATTGAAAAGGAAAATAGCGCTCCTTCTCTTCCGAGCTCTGCTATGCGCCCAAACAGTGGTTTACCCCCACATATGGGGTATTGTCGTACTCAGGACAAATTGCACAACTTTTGTGGTCTAATTTCTTTTCATACCTTTTGGAAAATAAATAAATGGGGGCGAAAATATCATTTTTGTGAAAAAATATGATTTTTTATTTTTACGGCTCTGCATTATAAACTTCTGTGAAGCACTTGTTGGGTCAAAGTGCTCAACACACATCTAGATAAGTTCCTTAAGGGGTCTACTTTCCAAAATGGTGTCACTTGTGGGGGGTTTCAATGTTTAGGCACATCAGGGGCTCTCCAAACGCAACATGGCGTCCCATCTCAATTCCAGTCAATTTTGCATTGAAAAGTCAAATGGCGCTCCTTCCCTTCCGAGCTCTGCCATGCGCCCAAACAATGGTTTACACCCACATATTGGGTGTCGTCGTACTCAGGACAAATTGCACAACAACTTTTGTGGTCTAATTTTTTCTCTTACCCTTGGGAAAATAAAAAAATGGGGGCGAAAAGATCATTTTTGTGAAAAAATATGATTTTTTATTTTTACGGCTCTGCATTATAAACTTCTGTGAAGCACTTGTTGGGTCAAAGTGCTCACCACACATCTAGATAAGTTCCTTAGGGGGTCTACTTTCCAAAATGGTGTCACTTGTGGGGGGTTTCAATGTTTAGGCACATCAGGGGCTCTCCAAATGCAACATGGCGTCCCATGTCAATTCCAGTCAATTTTGCATTGAAAAGTAAAATGGCGCTCATTCCTTCCGAGCTCTGCCATGCGCCCAAACAGTGGTTTACCCCCACATATGGGGTATCAGCGTACTCAGGACAAATTGTACAACAACCTTTGGGGTCCATTTTCTCCTGTTACCCTTGGTAAAATAAAACAAATTGGAGCTGAAATAAATTTTGTGTGAAAAAAAGTTAAATGTTCATTTTTATTTAAACATTCCAAAAATTCCTGTGAAACACCTGAAGGGTTAATAAATTTCTTGAATGTGGTTTTGAGCACCTTGAGGGGTGCAGTTTTTAGAATGGTGTCACATTTGGGTATTTTCTATCATATAGACCCCTCAAAATGACTTCAAATGAGATGTGGTCCCTAAAAAAAATGGTGCTGTAAAAATGAGAAATTTCTGGTCAACTTTTAACCCTTATAACTCCCTAACAAATAAAAATTTGGTTCCAAAATTGTGCTGATGTAAAGTAGACATGTGGGAAATGTTACTTATTAAGTATTTTGCATGGCATATGTCTGTGATTTAAGGGCATAAAAATTCAAATTTGAAAAATTGCGAAATTTTCAAAATTTTCACCAAATATCCGTTTTTTTCACAAATAAACGCAAGTTATATCGAAGAAATTTTACCACTATCATGAAGTACAATATGTCACGAGAAAACTATGTCAGAATCGCCAAAATCCGTTGAAGCGTTCCAGAGTTATAACCTCATAAAGGGACAGTGGTCAGAATTGTAAAAATAGGCCTGGTCATTAACGTGCAAACCACCCTTGGGGGTGAAGGGGTTAATGACATACCAAAAGGGGGAGATTTAACTCTAGTCCTAGTCCTTAAATTATGATTACGTGCTGTCTGAATTTTGTTTTGTTAATTAATAAAATAGACAGAATTTTTATAATTAAATCCTGCGAGTGATACATCAATATATATAAGGTAATAATAATAATTTTTATTTCTATAGCACCAACATATTCCACAGCAGTTTACATTTCAGAGGGTACTTGTACAAACAATAAAGACATAACAGAGTCAAAACATAATTCAACAGATACCAAGAGGAGTTGAAGACAGTTATCTTTCCATTTACATTTCCGTAAAAAAAGTGTTGAAATTGAAAAAGCTAAGTGATGACATAATCGGTGACTTCTTATCATGACTCTGTTGCTGGGTATCACAGGATCAGGGGCTTCTTCCCTGTCCCTAATGCTAGGGGTGCCCTAGCTCACCCTGTTCCCCAGATTACTTCTGATGGTGAAGATCCCGGGGCCATGTACCTTGCCTTAGCTCTTGAAAATACCCTCAGTCTGTACCCCTCCCCCTCCCAGAGAAGAGGGGAGTAGTAGTATACTGTAATACACCAACCATACTAACAAGGTAATACAAACAGAGATAAAAGAAAATACCAGTCATACAAATATACACAAACAAACAACACAGGTAAAAATCGGGGAGTGGAGGATGGGGAAAAAAACAAGTAGGAGAACAAGGGGATTAGAACTCACCCAAAACCTTGCAGCAGTCTCGCTTAAATCCACCAAATGCTTTCTCAAACAACAACCACAAACCACAATCTCCAACCAAGCAGCATAAGCTAACTCTGACAATGAGTACTAGCCAGGGCCCAGATTATATAGGAGATGAGAGTGGCTAGCAGTGAACAGCTGAGAGCCTTAATGCAGGAAAGCTTCCAAGAGCTTTTAAATGAACAATTAACCCCTGCACTGCTAAAAGAAACCTGCACCATTTAATATGAAGGTGAAGGGCTTCTAATCAGTGCAGGAGTAGGAGAAATCAGACACTACAGTCTTCTGGCTCCCCTCTGTTGTGGTAAACCTGTGACACTTCTGATTTTGATTCACCATCCCTAAATCTTCCTAAAGTTGGGTCTGTTTACACAGACTGACCAACGGCATGATATAGCCGCTGATTGGTAAACTTTTACCGGTCATTTGAATGCCTGTTTAAACAGGCAGACCAAAGCAAATGATGTGCACAGATCAGGTACCCATAGTTCAGAGCGGTACGAGTCCTGTTTACATATGATGATGCACCTATGAGAACAGTAATTTTCTATGCACATAAAAGATCATTTCACCCACTGATTGAGCATTTTGCTTGTTCATCGGGCTATCAGCAGCCTGTTTACACTCTTGTTCAGGATTATCAGGCAGCATAAGTTAACCTTTATACTTCAGGTTTAACAGAGAGCTGTAAAGTAATTCTCTTACCACTGTGATAGTGGTGCATAAAGATGAAAGTTATAGACACTGGACAGGAAACTGTTTAAATAGAGTGACTTTAAAAAAAATTCTAACAAACGCAAATTATCCATTTTTCTTAACCCTCCGTTTCATGTGGGCTCTGGCGGTAAGCCCTCATCTTTCCCGGTACATTACAGCTGTTTTGAACAGCTGACATATGCCTGGCACAGCCATGGGTGGAATTGCGATCCACCCGCGGCTGTTAACCCGTTAAATGACCCTGTCAAGTGCTGACAGTAGCATTTATCTCGCAATTCCGGCCATCGGGCGGGAAATCCTCCCATCGGGCTAGAAATCCGCCCACCGGTGACCCCATCACGTGATCGCGGGTCACCGGTTCGTTGGCATGACAACCAGAGGTTTCCCGGAAACCTCTATTGATGTCACTGTCATATTACTGTGAGCGCCACCCAGTGGTTGGCGCTCATAGCAAGTAATTCTACTATATAGAGGCGATCTGATCATGTAGCAGAGCCTATCGGGTTGTGGCAGCTTCTAGTCTCCCATGGAGACTACTGAAACATGCCAAAAGTTTAAAAAAAAAAAGTTTTAAAAAATTAAAAAAATGTAACAATATATAAGTTCAAATCACTCCCCTTTCACCCCATTCAAAATAACACAATAAAAATAAAATCAAACATATACATATTTGGCATCGCAGTGCTCAGAATCGCCCAATCTATCAATAAAAAAAGGATTAACCTGATGGCTAAATGGTGTAGTGAGAAAAAAAGTAAAAATGCCAGAATTATTATTTTTTTGTCGCCACGATATTGCATTGAAATGCAATAACGGGCGATCAAAGGATCATATCTGCACCAAAATGGCATGATTCAAAATGTCAGTTCGCCACGCAAAAAATAAGCCCTCACCCAGCCCGAGATCATGAAAAATGGAGATGCTACAGGTATCAGAAAATGGCACAATTTTTTTTTTTTTTTAGCAAACATTGACATTTTTTTTTCACCAATTAGATAGAAAAGAACCTTAACATGTTTGGTGTCTATGAACTCGTAATGATCTGGAAAATCATAATCACAGGTTAGTTTTAGCATTTAGTGAACCTAGTAAAAAGCCAAACAAAAAAACAAGTGTGGGATTACACTTTTTTTGGAAATTCACCGAACTTTGAATCCTGTTTTGTAGTATAAGACATGGTAAAACCAATAGTGTCATTAAAATGTACAACTTGTCCCATAAAAAAACAAGCCCTCACATGACCATATTAATGGAAAAATAAAAAAGTTATGGCTCTGGGAAGAAGGGAAGTAAAAAATGAAAAAAAAAAAAAAAAAAAAAAGCTCCTGGGGTTAAGGTGTTAAAATATGCCAGATTTAAGATTACACCATCCACCACCATGTTTCCTTGTAAATAAGACAGGGTTTATAGCTATGAAATATGAGTTAGGGCTTATTTTCAGAGGATTTCTTATTTTATTTCCATGAACAACAATCCACATTCATTCTTGAACAAAAAAAAAATCAACATTTATTCAAGAATAATGATGTCATCATACACACAAACATGCACTGCGCATATGCATGTATATACACATGCACACACTGCACATATGGTACATGCCCTAGTTACTCTAGACTCCAGCTGTTAAAGGACCTTTGGTAACATCATGGTTACATGACCATGATGTCACCAAAGGTCCTTAAGCAATTTTAACTTGGAATAGAAACATTGTGTACCCTTAGAGCAGTGTTCCCCAACTCCGGTCCTCAAGAGCCACCAACAGGTCATGTTTTCAGGATTTCCTTAGTATTGCACAGGTGACTGAATGCTTGCCTGTCCAGGTGATGCAATTATCACCTATGGAATACTAAGGAAATCCTGAAAACATGACCTGTTGGTGGCTCTTGAGGACCAGAGTTGGGGACCACTGCCTTAGAGAGTGGGAGCCCTGAGAAATTGCCCAGTTTATGCCTCTTCCCCTTAATGCTGGCCCTGCACACCTGCCTGACTCCTCTTCCTTTTCGCTAGACTCCAGCAGTTAAAGGCCTTTGGTGACATCATGGTCACATGACCATGATGACATCAAAGGTCCATAAGCAGTCTCAACCTTGGAACAGAAAAAGAATGGTGCCCTGTGCAATTGCCCAATTACCAACTCCCTAATGCCGTCCCTGACTGTAACTAGGTCTTATTTTTGGATTAGAGCTTATATTTCTAACATACTCCAAAAATTTTGTAAAGTCATGCTAAGCCTTATTTTTGTGGTACGTCTTATTTTCAGGGAAACATGATAGTATACTTTGCACCAAAAATTTTAACAGTAAGTTCAACATTTTTTGGCTCACAACGTTACACGTTAAGTAATGCTATTATTATTGAGGTTTAGCAAAACCCCTGACTGACAAGGCATAGTGTCTAAAACTTATAATAAATATGTAATGAAACAATTTTTTTTGTGTAAAATGAACCAGATTTCGCTTGATAGATCTCCTCCAATGTGTTTTTTATATTGTCTTTTAGCAACCTTGAGTTGTACAATGGTTGATTGTGCGACTTGATTACTGTTCGCAGTATCTAATAGGTGAACTAACAAACTCCATGAAAATGTTGTTCTTGGTGGGACTTGAACCCAGGATCCCAGGTCTGTATGGCAACAGTGAGAATTGTAATGTTAAGAAAAAGTTTCTGTATTTCTTTTTGTATATTGTTCATTTTACAATAAAAGTCACTAGTTTATATAAAGATAATTTATTCTACATGTGATTTGATGCAAACCCATGTTCCCACGACTGCCTGAAGAACACAAGATCTTATGATGTCGTTAGCAATATGCCTGAAGAACACAAGATCTTATGATGTCGTTAGCAATATGCCTGAAGAACACAAGATCTTATGATGTCGTTAGCAATATGCCTGAAGAACACAAGATCTTATGATGTCATCAGCAATATGCCTGAAGAACACAAGATCTTATGATGTCATTAGCAATATGCCTGAAGAACACAAGATCTTGTGATGTTGTTAGCAATATGCCTGAAGAACACAAGATCTTATGATGTCGTTAGCAATATGCCTGAAGAACACAAGATCTTATAATGTTATTTACAAACTGCAAATTGTTTCCTTCTGTTTGTATAAGATGCTAAGAGCTGGTGTAGAGGTCGTCACTCCAGTGATACAGGATTAAGCAATGGATTCCAGTTGCAATAAATATCATCATGAAGATGGCTTTGACTCCAGAGAATGTTTAGAGAATTATTTTTCAGATAAAGATGCTAAGGTCTTTGAAGATGATGCCTTGGTTGTTCCCATTGAAAATCTTACAAAAAATTTCTCGGAGGGTAAGTATTGCTTTATTTTTTCATACTTTTAATATTGAAGAATTTTTATCTTTAAAAACTTTGATAGTTTCTTATCATGAAGATACCATTGTTCCCACCCCGATGGTGGTCTACTAACCTGCTACTCATGAGGTGAGGAAAAGGGGAAAAAACGTTTTATAAACTTTTACTTCGAACCTAAAATTAATTGATTGTAAACAAATGTAAATAAATACTGGAGATGAGCAACTTGGTTCTAAACAAATCAAATTTGCTTTTAATGAATCTGAATTTTTGGAGGATTTTATTTGAATGAATCCAGCAAAATGGCAAAAGCCAAATGAATTGGAGAATGGAATATAGACTAGAGTTCTCGGTAGCAGCCACTAATCTTTCTATAGTTTTGCCCTGGTAGATGATCAATATGTGAATCCCAGACAACCCCTTAGTGACAGAGCCAATTTGGTACTTAATGACCGAACCAATTTTTACAAGTCTGACCACTGTCACTTTATGAGGTTATAACTCTGGAACGCTTTAACGGATCCCGCTGATTCTGTTTTTTCGTGACATGTTGTACTTCATGATAGTGGTAACATTTGTTCGATATTACTTGCGATTATTTAAGAAAAAAACAGAAATATGGTGAAAAATTTTACAATTTCACAATTTTCAAACTTTGAATTTTTATGCCCTTAAATCAGAGAGATATGTCACACAAAATAGTTAATAAATGACATTTCCCACATGTCTACTTTACATCAGCACAACATTGTTTGGAAACAACATTTTTTTTATTAGGAAATTATAAGGGTTAAAAGTTGACCAGCAAATTCTCATTTTTACAACAAAATTTACAAAACCATTTTTTTTAGGGACCATCTCATATTTAAAGTCACTTTGAGGGGTGTACATGACAGAAAATACCCAAAGTCCTGGATGGTCTGTTGCCAAAATTTCCTAAAGTGGCAACATTGTATTTTTTACCTAAAATACATAAGGATAAGGTAAATCCCCCTGGACGTCCAATAGTCTCTGGCATAGGAGGGCTGAGTGACAATATATGTAAATTTATTGACTTTTATCTTAAACCTTTGGTGGAAACTCTCCCCTCCTATGTCAGAGACACAACAGATGTTCTCACCAAGATCGATGGGGTTTCAATCGATGAAAATATGTTATTAGTGACCATTGACATCGAGTCACTATATACTTCAATAAGACATTCTGATGGGTTAAGAGCAGCCCGATTTTTCCTTGAGACGGCCAACTGGGATGGTCATTTATCTGATTTTATTTTGGATCTTTTAGAATTTGTTTTGACACATAATTTTTTTGTTTTCAAAGATCGTTTTTTTCTGCAGATACAGGGTACCGCAATGGGCGCGGCCTGTGCCCCAGCGTATGCAAACCTGTTTCTCGGCCTTTGGGAGAGGCAGGTTTTCCAGGGCGATGGGGCACAGGCCGCTGACCCAGTGATGGGCTGGTTTCGTTACATTGATGATGTATTGATGATTTGGGAGGGTGACGAGACCAGCCTATCTAATTTCATGCGGTACCTTAATACTAACTCTTTTAATTTGAAATTTACTTATAATTTTCACAAAAAACAAATTGATTTTTTGGATATTAGCTTGTTTGTCGGGGAGGATGGGAGGATAGAAACGGATCTATATAGAAAAGATACTTCCGTAAATGCACTCCTACATGCCTCCTCGGCACACAGCTATTCTACGATTAAAGCCATCCCAGTTGGCCAGTATCTTAGGAACAAGCGGATTTGCTCGACCATGACACGGTTTGAGAAACAATCCACGATCTTGGCAGAGAGATTTAAGTCCAGGGGATATAGTGCTCGTAGTATAAAAGCTGGATACAAACGTGCCCGTAATTTGGATAGAAGCGAGCTTTTGAAGCCATCCAGGAAGGGGGATAAAAAAAGTGATTATGAGATTAGCTATATCTCTACGTCCAACTGTCAGTGGAGTCGGATCCATGAAATTCTAAAAAAACATTGGCCAGTGCTGCTCACGGACTCAATCCTGGCAGCCCATATACCTAGGACACCACGCATGACACAGAGGAGGAGCAAGAACTTACGCGATCATCTAGTAAGAAGCCATTATGTGGCAAAGGAGAAAAGGTTATTTAATTCTAGTGGCCCAAGGAATGGGTGTTCCCCCTGTGGTTCATGCGTATCCTGTCCTAATATTTTAAGATGTGATACTTTTACGACATCTGATGGGAGTAGGGAATTCAAAATTCGTGATCGTATTTCATGTGGGACATCATACGTGATCTATTATGCCACATGTCCCTGCTCCCTGATATATGTGGGATTGACATCTAGGGAGTTCAGGATTAGGGTCCGTGAGCATGTACGTGATATTACGGCTGTCAAGGAGGAAGTGGATATATCCAATTTAAAAACATTACCTAAACATTTTAGGGAATTCCATGGATCCGATCCTAGGGGCCTAAAGGTGAGGGGTATTGACTGCATTCACGGTGGGGTGAGAGGTGGGAACACAGGTATCCCTGTGTGGCCTATTAATAAAAAACAACAACATAATTACGTTCCTCCATCATGTTCTCATACACTTTATGCAGTTAATAGCCTCTGTGTCTGTACTGTTACATACTTAGGCAGTTAACTGGTTCATGCAGCTTTACATGAACACCCGAGCCTTACACTATGGCTGGTCCAAATAACTAAAGCAATTGTTACCATCCACCTCTTGTGTCTCCCCTTTTCCTCATAGATTGTAAGCTTGCGAGCAGCAGGGCCCTCATTCCTCCTGGTATCTGGTTTGAACTGTGATTTCTGTTATGCTGTAATGTCTGTTGTCTGTATAAGTCCCCTCTATAAGTTGTAAAGCGCTGCGGAATATGTTGGCGCTATATAAATAAAATTATTATTATTATTATTATTATTATTAACCTTAAGCAGATCCTTGCCCAGCGTGAGTGCAGGTGGATTACAATCCTGGATACCCTATCACCAAGAGGGCTAAATGAAAAATTGACGTTTGCACCTTTTCTGTGATTATTTTGGCCGGGACCTTTGTATGTCCTGTTCCTCACACAGTCTATGAAGGTTCAAGATATGTATCTATGATATTTAGATAGAGAAAATAGTTGCTACTTACCTGTTGCTTGAGATTTTAACTTTTGTCTTGTTTGTCCTTTTTAGTGTATTCTTTTGTCTTGAGCATATATGGGACATAGAAAGCTGCCCGTCTCTTTTGAAGAATTCTGTTTGGGAGGAGAAAAAGAACACATCGCCAGCTTATGGAGAGAAATGTCTTTGTGGGGTGTCGATATATTAATTATTATGGGTAGCAATAGAGAGTTCTTTAGTGCTTTTATGCACCAGTCACCTTAATAGGTTGTACTCAATTTTTAGGCTTGGGTACACTTATATATTTTTTATTCGTATTATTGCACTTTAAATTGTCCCTCTGTGGACCTTTTTATAATATATATGATCGTTGTATTAAACACTAATTGTTTCACATCATATTTTTCAATTCACAATATTTATGTTTTCTTCACTTTAGTATTTTTCACTATTTTCAATGGTAATTTTTGTCACAGATGTAAGTGTCGGTTATTCACTGATTTACTTGAGATAGAGAATGTGGATAACTGTATCATTCACTACATATTTAATATCACGTTCACACTTTGAGACTCTCGGTTACCTAATTAATATTTACTGGTAATACATGAGTGCATTATATTCTAACTATACTAAAATGTATTTTTACAGACATTACGTCATGACGATTTATTTATTTTTTTTTTTTTTTTTGGATTTAGGAAGGGGAATAGTGATCCCTTATTGTGTATCTACTAATATTTATATATTCTGGGATTCTCTTCTCTTTTCTTTATCTAAATATTGTGCATATGCACCATGTTCCATTATATATAGTATACCCTTATTAGGTGTATCTAGTAATATTTATATGTTCTGGGACTCCTTTTTCTGCTTTTTAGCCAAACATTGTGCATATGCACAGTGTCTTATCTTATATAATATACCTTTATTAGGTGACAAAGTGTACGCGTATTGTAGTTCATCTTTTACTTATATAAGTCATTCATGGTGTGATTACACCTGTATATTTAGAATGGGGACCGATGTTTTTATGTTGCGCACTTACCAATATGTATATATTCCGGGACTTCACTTTCCCCCTATATCTTTTCTCTCTCACGCAATAGCTGCTGATAGTGCGCCTGCGCACCGCGTCTCACCTAGCACGGCATCTACTAGGCGACAGTATACACAGTGCGCATGCCTCTGACGTCATCGGGTGTACTTTCACCCGCATGCGCACTGTGAGATGACGCCGATGGGAGGTGGCCGGTCACACCTGTGTGAGAACGCGGGCGCATGCGCCGTTTACTAATCAGCAGGCTATATGGATATAAAAGGTCGGGTAGTTGCAGGACTAAGTTCACATATCCCCTTTGAGAAAGCCATCAAACGCGAAACGCGCGTCAGGGGGCTACAGGGCGGACCACTGCACTCTCTGAGACCTACAATGGGTAAGCATTGATGTCAGCGATATATATTACATATTATTAAGATCTGGGTGGTGTCTCTTTTTGTACTGTTGAGATAAGAGCTGGATTCTGTCTGTATTTAAGCACCAGCAATAATGGAATCCCCCCTTATACTATATACTGACAAATGCTATACCAAGTCTTACATATGCTAGCAGTGTTCCTTCCTTTGAGTGCTCAACTGTTGTTCCTCTAGATATTTGTTTTCTGTATGTTATTACAATAAATGTTTAATAAAAATTATTTCTTTAAGTAGACGTGTTGGTGATATTTGTACTCTTTCTCTTCTGTGGAAAAATTTATTCAAGAATAATGATGTCATCATACACACAAACATGCACTGCGCATATGCATGTATATACACATGCACACACTGCACATATGGTACATGCCCTAGTTACTCTAGACTCCAGCTGTTAAAGGACCTTTGGTAACATCATGGTTACATGACCGTGATGTCACCAAAGGTCCTTAAGCAGTTTTAACTTGGAATAGAAACATTGTGTACCCTTAGAGCAGTGTTCCCCAACTCCGGTCCTCAAGAGCCACCAACAGGTCATGTTTTCAGGATTTCCTTAGTATTGCACAGGTGACTGACTGCTTGCCTGTCCAGGTGATGCAATTATCACCTATGGAATACTAAGGAAATCCTGAAAACATGACCTGTTGGTGGCTCTTGAGGACCAGAGTTGGGGACCACTGCCTTAGAGAGTGGGAGCCCTGAGAAATTGCCCAGTTTATGCCTCTTCCCCTTAATGCTGGCCCTGCACACCTGCCTGACTCCTCTTCCTTTTCGCTAGACTCCAGCAGTTAAAGGCCTTTGGTGACATCATGGTCACATGACCATGATGACATCAAAGGTCCATAAGCAGTCTCAACCTTGGAACAGAAAAAGAATGGTGCCCTGTGCAATTGCCCAATTACCAACTCCCTAATGCCGTCCCTGACTGTAACTAGGTCTTATTTTTGGATTAGAGCTTATATTTCTAACATACTCCAAAAATTTTGTAAAGTCATGCTAAGCCTTATTTTTGTGGTACGTCTTATTTTCAGGGAAACATGATAGTATACTTTGCACCAAAAATTTTAACAGTAAGTTCAACATTTTTTGGCTCACAACGTTACACGTTAAGTAATGCTATTATTATTGAGGTTTAGCAAAACCCCTGACTGACAAGGCATAGTGTCTAAAACTTATAATAAATATGTAATGAAACAATTTTTTTGTGTAAAATGAACCAGATTTCGCTTGATAGATCTCCTCCAATGTGTTTTTTATATTGTCTTTTAGCAACCTTGAGTTGTACAATGGTTGATTGTGCGACTTGATTACTGCTCGCAGTATCTAATAGGTGAACTAACAAACTCCATGAAAATGTTGTTCTTGGTGGGACTTGAACCCAGGATCCAAGGTCTGTATGGCAATAGTGAGAATTGTAATGTTAAGAAAAAGTTTCTGTATTTCTTTTTGTATATTGTTCATTTTACAATAAAAGTCACTAGTTTATATAAAGATAATTTATTCTACATGTGATTTGATGCAAACCCATGTTCCCACGACTGCCTGAAGAACACAAGATCTTATGATGTCGTTAGCAATATGCCTGAAGAACACAAGATCTTATGATGTCGTTAGCAATATGCCTGAAGAACACAAGATCTTATGATGTCGTTAGCAATATGCCTGAAGAACACAAGATCTTATGATGTCATCAGCAATATGCCTGAAGAACACAAGATCTTATGATGTCATTAGCAATATGCCTGAAGAACACAAGATCTTATGATGTTGTTAGCAATATGCCTGAAGAACACAAGATCTTATGATGTCGTTAGCAATATGCCTGAAGAACACAAGATCTTATAATGTTATTTACAAACTGCAAATTGTTTCCTTCTGTTTGTATAAGATGCTAAGAGCTGGTGTAGAGGTCGTCACTCCAGTGATACAGGATTAAGCAATGGATTCCAGTTGCAATAAATATCATCATGAAGATGGCTTTGACTCCAGAGAATGTTTAGAGAATTATTTTTCAGATAAAGATGCTAAGGTCTTTGAAGATGATGCCTTGGTTGTTCCCATTGAAAATCTTACAAAAAATTTCTCGGAGGGTAAGTATTGCTTTATTTTTTCATACTTTTAATATTGAAGAATTTTTATCTTTAAAAACTTTGATAGTTTCTTATCATGAAGATACCATTGTTCCCACCCCGATGGTGGTCTACTAACCTGCTACTCATGAGGTGAGGAAAAGGGGAAAAAACTTTTTATAAACTTTTACTTCGAACCTAAAATTAATTGATTGTAAACAAATGTAAATAAATACTGGAGATGAGCAACTTGGTTCTAAACAAATCAAATTTGCTTTTAATGAATCTGAATTTTTGGAGGATTTTATTTGAATGAATCCAGCAAAATGGCAAAAGCCAAATGAATTGGAGAATGGAATATAGACTAGAGTTCTCGGTAGCAGCCACTAATCTTTCTATAGTTTTGCCCTGGTAGATGATCAATATGTGAATCCCAGACAACCCCTTAGTGACAGAGCCAATTTGGTACTTAATGACCGAACCAATTTTTACAAGTCTGACCACTGTCACTTTATGAGGTTATAACTCTGGAACGCTTTAACGGATCCCGCTGATTCTGTTTTTTCGTGACATGTTGTACTTCATGATAGTGGTAACATTTGTTCGATATTACTTGCGATTATTTAAGAAAAAAACAGAAATATGGTGAAAAATTTTACAATTTCACAATTTTCAAACTTTGAATTTTTATGCCCTTAAATCAGAGAGATATGTCACACAAAATAGTTAATAAATGACATTTCCCACATGTCTACTTTACATCAGCACAACATTGTTTGGAAACAACATTTTTTTTATTAGGAAATTATAAGGGTTAAAAGTTGACCAGCAAATTCTCATTTTTACAACAAAATTTACAAAACCATTTTTTTTAGGGACCATCTCATATTTAAAGTCACTTTGAGGGGTGTACATGACAGAAAATACCCAAACTTGATACCATACTAAAAACTACACCCTTCGAGGTGCTCAAAACCACATTCAAGAAGTTTATTAACCCTTTACGTGCTTCACATAAACTGAAAAATGTGGAAGGAAAAAATGAACATTTAACTTACTTTTGCAAACATTTCACTTCAGAACCAATTTTTTTTTCCCAAGTGTAAAAAGAGAAAATGAACCACAATATTTTTCGTGCAATATCTCCTGAATATGCCGATACCCCATATGTGGGGGTAAACCACTGTTTGGGCGCACGGCAGGGCTTGGAAGAGGAGGAGCACCGTTTGACTTTTTCAATGCAGAATTGGCTGGAATTGAGATCGGATGCCATGTCGCGTTTGGAGAGCCCCTGATGTGCCTAAACAGTGGAAACTCCCAAGTGACACCATTTTGGAAACTAGACCCCTTAAGGAACTTATCTAGATGTGTGGTGAGCATTTTGAACCCCCAAGTGCTTCACAGAAGTTTATAACGTAGAGCCGTGAAAATAAAAAAAATCACATTTTTTTACACAAAAATGATCTTTTCGCCCACAAATTCTTATTTTCGCAAGGGTAATAGGAGAAATTAGACCACGAAAGTTGTTCTGCAATTTCTCCTGAGTATGTCGATACCCCATATGTGGGGGTAAACCGCTGTTTGGGTGCACGGCAGAGCTTGGAAGAGAAGGAGTTCCGTTTTACTTTTTCAATGCAGAATTGGCTGGAATTGAGATCGGACGCCATGTCGCGTTTGGAGAGCCCCTGATATGCCTAAACAGTAGAAACCCCCCACAAATGACACCATTTTGGAAACTAGACCCTTTAAGGAACTTGTCTAGATGTGTGGTGAGCACTTTAAACCCCCAGGTGCTTCACAGAAGTTTATAACGTAGAGCCGTGAAAATAAAAAATCAAATGTTTTCTACAAAAATGATGTTTTCGCCCCAAAATTTTTATTTTCACAAGGGTAACAGGAGAAATTAGACCACGAAAGTTGTTGTGCAAGAGAAGGAGTTCCGTTTGACTTTTTCAATGCAGAATTGGCTGGAATTGAGATCGGACGCCATGTCGCGTTTGGAGAGCCCCTGATGTGCCAAAACAGTGGAAACTTCCCACAAGTGACACCATTTTGGAAAATAGACCCATTAAGGAACTTATCTAGATTTGTGGTGGGCACTTTGAACCCCCAAGTGTTTACCAGAAATTAAAAATAAAAAATCCTTTTTTTTTTTCCTCAAAAATGATTTTTTAGCCCTCAATTTTTTATTTTCTCAAGGGTAAATGAAATTATCTTTAACAACCAGTTTTGTATTTTCCCAAGGGTAAAAGGAGAAATTGGTCCCCAAAAGCTGTTGTCCAATTTGTCCTGAGTACGCTTATACTCCATATGTAGGGGGAACCACTGTTTGGGCGCGTGGCAGAGCTCGGAAGGGAAGGAGCGCCATTTGGAATGCAGACTTAGATGGACTGGTCTGCAGGCGTCACGTTGCATTTGCAGAGCCCCTGATGTACCTAAACAGTAGAAACCCCCACAAGTGACCCCATATTGGAACCTAGACCCCCCCAAGGAACTTATCTAGATGTGTTGTGAGAACTTTGAACCCCCAAGTATTTCACTACAGTTTATAACGCAGAGCCGTGAAAATAAAAAATATTTTTATTCCTACAAAAATGTTTTTTTAGCCACCTCAATTTTTATTTTCCCAAGGGTAACAAGAGAAATTGGACCCCAGAAGTCGTTGTCCAATTTGTCCTGAGTACGCTGATACCTGATATGTTGGGGTAAACCCCTGTTTGGGCGCACGGGAGAGCTCGGAAAGGGAAGGAGCACTGTTTTACTTTTTCAACGCAGAATTGACTGGAATTGAGATCGGATGCCATGTCGCGTTTGGAGAGCCCTGATGTGCTTAAACAGTGGAAACCCCCAATTCTAACTGAAACCCTAACCCAAACACACCCCTAACCCTAATCCCAACCACACCCCTAACCCCAACTCCAACACACCCCTAACTCTAATCCCAACCATAACCCTAACCGCACCCCTAACCCTGACACACCCCTAACCCTAACCCTAGCCCTGTCCCTAACCCTAGCACTAATCCTAGCCCTAACCCTAACCCTAACCCTAGCCCTAACCCTAACCCTAGCCCTAACCCTAATCCTAGCCCTAACCCTAATGGGAAAATGGAAATAAATACATTTTTTAAAAAATTTTATTTTCCCTAACTAAGGGGGTGATGAAGGGGGGTTTGATTTACTTTTATGGTGGTTTTTTTAGCGGATTTTTATGATTGGCAGCCGTCACACACTAAAAGACGCTTTTTAATCGCAAAAAATATTTTTTTGCGTTACCACATTTTGAGAGCTATAATTTTTCCATAATTTAGTCCAGAGAGTTATATGGGGTCTTGTTTTTTGCGGGACGAGTTGACGTTTTTATTGGTAACATTTTCGGGCATGTCACATTTTTTTATAGCTTTTTATTTTGATTTTTGTGAGGCAGTATGACCAAAAAACAGCTATTCATGAACTTCTTTTGGGGGCGGCGTTTATACCGTTCCGCGTTTGGTAAAAAGGATAAAGCAGTTTTATTCTTCGGGTCAGTACGATTACAGCAATACCTCATTTATATCATATTTTTATGTTTGGCGCTTTTATACGATAAAAACTATTAAAAAAATAATTATTTTTGCATCGCTTTATTCTGAGGACTATAACTTTTTTATTATTTCGATGATCATGCTATATGGCGGCTCGTTTTTTGCGGGACAAGATGATGTTTTCAGCGGTACCATGGTTATTTATATCTGTTTTTTTGATCGCGTGCTATTCCATTTTTTGTTCGGCGGTATGATAATAAAGCGTTGTTTTTTGCCTCGTTTTTTTTTTTTTTTTTTTACGGTGTTCACTGAAGAGGTTAACTATTGGGACAGTTTTATAGGATGGGTCGTTACGGACGCGGCGATAACTAAATATGTGTACTTTTATTTTTATTTTTTTATTTAGATAAAGGAATTTTTTTTTTTACACATGTAAATATTTTTTTGTTTTACTTTTTTTACTTTGCCGCAGGGGGGACATCACAGTAAAGTGACTGATCGCTGATCTGACACTTTGCTGTGCACTGTGTCAGATCAGCGATCACACAGGCACAGCAGGGAGGCTTCCCGGTGCCTGCTCTGAGCAGGCGCTTGGAAGCCACCTCCCTGCGGGACCCGGAAGTAGCTCCGCGGCAATTTTGGATCCGGGGCCTGCAGGGAGGAGAGGCTCGGTACAAGGTGAGCACATTGCCTTGTACCGAGGGTCTCAGGGAAGCCCCCTCCCTGCGCGATGCTTCCCTATGACCCCGGAATGCTGCGATCATGTTTGATCGCAGTGTGCCGGGGGTTAATGTGCTGGGGGCGGTCCATGATCGCTCCTGGCACATAGTGGCAGATGTCAGCTGCAATAGTCAGCTGACACCCGGCCGCGATCGGCTGCGCTTCCCTCGTGAGCGCGTCCGATCACTATGACGTATTATCCCGTCCCTGGGAATTAAGTCCCAGGTCACCTTGATGGGATAGTACGTCAAATGGGATTAAGGGGTTAAAGAAGTTGTCCACTACTATAACTTTTTTTTTTCAGAAATCTTGCTATTATGTGCCACTGAAAACATCCACTGTGTTTATTTTAGCAATATTACCTTTTTATCATGCTGTAGCAGCATATCTTTAGTGCTGGATCAAGCTCTCATGGGGTTAATCGACAACTTCCTTTCTCCTGACTTATTGTGCTCTAATACTACAAGTTCCATGATGCTTTGCACAGGCCTCTAAGGCGGAACCTAGCACATCCACTCCAAAACACACCCAAACCTTTCCCTCCTCTCCCTCAAAAAGATTTGTGATGTCATTTCAGTCCAACCTCCTCTTTTACACGTGTCCAATCCACACTCCATTACACAGATGGATAGATAGGTAGATAGATAGATGGAATTAGATAGATAGATAGATAGATAGATAGATAGATAGATAGATAGACAGATTGATATGGCATGGATGGATAGATACATACAGATATATCTATATATCTATGTCTATTTCCATATATATGTCCATATCCATGTTTCTAAACCCCTTCACCCCTGGAGCTTTTTTCGTTTTCGTTTATCGCTCCTCTTCTTTCAAGAGCCATAATTTTTCTGTCAATATGGCCATGTGAGGGCTTGTCTGTTGCAGAACAAGTTCTACTTTTGTACAACATCATTGGTTTTACCATGTCGTGTAACAGAAAATGTGAAAAAAATTCAAAGTGCGATGAAATTGCAAAAAAAGTGCAATCCCACACTTGTTTTTTGCTTGGCTTTTTTGCTAGGTTCACTAAATGCTAAGGCTGTGTATACACGTTGTGGATTTGATTGCAGATCCACAGCGTTTTTTGCCGCACGGAATTGCATCAAATCCGCAGTGTAGTGCACAACCAATGTAAGTCTATGGGAGCCGCAGACTTGTTGTGCACATGCTGCGGTAAAAGCCACACTGAAATGCAGCTTTTATTTCTGCAGCATGTCACTTCTTTTGTGCGGAACTGCAGCGTTTCTGAATCCATAGACTTGCATTGAGTCGAGCACATCAACGGCAAAACTGCAGATGTAAACAAGATCTGTGTTGTGAATTTGCTTTTTGCTCCCTCTAGTGGTTACTAGTTTTTTGACTCTGGTTTTTTCTGTCATTCCTTTTATCCGCACCTGGGTCGTTAGTTAGGGGTGTTGCTATATAAGCTCCCTGGACCTTCAGTTCAATGCCTGGCAACGTAGTTATCAGAGCTAGTCTGCTGTGCTCTTGTCTACTGATCCTGGTTCCAGTTATATCAGCTAAGTCTGCCTTTTGCTTTTTGCTATTTGTTTTGGTTTTGTATTTTTGTCCAGCTTGTTCCAAATCTGTATCCTGACCTTTGCTGGAAGCTCTAGGGGGCTGGTGTTCTCCCCCCGGACCGTTAGACGGTTCGGGGGTTCTTGAATTTCCAGTGTGGATTTTGATAGGGTTTTTGTTGACCATATAAGTTACCTTTCTTTATTCTGCTATCAGTAAGCGGGCCTCTCTGTGCTAAACCTGGTTCATTTCTGTGTTTGTCATTTCCTCTTACCTCACCGTTATTATTTGTGGGGGGCTTCTATCCAGCTTTGGGGTCCCCTTCTCTGGAGGCAAGAAAGGTCTTTTGTTTTCCTCTACTAGGGGTAGCTAGATTCTCCGGCTGGAGCGTGTCATCTAGAATCAACGTAGGAATGATCCCCGGCTACTTCTAGTGTTGGCGTTAGGAGTAGATATATGGTCAAACCAGTTACCACTGCCCTATGAGCTGGATTTTTGTATTCTGCAGACTTCCACGTACCTCTGAGACCCTCGCCATTGGGGTCATAACAGATCTGCAGTTTTGCAGCGGACGTGGGTCCGAGAATCGCTGCAGTTCGGGAGGAGGAAAGTGTGTGGGCAGTGACTGTGTGCGTGTATGTGTGTGCGGGACTGTTCAGGTGTGTGCGGGACTATACGGGTGTGTGCAGGGCTGTCAGTGTGTGTGCGGGACTGTTCGGGTATGTGCGGGGCTGTCAGGGTGTGTGCGGGTCTGTGCGGGGGGTCTTTGGGTGTGTGTGTGTGCAGGCATCATCCAATGGGACTACAAGTACGCAGCATTCAATCTGCAGCTAATCCGGATGTAATCCGGACAGTGGACGCGCACCCTACACTATCCATACATCTATCAATAGATATATCTATCCATAGATATATCTATCCAGATATATCTATAGATAGATATATGTATAGATACTGTAGATGTATGCATCTATAGATCCATCTATATGTAGATCTATCTATCCATCTCATCCATTTATCTATCTGTCTATCTGTGTGTAATGGAGTGTGGGTTGGCCAAATGTAAAAGAGGGTGTTGGACAATAATGACATCACAAATCTTTTTTTTTGTTGTTCAATAATACATCTTTATTTAGCATTCAAAAACGCATACAAAAAAGCATTAAAAAAGCAACAAAAACGCATAAAAACTGCGCAAAAAAACGCACCAAAAACTGCATCAAAAACGCATCAAAACTGCACCAAAAAATAAATCAAAACCGCGCAAAAACTGCACCAAAAAATGCATCAAAACTGCACAAAAATGCACCAAAAAACGCATCAAAACCTTGCAAAAAATGTGCAAAAACACATCAAGACTGCACCAAAAGCTGAATTAAAAACGCACAAAAACTGCACCAAAAAACGCATCAAAACCGCGCAAAAAAATACACCAAAAACTACATAAAACCTGCATAAAAAATGCATCAAAACCATGCAAAAAATGCGCAAAAACGCATCAAAACTGCACCAAAAGCTGAATCAAAAATGCATTAAAACTGCACCAAAAACTGAATCAAAACCGCACCAAAAACTACATCAAAACCGTGCAAAAACCGCACCAAAAAACGCATCAAAACCGCCAAAAAACTGCATCAAAAATGCATCAAAATTGCACCAAAAGCTGAATCAAAAACACATCAAAACTGCACCAAAAACTGAATCAAAACCGCACCAAAAACTACATCAAAACCGGCAAAAAACGCACCAAAATAGCGCATCAAAACCGTCAAAAAATGCATCAAATATGCATCAAAACTGCACCAAAAGCTGAATCAAAAACGCATCAAAACTGCACCAAAAACTGAATCAAAACCGCACAAAAACTGCACCAAAAAAAGCATCAAAACCGTGCAAAAAAAGCACCAAAAACTGCACCAAAAACTGCATCAAAACCGTGCAAAAAAATGCGCAAAAACACATCAAAACTGCACCAAAAGCTGAATCAAAAACGCATCAAAACTGCACCATAAACTGAATCAAAACCGCACAAAAAACTACATCAAAACCGCGCAAAAAAACGCACCAAAAAACACATCAAAATCGCACAAAAACTGCATAAAAATGCATCAAAACCATGCAAAAAACACGCAAAAACGCATAAAAAATGCAGCTGCATTTTCTGCCAGGAGATGCAAATTTTGTGCAGAAAATTCTGCACCCAAATCTGCAACGTGTGCACACAGCTTAAAACTGACCTGCCATTGTGATTCTCAAGGTGATTACGAGTTCATAGACACCAAACATGTCTAGGTTATTTTTTATCTAAGTAGTGAAAAAAAATTCCAAACTTTGCTAAAAAAAAAAAATAATAATAATTGCGCCATTTTCCAATACCCGTAGCGTCTATATTTTCTGAGATATCGGGTTGGATAAGGGCTTATTTTTTGTGTGCCGAGCTGACGTATTTAATGATACCACTTTTGTGCAGATACATTCTTTTGATCCGCCCTTTATTACATTTTAATGCAATGTCGCGTCGACAAAAAAAACATAATTTTTGCTTTTGATTTTTTTTCTCTCCACGCCGTTTAGCGATCAGGTTAATCCTTTTTTTTATTGAAAACAGCTGACATGTTGCGACTTTGAAGTGGGCTCACCGCCGGAGCCCACCTCAAAGCGGGGGATACTGCTAGCTGATGTACTATTCCATCAGCTGGCAGAAAGGGGTTAATGAACAATATGTTTCAGTTTAAAAAAAAATGAAAAAAAAAATTGCGTGGGCTCCCGCCCAATTTTCTGCGCCAGAGGCGGAAAGTTGACCGCCGGGGGGCCAATATTTGTAGCCTGGGAAGGGGTTAATACCCATGGCCCCTCCGAGGCTATGAATATCAGTCCGCAGCTGTCTGCATAGCCTTTACTGGCTAGTATACTAGGGGGACCCCCCTAAAAAATGACGTGGGGTCCCCCTATATTATATAGCCAGAAAGGCTATGCAGACAGCTGCGGGCTGATATTCATAGCCCAGAGAGGGGCCATGGATATTACCCCCCCCCCCGGCTACAAATACCAGCCCACAGCTGCTGTAAGATGTGCCAATTCCGGCACTTAACCCCTCTCTTCCTACTCCTGAGTAGCAGTGGGATATGGGGTAATTAGGGGTTAATGTCGCCTTGCTATTGTAAGGTGACATTAAGCCCGGTCAATAATGGAGAGGCGTCAATAAGACGCCTATCCATTATTAATCCTATAGAAGTGAAAGGGTTAAAAAAAATAGACACAGCCAGAAAAAAGTATTTTAATATTCTTAATTTAATCATACTTACCATACTCGATCGCCTGCAAAAAATTAAAAATAATAAACCGTATACTCACTTTCCGCTGTAGTTCAATTAATAACGAGTGTCCCATGACGATCTCCCCTATAGAACAGTGACATCGGGTGATGTCACTGCTCTCTAGGGCCTTCAGTGACACACTGACAGGATACAATGGCTCCTGCTGTGCATCACTGAGGTTACCTCAGTTCAGGGTCTCACTTTATGGCATTGCTGCGTGGGAACTTTCTCTCACAGCAGTGCCAGAAGTGAGACTAGGGACTATTTTCTCACAGAGGTGTAGGAATACATTGTGGGGAATACATTGTGGAAGGATACTTTCCATCATTGTATTCATGGAGCCCCTGGAGAGCGGTCGCATCAGCTGATGCTGATGCTCTCCACAGGAGATCTTTGTGGGACACTCGTTTTAATTGGATATCTGCGGATCAGGGAGTATAGTGTTTGTTTGTTATTTTAATATTTCTTTACAGGTGACACTGGCTTCGGGGATCAAAGTGACAAGTGATGGTGCGTATGTACTCTACACTATGTTCCAAATTATTATGCAAATGACATTTTTCTCGGATTTTCCTAAATCGTCAGTGCAAATGACAGTCAGTCTAATAAAAGTCATCACCCTTTAGAGTATACATCGAATTTCATTGAAGAAACCTCCCAGTGATAACAGTATAATCTCCAAAATGAATAAAAACTCAAAATGCACTGTTCCAAATTATTAGGCACAGTAGTATTTCTAAACATTTGATATGTTTTAAAGAACTGAAAATGCTCATTTGTGGAATTTGCAGCATTAGGAGGTCACATTCACTGAACAAAAAAGCTATTTAACTCCAAAACATCCTAACAGGCCAAGTTACATGTTAACATAGGAGCCCTTCATTGATATCACCTTCACAATTCTTGCCTCCATTGAACTTGTGAGTTTTTGGAGATTTTCTGCTTGTATTTCTTTACATGAAGTCAGAATAGCCTCCCACAGCTGCTGTTTTGATGTGAACTGCCTCCCACCCTCATAGATCTTTTGTTTGATGATACTCCAAAGGTTCTCTATAGGGTTGAGGTCAGGGGAAAATGGTGGCCACACCATGAGTTTATCTCCTTTTATGCCCATAGCAGCCAATTACTCAGAGGTATTCATTGTCATGCATGAAGATGATTTTGTTCCTGAAGGCACGTTTCTGCTTTTTAGACCATGGAAGAAAGTTGTCAGTCAGAATCTCTATTTACTGTGCTGAGGTCATATTCACACCTTCAGGAACCTTAAGGGGCCCTACCAGCTGGTTCCCCATGATTCCAGCCCAAAACATGACTCCTCCACCTCCTTGCTGACGTCGCAGCCTTGTCGGGACATGGTGGCCATCCACCAACCATCCACTACATCATCCATCTGGACCGTCCAGAGTTGCTCGACACTCATCAGTAAACAAGACTGTTTGAAAATTAGTTTTCATGTATGTCTGGGCCCACTGCAACCGTTTCTGCTTGCGAACACTGTTTAGGAGTGGCCGAATAGTAGGTTTATGCACCACAGCAAGCCTTTGAAGGATCCTACACCTTGAGGTTCGAGGGATTCCAGATGCACCAGCAGCTTCAAATAACTGTTTGCTGCTTTGTAATGGTATTTTGGCACCTGCTCTCTTAATCCAGTGAATTTGTCTGCCAGAAAACTTCCTCATTATGCCTTTATTTGCATGAACTCTGTCTGTGCTCTGTTTCAGTCACAAATCTCATCAGAGTATGATGATCACTCTTAAGTTTTCGTGAAATATCTCATTTTTTCATACCTTGTCCAAGGCATTGCACTATTTAACGCTTTTCAGGAGCAGAGAGATCCTTTTTATTTTCCATATTTCTTGAAACCTGTGACCTGCATAATAATGTGGAACATCATTTTTTAGTAGTTTTCCTTTAATTAGAATCACCTGGAAAACTAATTATCACATGTGTTTAAGATTGATTTCAGTGATTCATTGAGCCCTGAGACACAATACCATCCACGAGTTTATTTGAAAAACAAAACAATTAAATCTTTAAGACACTTTAATCCAATTTGCATAATAATTTGGAACACAGTGTATGTTATATGTACTGTATGTATGTACTGTATGTCTATATGTATGTTGTATGTATGTATGTCGTATGTTGCATGTCGCACTTTGCATGTTGCATGTCGCACGTTGCATGTCACATTTTGCATGTCGCATGCTGCACGTCACGTCACATGTTGCATGTCACATGTTGCATGTCGCATGCTGCACGTCGCATGGTGCATGTCGCACGGCGCATGTTGCATGTCACTTGTTGCATGTCGCACGTCGCATGTTGCACGTCGCATGTTGCACGTCACATGTTGCATGTCACATGTTGCATGCCGCATGTTGCACGTCGCATGTTGCACGTCGCATGTTGCACGTCGCATGTTGCATGTCACATGTTGCATGTTGCACGTCGCATGTCACACGTCGCATGTCGCATGGTGTATGTTGTATGTATGTCTATAAGTATGTTGTATGTATGTTGTATGTCTCTATGTATGTTGTATGTCTGTATGTATGTTGTATGTCTCTATGTATGTTGTATGTCTGTATGTATGTCTGCACATCTCAGCGCCTGCACATCCCGGTGCAGTCACGCAGACCCCCCCGCGCCCGCACATCCCAGCGCAGCCCCACCCATCCCAGCACAGCATGCACATCCCTGCCTAGCCCCACCCGCACATCCCAGCACAGCCCTGCAGCCCCCAGCGCCGCCCACAGCCCAGTCACTCTTGAGTGACCGCTGTCTGTGGAGGCTGGGTCACTCCTACTGATGACGTCACGTCAATTTCCAGAGTCTGGAAATTGATGTGACGTCAGCGGAAATTAGCGGCGGCTGCAGTCTGGGGGTCACGTGACCCGGACTCAGCCGCCGGCATAGCGCCGCTCATAGGCGAAAATGGCAACAGAAGGTATATACAAAATTCATTAGGGGTCCCGGGGGGATACATTGGGGGGGTTAATTGAAAGTAGTGGACAACCCCTTTAAGTCACTGTCATTATTGCTACTGCACAGGAGATACATAGCATATGTTTAGTTAGCATATCTGCAAAACATCTTTTTTTTTGTATTGTTTTCTTCAGACATCAGTCGAAATTAAAAAGGGGGAAAAAAACAACAGATCCACTTAGATCAATATTTTCATCCATAGGGTTTTTGTATAGTTCTAGGAAGTTTTGTGAGGGTATGATACAGTATATGTCTTTCGATGAATATAGAATCTGGTAATTCAGATGGTTTTCATGCCTTCTTATTACTGTGCACAGTATTTTAAAAAAAAAAAAAACTTCTTCAAACTTCTCATTTCTTTCAGTGATCAGTTACAGCATAAAGAACAAAAAGTGAGATTAGCCCTTCATCACGTTGTGAAATGTAACCTCGAGAAAGATAATATGATGGATCCGATCGTCTACCACCAGCAGACTGAATCATCAGTGCTTGGCTTCTGGATATGATCAGCAAAGGTCAAGATGATTACATCAGATATATCAGAAAGTTCTCAAAGTTGCTAAAACCTGGAGGACACTTTATATTATTTGGGGATTTAGATACAACATATTCCATCTTTGGTAAACAGACTTTCCATATGCTCAACTATGATGAGGACTTTATGAGGAAAGCTCTGACTGGAGAAGGCTTTATCATCAACTGCTGTATAATTAAAAAGAGAATGATCGTGAATGAATTATGTGACTGTAAAGCTCTCACGTACATTGTGGCTCACAAAGAGAAGTAGGTCTAGGCAGAAACTTAAATATTAAGTGCAAAGATTATATGTAAAGCTTTATAACTGAACATTATAATGATCCTTCCTCCATCTTATTATTAACCCCTGTAGTCTACAGACAATACTTCTGATTTGCTAACGTGTGGCCTAATGTAGAGAGTATTTTATAAAAGATCCCAGAGGGTATATTTTATTAGTGCTGTGCTTTTTAAATCTGCAAATTATGCTACTAAAATGAAGAAAGTATCTGATTTTGAAAATCATTTGCTTTAGGTTCAAAAATAGTTTTAGTAATACCATAATAATCTATAAAATAACAAACTGAGTTATATTTACCTTACTGATCCCCTGCCGCTCCCGTGCTGTCGCTTCCTGGGTCCCTTGTCAGTCTCTGTTTACAGCAATGCTATTTAACCCCTTAACGACCGCCGATACGCCTTTTAACGGCGGAAGTTAAGGGTACGGCGCTGTGGAAAAAGTGAATAGCGCCCCCCAGAGTCAGATTTTCTCTGGGGTCTCAGGTAGCCAGAGAACATGATTCGGGGGTTTTTTACCGACCCCCGAGTTGCAATCGCCGGTAATTAACCGTTTACCGGCAGTCGCAAAAAAAAAAAAACGCGATTTGCCATTTAATTTCTATGTCCTCCGATGTGATCGCACATCGGAGGACAGAGAAATGGGGTCCCCGATCTCCCCCGATACTCACCTGTCTCCCCCGGTGCTCCTCGTGGCTCCCGATGGGCACCGCCATCTTCTTCCGGCCAAAAAATGCACCCGCCGGCCGTCATCTGGGAGATCTTTGGGGTCTCGGCTGCCGGGGGTAGCCGAGACTCCAAAGAACATGATCGGGGTCGGTTTTTACCGACCCCTGTTTTGCGATAGCCGGTAATTAACTGTTTACCGGCGACCGAAAAAAGAAAAAAAAAGCGATGTGTAATTCTCTGTCCTCTGATGTGATCGCACATCAGAGGACAGAGAAATAGGGGGATCGGGGACCCTATTGTCATGTGGGACGCTGTTCAGACCGGGTCGTCCGACAGACAGCGGTAATTCCGCTTTTGACCACTATTTGCTCATTGGCGTTGGCTAGATTTTATCTAGCTGTTCCGGGGTTAATTTACCTGATCCTCAGATTGGAAGCTGGGCCATGCCCATTGCCTTTAAATAGTTCTCCTGATCATTGGGCGTCGCCGATTATAGCTTCTGTCTTGTGCGTTGTTATCTCGGTCTGGAGTTGAGAGCTGGTTGTTGGAGATTCGTTGCTGGTGGTGTATTTTCCTTTGTCTTATTTACTCCTTCCTATATTTGTCTTTATATTGCCCCGCACATTTATAGTGTATTCCTGAGTGACTGCGGCATGGTGTATATTTTCCTTTATCCTTGTCTGTGCTAACTGTGGGTATTGGAATATTACCTCTTCACTGGGTGGTGGGCGGAGGTATCAGCCTAGTGTTGAAACAGGAGACAGGGTGAGGTTCGAGGCCTGGACATGCACACCATCAGTGTAAACTCCAGGTAGAGGGTTAGTCAGGATTTCCCTAGTCTGAGGGAAACTGCAGGGGCCCGGGTT
The DNA here is from genome assembly GCF_051348905.1 of Ranitomeya variabilis. Taxonomy (NCBI): domain Eukaryota; kingdom Metazoa; phylum Chordata; class Amphibia; order Anura; family Dendrobatidae; genus Ranitomeya; species Ranitomeya variabilis. The sequence continues at coordinate 261,051,483 of NC_135235.1, read as the reverse complement.
ATTAGCTCCCGCTCACCTAGTCTCCCCATGACACCTATCATACTTACCGGTGTCCCTGGGTCCTCCTGTGTCCTCTCCTGGCCGCCGGCTTCTTCCTTCTGTAAGAAAATGGCGGGCGCATGCGCAGTGCGCCCGCCATGATCTGCCGGCCGGCAGCTAGAGGAGTTGGGTCTAAATTTAGGGTTAGGGTTAGGGTTAGGGCTAGGGTTAGGGATAGTGTTGGGGTTGGGGCTAAATTTAGGGTTAGGGTTAGGGTTGGGGCTAAATTTAGGGTTAGGGTTGGGGCTAAATTTAGGATTAGGGTTGAGGCTAAATTAAGGGTTAGGGCTAGGGTTAGAGTTGGGGCTAAATTTAGGGTTGGGGCTAGGGTTAGGGTTGGGGCTAATGTTAGGGCTAGGTTTGGGACTAAAGTTAGGACTAGGGTTGCTGCTAAAGTTAGGGTTAGAGTTGGGATTAGGGTTTGGATTAGGGTTGGCATTAGGCTTACGTTTGGGATTAGGGTTAGGTTTGGGATTAGGGTTAAGGTTAGGGTTGGGATTAGGGGTGTATTGGGATTAGGGTTATGTTTGAGGTTAGGGTTGAGATTAGGATTAGGGGTGTGTTGGATTTAGGGTTCTGATTAGGGTTATGGTTGTTTTGGGGTTAGGGTTGTGATTATCGTTAGGGTTGTGATTAGGATTATGGATCGGGTTGGCATTAGGGTTAGGGGTGTGTTGGGGTTAGGAATTAGATTTGGGGGGTTTCCACTGTTTAGGTACATCAGGGGGTCTCTAAACGCCACAGCCAATTTTGCGCTCAAAAAGTCAAATGGTGCTCCCTCCCTTCCGAGCTCTGCCATGCGCCCAAACAGTGGTCCCCCCACACATGGGGTATCAGTGTACTAAGGACAAATTGGACAACAACTTTTGGGGTCCAATTTCTCTTGTTACCCTTGCAAAAATAAAAATTTGGGGGCTAAAAAATCTTTTTGTGGAAATTTTTTATTTTTTTTATTTTCACGACTCTGCATTATAGCCTTCTGTGAAGCACTTGGGCATTCAAAGTTCTCATAACACATCTAGATAAGTTCCGTGGGGGGACTAGTTTCCAAAATAGGGTCACTTGATGGGGGTTTCTACTGTTTAGGTACATCGGGGGCTCTGCAAACGCAACATAACGCCTGCAGAAGATTCTATCAAAGTCTACATTCCAAAACAGCGCTCCTTCCATTCCGAGCTCTGCCGTGCACCCAAACAGTGGTCCCCCCCCCATACATGGGGTATCAGTGTACTCAGGACAAATTGGAGAACAACTTTTGGGGTCCAATTTCTCTTGTACCCTTGTGAAAATAAAAACTTGGAGGCTAAAAAAGCTTTTTTGTGGAAAAAAAAATATTTTTTATTTTCACGACTCTGCATTATAAACTTCTGTGAAGCACTTGGGCATTCAAAGTTCTCACCACACATCTAGATATGTTCCTTGGGGGGTCTAGTTTCCAAAATGGGGTCACTTATGGGGGGTTTCTACTGTTTAGGTACATCAGGGGCTCTGCAAACGCAACATAATGCCCGCAGACCATTCTATCAAAGTCTGCTTTCCAAAATGGCGCTCCTTCCCTTCCGAGCTCTGCCATGCGCCTAAACAGTGGTTTACCCCCAAATATGGGGTATCAGCCTACTCAGCATAAATTGCACAATAAATTTTGGGGTCCAATTTCTCCTGTTACCCTTGTGAAAGTAAAAATTTTGGGGTGAAAAATCATTTTTGTGGAAAAAATATGATTTTTTTTATTTTCATGGCTCTACATTATAAACTTATGTGAAGCAGTTGGGGGTTCATAGTGCTCACCACACATCTAGATAAGCTCTTTGGGGGTCTAGTTTCCAAAATGGGGTCACTGGTGAGGGGTTTCTACTGTTTAGGTACATCAGGAGCTCTGCAAATGCAACATGACGCCCACAGACCATCCTATCAAAGTCTGCATTCCAAGCGGCGCTCCTTCCCTTCCGAGCCCCGATGGGTGCCCAAACAGTGCCCCCCCACATATGGGGTCTCAGCGTACTCAGGACAAACTGGTGAACAGATTTTGAGATCCAATGTCTCCTGTTACCCTTGAGAAAATAAAAAATTGCAGGCTAAAAAATCATTTTTGAGGAAATAAAAAAGGATTTTTTATTTTCACGGCTCTACTTTATACATTTCTGTGAAGCACTTGGGGGTTTAAAGTGCTCACCACACATCTAGATAAGTTCCTTAAGGGGTCTAGTTTCCAAAATGGGGTCACTTGTGCGGGGTTTCTACTGTTTAGGCACATCAGGGGCTCTCCAAACGCGACATGGTGTCCGATCTCAATTCCAGCCAATTCTACATTGAAAAAGTACAACGGCACACCTTCTCTTCCAAGCTCTGCAGTGCGCCAAAACAGTGGTGTACCCCCACATATGGGGTATCGATGTACTGAGGAGAAATTGCACAACAACTTTTGTGGTCTAATTTCTCCTGTTACCCTTGTGAAAATAAAAATTTGGGGGCAAAAAATCATTTTTGTAGAAAAAATGCGACTTTTTATTTTCACGGCTCTACGCTATAAACTTCCCTGAAGCACCTGGGGGTTTAACGTGCTCACCACACATCTAGTTAAGTTCCTTAAGGGGTCTAGCTTCCAAAATGGGGTCACTTGTGGGGGGTTTCCACTGTTTAGGCACATCAGGGGCTCTCCAAACGCGACATGGCGTCCGATCTCAATTCCAGCCAATTCTACATTGAAAAAGTAAAATGGCACTCCTTCTCTTCCAAGCTCTTCGGTGTGCCCAAACAGTGGTTTACCCCCACATATGGGGTATCGACGTACTCAGGAGAAATTGCACAACAACTTTTGTGGTCTAATTTCTCCTGTTACCCTTGTGAAAATAAGAATTTGTGGGCAAAAAGATAATTTTTGTGTAAACAAATGCGATTTTTTATTTTCTTGTCTCTACTTTATAAACTTCTGTGAAGCACTTGGGGGGCTCAAAGTGCTCACCACACATCTAGGTAAGTTCCTTAAGGGGTCTAGTTTCCAAAATGGTGTCACTTGTGCAGCGTTTCCACTGTTTAGGCACATCAGGGGCTCTCTAAACGTGACATGGCATCTGATCTCAATTCCAGCCAATTCTGCATTGAAAAAGTCAAACGGCGCTCCTTCTCTTCCAAGCTCTGCGGTGCGCCCAAACAGTGGTTTACCCCCACATATGGGGTATTGGCGTATTCAGGAGAAATTGCACAACAACATTTATGGTTAAATTTCTGTTTTTACACTTGTGAAAATTAAAAAAATGGTTCTGAATTAAAATGTTTGTAAAAAAAAGTTAAATGTTCATTTTTGCCTTCCACATTATTTCAGTTCCTGTGAAGCACGTAAAGGGTTAATAAACTTCTTGAATGTGGTTTTGAGTACCTTGAGGGGTGCAGTTTTTAGAATGGTGTCACACTTGGTTATTTTCTATCATATAGACCCCTCAAAATGACTTCAAATGTGATGTGGTCCCTAAAACAAAATGGTGTTGTAAAAATGAGAAATTGCTGGTCAACTTTTAACCCTTATAACTCCCTAACAAAAAAAATTTTGTTTCCAAAATTGTGCTGGTGTAAAGTAGACATGCGGGAAATGTTATTTATTAACTATTTTTTGTGACATCTCTCTCTGATTTAAGGGAATAAAAATACAAAGTTGGAAAATTGCAAAATTTAAATTTTTTTTGCCATATTTCCGTTTTTTTCAGAAATAATCGCCAGTGATATCGAAGAAATGTTACCACTATCATGAAGTACAATATGTCACGAAAAAAACAATCTCAGAATCAGCAGGATCCGTTGAATCTTTCCAGAGTTATAACCTCATAAAGTGACAGTGGTCAGAATTGTAAAAATTGGCTCGGTCATTAAGTACCAAATTGGCTCTGTCACTAAGGGGTTAAAAATGGAATGTCGTACATATAACCAGACTAAGTGTGGAAAATGGTCACAAGAATCCAATAAAGTTGGTTCAATAATCTACCAAACCAAAAGATGGTCTGGCAATCAAAATTAATTCAATCAAAAAGATGTGTGCAAAATGCAGACTTAACGGACTCCCATATTCCCAGGTCTGGCATTAGGGCAGGAAAAACTGGACATCTGCCCAGGGCTCCCATTACCTCAGGGACCCCCAGTCAATGGCGTGCCGCTAATGGCGGCAGACCATGAGGCAGCTATGGTCCCGTGAGTCAGAGGGGTCCTGGTGTCAGTGCCGGCTCCGGGCATTTTTCTCTCCACCCGGCATCACATGTTCAACTGTATTGGCCTCCTGGATGCCGATGCAGTAGAAAGCAATGAAGGAAGAGGGAGCGTCAGCTACGCTCCCTAACCCATCATAATACTGGAGGACTGCGGGGGCTGCATTATACTATGTGGAACTGGAGGAATATAGATGCTGCATTATACTATATGGAACTAGAGGAAATAGAGATGCTACAGTATACTATATGTAACTGGAGGAATATAGGTGCTGCACTATACTATATGTAACTAGAGGAATATAGGTGCCTCATTATACTATATGTAACTAGAGATATATAGGTGCTGCATTATACTATATGGAACTAGAGGAATATAGGTGCCTCATTATACTATATAACTAGAGATATATAGGTGCTGCACTATACTATATGTAACTAGAGGAATATAAGTGCCTAATTATACTATATGGAACTGGGGGAATAAAGGTGCTGCATTATACTATATGTAACTAGAGGAATATAGCTGCTGTATTATAACTATATGGAACTAGAGGAATATAGGTGCCTAATTATGCTATATGTAACTGGAGGAATATAGGTGCTGTATTATACTATATGTAACTAGAGGAATATAGGTGCTGCATTATACTATATGGAACTGATGGAATAAAGGTCCTGCATTATACTATATGGAACTATCTCCACCACTTCGATCCTGCAACACGAACTGGGATGACTTTTATTCCCACAAAGGATTTTATTCTAGTTACAAACATATTCCTTTTATAAATTGCTTCAATTAAAATCATCAACTCCAGTGGTCATCCACCCAACTCAGAGTTTCAGCCTGACAAGCTTTTTCCTGGGCATGACATCCAAAACCTCACATGCACCATATATACATTTCTTTTTCCACTGTCATACTTCATATTAATTCCTTCCCAACTTTGGATGTACTGGTACGTTCAATGTTGGGTCTCCATCTTTGATGCAATCAAAGAAATAAAGCAGCACTCTGTAGCGCCATAGCATGCAAATATGAAATATGAAAATTGAATTGCATTACTGCACTAGAAATATGAAAAATTGAGAATACATAGCGTTCAAATTGGCCAATTCAAGTGTACCTGGAAGCCACATTAAGACGATTTCCAGGACCTAACTTAATGCCAATCCTCATTACAGTTATGTTTTATACATTTTTAACAATCAAAATAAGCACACAATATTCAGATTTTAACAAGCAAAATAGACAAAGAAAAGAATCAGTGAGGATTGGAACATTAAAGTTTAACTGATGGAAAACATTTCCCTCTAGTGGCATCAAAACATATTGCAAACTAAAACAATAAAAGACTAAAGTTCCAAATAAAAAAATGTTATATATTAGTTATACCTCAAACCCAATCCACTTAATAAATTCAAATTTTGTATCAACAAACAGAAGACAGGACACAGACACATTAAAGGGCTGGAAAAGGGGTACAGTAGTCCAAAAGGTCCTAGCTATTGTTTTGTGCCAGAAATAATCCCAGGGAGTCCAGATAGCATCAAATCTGGCACCTTCGCATTCAATAAAGCTGTCACGTATTCCATTGTACGAATATCAGCCATTCTATTTAATAAGTTTTGGTAAGAGGCAGGAGGGTTCTGTTTCCATTGGAAAGCGATCAAACACCTAGCTGCGATTAACATATGTAATAATAATTTAGATCAGTTCTTCCCCATCCCTCCAGGAGAAACATTTATCAAATAGATTGCAGGGTCCAGTTCAACTTCCACAAAGGATGTCTTCTATTTTTGATAACCAGCACAGGTGAAACTGACAGCTGCAAGCTGCAACCCTCAGTTGTCAACTTTGTCATGGCTGATTATCAAGAATAGAGGAGTCCCCATGCAGTTTCTTTAAATTCTTTAAATAAATAATTGATGTTAACATCCATAAAACAACTGACATCAACACCACAAATATTACCCCACTTGCCACCGCACCAGGGCAAATTGGAAGATCTGGGCAATGCGCGAGAAATAGTGGATCTAATAAATGCGCCTTTTCTGGAGCATCTGCAAGCTGCTATTTTTAGGCTGGGGAGGCTATATCCATGGACCCTTAGTAGGCTGAGAATACCAACCCCCAGCTGTCTGCTTTAGCTTGGCTGATTGTCAAAAATGCCGGTTTTATTTTTTATTTAAAAAAATTGAAAAAAAATGGAGTGAGTACCCCTCTCTTCTTGATAACAAGTCATGATAAAGCTGACAGCTAATGGTTGCAGCCATCCGTTTTGCCTGCATTGGTTATCAAAAATAGAAGAGACCCCCATGTAATTTTTTTCTTTATGTATTTATAGCACAGGCGCCAGCTGATGAATACTCCCGTCAGTGGCGCCTGCTCTTGCTTGTTATCAGTGAAAGCTTTTTACTGCCGGTCACAGCTGCTGGCTCATGCTGTCATCCAACATTGTGGGAACCTCAGGACTCTGACTTGCAGTAATAATCTTACAACCGATCAAAGCTGCCTGTGCTTCTCCAGCTGTCATACAGATTACAGCATGGGAAACACCCAATATTTGGAGTGCTGAACTCAAATAATAACACGGACTTCATTGAGAAGTTCGTATTTGGGGTACGTGTCCAAACACTAGGTGTTCGGTACGGACCCAAACTTTACTGTTTGGATTCGCCCATCACTAGTTGAGATCAATCAACAGTTTCCATAATAATAGATGAAAGTTTGTTTTGAATTTTTACTCTGTGTTCTTTTTCAAAAGATGCCCATAAAATTTCCGTATACTCATGAATAAACCATGGCACATGTGGAAACCCATTGAGAATCAACTTGATAGAAATGAAGCAATGATAGTCCTTGTTTTCTTTTTTTAATGTTAGGTGTAATAGAGGAAACTGAATGGATGACGGCATTTACTAGAGGTGCTGATTCACACAAGACTGATTCTTCATCAGAAAAGTTAGGATCCGCTGCCACTATTTTGCGTAGTTGAGAAGGACAATTGAGAAAGCAGTCAGTCAGCAGCCACAATAAAAACACTGATTTTCCCGAAGTCTCCCTTCTTTTGTCTCAGCACTTTCACATTTTAATATGCTGTCAATGTGCCAGGATTCAGCTTCAGATATGTGACGACTCTTAATCTCAAAGTCTCTGGGACTCGTGGTTGAAGCAGGTGGATAATGATTACTGTTGCGGGACCAATTTGAACTCCACTTTTCCAATCTTTTCTCTGATGATCAGGTGTCTATTCCAATACTCTGGTGGTTAAATTCATCAAAATTTGTGGGAGCATCAGCCCAGACTAGTTCATCTTTGAGTGCTCTAAGAGTCTGTTGTTTAAAATGGATAATTTTGAAGCATTGTTCCATTCAGTATCAATCACCCACCATCTGAATTCTGAGGGGTACTCTACAACGGAGTGTTTACTCTGACGTGGAGCCATCAGCGTAGCTGGAGCTGTTGCAAAATGATTAGGGTCATCATCAAACATCAGGTTCATGGCTGCTAGAAAGGTCTCTAGATCATTAAGTTGATTATCATGAGTTTCAATAAGGGGGTTGACCCAATCAAAGCTTTATGTGTCAGTAGCATAATGATACATAACATTTTTGATCTGTTAGTAGGGAAGTGAGTCAGGTGTGCAATACAATCTGTACTGGTTGATGAATCCATAAAACTTGTCATGGTTTCCACCAAACCTAAAAGTTGGGAGTGGAAGGGTGGGTGGAGGGGTTGGAGCTATATGTTGGTATTGTAATTGAAGGCTCTTCTCGGACTCTGTGTAATTTTATTGCTTTGATCTTATACGATGTCGAAGCTTCAAATGCAGTGTATTTTGTTTTTAGTGTTTGCATGTCTGCATAAATGCTGGTAAGCAAACAGTTAATTTTACTTACACTCACTTCCAATTTTCCTCCCTTGGCAGCTTCCATGAAGATGGGCTTGAGAATCCTGTTACGATACTGGTGTAGCACTGCTGGAATACAGTGGCCGGAGGTGTACGAGCAAGGAGCAGCTAGTGGTAATAAAAGTCCTTGGAGATAGCAAAGGAGTTGTAGGAAACAATCTAGAGATAAGTGAAAACAGTTCAGGAGCTGGAGCCTGGAACTAGACCCAATACTCAATCAATGAATGAGGCATCCATGTGGCATTAAAATGGCCCAAACAGGAAACCATATGGTTTCCACAGGCTCAGAATCTGCCATCTTTGTAAAGGGCAATTGCCGAACACAACAGCATCCTCCAGTGGTAAGGAATGAAATTGCAGCACAATTATCAAGGTGAACAATAGCAGCCACTAGTGGTCAAACTGTAGAAAGATGACAGGAATCCTGACAGTGCATGATGGGGCCAAAATGTGGCTGTGATACATAGAAAGACATTAATAGTATAAATAGCACATAGGTAGGGACCCTGGAACAGGTTTCGCATTGGAGTGTTTCTTTATTTATCGTAGACTTCAATAAAGATGAACATGCATGTGTAACCATTTTGAGATTTTCCTGGAAATCAAATCCCCATCAATCAGACACATATTGTATAGACTAGGGTTGAGCGAAACGGGTCGTTCATTTTCATAAGTCGCCGACTTTTGGCAAAGTCGGCGTCTCATGAAACCCGACCCGATCCCTGTGTGGGGTCGGCCATGCGGTACGCGATCTAGGCGCGAAAGTCGCGTTTCGTATGACGCGTTTAGTGCCATTTTTGCAGCCAATGAAGGAGCGGTAGAGTGCTGACGTAGGTGTTAGGGGGTGTACACAACAACAGGCATTTTTTTTCGCGTGCATTACAGTGATGTGCAAAGTGTAAAATGAGCGTTCTGGGAGCGATGTGGAAAATCAGCGTTTAGGGGGAGAGAGAGAGAGAGAGATTTAATAAATAATATTAAAAAGATTTCTTCATTGGGTTTCGCGTTTCGGCCGAAACCCGACTTTTCACGGTGGTCGGCCGATTACAATCGACTCGACTTTTAAGACAGTCGGGTTTCACAAAACCCGACTCAACCCTAAAAGACTAAAGGTCGCTCAACCCTAGTATAGACAGTGTCATTTGTCAGACACAACACTTAAAAATAAAATTGAAATTTAAAGGACATGGCCAGGTCTTACATATTGATGAACTATTCTTAGAATAGGTCATCAATATCAGATTATTGAAGGTCAGACACCCAGAAGTTTGCAGGTCTCTTGGTGGTTGGAAGTAAACAGTCAACGTAGCAGAGCCACCATGGCTCAGGACAGTGTGTAGTGGCCATTCTCAGGTCCTATTGAAGTGAATGTGATTCAAGCTGCAGTACCGAGAACGGCCACTACACGGTGCATAGAGCAGTGCTGTTTTGGGTCTGCCATGACACCATTGTGTCTGAGGAAATCCAACCAATCTGATATTGATGACCTATCGCAGGGACTATATCTCTTTTATTTAGGAGAACCACCCACTGTGAGGTTATAGAGCATAAATGAAAATTTTGTATCACAATATTTCTCAGACTTTTGACAAATTATAAAGATGCATCAAAAGTTGAGTTTGTATCGATAGAGTCAGCATGCTCTAGTAAAATTCCTGCATAATACGATGATGGCATGCAAATATACCCGAATGTCAAATGTCAATGAACACACGCAATGAAATCACCACCTGAACATATACACTCACCGGCCACTTTATTAGGTACACCTGTCCAACTTCTTGTTAACACTTAATTTCTAATCAGCCAATCACATGGCGGCAACTCAGTGCATTTAGGCATGTAGACATGGTCAAGACAATCTCCTGCAGTTCAAACCGAGCATCAGTATGGGGAAGAAAGGTGATTTGAGTGCCTTTGAACGTGGCATGGTTGTTAGTGCCAGAAGGGCTGGTCTGAGTATTTCAGAAACTGCTGATCTACTGGGATTTTCACGCACAACCATCTCTAGGGTTTACAGAGAATGGTCCGAAAAAGAAAAAAAATCCAGTGAGCGGCAGTTCTGTGGGCGGAAATGCCTTGTTGATGCCAGAGGTCAGAGGAGAATGGGCAGACTGGTTCGAGCTGATAGAAAGGCAACAGTGACTCAAATCGCCACCCGTTACAACCAAGGTAGGCCTAAGAGCATCTCTAAACGCACAGTGCGTCGAACTTTGAGGCAGATGGGCTACAGCAGCAGAAGACCACACCGGGTACCACTCCTTTCAGCTAAGAACAGGAAACTGAGGCTACAATTTGTACAAGCTCATCGAAATTGGACAGTAGAAGATTGGAAAAACGTTGCTTGGTCTGATGAGTCTCGATTTCTGCTGCGACATTCGGATGGTAGGGTCAGAATTTGGCGTAAACAACATGAAAGCATGGATCCATCCTGCCTTGTATGGAGCATCTTTGGGATGTGCAGCCGACAAATCTGCGGCAACTGTGTGATGCCATCATGTCAATATGGACCAAAATCTCTGAGGAATGCTTCCAGCACCTTGTTGAATCTATGCCACGAAGAATTGAGGCAGTTCTGAAGGCAAAAGGGGGTCCAACCCGTTACTAGCATGGTGTACCTAATAAAGTGGCCGGTGAGTGTAGACAGAAGAACCAAACATGTCTCTGATCATCCAGGACTCATCTGATATACCACCCGGAATCAAAACTTTCCTCTGGATGGTTTATAAGAAAGGAACTGCGGAATATATTCATAGCACACAAACCTATGACAATGTCTTCCACCACCAAGACGCATTATCTTCATGGAGAGTGCAATGCCAAAGACCTTGTGGAGTCTCACTTTTAGTTTTCCGGTGTCAGCATCATAGAAGAGTCCATGGTTGTTCAACCTGTAAAAAAAACTGCATGAAGTGTTTTCTTCAGGTCTATAGAATGTCTGTGTGTAAGAAGAAGGACCGGAACCGTGGGTACCTGTTCTGTGCCGGGTCTGGAACTGTCGGGGTTGCCACCTCTGTTATCCAGGTTAAGGTCTAAGGAACCAGACCAATCTTGGTATCCGGGAGCAGGGGGTGTACCTAGAGTTGGGCAGTCTGAGTGCGTGTGGAAGTGGTCAGATTTGGCGGGGAGAGACAGCGTGCAGCGAGGGGATTTATGTTTTCGGTTTCCCGAGCATCGTTGCAGCGCAGGCCCGCGCCCGAGCATCTCCGCCGCCGACAGCCAAGTCCGTGGTGAGAGATGCCTGGCGTGTCCGTTGATCATCACGAACCCAGGTGCCCAGCACTCCAGGTCTGCAAGTAACGCGCATGTGCCGCCAAACAGAGACAGGGCGCAGGACCGTGATCTGCGCCCCGACCCCCTGGTGTATATGTGCCAGACCACGTTGGGCTCAGACAGAGCTGCCGTTTGCTCCCTCTCAGCCACATCAGTAAATAAGCAAAACCACTACGAAAAATAGTGTCAAAGTCCAAAAATGCATATAAAAAGATGTTTATTAAATACAAAAACAGACAAAGTCAGCAAGGTAGGGCACGTGAAACACAACCTCATGGAACCTAGGAGTAAAGCAGTGATCCCCAAATGGCAATAAAATAATCAAACCATAGATGGTACATACCATTAAAGTGGGCTCACATAAAAAGATATATAACACTATCAAATGGTTACATCAAAGCAAAAATATAATGATGGAATAGTAATAATGATGAACAACCATAGACAGGTATGAATACAGATGGTAAAGGTGAACATACCACTCAGAAATGGGGAATCACGCCAACTCCAACCCACCCCAACGCGCGTTTCGGTAAAGCCCTTCCTCAGGGGGCGTGCCAAGTACTGAGGCCGGTGGAATATATAGTTGCCAAGCCACTGGGTCCAACCAATGAGCGGACGCATTGCCGCCAACCAGCCGCACCTGTCCACGCCAGCCACACACGGGCCCATGTGTGCCAGCGCAGAGTCGCAGACCGGAAGCGGAAAGATGTGAACCGCGCATGACCGGAAATGTGCCGGCGGCCATTTTAATTGAGGGCAAGCAGAATCGCCACAAATACATACATTAAATGCATTGAAACACGGCGCAAACAATGCGCTCATATTCACAAGCAGATGGCACATTATGTACAATGCAGAAGATCAGAATATCAAAACAACATATGGGAACATACCTAAACATTCGGAGCATAATTATGTACAAAAGTGTACAGGCACTCATAATAAATAAGGACCATAAATAACACACAATATGCAAGACATTAATATTGAATATTACAAAACTGTATAATCAAAAGAAATAAAATGCGACAGAATACAGACCGCATATAATCGGAAATATCCCGGTGGCCGTTTTTAATGGGGGCAAATGGATTCGCCACCATTACATATATTAAGCATATAAGAAGAACATAGACCACGATCACCTGTTCACAAAGAAAAAAATAGTACATATACACCCCGATACACATGCATAATCCCCACAAATTGTGCATAAGTACATATATACATATATATACATATACATACATATATATACGCATACATACAGCAACCACAGAGTGCCACAATAACTCAATGTACTGTGACGGAAAATGAGTATATCAAACACTTCGACCATTATGCGACAACAACTGAATCAAACCAGAAAACATAACATACAAAAATACACATACATAAAAAAAATACATATAATAATTTTATTACAATACAGAATAGAGCATATAACTATTCTCAAACACAATAGCTGGAAGAAGATCCATGGTACACCATACGATCGGAGAAATCCACCGTAGCCAAAACAAGCATCATGGCAAACAGAGATCACTACAAATAAAAACCAAAAGTTAAAAGCAGTAAAAAGGAAGCATGTGGTAAGTAACACGTCTGATATACTTAGCAGCCAGAAGATCGAAGGAAGGGAACAAAAGAAATACATTCATTAAGTCCAAAGGGATGGACCGTATTCAATTGCCAAATCCATCTCGTCTCCAGTCTACCTAGTCTCCTGGACAGATCACTGCCCCTGATATTACCGTATTTTTCGGACTATAAGACGCACCGGACCATAAGGCGCACCCCAAATTTGGGGTGAAAATTGCAGAAAAAAAGATTTTTTATAAGATGGGGGTCCGTCTTATTGTCCGAATTTACAGTATCTTACCTGAGGGCTGGCGGTGGCAGAGCAGGGTCATAGGAGGCATGGTGTCTGCAGAGGTGGGGTGATGCGGTACGGCGTGCACCTGAGCAGGGTCCCTTCCTGCATAGGTGGGCGACGCCACGGCCTGGTGTCCATGGGAGGGTTGCAGCAGTGGTTACCGGCAGAGGTGCTGGGATGAGGAGGCGCAGTGAGAGGTATGGCATGAGAGAGAGAGCTGTGTCAACAAAAACTAAATCTGCGAGCACTTACAAATATTCGGAGATCGGAAAACCCGAGTAACGAGTATACTTGCTCATCACTAGTCCTTATGTTTTCATTGAGAGAATTTTTTCCATGGAAGCCCATAGACGAGTCAAGCAACTCTGATAGAATGTAGCACTGAATAGTCCATGAATAAAGGAAGAAGGATGGCACTCACCAGTCAATAAAATCCAACATTTATTTCAAGCTTTTAAAACATCTTCGTTAGGACATTGGAGAGCGCTGTGTGAGGACCTCACACTCCGTTCTCCACTGTCCTGCCAAAGATGTTTTAAAAGCTTGAAATAAAAGTAATGGACTTCAAAGATGACAGCATTCAGCAGTTTAATCAATGGTTGGAGAAGGGTGATGAAGCCACGGATTGGTCATATGCTTCCAAATTAGTTTGTCAACCAGAAGGCAACAAATCCGTAGAGTCATTTATGTGATGTCAACCTTCAGTATTGGACAATTTAGATACTAAAGATCCTGATTCTCATTAAAGTTGCACAATAAATAAGATCTTATAAATATCCAATTGCATGGACAGATCTTTACCAAAAGTAGGGTATGTCTAGCACATGGTCCTGTAAAAATATGGGAAATGGAAACATATTGGAATTGGGCAGGGATAGCACAATCCACATGCTCCACATACTCAAGAATAAAATATTGGGAGTTGTACGGCTCCAAATGAAAAACAATTGATTATTAACACTGAACCTAACTAATGTACAGAAGTACTTCAGTACAACAAAAGGACATGGATTCCAGTTGATTTCTTTGCCCACAGGTCGCCCATTTAGCGGAGTTCATTTAGTCATTAAAGCGGTTATCCATCTTTTAAAATTGATGACTTATGTCCTTGATAAGCCATCAATATTGACTTGGAGGGGATCCCTACGTTCAGCTGCTTGAAAAGGCTGTGGCACTTGTGTCTACATTGGGCTTGCAAGATGGTTTATGCTCAACTGTACCATATATTTTATGGAAGCCTGTCAAGGTATTAGTGCTGTCCAATATCTTGCACAAAAAAATATTGCGCAGACAAGCTACTGAAAACAATGTAGAGGATGGAGCGCTTGCAAGAGCACCGCAGACTTAAAAATCAGCTGAAAGTGGAACCCCACTGATCTATTATTGATGGCTTGTTCGAGTGTTCAGATCCCATTTTTCTATGCTTTCTTAGACATGAGTCCCAGAGGTCCTGCAAGGGTGTAAAAAGTGGTAGCTCAGCGAGTCTAATGATCTCCAGGCTCCATAGTTTAAACTTTTGTTTGTTGAGGCATGAAGAAAGGGGTCTTAAGGTACCGTCACATTAAGCGACGCTGCAGCGATATAGACAACGATGCCGATCGCTGCAGCGTCGCTGTTTCGTCGTTGTGTGGTCGCTGGAGAGCTGTCACACAGACAGCTCTCCAGCGACCAACGATGCCGAAGTCCCCGGGTAACCAGGGTAAACATCGGGTTACTAAGCGCAGGGCCGCGCTTAGTAACCCGATGTTTACCCTGGTTACCAGTGTAAATGTAAAAAAAAAAAAAAACACTACATACTTACATTCCGGTGTCTATCGCGTCCCCCGGCGTCCGCTTCCCTGCACTGTGTAAAGCAGAGCGGTGACGTCACCGCTGTGCTCTGCTTTACGGCTGGCCGGCGCTGACACAGTGCAGGGAAGTGGACGCCGGGGGACGTGACAGACACCGGAATGTAAGTATGTAGTGTTTGGTTTTTTTTACATTTACAATGGTAACCAGGGTAAATATTGGGTTACTAAGCACGGCCCTGCGCTTAGTAACCCGATGTTTACCCTGGTTACCAGTGAAGACATCGCTGAATCCGCGTCACACACGCCGATTCAGCGATGTCAGCGGGTGATCCAGCGTCGAAATAAGGTGCTGGCCTTCTAGCTCTGACCAATGATGTCACAGCAGGATCCTGATCGCTGCTGCGTGTCAAACACAACGATATCGCTATCCAGGACGCTGCAACGTCACGGATCGCTATCGTTATCATTGTTAAGTTGTTCAGTGTGAAGGTACCTTAACTCCATCAGTTGTCACGCCAGGTTTCCTGTTGACATGAACAAGGGCTGGGAAACCTGTTGTGAATTTGGATTCTGGGCTCCCCCGGTGGCTACTGGTGGAATTGAACTGGTGTCTTCATCTTCTCTGTTCACCTGTTCCCATCAAGATGTGGGAGTCGCTATATAACCTTGCTGCTCTGTTAGTTGCTTGCCGGTCAACAATGTTATCAGAAGCCTCTCTGTGCTTGTTCCTGCTCCTAGACAACTACTAGATAAGTTGGACTCTTGTCCATGTTTGTTTTTGCATTTTGTTCCAGTTCACAGCTGTAGTTTCGTTACTGTGTCTGGAAAGCTCTTGTGAACGGGAATTGCCACTCTGGTGTTATGAGTTAATGCCAGAGTTTTAAAGTAATTTCTGGATGGTGTTTTTGATAGGGTTTTCAGCTGACCATGAAAGTGTCCTTTCTGTCTTCTGCTATGTAGTAAGTGGACCTCAAATTTGCTAAACCTATTTTCATACTACGTTTGTTATTTCATCTCAACTCACCGCCAATACATGTGGGGGGCCTCTGTCTCCTTTCGGGGTATTTCTCTAGAGGTGAGCTAGGACTAATATTTTCCTCTGCTAGCTTTATTTAGTCCTCCGGCTGGGCTGGGCATCTAGAATCAACGTAGGCATGCTACTCGGCCACTGCTAGTTGTGCGTTAGGTTTAGTTCATGGTCAGCTTAGTTCCCATCTTCCAAGAGCTAGTTCCTATATATGCTTATGCTATGTTCTCTTGCCATTGAGATCATGACAGTTTGACCGGCCCGCAAAGTGTTAATTGTTTGGGCTGAAGCAGGAGAAAAAGAAGTGTTGAAGGGAAATTTTTTTTTTTTTTTTTCCCCTCAGAGTTTTGCTGCCTAGCCCTTAATTGCTGTCTAGCTGCTTCTTACCTCCTCTTAACCCTTGAATGGCTCTGTGTCCACCTGTTTGTAATGGATCTTCAGAGTGTAGCTGCAGGTTTGAATAATCTCGCCACGAAGGTACAAAATTTGCAAGATTTTGTTTGTCATGCACCTGTATCTGAGCCGAGAATTCCTTTGCCGGAATTTTTCTCGGGGAATAGATCCGGGTTTCAGAATTTTCGAAATAATTGCAAATTATTTTTGTCTCTGAAATCTCGCTCTGCCGGAGACCCTGCACAGCAGGTCAGGATTGTGATTTCCTTGCTCCGGGGCGACCCTCAAGACTGGGCTTTTTCATTGACACCAGGGGATCCTGCGTTGCTCAATGTGGATGCGTTTTTTCTGGCCTTGGGGTTGCTTTATGACGAACCTCATTTGGAGCTTCAGGCAGAAAAAACTTTGATGTCCCTATCTCAGGGGCAAGATGAAGCGGAAATTTACTGCCAAAGATTCCGTAAATGGTCTGTGCTTACTCAGTGGAATGAGTGCGCCCTGGCGGCGACTTTCAGAGAGGGTCTCTCTGATGCCATTAAGGATGTTATGGTGGGGTTCCCTGTGCCTGCGGGTCTGAATGAGTCCATGACAATGGCTATTCAGATCGATAGGCGTTTGCGGGAGCGCAAACCAGTGCACCATCTGGCGGTGTCCACTGAGAAGTCGCCAGAGAGTATGCAGTGTGATAGAATTCTGTCCCGAAGCGAGCGGCAGAATTTTAGACGGAAAAATGGGTTGTGTTTCTATTGTGGTGATTCTACTCATGTTATATCAGCATGCTCTAAGCGCACTAAAAAGCTTGGTAAATCTGTTTCCATTTGCACCTTACCGTCTAAATTTATTCTATCTGTGACCCTGATTTGCTCTTTGTCATCTATTACCACGGACGCCTATGTCGACTCTGGCGCCGCTTTGAGTCTTATGGATTGGTCCTTTGCCAAACGCTGTGGGTATGATTTAGAGCCTTTGGAGACTTCTATTCCTCTGAAGGGGATTGACTCCACCCCATTGGCTAATAATAAACCACAATACTGGACACAAGTAACTATGCGTATTAATCCGGATCACCAGGAGATTATTCGCTTTCTGGTGCTGTATAATCTACATGATGATTTGGTGCTAGGATTGCCTTGGCTGCAATCTCACAACCCAGTCCTCGACTGGAGAGCTATGTCTGTGTTGAGCTGGGGATGTAAGGGGGCTCATGGGGATGTACCTGTGGTTTCCATTTCATCATCCATTCCCTCTGAAATTCCTGAGTTCCTGTCTGACTATCGTGACGTCTTTGAAGAATCCAAGCTTGGTTCGTTACCTCCGCACCGAGAGTGCGATTGTGCCATAGATTTAATCCCGGGTAGTAAATACCCAAAGGGTCGTTTATTTAATCTGTCTGTGCCTGAACATGCTGCTATGCGAGAATATATAAAGGAGTCCTTGGAAAAGGGACATATTCGTCCATCGTCATCTCCCTTAGGAGCCGGTTTTTTCTTTGTGTCAAAAAAAGACGGCTCTTTGAGACCATGTATTGATTATCGGCTTTTGAATAAAATCACTGTTAAATATCAATACCCATTGCCGTTGCTGACTGATTTGTTTGCTCGCATAAAGGGGGCCAAGTGGTTCTCTAAGATTGACCTTCGTGGGGCGTATAATTTGGTGCGAATCAGGCAGGGGGATGAGTGGAAAACCGCATTTAATACGCCCGAGGGCCACTTTGAGTATTTAGTGATGCCTTTTGGTCTTTCTAATGCTCCGTCAGTTTTCCAGTCCTTTATGCATGATATTTTTCGCGATTATTTGGATAAATTTATGATTGTGTATCTGGATGATATTCTGATTTTTTCGGATGACTGGGACTCTCATGTCCAGCAAGTCAGGAGGGTTTTTCAGGTTTTGCGGTCTAATTCTTTGTGTGTGAAGGGTTCTAAGTGTGTTTTTGGGGTACAGAGGATTTCCTTTTTGGGATATATTTTTTCCCCCTCTTCCATTGAAATGGATCCTGTCAAGGTTCAAGCTATTTGTGATTGGACGCAGCCCTCTTCTCTTAAGAGTCTTCAGAAATTTTTGGGCTTGGCTAACTTTTATCGTCGATTTATTGCTGGTTTTTCGGATATTGCTAAGCCATTGACCGATTTGACTAAGAAGGGTGCTGATGTTGCTGATTGGTCCCCTGATGCTGTGGAGGCCTTTCGGGAGCTTAAGCGCCGTTTTTCCTCTGCCCCTGTGTTGCGTCAGCCTGATGTTGCTCTACCTTTTCAGGTTGAGGTCGACGCTTCTGAGATCGGAGCTGGGGCAGTGTTGTCGCAGAAAAGTTCTGACTGCTCCGTGATGAGGCCTTGTGCCTTCTTTTCCCGTAAATTTTCGCCCGCTGAGCGGAATTATGATGTTGGGAATCGGGAGCTTTTGGCCATGAAGTGGGCTTTTGAGGAGTGGCGCCATTGGCTTGAGGGGGCCAGACATCAGGTGGTGGTATTGATTGACCACAAAAATTTGATTTATCTTGAGACCGCCAGGCGCCTGAATCCTAGACAGGCGCGCTGGTCATTATTTTTCTCTCGGTTTAATTTTGTGGTGTCATACCTACCGGGTTCTAAGAATGTTAAGGCGGATGCCCTTTCTAGGAGTTTTGAGCCTGACTCGCCTGGTAACTCTGAGCCCACAGGTATCCTTAAGGATGGAGTGGTATTGTCTGCCGTTTCTCCAGACCTGCGGCGGGCCTTGCAGGAGTTTCAGGCGGAGAGACCTGATCGTTGCCCACCTGATAAACTGTTTGTTCCTGATGATTGGACCAGTAGAGTCATCTCTGAGGTTCATTCTTCTGCGTTGGCAGGTCATCCTGGCATTTTTGGTACCAGGGATTTGGTGGCAAGGTCCTTCTGGTGGCCTTCCCTGTCACGAGATGTGCGAGGCTTTGTGCAGTCTTGTGACGTTTGTGCTCGGGCCAAGCCTTGTTGTTCTCGGGCTAGTGGATTATTGTTGCCCTTGCCTATTCCTAAGAGGCCTTGGACGCACATCTCGATGGATTTTATTTCAGATCTGCCTGTTTCTCAGAAGATGTCTGTCATCTGGGTGGTGTGTGACCGTTTTTCTAAGATGGTCCATTTGGTTCCTCTGCCCAAGTTACCTTCTTCTTCCGAGTTGGTTCCTCTGTTTTTTCAAAATGTTGTTCGTTTGCATGGTATTCCTGAGAATATCGTTTCTGACAGAGGGACCCAATTCGTCTCTAGATTTTGGCGGGCATTCTGTGCTAGGATGGGCATAGATTTATCTTTTTCGTCCGCTTTCCATCCTCAGACGAATGGCCAGACCGAGCGGATTAATCAGACCCTGGAGACATATCTGAGGTGTTTTGTGTCTGCTGACCAGGATGATTGGGTTGCTTTTTTGCCATTGGCGGAGTTCGCTCTCAATAATCGGGCCAGCTCTGCCACTTTGGTGTCCCCGTTTTTCTGTAATTCGGGGTTTCATCCTCGATTTTCCTCTGGTCAGGTGGAATCTTCGGATTGTCCTGGAGTGGATGCTGTGGTGGAGAGATTGCATCAGATCTGGGGGCAGGTGGTGGACAATTTGAGGTTGTCCCAGGAGAAGACTCAGCTTTTTGCCAACCGCCACCGTCGTGTTGGTCCTCGGCTTTCTGTTGGGGATTTGGTGTGCTTGTCTTCTCGTTTTGTCCCTATGAGGGTCTCTTCTCCTAAGTTTAAGCCTCGGTTTATCGGCCCGTATAAGATATTGGAGATTCTTAACCCTGTTTCCTTCCGTTTGGACCTCCCTGCATCCTTTTCTATTCATAACGTTTTTCATCGGTCATTATTGCGCAGGTATGAGGTACCGGTTGTGCCTTCCGTTGAGCCTCCTGCTCCGGTGTTGGTTGAGGGTGAGTTGGAGTACGTTGTGGAGAAAATCTTGGACTCTCGTGTTTCCAGACGGAGACTCCAGTATCTGGTCAAGTGGAAGGGATACGGCCAGGAGGATAATTCTTGGGTGAATGCATCTGATGTTCATGCCTCCGATCTGGTTCGTGCCTTTTATAGGGCCCATCCTGATCGCCCTGGTGGTTCTGGTGAGGGTTCGGTGCCCCCTCCTTGAGGGGGGGGTACTGTTGTGAATTTGGATTCTGGGCTCCCCCGGTGGCTACTGGTGGAATTGAACTGGTGTCTTCATCTTCTCTGTTCACCTGTTCCCATCAAGATGTGGGAGTCGCTATATAACCTTGCTGCTCTGTTAGTTGCTTGCCGGTCAACAATGTTATCAGAAGCCTCTCTGTGCTTGTTCCTGCTCCTAGACAACTACTAGATAAGTTGGACTCTTGTCCATGTTTGTTTTTGCATTTTGTTCCAGTTCACAGCTGTAGTTTCGTTACTGTGTCTGGAAAGCTCTTGTGAACGGGAATTGCCACTCTGGTGTTATGAGTTAATGCCAGAGTTTTAAAGTAATTTCTGGATGGTGTTTTTGATAGGGTTTTCAGCTGACCATGAAAGTGTCCTTTCTGTCTTCTGCTATGTAGTAAGTGGACCTCAAATTTGCTAAACCTATTTTCATACTACGTTTGTTATTTCATCTCAACTCACCGCCAATACATGTGGGGGGCCTCTGTCTCCTTTCGGGGTATTTCTCTAGAGGTGAGCTAGGACTAATATTTTCCTCTGCTAGCTTTATTTAGTCCTCCGGCTGGGCTGGGCATCTAGAATCAACGTAGGCATGCTACTCGGCCACTGCTAGTTGTGCGTTAGGTTTAGTTCATGGTCAGCTTAGTTCCCATCTTCCAAGAGCTAGTTCCTATATATGCTTATGCTATGTTCTCTTGCCATTGAGATCATGACAGAAACCCCTGTGGAGTCAGTTTGGATGCATCCTTGACGCTCTGGCTGAGATGATAGAAAAATAAAAAAGTTACGGGTCTCCGAGTATGACGGCAGGCTAGTAATGCAGGTGTTCTTTAGATAATCTTCATATTCGTTACCAGTTATACCTCCTCGGGCATACTAGGATGAAAGTCCCGGCATATATGGTGTCATTCTAAATGTACTCTATATGTTTTTTTTAGAGATTGATGGCAAGAAAAAGAAGAGCAAGTAAGAAAAGCAATTCAAGGAGTGGTTAAATATGACCTATTGTCTGGTTCTGTTGATTCTGTTGTCCTACCACAAAAGGACTGTGTGATGAATATCCTCTTGTTCAACATCATCTGCAACACCAAGGAAGACATGACAAACAACCTGAAGACCCTGACGTCATGGCTGAAAATTGGGGGCTATTTGGACTTCTTAATTGCACTTGATATGAGCTTTTACCGCGTGGGCCAGCTCAAATTTTCCACTCTGACAGTGAATGAAAAATTTGCGAAAGAGTCTGTGACTAGGGCAGGTTTTGTCATTGAGAAGGGGCAGGTCCTCCCCACCTCAGTAGAGAATGATATCACTGATGATAAGAACTTCTTGTTCGTAGTAGCCCAGAAAGTGAGAAACCCCCAAAGTTGTCAAATCAGGGTAGTCAATAAATCATGTCTTGAGATGTGTCCTCAGATAATAACCTAATGTTTACATCAGGTTTCTATGTTAAATAAATTTTCTTAAAAATGTGACTGTCAGTATTCCGGGTTTTCTAACTCAGCTTGTGAATGATTTTGCCCTTTGTTAAGATGGAGTAAGCTGTTTTTGTCTGCCCTACTTCCTGTTCGTTTGTTTAAAACCCGGGTCAGGTGTCAGCCTCTTTGCTGGAGTATTCTGATTCTGTTCTCTTTCAGCTCAGCTGCTGGTTCTGAGTGTGTCTCTACCTCTGGCTCTGGACATTTCCTGCATTTGTAAGCTACACTCTCTAGGTTATCATTAGTCTGCTGACTTGGAACTTAACCCTCGGTTCACTCCTTCTGGTAAGAACTGTGTACGTAATTATTTGTACATCAAACTCGAAAAGTGTGAATTTCATTGCTCCAAGATTCAATTTTTAGGCTATGTTATTTCTCCACAGGGATTGAACATGGAGTCCAGCAAGATCCAGGCGATCATGGATTGGCCGGTACCAGGAAACATCAAAGAGGTACAACGATTCATTGGTTTTGCTAACTTTTATAGACGTTTTATCCAGAATTTTTCAGAAATTGTCCGTCCCATCACTCTCCTCACTAAGAAGGGGAAGAAGTTTGTATGGTCTTCACAAGCCCAGGAAGCCTTTGATCGCCTCAAGGTTTGTTTTACCACGGCTCCGATATTGACGCACCTGGATCCTGCACTGCCTTTTGTCGTGGAGGTGGATGCTTCTGACTGTGCTCTGGGAGCAATCCTCTCACAACGAACCGGAGACAAAGGTTTGTTGCACCCGTGTGCCTTCTTTTCTCACAGGTTATCATCTGCTGAACTGAACTATGATATTGCAGATAAGGAACTTTTGGCAATCATTTCCGCCTTTAAGGAATGGAGACACCATTTGCAGGGAGCAACTGAGCAACTCAACAGGTAGTGGTGCTCACAGATCACCGTAATTTGGAATTCCTTAAGTCCGCCAGATGTCTTTCTCCTCGACAAGCTAGGTGGAGTTTGCTCTTGAACCAGTTTGATTTTATCATCTCGTACCGCCCAGGCTCACGTAATGGGAAAGCTGATGCACTTTCCCGAATCCACACGATGGACTCCGTGTCTGGGACCCTGTCTAAGACCATCTTGTCTGATGCCAATTTCATAGGAGTGCTCCAGGACCGGGACTTGTGGGAGGAGATCAAGCTGGCCTATGATGGTGACGTATTTCTTGCTGCTCCACCTGACAATGTGAATCTTGTATTTCAGAATGGTGTATGGCTTAGAGATCGCTGTATTTATGTCCCTGAGGCTGTGAGACTTCGAATTCTCAAATTGGTCCATGACTCCGTATTGGCTGGTCATCGGGGGGTACAGAAGACGCAGGAATTTTTAAGTCGTTTTTTCTGGTGGGCTACCTGCTTGAAGGATGTGAATGACTATGTCCGCTCTTGTGAGGATTGTGCCCGGTACAAAGTTCCTCATGTTTCACCTACTGGCCTTCTTAAGCCACTACCCATACCATCTCGCCCTTGGGGGTCTATTTCGATGGACTTTATTGTGGAGTTACCCACCTCTGGCGGTTAAAAATACTATTTTGGTGGTAGTGGACCGTTTAACGAAGGCTGCTCATTTTATTCCTTTCACCGGTCTACCCTCAGCTACAGAGACAGTGGATCTGGTTATCCAGAATGTTTTCCGGCTGCATGGGGTACCAGATGAGATCATCTCTGACCGGGGAATACAATTTACCTACAGGTTTTGGAAAGGATTTTGTTCTGCGCTCCACATTAATGTTTGCTTGTCTTCTGCATACCACCCTCAGACCAACGGGCAGACGGAACGGACCAATCAAACCTTGGAGCAGTACCTACGCTCTTACGTCATTCATTTGCAGGATGATTGGCTGAAGCTACTTTCACTAGCGGAATTTTCGTATAACAACTCACAGAGCAGTTCCACAAAGGTAACGCCTTTTTTCGCCAATCTGGGATATCATCCAAATATTTTGCCTAGGTCTCCGGTTGCTACATCGGTACCGGCAGTTCAAGACAGAGTGGCGGTGTTGCAACGTAATCTTGAAGTTTTGAAAGACTCCCTGACCGTAGCACAGGAGCGTTACAAGAAGTCGGCCGATAGATTCCGGAAACCGACACCCATGTATAAGGTAGGAGACTCGGTTTGGTTGTCCACCAAGAATCTAAAATTGGGTGTTCCTTCACAGAAACTAGGACAGAAGTTCATCAGTCCATTCAAGATCACCGGGATTGTGAGCTCTGTTTCTTGTCGGCTGAAGCTGCCACGAACTCTAAAGGTACACCCAGTATTTCATGTTTCTTTATTAAAACCGGTCTCTCTTAACACATTTCAGGGACGTATCGTACCTCCTCCTCCACCAGTGTTGGTTGATGGCGAAGAACAATTTATGGTACAGGACATTATCAATTCAAGACTTCATAGGAACCGGCTTCAGTATCTAGTTAGATGGCAGGGTTACTCTCCTGAAAACGATTCTTGGGAACCAGTAACTAACATCAATGCTCCCTGTTGTGAAATTGGATTCTGGGCTCCCCCGGTGGCCACTTGTGGAATTGAACTTGTGTGCATCATCCCCTCTGTTCACCTGCTCCTATCAGGATGTGGGAGTCGCTATATAACCTTGCTCCTCTGTCAGTTTCTTGCCGGTCAACAATGTAATCAGAAGCCTTCTGTGCTTGTTCCTGCTACTAGACAACTTCCAGCTAAGTTGGACTTTTGTCCTTGTGTGTTTTTGCATTTTGTTCCTGTTCACAGCTGCTGTTTCGTTACTGTGTCTGGAAAGCTCTTGTGATCGGAAATTGCCACTCTGGTGTTATGAGTTAATGCTAGAGTCTTAAAGGAATTTCTGGATGGTGTTTTGATAGGGTTTTCTGCTGACCATGAAAGTGTCCTTTCTGTCTTCCTGCTATCTAGAAAGCGGACCTCGATTTTGCTAAACCTATTTTCATACTACGTTTGTCATTTCATCTTAAATCACCGCCAATATATGTGGGGGCCTCTGTCTGCCTTTTGGGAAAATTTCTCTAGAGGTGAGCCAGGACTGTCTTTTCCTCTGCTAGGATTAGGTAGTTCTCCGGCTGGCGCTGGGCATCTAGGGTTAAAAAACGTAGGCATGCTACCCGGCCACTTCTAGTTGTGCGGCAGGTTTAGTTCATGGTCAGTATAGTTTCCATCTTCCAAGAGCTAGTTCTCATATATGCTGGGCTATGTTCTCTCGCCATTGAGAATCATGACAGTTTGACCGGCCCAAAAAAGGGTTAAATTACTGGCTGAGAAAGGAGAGAAAAAAGAAGTCTGCTACAATTTTTTTTTTTTTTTTTTCCCTCTAGTTCTGAGTGTGCTCTTAATTGAATCACTTGCTAGTCTGCCTATACTGCAGCCTTCCTCTCTTTCTCTCCTTCTTATCCTTGAATGGCTCTGTGTTCACCTGTTTCAAATGGATCTTCAGAGTGTAGCTACAGGTTTGAATAATCTCGCCACAAAGGTACAAAATTTGCAAGATTTTGTTGTTCATGCACCTATGTCTGAGCCTAGAATTCCTTTGCCTGAATTCTTCTCGGGGAATAGATCTCACTTTCAAAATTTTAAAAATAATTGCAAATTGTTTTTGTCCCTGAAGTCTCGCTCTGCCGGAGACCCTGCACAGCAGGTCAGGATTGTAATTTCCTTGCTCCGGGGCGACCCTCAAGACTGGGCTTTTGCATTGGCACCAGGGGATCCTGCGTTGCTCAATGTGGATGCGTTTTTTCTGGCCTTGGGGTTGCTTTATGAGGAACCTCTTTTAGAGCTTCAGGCGGAAAAGGCCTTGATGTCCTTGTCTCAGGGGCAAGATGAAGCTGAAATATACTGCCAAAACTTCCGCAAATGGTCTGTGCTTACTCAGTGGAATGAGTGCGCCCTGGCGGCGATTTTCAGAGAAGGTCTCTCTGATGCCATTAAGGATGTTATGGTGGGGTTCCCTGTGCCTGCGAGTCTGAATGAGTCCATGACGATGGCTATTCAGATCGATAGGCGTCTGCGGGAGCGCAAACCTGTGCACCATTTGGCGGTGTCTACTGAGAAAACGCCAGAAAATATGCAATGTGATAGAATTCTGTCCAGAAGCGAGCGGCAGAATTTTAGACGAAAAAATGGGTTGTGCTTCTATTGTGGTGATTCAACTCATGTTATATCAGCATGCTTTAAGCGTACTAAGAAGCCTGACAAGTCTGTTTCAATTAGCACTTTACAGTCTAAGTTTATTCTATCTGTGACCCTGATTTGTTCTTTGTCATCTATTACCGCGGACGCCTATGTCGACTCTGGCGCTGCTTTGAGTCTTATGGATTGGTCCTTTGCCAAACGCTGTGGGTATGATTTGGAGCCACTGGAGGCTCCGATACCTCTGAAAGGGATTGACTCCACCCCATTGGCTAGTAATAAACCACAATACTGGACACAAGTGACTATGCGTGTTAATCCGGATCACCAGGAGGTTATTCGCTTTCTGGTGCTGTATAATCTACATGATGTTTTGGTGCTGGGATTGCCATGGCTGCAATCTCATAACCCAGTCCTCGACTGGAGAGCTATGTCTGTGTTAAGCTGGGAATGTAAAGGAACTCATGGGGACGTACCTTTGGTTTCCATTTCATCATCTATTCCCTCTGAGATTCCTGAATTCTTGTCTGACTTTCGTGAAGTTTTTGAAGAACCCAAGGTTGGTTCACTACCTCCGCACCGGGAGTGCGATTGTGCCATAGACTTGATTCCGGGTAGTAAATACCCTAAGGGTCGTTTATTTAATCTGTCTGTGCCTGAACACGCTGCTATGCGAGAATATATAAAGGAGTCCTTGGAAAAGGGACATATTCGTCCTTCGTCATCTCCCTTAGGAGCCGGTTTTTTCTTTGTGTCTAAGAAAGACGGCTCTTTGAGGCCGTGTATTGATTATCGACTTTTGAATAAAATCACGGTTAAATATCAATATCCGTTACCACTGCTTACTGATTTGTTTGCTCGTATAAAGGGGGCCAAGTGGTTCTCTAAGATTGATCTCCGTGGGGCGTATAATTTGGTGCGAATCAAGCAGGGGGATGAGTGGAAAACCGCATTTAATACGCCCGAGGGCCATTTTGAGTATTTGGTGATGCCTTTTGGTCTTTCAAATGCCCCTTCAGTCTTCCAGTCCTTTATGCATGACATTTTCCGCGATTATTTGGATAAATTTATGATTGTGTATCTGGATGATATTCTGATTTTTTCGGATGACTGGGACTCTCATGTCCAGCAGGTCAGGAGGGTTTTTCAGGTTTTGCGGTCTAATTCCTTGTGTGTGAAGGGTTCTAAGTGTGTTTTTGGGGTTCAAAAGATTTCTTTCTTGGGATACATTTTTTCCCCCTCTTCCATCGAGATGGATCCTGTCAAGGTTCAGGCTATTGGTGATTGGACGCAACCCTCTTCTCTTAAGAGTCTTCAGAAATTTTTGGGCTTTGCTAACTTTTATCGTCGATTTATTGCTGGTTTTTCTGATGTTGTAAAACCATTGACTGATTTGACTAAGAAGGGTGCTGATGTTGCTGATTGGTCCCCTGATGCTGTGGAGGCCTTTCGGGAGCTCAAGCGCCGCTTTTCTTCCGCCCCAGTGTTGCGTCAGCCTGATGTTGCTCTTCCTTTTCAGGTTGAGGTCGACGCTTCTGAAATCGGAGCTGGGGCGGTGTTGTCGCAGAGAAGTTCCGACTGCTCCGTGATGAGACCTTGTGCTTTTTTTTCCCGTAAATTTTCGCCCGCCGAGCGGAATTATATTGGGAATCGGGAGCTTTTGGCCATGAAGTGGGCTTTTGAGGAGTGGCGTCACTGGCTTGAGGGGGCCAGACATCAGGTGGTGGTATTGACTGACCACAAAAATTTAATTTACCTTGAGTCTGCCAGGCGCCTGAATCCTAGACAGGCGCGCTGGTCGTTGTTTTTCTCTCGGTTTAATTTTGTGGTGTCGTACCTACCGGGTTCTAAGAATGTTAAGGCGGATGCCCTTTCTAGGAGTTTTGAGCCTGACTCCCCTGGTAATTCTGAGCCCACAGGTATCCTTAAAGATGGAGTGATATTGTCTGCCGTTTCTCCAGACCTGCGGCGGGCCTTGCAGGAGTTTCAGGCGGATAGACCTGATCGTTGCCCACCTGGTAGACTGTTTGTTCCTGATGATTGGACCAGTAGAGTCATCTCTGAGGTTCATTCTTCTGCGTTGGCAGGTCATCCTGGAATCTTTGGTACCAGGGATTTGGTGGCAAGGTCCTTCTGGTGGCCTTCCCTGTCACGAGATGTGCGAGGCTTTGTGCAGTCTTGTGACGTTTGTGCTCGGGCCAAGCCTTGTTGTTCTCGGGCTAGTGGATTGTTGTTGCCCTTGCCTATCCCGAAGAGGCCTTGGACGCACATCTCGATGGATTTTATTTCGGATCTGCCTGTTTCTCAGAAGATGTCTGTCATCTGGGTGGTGTGTGACCGTTTCTCTAAGATGGTCCATCTGTTTCCCTTGCCTAAGTTGCCTTCTTCTTCCGAGTTGGTTCCTCTGTTTTTTCAAAATGTTGTTCGTTTGCATGGTATTCCTGAGAATATCGTTTCTGACAGAGGGACCCAATTCGTGTCTAGATTTTGGCGGACATTCTGTGCTAGGATGGGCATAGATTTGTCTTTTTCGTCTGCTTTCCATCCTCAGACTAATGGCCAGACCGAGCGGACTAATCAGACCTTGGAGACATATTTGAGGTGTTTTGTGTCTGCGGATCAGGATGATTGGGTTGCTTTTTTGCCTTTGGCGGAGTTCGCCCTCAATAATCGGGCCAGCTCTGCCACCTTGGTGTCCCCGTTTTTCTGTAATTTGGGGTTTCATCCTCGATTTTCCTCCGGTCAAGTGGAATCTTCGGACTGTCCTGGAGTGGATGCTGTGGTGGAGAGGTTGCATCAGATTTGGGGGCAGGTGGTGGACAATTTGAAGTTGTCCCAGGAGAAGACTCAGCTTTTTGCCAACCGCCGTCGTCGTGTTGGTCCTCGGCTTTGTGTTGGGGACTTGGTGTGGTTGTCTTCTCGTTTTGTCCCTATGAGGGTTTCTTCTCCTAAGTTTAAGCCTCGGTTCATCGGCCCGTACAAGATATTGGAGATTCTTAACCCTGTGTCCTTCCGTTTGGACCTCCCTGCATCCTTTTCGATTCATAATGTTTTTCATCGGTCATTGTTGCGCAGGTATGAGGTACCGGTTGTGCCTTCCGTTGAGCCTCCTGCTCCGGTGTTGGTTGAGGGTGAGTTGGAGTACGTTGTGGAAAAGATCTTAGACTCTCGTGTTTCCAGACGGAGACTCCAGTATCTGGTCAAATGGAAGGGATACGGTCAGGAGGATAATTCTTGGGTCACTGCCTCTGATGTTCATGCCTCCGATCTTGTCCGTGCCTTTCATAGGGCTCATCCTGATCGCCCTGGTGGTTCTGGTGAGGGTTCGGTACCCCCTCCTTGAGGGGGGGGTACTGTTGTGAAATTGGATTCTGGGCTCCCCCGGTGGCCACTTGTGGAATTGAACTTGTGTGCATCATCCCCTCTGTTCACCTGCTCCTATCAGGATGTGGGAGTCGCTATATAACCTTGCTCCTCTGTCAGTTTCTTGCCGGTCAACAATGTAATCAGAAGCCTTCTGTGCTTGTTCCTGCTACTAGACAACTCCCAGCTAAGTTGGACTTTTGTCCTTGTGTGTTTTTGCATTTTGTTCCTGTTCACAGCTGCTGTTTCGTTACTGTGTCTGGAAAGCTCTTGTGATCGGAAATTGCCACTCTGGTGTTATGAGTTAATGCTAGAGTCTTAAAGGAATTTCTGGATGGTGTTTTGATAGGGTTTTCTGCTGACCATGAAAGTGTCCTTTCTGTCTTCCTGCTATCTAGAAAGCGGACCTCGATTTTGCTAAACCTATTTTCATACTACGTTTGTCATTTCATCTTAAATCACCGCCAATATATGTGGGGGCCTCTGTCTGCCTTTTGGGAAAATTTCTCTAGAGGTGAGCCAGGACTGTCTTTTCCTCTGCTAGGATTAGGTAGTTCTCCGGCTGGCGCTGGGCATCTAGGGTTAAAAAACGTAGGCATGCTACCCGGCCACTTCTAGTTGTGCGGCAGGTTTAGTTCATGGTCAGTATAGTTTCCATCTTCCAAGAGCTAGTTCTCATATATGCTGGGCTATGTTCTCTCGCCATTGAGAATCATGACAGCTCCCATAAAGGTTGCTCAATTTCATCGTAGATACCCAGACAAGCCTGGTCTAGGTTCTTCCTGAGGCCGTTTCTGGGGGGGAGTAATGTCAGTATTCCGGGTTTTCTAAGTCACCTTGTGAATGATTTTGCCCTTTGTTAAGATGGAGTTTGCTGTTTTTGTCTGCCCTACTTCCTGTTCGTTTGTTTAAAACCCGGGTCAGGTGTCAGCCTCTTTGCTGGAGTATTCTGATTCTGTTCTCCTTCAGCTCAGCTGCTGGTTCTGAGTGTGTCTCTACCTCTGGCTCTGGACATTTCCTGCATTTGTAAGCTACACTCTCTAGGTTATCATTAGTCTGCTGACTTGAAACTTAACCCTCGGTTCACTCCTTCTGGTAAGAACTGTGTTTTTGGAACTTTGTTTCGGGACTGTGTGTTGCTACTTACGATAATCCTTCATTTACTCCCCCCGGTGGGAGCTGTTGGAAACAACACCAGTATAATACTTTAATGTGAACCTGTTTCTGAACTTACCCGTGTTTATGCCACATCTCGGATCAACTTGTGAACTAGTTTCTGGACTTACCCGTGTTCATGCCACACCTGGGATTTGACTCTTTCTGTGCCAACAGTGTTTTGATCTGCACCACATCACCAATCACACTCACCTTGCTGAGGACTCTGCCTTAAGAACTCTGCCGATTTGCTGTATATATTTCAAGGACTCGTTTCATTTCAGGACACTGTGGGTTATCAGTATATTGTTTTGGGTGTTATTGATGTTGTACAAATACACTATTTGCACTAAAGAAACCCGTCTCTGTCTGTTCATTGCCCCATGCTATCAGAATCCTTGAGTTCCTACAATAGTATTACAGTGACGTTCTTTTTGCATAGTGACTGATAACAGAGTCTACCATCCCTATATCTATATAGAGAAGATAACACAGGATCCACCATTCACAATAGGTGATATCACAGGTCACCTCCTCCTCCTGTACAATGACTGATAACACCTCTATATACAGTAGATAACACAGGATCCACCATTCACAATAGGTGATGTCACAGCTCACCTCCTCCTCCTGTACAATGACTGATAACACCTCTATATACAATAGATAACACAGGATCCACCATTCACAATAGGTGATGTCACAGCTCACCTCCTCCTCCTGTACAATGACTGATAACACCTCTATATACAGTAGATAACACAGGATCCACCTTTCACAATAGGTGATATCACAGTTCACCTCCTCCTCCTCCTACTGTACAATGACTGGTAACAACTCTATATACAGTAAATCACACAGGATCCACCATTCACAATAGATGATGTCACAGCTCACCCCTCCCCCTTCTGCTGCTCAGACTCCAACCAGATCTTTAAAATGTCATCAATGTAGCGGTAGTAGGCCAGAAGTCTGAGGGCTAGTGTTGAGCATTCCGATACCGCAAGTATCGGGTATCGGCCGATACTTGCGGTATCGGAATTCCGATACCGGGATTCCGATACTTGCCGCGTATCGGATACCGGAATCGGAAGTTCCCAGATTCAAAATTCCGAAATTCAGCCAATGAGAATGATTTCAAGTGTGGGCACATCCTGTTTAGCATGGAGGGCATGAAACTACTGGCAAGGCTGTGATTGGCTGCTGAAATGATGTCATGATGCAGTTTAAAAGTCGCTGGCGCCATTTTGCGATCACTCTGCTGTGAATTCAGTTAGTGACAGGACGCTGTTTGCTGACTGAGGGACAGTTTAGAGATAGCGATTTGCTTCTTTGTGCTTTCCAAAGGCTAATTTAGCAACCGCTGTGTTCACCTACTATTCACCTTGCTTTTGCCTTGTAGCGCTGTTTTCACAGCGATCTGCAAGGTCTGTGTGTGTGTGTGTGTGTGTGTGTGTGAGTGCAGCCCACTCTCTAGTCTGAGTGCAGCCACATAGGCCATCCATAGCTGGTTGTATTCAGTTCAGGGAGGGTGGTTCATTGCCTCATACTGTTCTTTTTTTTTTTTTTTTTTTTCAAGTAGTGTAGTCTGCTGCTAATTTATTCAAAAAAATCCTATTAGTGTCTTTCCACCCGTCTCCAGCTAATTTGTGGAAAAACACTACATAGGATAAAGTAGAGGAGGGTTTTTGGGCCTTGCAGCGCCGTTTACGGCTGTCTGCACGGTCTCCGTGTGACTGCAGCTCGCCCTGTAGTCTGTGAGCAGCCGTAGCCTGGTTGTCTCCAGCTCAGGGTTGTTCACTGCGTCATACCGCCAAATCAATTTTAATTTTTTTTCAAGTAGTGTAGTCTGCTGCTAATTAATTTAAAAAAATCCTATTAGTGTCTTTCCACCCGTCTCCAGCTAATTTGTGGAAAAACACTACATAGGATAAAGTAGAGGAGGGTTTTTGGGCCTTGCAGCGCCGTTTACGGCTGTCTGCACGGTCTCCGTGTGACTGCAGCTCGCCCTGTAGTCTGTGAGCAGCCGTAGCCTGGTTGTCTCCAGCTCAGGGTTGTTCACTGCGTCATACCGCCAAATCAATTTTAATTTTTTTTCAAGTAGTGTAGTCTGCTGCTAATTAATTTTAAAAAATCCTATTAGTGTCTTTCCACCCGTCTCCAGCTAATTTGTGGAAAAACACTACATAGGATAAAGTAGAGGAGGGTTTTTGGGCCTTGCAGCGCCGTTTACGGCTGTCTGCACGGTCTCCGTGTGACTGCAGCTCGCCCTGTAGTCTGTGAGCAGCCGTAGCCTGGTTGTCTCCAGCTCAGGGTTGTTCACTGCGTCATACCGCCAAATCAATTTTAATTTTTTTTCAAGTAGTGTAGTCTGCTGCTAATTAATTTAAAAAAATCCTATTAGTGTCTTTCCACCCGTCTCCAGCTAATTTGTGGAAAAACACTACATAGGATAACGTAGAGGAGGGTTTTTTTTGGGGCCTTGCAGCGCCGTTTACGTCTGTCTGCACGGTCTCCGTGTGACTGCAGCTCTATCTGTTGTCAGTTCAGCCCCCAAAAAAGAAATAAATAATAAAGTTCACCAAACACACCAGTTACACCACTTTACATTTCTGTAGGCCACATTAGCTCATATTAAAGTCTAGTCCACACTTTAGAAAATTAGTGTTTCTTATACCTGTTAGGAGGAGTTGCTGAGGAATAAGCACACAAATCCGTTAGTACTTTTCTGCTTATCTTTATCAGTCAACCAAGATGAAGAAGGCAGTGAGTAAGGCACGTGGGCGTGGGCGTGGGCGCGGAGCAGGGAGGGGACGTGGGGATTCTGTGCCTGCTGCGGGCACCGGTGACTCATCAGCACCCACTTTCACCAGGCAACAGTCGTTCATGCGCAGCTTTGTGTCAGAGCGCCGTACACCGCTGCTGCGTCAAGACCAAATTGAAGCTGTTGTCGGATGGATGGCAGCTAATGCATCAACTTCCATTAGTGCCACATCCTCTCAGACACAGAGCACTGGAGAGCAGCCATCTGTCTCTTCACCACCTGCCAAATTGCCCAGGCAGACAGAGAGCCCAGGACAGGAGCCGTCTCTACTTCTGTTCTCTGAATCTCTTGGCTTGGAAACAGGGGGCCAGCCAAGCAGCATTGGAGAAATGGAAGAAGAGGCAGGGTGCAGTGATGCCCAACAGCTTTTTCTGTCTTCCTCTGAAGAGGCGGGTGGGCCAGTGGCTCCGGTCACCACATCGCAGGCCGCATCAGCTGATGATGACACTCAGGTGCCACTTACTGGTGCGTGCTCTGCTGCTGAGACTACCCAGGAGGAGCAGTTGGGGGCAGAGGGTAGTGTAGATGATGAGGTCCTCGACCCATCTTGGCGTGAAGGACAGGAAGGTGGTGGGAGCAGCTCTGAGGAAGAGATTCCCCGTACGGCCCAAAGAGGGAGAGGGAGGGGGAAGACTGCGGATCCTGCAGCCTCCGCTTTGGCACCCGTTAGGAGCATGTCTCTTCCAAAAGCCAAAAAGGGCGCTCCCAAGACTTGCAGTGCCTGGTCCTTTTTTGACACAGTTGCAGATGACATTTGCTATGTCAGATGCAACGTGTGTCATCAAAAAGTCAAAAGAGGGAAAAATGTCAGCAACCTCAATACCTCCAACATGTGGAAACATGTGCGCAACAGGCACCCGGCGGAGTTAGAAAAACACACTGAAGAGGTAGGCCAACCAACAGCGGCAGCTACCACCTCTTCAGCTCGTGTTGCCTCTTCCTCTAGCTCACACGCAGCTGGTTCGGCTTCCTCCCAGGATCGCCGTGGAAGAACCTCTGGCCCTGTTGTCCAGAGACCCGCTGTAATTCCACCCGCAGCGCCACTTTCCCCGTCATCCACACACTCCCAGCCCAGTCTACAGCCATCGGTAGTACAGGCATGGGAGAAAAGGCGGCCTTTCTCGTCAAACCACCCACGAGCACAGGCTCTGACTGCAGGCATTGCCAAACTTCTGTCACTGGAAATGCTGTCATTCAGGCTGGTGGAGACTGACAGCTTCCGTGACTTGATGTCATTGGCAGTCCCACAGTACAATGTGCCCAGCCGCTTTTACTTCAGCAGGCAAGCCGTCCCTGCCCTGCACAAGCATGTGGAGGGACACATAAAACACGCGCTACTGAACGCCGTCAGTAGCAAGGTCCACCTCACCACCGATGCGTGGACCAGTCAACATGGACAGGGGCGATACCTTTCCCTCACTGCCCATTGGGTTAATGTTGTTGAGCCAGGTACAGACCGTGCGAGAGGCGCAGGACGTGTCCTGCCCACTCCAAGGATTGCAGGAATCCATTCTGTACGCATTGACTCCTCCTCTTACACCAGTTCCTCAGAATCATCGCTGCAGGAGCCGTCACAGTCCACCTCCACATGGACCCGTGATGAACGTGTACCTGTTACGACCGACATGAGCACAGCCGTGGCCAAACGTCAACAGGCCGTGTTGAAATTAATTTTTTTGGGGAATCGTAGCCACACAGCGCAGGAGCTCTGGAATGCCATCAAGCAGGAGAGCGATGTGTGGTTTGTGCCAGCGAATCTCCAGCCAGGCATGGTAGTGTGTGATAATGACCGAAATCTGGTGGCAGCTCTGGGCCTCGGCAACCTCACTCACATCCCATGTCTGGCACATGTGCTCAATTTGGTCGTGCAGAGCTTTTTGAGGGACTATCCGGATCTTGATGCACTGCTGCACAAGGTCCGCCTAGAGTGTGCTCACTTGCGGCGTTCCAGCACGGCAAAAGCGCGCATTGCGGCTCTGCAGCGCCGACACCGCCTGCCGGAACATCGCATCATATGTGACCTACCTACCAGGTGGAATTCCACGTTACATATGTTGGAGCGGTTGTGTGAGCAGCAGCAAGCTGTAATGGAGTACCAGCTGCTTCAGGCGCAAAAAAGTCGCAGTCAGCGCCGTACAGACTTCACAACCACAGAGTGGGCCACTATGAATGACGTCTGCCAGGTTTTGCGTCCCTTTGATTATTCCACGCGGATGGCGAGTGCAGATGATGCACTAGTCAGCATGACTGTCCCCCTTATCTGCCTGCTTGAAAAATCACTGCAAGCGCTAAGGGATGATGTTGTGGAAGAGGTGGAGGATGAGGATTCACCATTTCCATCATCTTCTGGACAGTCAGCGCCACGTGGTTCCTCACAAACGCGTAGGCAGGGGACAGTTTGTGAGGAGGATGAGGAGGAGTCAATGGAGGAGGAAGACGTCCGTCCAGAGGAGGGAGTTACCGAATTGTCCAGTACTCAGTGTGTACAGCGAGGGTGGGGTGATGACGAGCAGGCAGAGATCACGCCTCCAGCAGGGGACAGCGTTTCTTGGGCAGTTGGCAGTCTGCAGCACATGGTGGATTACATGCTGCAGTGCCTGAGAAACGACCGCCGCATCGCCCACATTCTCAACATGTCTGATTATTGGGTGTTCACCCTCCTCGATCCTCGCTACCGGGACAACGTAGAAAGCCTCATCACACCGTTGAACCGGGAGCGAAAAATGCGGGAGTACCAAGACACACTGGTCAATTCCATCATCTTCTCCATTCCAACTGAGAGAAGTGCTGCTAGTGCATTACAAAGCAGCTCAGTGCGTCCAGGCAGTGGAGGAGGCTCTGCACAAAGAGGGAGCAGAAGCAGTGCCTCTGCCCAAGGCAAGACCAGTATGGCCCAACTGTGGCACAGTTTTCTGTGCCCCCCACAAAAGTCTACACCATCACAGACGGCTCCAGTCAGCAGGAGGCAACGGTTCCGTCAGATGGTGACAGACTACATGTCTTGCCCTCTTGCTGTACTCCCAGACGGCTCTTCCCCTTTCAAGTTTTGGGTCTCAAAGCTGGATACATGGCCAGAGCTAAGCCAGTATGCATTGGAGGTGCTGTCTTGCCCTGCGGCCAGTGTATTATCGGAACGTGTCTTTAGTGCTGCAGGTGGTGTACTAACTGACCGTCGCATGCGACTATCCTCCGATAACGTTGACCGGCTTACTTTCCTGAAAATGAACAAGGCCTGGATCTCGCAGGAATTTGCCACTCCTCCTCCTGATTAAATAATTAGGTCACTGTATACGTTATCCAGGTCTCCTGTTGTGTTCATCTTTCTACCACCTGAACTTAAATTCCTGTGCTCCAACACCGCCAGTTGAGGCTCAGAAGTGCCGTCTGCACAGTCAAAACATACGACCCAGTGTTATTGGGTTTCAGTAACGTCAGCTGATCCCCAGCTGTGTAGCCGGCAATGTGTCATGCGACCGCCACGCTGACACAACAACTGAAATGTAAGGGAATCTGTCCCCCCCCCAAGGCGTTTGTTACTGAAAGAGCCACCTTGTGCAGCAGTAATGCTGCACAAGGAAAAGGTAGCTATTTTTGTTTAGCTCCTTGCACACGCAGAACTTAACACTTATAAAATGTGTCCACTGATACCGTAAAACCGTCCCGGAGGTGGGACTTTCCTTCGTAATGTGACGCAGCACAGCCGTCATTCCTACCCCCCCGGCGCCGCGCACCGGCTCCTCAGCGTTGTTTTATTCCGTCCCGGAGCCTGCGCTGTTATGTTATCCCGTGGCCAGGCACACTTAGGGCTGCCCGTCTTCTGGCATCATTTGGTGTCAGGATGGCTGCGCCTGTGCGGCCGTGCTGGCAGAGAGCCCGCCTCGCAGTGTCTTCTGATTTAATCCCACTGGGGGCCTGGGATCCATGGACATGCGCAGTGCATATCTGAACCTCCACCTCTCACTCATTTCCCTATGGCTTCTTCAGACTGTTCGGTGTCAGCTGGTCCCTAATAGCATGCCACGGCCGTGACACCGCACAGTCTTAAGAAGCCGTAGGGAGGGGAGTGAGAGGCGAGGATATGCACTGCGCATGTCCATGGATCCCAGGCCCCCAGTGGGATTAAATCAGAAGACACTGCGAGGCGGGCTCTCTGCCAGCGCGGCCGCACAGGCGCAGCCATCCTGACACCAAATTATGCCAGAAGACGGGCAGCGCTAAGTGTGCCTGGCCACGGGATAACATAACAGCGCAGGCTCCGGGACGGAATAAAACAACGCTGAGGAGCCGGTGCGCGGCGCCAGGGGGGTAGGAATGACGGCTGTGCTGCGTCACATTACGAAGGAAAGTCCCACCTCCGGGACGGTTTTACGGTTGCAGGGGACACATTTTATAAGTGTTTAGTTCTGTGTTTGCAAGGAGCATGATGAAAAGAGCCACCTTTTCCTTTTGCATCTTTTGTGCTGCACAAGCTGGCTCTTTCAGCTACAAACGCCTTGGGGGGGGGTTAAAGGTTCCCTTTCGACTTTCTCAGGCTTCGGCCTACATTGTGTTCCTCTGCTTTTCCACCTGTCCCTGGGCTCCAACACCGCCAGTTGCCGTCCAGAAGTGCTGTACGCACAGTCAACAGTCCCTCCTCTGTTATTGGGGTTCAGTAACGTCAGCTGTTCCCCTGCTGTGTGTGTGGCAATCCCTCCTACCTCCTCCAACCTCCTCCTCCTCCACCTGTCCCTGGGCTCCAACACCGCCAGTTGCCGTCCAGAAGTGCTGTACGCACAGTCAACAGTCCCTCCTCTGTTATTGGGGTTCAGTAACGTCAGCTGTTCCCCTGCTGTGTGTGTGGCAATCCCTCCTACCTCCTCCAACCTCCTCCTCCTCCACCTGCCCCTGGGCTCCAACACCGCCAGTTGCCGTCCAGAAGTGCTGTACGCACAGTCAACAGTCCCTCCTCTGTTATTGGGGTTCAGTAACGTCAGCTGTTCCCCTGCTGTGTGTGTGGCAATCCCTCCTACCTCCTCCAACCTCCTCCTCCTCCACCTGCCCCTGGGCTCCAACACCGCCAGTTGCCGTCCAGAAGTGCTGTACGCACAGTCAACAGTCCCTCCTCTGTTATTGGGGTTCAGTAACGTCAGCTGTTCCCCTGCTGTGTGTGTGGCAATCCCTCCTACCTCCTCCAACCTCCTCCTCCTCCACCTGTCCCTGGGCTCCAACACCGCCAGTTGCCGTCCAGAAGTGCTGTACGCACAGTCAACAGTCCCTCCTCTGTTATTGGGGTTCAGTAACGTCAGCTGTTCCCCTGCTGTGTGTGTGGCAATCCCTCCTACCTCCTCCAACCTCCTCCTCCTCCACCTGTCCCTGGGCTCCAACACCGCCAGTTGCCGTCCAGAAGTGCTGTACGCACAGTCAACAGTCCCTCCTCTGTTATTGGGGTTCAGTAACGTCAGCTGTTCCCCTGCTGTGTGTGTGGCAATCCCTCCTACCTCCTCCAACCTCCTCCTCCTCCACCTGTCCCTGGGCTCCAACACCGCCAGTTGCCGTCCAGAAGTGCTGTACGCACAGTCAACAGTCCCTCCTCTGTTATTGGGGTTCAGTAACGTCAGCTGTTCCCCTGCTGTGTGTGTGGCAATCCCTCCTACCTCCTCCAACCTCCTCCTCCTCCACCTGTCCCTGGGCTCCAACACCGCCAGTTGCCGTCCAGAAGTGCTGTACGCACAGTCAACAGTCCCTCCTCTGTTATTGGGGTTCAGTAACGTCAGCTGTTCCCCTGCTGTGTGTGTGGCAATCCCTCCTACCTCCTCCAACCTCCTCCTCCTCCACCTGTCCCTGGGCTCCAACACCGCCAGTTGCCGTCCAGAAGTGCTGTACGCACAGTCAACAGTCCCTCCTCTGTTATTGGGGTTCAGTAACGTCAGCTGTTCCCCTGCTGTGTGTGTGGCAATTCCTCCTACCTCCTCCAACCTCCTCCTCCTCCACCTGCCCCTGGGCTCCAACACCGCCAGTTGCCGTCCAGAAGTGCTGTACGCACAGTCAACAGTCCCTCCTCTGTTATTGGGGTTCAGTAACGTCAGCTGTTCCCCTGCTGTGTGTGTGGCAATCCCTCCTACCTCCTCCAACCTCCTCCTCCTCCACCTGCCCCTGGGCTCCAACACCGCCAGTTGCCGTCCAGAAGTGCTGTACGCACAGTCAACAGTCCCTCCTCTGTTATTGGGGTTCAGTAACGTCAGCTGTTCCCCTGCTGTGTGTGTGGCAATCCCTCCTACCTCCTCCAACCTCCTCCTCCTCCACCTGTCCCTGGGCTCCAACACCGCCAGTTGCCGTCCAGAAGTGCTGTACGCACAGAGCCAAACACCTCGCCAATGTGTTAGTGGGGTTCAGCACCGCCAGCTGTTCCCCTGCTGTGTATACGGCAACGTGTACTGCGACCGCCACGCAGGCACAACAAGTTAAATTTAAGGGAACCTGTCCCCCCCCCCCAGGCGTTTGTTACTGAAGGAGCCACCTTGTGCAGCAGTAATGATGCAAAGGGAAAAAGTGCCTCTTTTCGTGGTGCTCCTTGCAGATGCTGAACCTAACACTTATGAAATGTGTCCCCTCACAGCGTTCAACCGTCCGGTAGGTGGAACTTTCCTTTGTCATGTGACGCAGCACAGCCGTCATTTTTACCCCCTTGTCGCCGTGCGCCGCCTCCTCAGCGTTGTTTGAATCTGTCCCGGAGCCTGCGCTGTTAGGTTACCCCTTGGCCATGCACACATTTTGCGCTGCCCGTCTTCTGACATCATTTGCTGTCAGGCTGGCTGCGCCTGTGCGGGTGCGCTGTCCGAGATTCAGCCTCGCGGTGTCGTCTAATGTAATCCCACCGCGGGCCTGGGATCCGTGTCCATGCGCAGTGCATATCCTCGCCTCTCACTCCCCTCCCTACGGCTTCTAAAGACTGTTCGGTGTCAGCTGATCCCTAATAGCATGCCACGGCCGTGACACCGCACAGTCTTAAGAAGCCGTAGGGAGGGGAGTGAGAGGCGAGGATATGCACTGCGCATGGACACGGATCCCAGGCCCGCGGTGGGATTACATTAGACGACACCGCGAGGCTGAATCTCGGACAGCGCACCCGCACAGGCGCAGCCAGCCTGACAGCAAATGATGTCAGAAGACGGGCAGCGCAAAATGTGTGCATGGCCAAGGGGTAACCTAACAGCGCAGGCTCCGGGACAGATTCAAACAACGCTGAGGAGGCGGCGCACGGCGACAAGGGGGTAAAAATGACGGCTGTGCTGCGTCACATGACAAAGGAAAGTTCCACCTACCGGACGGTTGAACGCTGTGAGGGGACACATTTCATAAGTGTTAGGTTCAGCATCTGCAAGGACCATAATTAAAAGAGCTAAGTTTACCTTTTCCAGCATTAGTGCTGTACACGATGGCTCTTCCAGCTACAAACGCCTGGGGGGGGGGGGTTAAAGGTTTCCTTTCAACTTGCTCCAGTGCAGGCTTCGGCCTACACTCCGCTCCCCCTGCTCCTCCTGCTGACCCTGGGCTCTAACACCGCCAGTTGGGGCCCAGATGTGCTAGCTGCACAGAGAAAAACACCTCGCCAATGTGTCAGTGGGGTTCAGCACCGCCAGCTGTTCCCCTGCTGTGCAGCCGGCAACGTGTCCTGCAACAGCCACGCAGGCACAACAGACCCAAAGCTGCCGCCAGTGCAGGCTTCGGCCTACACTCTGCTCCCTCTCCTCCTCCTGCTGACCCCGGGCTCCAACACCGCCAGTTGGGGCCCGGTACTGCTAGCTGCACAGAGAAAAACACCTCGCCAATGTGTCAGTGGGGTTCAGCACCGCCAGCTGTTCCCCTGCTGTGCAGCCGGCATCGTGTCCTGCAAAAGCCACGCAGACACCAGAACTGAAATTGAAGGGAACCTGTCCCCCCTCCCCCAGGCGTTTGTACGTTTTTAAGGCCACCTTGTACAGCGGTAATGCTGCATGTGTGCAAGGTGGCTCATAAACGTATTCTCCTCGCACATGTGGAACGGAAAACACGTCTAAAATGTGTCCTCTGTGTGACCATTTAACCGTCCCGGTGGTGTGACTTTCCTTTGTAATGACACGCTGCAACCCCCTTGGTAGCGCTGCCCGTCTTCTGGCATCATTGTTTGGCTGCCTGCGCCTCTGCGGCCGCCCTGACCCACACAACGCCCCTCGGTGTCTTATTTCTTGGGAGTGCGAGGGTGTGTTTGATGGGCATGAGCAGTGCATCAGTTCGCCTGTCCCTCATCTCCTTCCGCCTTCTTCAGACTGTGCGGCTTCATGGCCGTGGCATGCGATAAGGGATCAGCTGACGCCACATAGTCTGAAGCAGGTGTAAGAACCCAAGCGAGAGGCGAACATATGTACTGCGCCAGGCCATGAATCCCAGCCCCGCAGTGTTTTAACTATGTCAATACACTGCGGGGCTGTGATTCATGGGCATCGCGAACCGCACCAGCCAACATTAAATGAGGTCAGAAGATGGGCAGCGCTAACAGCGCTAGGCCAGGGGATAACACGACAGCGCAGACTTCTGTACAGCAAATAACAACGCTCAGGAGGCTGCACCCAGCACCAAGGTGGGATTCTTGACATCTGTGCTGCGTCTCATTACAAAGGGAACTCGCGCCTCCAACACAGTTTGAGTGTATAAAGGGCTAAATGTTATACGTGTTCCATTCAGCGTGTGCAAGGAGCCAAATTAAAAGAGCAACCTTTGACTTGTGCACCACTACTGCTGCATAAGCTGTGGCTCTTCTACTTTGTAACCCCTGAGGGGGGGTTAAAGGTTACCTTTGAAATTGGTTCGATTAGGCTTCGGCCTACACTCTGCTCCCCCTGCAGAGCCCGGGCTCCAACACCGCCAGTTGGGGCCCGGTACTGCTAGCTGCACAGAGAAAAACACCTCGCCAATGTGTCAGTGGGGTTCAGCACCGCCAGCTGTTCCCCTGCTGTGCAGCCGGCAACGTGTCCTGCAACAGCCACGCAGGCACAACAGACCCAAAGCTGCCGCCAGTGCAGGCTTCGGCCTACACTCTGCTCCCTCTCCTCCTCCTGCTGACCCCGGGCTCCAACACCGCCAGTTGGGGCCCGGTACTGCTAGCTGCACAGAGAAAAACACCTCGCCAATGTGTCAGTGGGGTTCAGCACCGCCAGCTGTTCCCCTGCTGTGCAGCCGGCATCGTGTCCTGCAAAAGCCACGCAGACACCAGAACTGAAATTGAAGGGAACCTGTCCCCCCTCCCCCAGGCGTTTGTACGTTTTTAAGGCCACCTTGTACAGCGGTAATGCTGCATGTGTGCAAGGTGGCTCATAAACGTATTCTCCTCGCACATGTGGAACGGAAAACACGTCTAAAATGTGTCCTCTGTGTGACCATTTAACCGTCCCCGGTGGTGTGACTTTCCTTTGTAATGACACGCTGCAACCCCCTTGGTAGCGCTGCCCGTCTTCTGGCATCATTGTTTGGCTGCCTGCGCCTCTGCGGCCGCCCTGACCCACACAACGCCCCTCGGTGTCTTATTTCTTGGGAGTGCGAGGGTGTGTTTG
Organism: Ranitomeya variabilis; assembly: GCF_051348905.1. Lineage (NCBI taxonomy): Eukaryota > Metazoa > Chordata > Amphibia > Anura > Dendrobatidae > Ranitomeya > Ranitomeya variabilis. The sequence goes on along the minus strand of NC_135235.1, from coordinate 261,008,375 downwards.
ATGGGCATGAGCAGTGCATCAGTTCGCCTGTCCCTCATCTCCTTCCGCCTTCTTCAGACTGTGCGGCTTCATGGCCGTGGCATGCGATAAGGGATCAGCTGACGCCACATAGTCTGAAGCAGGTGTAAGAACCCAAGCGAGAGGCGAACATATGTACTGCGCCAGGCCATGAATCCCAGCCCCGCAGTGTTTTAACTATGTCAATACACTGCGGGGCTGTGATTCATGGGCATCGCGAACCGCACCAGCCAACATTAAATGAGGTCAGAAGATGGGCAGCGCTAACAGCGCTAGGCCAGGGGATAACACGACAGCGCAGACTCCTGTACAGCAAATAACAACGCTCAGGAGGCTGCACCCAGCACCAAGGTGGGATTCTTGACATCTGTGCTGCGTCTCATTACAAAGGGAACTCGCGCCTCCAACACAGTTTGACTGTATAAAGGGCTAAATGTTATACGTGTTCCATTCAGCGTGTGCAAGGAGCCAAATTAAAAGAGCAACCTTTGACTTGTGCACTACTACTGCTGCATAAGCTGTGGCTCTTCTACTTTGTAACCCCTGAGGGGGGGTTAAAGGTTACCTTTGAAATTGGTTCGATTAGGCTTCGGCCTACACTCTGCTCCCCCTGCAGAGCCCGGGCTCCAACACCGCCAGTTGGGGCCCGGTACTGCTAGCTGCACAGAGAAAAACACCTCGCCAATGTGTCAGTGGGGTTCAGCACCGCCAGCTGTTCCCCTGCTGTGCAGCCGGCAACGTGTCCTGCAACAGCCACACAGGCACAACAGACCCAAAGCTGCCGCCAGTGCAGGCTTCGGCCTACACTCTGCTCCCTCTCCTCCTCCTGCTGACCCCGGGCTCCAACACCGCCAGTTGGGGCCCGGTACTGCTAGCTGCACAGAGAAAAACACCTCGCCAATGTGTCAGTGGGGTTCAGCACCGCCAGCTGTTCCCCTGCTGTGCAGCCGGCAACGTGTCCTGCAACAGCCACGCAGGCACAACAGACCCAAAGCTGCCGCCAGTGCAGGCTTCGGCCTACACTCTGCTCCCTCTCCTCCTCCTGCTGACCCCGGGCTCCAACACCGCCAGTTGGGGCCCGGTACTGCTAGCTGCACAGAGAAAAACACCTCGCCAATGTGTCAGTGGGGTTCAGCACCGCCAGCTGTTCCCCTGCTGTGCAGCCGGCATCGTGTCCTGCAAAAGCCACGCAGACACCAGAACTGAAATTGAAGGGAACCTGTCCCCCCTCCCCCAGGCGTTTGTACGTTTTTAAGGCCACCTTGTACAGCGGTAATGCTGCATGTGTGCAAGGTGGCTCATAAACGTATTCTCCTCGCACATGTGGAACGGAAAACACGTCTAAAATGTGTCCTCTGTGTGACCATTTAACCGTCCCGGTGGTGTGACTTTCCTTTGTAATGACACGCTGCAACCCCCTTGGTAGCGCTGCCCGTCTTCTGGCATCATTGTTTGGCTGCCTGCGCCTCTGCGGCCGCCCTGACCCACACAACGCCCCTCGGTGTCTTATTTCTTGGGAGTGCGAGGGTGTGTTTGATGGGCATGAGCAGTGCATCAGTTCGCCTGTCCCTCATCTCCTTCCGCCTTCTTCAGACTGTGCGGCTTCATGGCCGTGGCATGCGATAAGGGATCAGCTGACGCCACATAGTCTGAAGCAGGTGTAAGAACCCAAGCGAGAGGCGAACATATGTACTGCGCCAGGCCATGAATCCCAGCCCCGCAGTGTTTTAACTATGTCAATACACTGCGGGGCTGTGATTCATGGGCATCGCGAACCGCACCAGCCAACATTAAATGAGGTCAGAAGATGGGCAGCGCTAACAGCGCTAGGCCAGGGGATAACACGACAGCGCAGACTCCTGTACAGCAAATAACAACGCTCAGGAGGCTGCACCCAGCACCAAGGTGGGATTCTTGACATCTGTGCTGCGTCTCATTACAAAGGGAACTCGCGCCTCCAACACAGTTTGACTGTATAAAGGGCTAAATGTTATACGTGTTCCATTCAGCGTGTGCAAGGAGCCAAATTAAAAGAGCAACCTTTGACTTGTGCACCACTACTGCTGCATAAGCTGTGGCTCTTCTACTTTGTAACCCCTGAGGGGGGGTTAAAGGTTACCTTTGAAATTGGTTCGATTAGGCTTCGGCCTACACTCTGCTCCCCCTGCAGAGCCCGGGCTCCAACACCGCCAGTTGGGGCCCGGTACTGCTAGCTGCACAGAGAAAAACACCAGCCAATGTGTCAGTGGGGTTCAGCACCGCCAGCTGTTCCCCTGCTGTGCAGCCGGCAACGTGTCCTGCAACAGCCACGCAGGCACAACAGACCCAAAGCTGCCGCCAGTGCAGGCTTCGGCCTACACTCTGCTCCCTCTCCTCCTCCTGCTGACCCCGGGCTCCAACACCGCCAGTTGGGGCCCGGTACTGCTAGCTGCACAGAGAAAAACACCTCGCCAATGTGTCAGTGGGGTTCAGCACCGCCAGCTGTTCCCCTGCTGTGCAGCCGGCATCGTGTCCTGCAAAAGCCACGCAGACACCAGAACTGAAATTGAAGGGAACCTGTCCCCCCTCCCCCAGGCGTTTGTACGTTTTTAAGGCCACCTTGTACAGCGGTAATGCTGCATGTGTGCAAGGTGGCTCATAAACGTATTCTCCTCGCACATGTGGAACGGAAAACACGTCTAAAATGTGTCCTCTGTGTGACCATTTAACCGTCCCGGTGGTGTGACTTTCCTTTGTAATGACACGCTGCAACCCCCTTGGTAGCGCTGCCCGTCTTCTGGCATCATTGTTTGGCTGCCTGCGCCTCTGCGGCCGCCCTGACCCACACAACGCCCCTCGGTGTCTTATTTCTTGGGAGTGCGAGGGTGTGTTTGATGGGCATGAGCAGTGCATCAGTTCGCCTGTCCCTCATCTCCTTCCGCCTTCTTCAGACTGTGCGGCTTCATGGCCGTGGCATGCGATAAGGGATCAGCTGACGCCACATAGTCTGAAGCAGGTGTAAGAACCCAAGCGAGAGGCGAACATATGTACTGCGCCAGGCCATGAATCCCAGCCCCGCAGTGTTTTAACTATGTCAATACACTGCGGGGCTGTGATTCATGGGCATCGCGAACCGCACCAGCCAACATTAAATGAGGTCAGAAGATGGGCAGCGCTAACAGCGCTAGGCCAGGGGATAACACGACAGCGCAGACTTCTGTACAGCAAATAACAACGCTCAGGAGGCTGCACCCAGCACCAAGGTGGGATTCTTGACATCTGTGCTGCGTCTCATTACAAAGGGAACTCGCGCCTCCAACACAGTTTGACTGTATAAAGGGCTAAATGTTATACGTGTTCCATTCAGCGTGTGCAAGGAGCCAAATTAAAAGAGCAACCTTTGACTTGTGCACCACTACTGCTGCATAAGCTGTGGCTCTTCTACTTTGTAACCCCTGAGGGGGGGTTAAAGGTTACCTTTGAAATTGGTTCGATTAGGCTTCGGCCTACACTCTGCTCCCCCTGCAGAGCCCGGGCTCCAACACCGCCAGTTGGGGCCCGGTACTGCTAGCTGCACAGAGAAAAACACCTCGCCAATGTGTCAGTGGGGTTCAGCACCGCCAGCTGTTCCCCTGCTGTGCAGCCGGCAACGTGTCCTGCAACAGCCACGCAGGCACAACAGACCCAAAGCTGCCGCCAGTGCAGGCTTCGGCCTACACTCTGCTCCCTCTCCTCCTCCTGCTGACCCCGGGCTCCAACACCGCCAGTTGGGGCCCGGTACTGCTAGCTGCACAGAGAAAAACACCTCGCCAATGTGTCAGTGGGGTTCAGCACCGCCAGCTGTTCCCCTGCTGTGCAGCCGGCATCGTGTCCTGCAAAAGCCACGCAGACACCAGAACTGAAATTGAAGGGAACCTGTCCCCCCTCCCCCAGGCGTTTGTACGTTTTTAAGGCCACCTTGTACAGCGGTAATGCTGCATGTGTGCAAGGTGGCTCATAAACGTATTCTCCTCGCACATGTGGAACGGAAAACACGTCTAAAATGTGTCCTCTGTGTGACCATTTAACCGTCCCCGGTGGTGTGACTTTCCTTTGTAATGACACGCTGCAACCCCCTTGGTAGCGCTGCCCGTCTTCTGGCATCATTGTTTGGCTGCCTGCGCCTCTGCGGCCGCCCTGACCCACACAACGCCCCTCGGTGTCTTATTTCTTGGGAGTGCGAGGGTGTGTTTGATGGGCATGAGCAGTGCATCAGTTCGCCTGTCCCTCATCTCCTTCCGCCTTCTTCAGACTGTGCGGCTTCATGGCCGTGGCATGCGATAAGGGATCAGCTGACGCCACATAGTCTGAAGCAGGTGTAAGAACCCAAGCGAGAGGCGAACATATGTACTGCGCCAGGCCATGAATCCCAGCCCCGCAGTGTTTTAACTATGTCAATACACTGCGGGGCTGTGATTCATGGGCATCGCGAACCGCACCAGCCAACATTAAATGAGGTCAGAAGATGGGCAGCGCTAACAGCGCTAGGCCAGGGGATAACACGACAGCGCAGACTCCTGTACAGCAAATAACAACGCTCAGGAGGCTGCACCCAGCACCAAGGTGGGATTCTTGACATCTGTGCTGCGTCTCATTACAAAGGGAACTCGCGCCTCCAACACAGTTTGACTGTATAAAGGGCTAAATGTTATACGTGTTCCATTCAGCGTGTGCAAGGAGCCAAATTAAAAGAGCAACCTTTGACTTGTGCACTACTACTGCTGCATAAGCTGTGGCTCTTCTACTTTGTAACCCCTGAGGGGGGGTTAAAGGTTACCTTTGAAATTGGTTCGATTAGGCTTCGGCCTACACTCTGCTCCCCCTGCAGAGCCCGGGCTCCAACACCGCCAGTTGGGGCCCGGTACTGCTAGCTGCACAGAGAAAAACACCTCGCCAATGTGTCAGTGGGGTTCAGCACCGCCAGCTGTTCCCCTGCTGTGCAGCCGGCAACGTGTCCTGCAACAGCCACACAGGCACAACAGACCCAAAGCTGCCGCCAGTGCAGGCTTCGGCCTACACTCTGCTCCCTCTCCTCCTCCTGCTGACCCCGGGCTCCAACACCGCCAGTTGGGGCCCGGTACTGCTAGCTGCACAGAGAAAAACACCTCGCCAATGTGTCAGTGGGGTTCAGCACCGCCAGCTGTTCCCCTGCTGTGCAGCCGGCAACGTGTCCTGCAACAGCCACGCAGGCACAACAGACCCAAAGCTGCCGCCAGTGCAGGCTTCGGCCTACACTCTGCTCCCTCTCCTCCTCCTGCTGACCCCGGGCTCCAACACCGCCAGTTGGGGCCCGGTACTGCTAGCTGCACAGAGAAAAACACCTCGCCAATGTGTCAGTGGGGTTCAGCACCGCCAGCTGTTCCCCTGCTGTGCAGCCGGCATCGTGTCCTGCAAAAGCCACGCAGACACCAGAACTGAAATTGAAGGGAACCTGTCCCCCCTCCCCCAGGCGTTTGTACGTTTTTAAGGCCACCTTGTACAGCGGTAATGCTGCATGTGTGCAAGGTGGCTCATAAACGTATTCTCCTCGCACATGTGGAACGGAAAACACGTCTAAAATGTGTCCTCTGTGTGACCATTTAACCGTCCCGGTGGTGTGACTTTCCTTTGTAATGACACGCTGCAACCCCCTTGGTAGCGCTGCCCGTCTTCTGGCATCATTGTTTGGCTGCCTGCGCCTCTGCGGCCGCCCTGACCCACACAACGCCCCTCGGTGTCTTATTTCTTGGGAGTGCGAGGGTGTGTTTGATGGGCATGAGCAGTGCATCAGTTCGCCTGTCCCTCATCTCCTTCCGCCTTCTTCAGACTGTGCGGCTTCATGGCCGTGGCATGCGATAAGGGATCAGCTGACGCCACATAGTCTGAAGCAGGTGTAAGAACCCAAGCGAGAGGCGAACATATGTACTGCGCCAGGCCATGAATCCCAGCCCCGCAGTGTTTTAACTATGTCAATACACTGCGGGGCTGTGATTCATGGGCATCGCGAACCGCACCAGCCAACATTAAATGAGGTCAGAAGATGGGCAGCGCTAACAGCGCTAGGCCAGGGGATAACACGACAGCGCAGACTCCTGTACAGCAAATAACAACGCTCAGGAGGCTGCACCCAGCACCAAGGTGGGATTCTTGACATCTGTGCTGCGTCTCATTACAAAGGGAACTCGCGCCTCCAACACAGTTTGACTGTATAAAGGGCTAAATGTTATACGTGTTCCATTCAGCGTGTGCAAGGAGCCAAATTAAAAGAGCAACCTTTGACTTGTGCACCACTACTGCTGCATAAGCTGTGGCTCTTCTACTTTGTAACCCCTGAGGGGGGGTTAAAGGTTACCTTTGAAATTGGTTCGATTAGGCTTCGGCCTACACTCTGCTCCCCCTGCAGAGCCCGGGCTCCAACACCGCCAGTTGGGGCCCGGTACTGCTAGCTGCACAGAGAAAAACACCTCGCCAATGTGTCAGTGGGGTTCAGCACCGCCAGCTGTTCCCCTGCTGTGCAGCCGGCAACGTGTCCTGCAACAGCCACGCAGGCACAACAGACCCAAAGCTGCCGCCAGTGCAGGCTTCGGCCTACACTCTGCTCCCTCTCCTCCTCCTGCTGACCCCGGGCTCCAACACCGCCAGTTGGGGCCCGGTACTGCTAGCTGCACAGAGAAAAACACCTCGCCAATGTGTCAGTGGGGTTCAGCACCGCCAGCTGTTCCCCTGCTGTGCAGCCGGCATCGTGTCCTGCAAAAGCCACGCAGACACCAGAACTGAAATTGAAGGGAACCTGTCCCCCCTCCCCCAGGCGTTTGTACGTTTTTAAGGCCACCTTGTACAGCGGTAATGCTGCATGTGTGCAAGGTGGCTCATAAACGTATTCTCCTCGCACATGTGGAACGGAAAACACGTCTAAAATGTGTCCTCTGTGTGACCATTTAACCGTCCCGGTGGTGTGACTTTCCTTTGTAATGACACGCTGCAACCCCCTTGGTAGCGCTGCCCGTCTTCTGGCATCATTGTATGGCTGCCTGCGCCTCTGCGGCCGCCCTGACCCACACAACGCCCCTCGGTGTCTTATTTCTTGGGAGTGCGAGGGTGTGTTTGATGGGCATGAGCAGTGCATCAGTTCGCCTGTCCCTCATCTCCTTCCGCCTTCTTCAGACTGTGCGGCTTCATGGCCGTGGCATGCGATAAGGGATCAGCTGACGCCACATAGTCTGAAGCAGGTGTAAGAACCCAAGCGAGAGGCGAACATATGTACTGCGCCAGGCCATGAATCCCAGCCCCGCAGTGTTTTAACTATGTCAATACACTGCGGGGCTGTGATTCATGGGCATCGCGAACCGCACCAGCCAACATTAAATGAGGTCAGAAGATGGGCAGCGCTAACAGCGCTAGGCCAGGGGATAACACGACAGCGCAGACTCCTGTACAGCAAATAACAACGCTCAGGAGGCTGCACCCAGCACCAAGGTGGGATTCTTGACATCTGTGCTGCGTCTCATTACAAAGGGAACTCGCGCCTCCAACACAGTTTGACTGTATAAAGGGCTAAATGTTATACGTGTTCCATTCAGCGTGTGCAAGGAGCCAAATTAAAAGAGCAACCTTTGACTTGTGCACCACTACTGCTGCATAAGCTGTGGCTCTTCTACTTTGTAACCCCTGAGGGGGGGTTAAAGGTTACCTTTGAAATTGGTTCGATTAGGCTTCGGCCTACACTCTGCTCCCCCTGCAGAGCCCGGGCTCCAACACCGCCAGTTGGGGCCCGGTACTGCTAGCTGCACAGAGAAAAACACCTCGCCAATGTGTCAGTGGGGTTCAGCACCGCCAGCTGTTCCCCTGCTGTGCAGCCGGCAACGTGTCCTGCAACAGCCACGCAGGCACAACAGACCCAAAGCTGCCGCCAGTGCAGGCTTCGGCCTACACTCTGCTCCCTCTCCTCCTCCTGCTGACCCCGGGCTCCAACACCGCCAGTTGGGGCCCGGTACTGCTAGCTGCACAGAGAAAAACACCTCGCCAATGTGTCAGTGGGGTTCAGCACCGCCAGCTGTTCCCCTGCTGTGCAGCCGGCATCGTGTCCTGCAAAAGCCACGCAGACACTTGCTCTTGTACCTTCTGCTCCCCATCCTGGTTCCAGTACCGTCAGCTGGTTCCGGGCAGAGCCTTTGGCTTAGGTGCCTCCCTCTGGGTATCCGAGTTCCACCAACGTCAGGTGGTCCTTGGTAGTGCTTTCAGGCACGGGTACCTCCTGCTTAGTAACCGGGTTCCAGTAACGTCAGCTGGTCCTCGGTAATTCCATTGGCTCTTGGACCTTCGGCTACCCATCCGGGTTCCAGCACCGTCAGCTGGTTCTCGGCACTGTCTTTTGCTCTTGTACCTTCTGCTCCCCATCCTGGTTCCAGTACCGTCAGCTGGTTCCGGGCAGAGCCTTTGGCTTAGGTGCCTCCCTCTGGGTATCCGAGTTCCACCAACGTCAGGTGGTCCTTGGTAGTGCTTTCAGGCACGGGTACCTCCTGCTTAGTAACCGGGTTCCAGTAACGTCAGCTGGTCCTCGGTAGTTCCATTGGCTCTTGGACCTTCGGCTACCCATCCGGGTTCCAGCACCGTCAGCTGGTTCTCGGCATTTTCTCAGCCTTCTTGTACCTTCTGCTACATTTCCAAGTTCAAGAGACTAAACACGATGACCCGGAAGAACACCCCTAAGATGACGACGACACCAGAGACGACAACCACCATGATGACGACGACCCTGGAGACGATGACCCTGAAGACCACCGTGATGACGACGACCCCGGAGATGACGACCCTGAAGACCACCCCGATGACGATGACCCGGGAGACGACGACCCTGGAGACGACGACCCTGGAGACGACGACGACCTGGAAGACCGAGAAGCAGAAGAACAAGAGGCTGCAGAACAAAGAGCAGAAGAACATTAAGCATAACACTAAATATCAGAGCAAAAAATATTATCTAAATTATAAGCAGAAGAAGACTAAGCAGTGTATGGGGGTGAGTCCGTTCCTCCTCGTGGTGCCCCTGGATAAAGCCTGATGCTGCAGGCCAAACTGAACGCGGACAAATGTAACTGTTTTGTGACAGGCAGAACGGAAGGTGTAATCTTCAAACTTTTATAGATAACAACTACAGGAATGCCTGTCACAAATAAGAATATGATGAAGAAGTAGAATATGATGAAGATAATAGTAAAATAAAAAGAATATGAACAATGTAACCCAAAAAATAATAGGTAGAAGATGAAGAAGAAGATGAATAAGGTGAAGAAGTTGATGTCAAAGAAGCTGATGATGAGGATAATGAAGAAGAAAGCGTGGGAGAAGAAAAAAAGAAGGTGAAGGGCGTTGAAGTAGTGAAACATCAATATGTGGCATAAAAAAAAAAAAAAAATTAACATAGTCAAATTCTTTCTAACGCCGAACGTCATCCAAAAAAAAAAAAATCCTGCTATTCTATTACATTGGGCTAAACCTCTGTGCCTTTAATGTCTCCGCCACGTCCCCCAATACATCCTACATTATTCTTAGTTGTTTTCCTTCATGTAGAATGAACCTACAAGTGTATAAAGGGTTTATTTTAATTCCGATATTTTCGTCCCATTGACTTGCATTGGGATCGGGTATCGGTATCGGATTGGATCCGATATTTTGACGGTATCGGCCGATACTTTCCGATACCGATACTTTCCGATATCGGAAAGTATCGCTCAACACTACTGAGGGCACAAGAGGACAGAAAATCACTTTCAAGCTTGGTCATGAACAGATTTGCATACACCACAGAATCTGCATCAATTCCTGCATTTTCCATGAAGACTTTGCAGCATTTAGTCCATCCTGCTGTGGGGTATTAGAGCACAAAGATTCCCCATCCATGGTGGCCAGGACGGATCCTTCTGGTGGATGGCAGGGGCGGAACTACCGCGGTCGCAGGGGTCGCAGCTGCGACTGGGCCCAGAGTGCTTAGGGCCCGCCCAGTCCAGCAAAGACTGGGCGGGCCCCTAAGCACTGAGCTATAAAATTGTCCGCTGGCCCTTTAAATCAGTGGGTGGCTTTAAATGCGGCGGCCGGCAGGTCCGCAATTCTCCGGGGGCAGCCTGCCATATCGTGCCGGCTGCCGACCCTTTAACCCCCGAGTGCAGGGTAAGCAGCGTTCATTACAGAACGCTGCCTCTCCTGCACAGCAGCACAGGAATGATGTCATCAGAGTGGGCGGGGTTACCGGGTGGGCGGAGTTACCACCCAATGCTCTCCTGTCCTGTCCCGACTCCAGAATAGGAGCTGCTGCCCAACAGAGTCCAGTCTCCAGAGCGATTTCTGTGCTGCCAGCTCTGTGCCTCTCTGCAGGTGATCTGTGCCCCTCAGCTCTGTGCCACCCCCCACTGTTTGCCCCAATATGATCTGTGCCCCCCGCTGTGTGCCCCAATATGATCTCTGCGCCCCCCGCTGTGTGCCACAATATGATTTCTGTGCCCCACGCTGAGTGCCCCAATATGATCTCTGTGCCCCCCTGCTGTGTGCCCCAATATGATCTCTGTGCCCTCTGCTGTGTGCCCCAATATGACCTCTGTGCCCCAATATGTTCTGTGCCCCCCGCTGTGTGCCCCAATATGATCTCTGTGCCCCCGCTGTGTGCCCCAATATGATCTGTGCCCCCTGCTGTGTGCCCCAATATGATCTCTGTGCCCCCCGCTGTGTGCCCCAATATGATCTGTGCCCCACGCTGTGTGTACCAATATGATCTCAGTGCCCCCCGCTGTATGCACCAATATGATCTCTGTGCCCCCCGCTGTGTGCACCAATATGATCTCTGTGCCCGCTGTATGCACCAATATGATCTCTGTACCCCCCGCTGTATGCACTAATATGATGTCTGTGCCCGCTGTATGCACCAATATGATCTCTGTGCCCCGCTGTGTGCCCCTATATGATCTGTGCCCCAATTTGATCTCTGTGCCCCCCGCTGTGTGCCCCTATATGATCTGTGCCTCCCGCTGTGTGCACCAATATGATCTCTGTGCCCCCCACTGTATGCACCAATATGATCTCTGTGCCCCACTGTTTGCCCCAATATGATCTCTGTGCCCCCCGCTGTGTGCACCAATATGATCTCTGTGCCCGCTGTATGCACCAATATGATCTCTGTGCCCCCCGCTGTATGCACCAATATGATCTCTGTGCCTCTGTTTGCCCCAATATGATCTCTGTGCCCCCCGCTGTATGCACCAATATGATCTCTGTGCCCCGCTGTATGCACCAATATGATCTCTGTGCCCGCTGTATGCACCAATATGATCTCTGTGCCCCCCGCTGTATGCACCAATATGATCTCTGTGCCCGTTTGCCCCAATATGATCTCTGTGCCCCCCGCTGTGTGCCCCAATATGATCTCTGTGCCCCACGCTGAGTGCCCCAATATGATCTCTGTGCCCCCCTGCTGTGTGCCCCAATATGATCTCTGTGCCCTCTGCTGTGTGCCCCAATATGACCTCTGTGCCCCAATATGATCTGTGCCCCCCGCTGTGTGCCCCAATATGATCTCTGTGCCCCCCGCTGTGTGCCCCAATATGATCTGTGCCCCCTGCTGTGTGCCCCAATATGATCTCTGTGCCCCCCGCTGTGTGCCCCAATATGATCTGTGCCCCCCGCTGTGTGCACCAATATGATCTCTGTGCCCCCCGCTGTATGCACCAATATGATCTCTGTGCCCCCCGCTGTGCGCACCAATATGATCTCTGTGCCCGCTGTATGCACCAATATGATCTCTGTACCCCCCGCTGTATGCACCAATATGATCTCTGTGCCCGCTGTATGCACCAATATGAGCTCTGTGCCCCGCTGTGTGCCCCTATATGATCTGTGCCCCAATTTGATCTCTGTGCCCCCCGCTGTGTGCCTTTATATGATCTGTGCCCCCCGCTGTGTGTACCAATATGATCTCTGTGCCCCCCGCTGTATGCACCAATATGATCTCTGTGCACCACTGTTTGCCCCAATATGATCTCTGTGCCCCCCGCTGTTCTGCCTTCCTCCACGTAGGATGCTGTGTGGATTCCAACATACGGCTAAACCTTCATCCACATCCCAGTAAACAGACTGTATTGAAGCTCAAGTCTTATTTATTAGGGTGATGATAACATAAACTATAACGTTGAACAACAATGGTGGATAGTATTCATAGTAGATGATCGAATAGTGAATGATGTTGATGTACAAAGTGGATGTTCAGTGAATAATCATAGTGGATGACTGGTGAAAAACTGTAAAGAATAACAGCATATCAGTATATGCACATACAGGGTGCAATCACATAAATAACTGGGACATTACAGCAAGAATTATACAGAGTGCATTACACAGTAATTCTAGCAGCACTGCCCTATTCTATACAAAGATGCATCTATCTACATGCAAGCTGCAGAGCACAATCTGCCTAACTACATCAGACTATAGGAGCTGCATAAGGCTGAGATACTAACACAAACATAAGATGCATTTAACCCTTTATAAACGTACCGAGATCCGTTAGGACAGGGGTAGGAAAGTAAGTGAGACAGGAGCACGTGTGCCTCCCTTCAGACCTGAGGAGAAATGGCTACTGAAGCTTGTCTTCCACAAGAAGAATGAGGGCGGGACTTACCCAGAAGATATTGCTCTTCTGAGGGATAAGTTGGTAAACAACATGAAAAGTAGGCAACTGATGACCTCCAGTGGCCACAACTTGAATAACATGATAATTAACTTTCTGTACATTAAGATGGGCAGAACACTCCCCGCTTGGCGTCAACAGATGCCACAATTAGGTTCTTTTGGGGAAAATAATAATACAAGCTCGGTAACGGGCCTGAGGAACAGTTTGTTCTCCCCAAGCTTGCACACTCTGACCTCTACTTTCCGCACCTTCCCATCTTTGCTGGGAAGGGTCTTGATGACTAGGCCGAGTGGCCACTCGTTCCGATGTGACTGACTGTCTTTGACGAGTACAACATCGCCAGATTGAATATTTGGGCGGTCTTTCTGCCACTTTGTCCTGGTTTGCAGAGTGGAGAGATACTGTTTCCTCTATCTATCCCAGAAGACGTTGGACACGCTTTGTACTTGCCTCCATTGACGTCTGTAGAGGTCTTTGTCATTGAATTCCCCGAGTGGAGCTTTCGGGACACAGGTTTTCTGTGTGAGTAACATTGCAGGAGTAAGGATGGATGGATCTCCAGAATCACTAGAAAGTGCTGTCAGTGGCCTGGCATTCATGATGGCCGAGACCTCTGCCAAGAACGTGGATAAACTCTCTTGTGTAAGTCTGGTGTTAGCTTGCAAGAAGATAGAGTCTAGTATTTTGCGTGCTATCCCTATCATCCTTTCCCACGCACCTCCCATGTGCGAAGAGTGTGGTAGATTGAAAGTCCAGGTACATCCTCGCTCGCCTAGATACCTTTCCACATTAGCGATGTCCAGATTGGAAGGGATTTGGAGTTCTCTTGCCGCTCCGACGAAATTCGTACCTCGGTCAGAACGAATATGCTTCACAGGACCTCTGATTGCGATGAAGCGTCGAAGTGCGTTTATAAAACTTGATGTGTCCATCGATTCGATTACTTCGATATGAACGGCTCTGATGGACAGACACGTGAATAGAACTGCCCAACACTTTGCTTCTGTAAGTATTTTCCTAGTCCGTCGTGTAGCCACAGACCAAGGACCGAATACATCTATTCCAACGTTGGTGAAGGGGGGTTCAGTACTGAGTCTGTCGGGTGGAAGATTGGCCATCTTCGGGTTTTGGAATGTGCCCCGGAGTTTGCGACACCTAACACAGTCGTTGATGAGTTTGCTCACTCTTCTCTTTGCTCCAACTATCCATAGTCCAGCCGCCGGTAGGTTTCCTTCAGTGAACAAATGGCCTTGGTGTCTCACTAAGACATGTTGATGTTGAATCAGCAGGGTTGTTACGTGATGACATCCAGGAATTATCACCGGGTGCTTCTCTGAAACTTCTACCTCAGCTTCTTGAAGACGGCCACCGACTCTCAGCAGCCCATCTTGATCGACAATCGGATCAAGCTTCTTCAGTCCACTGACTTCAGCAATGAGTTGTCCCTTGTTGAGGTTGTCTATTTCTCTGCCATAGGTTTCTCTTTGTACGACACGAAGTATTATAACCTTGGCTCTTTCCAGGTCTGGAGCAGTAAACGCAAGCCTGCAGTGATGCCAACCTTTCCAAGGTCTCTGGCTATCAGGTAGTGTTGACTTGTAGGACTGGGTTACATGAAATAGACAAGCTATAGCTCGAACAAGTGACTTCCAGGTGGAGAACCTGCTGAACCGGTGAGATTCGAGGTGGCAGCTTGAAATCTCTGTATGTAGAGCAGACACTTGAGGTCGGACCTCTTCATCTGTGTCTGGACCCACTAGTTCAAAAGTTTCAGGCCTGCTGATGTGGGGCTTCAAACGGTACAAAGAGGTAGGACCTGTGAACCATGTAGTGTCCTTCAGATAACTGGGTGCAACGGATCTAGTCGCGTGGTCCGCAGGATTGTGGTGAGTAGGTACGTAGTGCCACTGATTAGGGCCGGTGGATCTTCTTATCCGAAGTATCCGGTTGCTGACGTAGAAGCGTTGTATCTCGTTACAGATGTACCCCAGTACCACCTTGCTATCGGTGTAGAACTCTGCATCCTTGATCTTCAGACTCATCGCATCCGAGATCAGTTCGGCCAACTCAACTGCTAGGACAGTGTTACGCCATCCTATACTTACCGTTCCGGCCGGCGCGCTCCCGACGCTCCTCCTCGCTCCTCTGTCCCTGCTTTCCTGGGTGCTCGTCCATTTGCCGGTCCGTGCATGCGCAGACGGGCTTCTCAGACCGCACGGGCTTCTGGGAGCTCGTGACCTGATGGCTCCGCCCCCAATATGGCGGCGCCCATCGGGTATTTCACTCCTGCACTTGCCCAGGTTAGACGCCTTTGCGGCTATCGTGTTTGTCGGTTCCTTGCCAAGCAATAACAAAACCCAGCACTCAACTTTGTTGTGAGAGGAAAAACGGATAATTTATTGTATCCCAATGCAAAACGTTTCGGTCACACATAAGACCTTCGTCAGTAACTGGAAAGTATATATATCAAAACTGTACATAAATTCAGAATAACACAAAATCATAAGTAATAAACAAAGTATATACACAACATAAACATGTACAGCCGTACATGTGCATGGCAAAAGAGAGCTTTCTAAAGTGCGTATATGGTAACAGAGAGTTACAAATCTATAGTGGCACAGTGAATGAGAAGAGGGGTATAGATAGATACATACCAAGAACTGGGATGAAGATAAATGCTAGTGGCTATACAGTGGGGCAAAAAAGTATTTAGTCAGTCAGCAATAGTGCAAGTTCCACCACTTAAAAAGATGAGAGGCGTCTGTAATTTACATCATAGGTAGACCTCAACTATGGGAGACAAACTGAGAAAAAAAAATCCAGAAAATCACATTGTCTGTTTTTTTATCATTTTATTTGCATATTATGGTGGAAAATAAGTATTTGGTCAGAAACAAAATTTAATCTCAATACTTTGTAATACATCCTTTGTTGGCAATGACAGAGGTCAAACGTTTTCTGTAAGTCTTCACAAGGTTGCCACACACTGTTGTTGGTATGTTGGCCCATTCCTCCATGCAGATCTCCTCTAGAGCAGTGATGTTTTTGGCTTTTCGCTTGGCAACACGGACTTTCAACTCCCTCCAAAGGTTTTCTATAGGGTTGAGATCTGGAGACTGGCTAGGCCACTCCAGGACCTTGAAATGCTTCTTACGAAGCCACTCCTTCGTTGCCCTGGCGGTGTGCTTTGGATCATTGTCATGTTGAAAGACCCAGCCACGTTTCATCTTCAATGCCCTTGCTGATGGAAGGAGGTTGGCACTCAAAATCTCACGATACATGGCCCCATTCATTCTTTCATGTACCCGGATCAGTCGTCCTGGCCCCTTTGCAGAGAAACAGCCCCAAAGCATGATGTTTCCACCACCATGCTTTACAGTAGGTATGGTGTTTGATGGATGCAACTCAGTATTCTTTTTCCTCCAAACACGACAAGTTGTGTTTCTACCAAACAGTTCCAGTTTGGTTTCATCAGACCATAGGACATTCTCCCAAAACTCCTCTGGATCATCCAAATGCTCTCTAGCAAACTTCAGACGGGCCCGGACATGTACTGGCTTCAGCAGTGGGACACGTCTGGCACTGCAGGATCTGAGTCCATGGTGGCGTAGTGTGTTACTTATGGTAGGCCTTGTTACATTGGTCCCAGCTCTCTGCAGTTCATTCACTAGGTCCCCGCGCGTGGTTCTGGGATTTTTGCTCACCGTTCTTGTGATCATTCTGACCCCACGGGGTGGGATTTTGCGTGGAGCCCCAGATCGAGGGAGATTATCAGTGGTCTTGAATGTCTTCCATTTTCTAATTATTGCTCCCACTGTTGATTTCTTCACTCCAAGCTGGTTGGCTATTGCAGATTCAGTCTTCCCAGCCTGGTGCAGGGCTACAATTTTGTTTCTGGTGTCCTTTGACAGCTCTTTGGTCTTCACCACAGTGGAGTTTGGAGTCAGACTGTTTGAGGGTGTGCACAGGTGTCTTATTATACTGATAACAAGTTTAAACAGGTGCCATTACTACAGGTAATGAGTGGAGGAAAGAGGAGACTCTAAAAGAAGAAGTTACAGGTCTGTGAGAGCCAGAAATCTTGATTGTTTGTTTCTGACCAAATACTTATTTTCCACCATAATATGCAAATAAAATGATAAAAAAAACAGACAATGTGATTTTCTGGATTTTTTTTTCTCAGTTTGTCTCCCATAGTTGAGGTCTACCTATGATGTAAATTACAGACGCCTCTCATCTTTTTAAGTGGTGGAACTTGCACTATTGCTGACTGACTAAATACTTTTTTGCCCCACTGTATGTGCTGCCTAGAATGAAAGTAAAGATATGGCAAGACCGGTTATATCAAGGGCATCTCCTTGGTTTCCTAGGCCCCACCAGCGTTTACTCTGTGTCCTTCCCTGTCTCATTGTCTCCTTCCTCCGTACCAGTCCTGTGTTGCAGTCTCCGTGTCTGCCCTGTGTTCCAGCCTCCGTGTCAGTCCTGTGTTCCAGCCTCCGTGCCAGTCCCGTGTTCCAGCCTCCATACCAGTCCTGTGTTCCAGCCTCCGTGTCAGTCCTGTGTTCCAGCCTCCATACCAGTCCTGTGTTCCAGCCTCCGTGCCAGTCCCGTGTTCCAGCCTCCGTGCCTGTCCAGTGTTCCAGCCTCCGTGCCAGTCCAGTGTTCCAGCCTCCGTGCCAGTCCTGTATTCCAGCCTCCGTGTCAGTCCTGTGTTCCAGCCTCCGTGTCAGTCCTGTGTTCCAGCCTCCGTACCAGTCCTGTGTTCCAGCCTCCGTGCCAGTCCTGTGCTCCTGCCGTCTTGCCAGCCCAGTGTTCCAGCCTTCCTAGCCGGTCCTGTGTTTCCATCGCTCCCTATCAATCGTGGTTCTCCTTCTTACTGGTTAGTACCTAACATTCTGGGCTAGTCTCTTATCTGTGCGCCTCGGTGACACCACCTCTCCTGTATTCTCTGACCCACCTCTGGCTCTCATATTAGTCATCCCTTTGGTTCCGGCAGTCGCGGCCTCACCCCCCTTGGGCCTGTCCCAAACACTCCCTGTATAGGGGGTGGTTCCATCTGGTCCGCTCGCCCTCGGGGGCTCTGTAGCCGTGACCCTGAGGGTCCACTTTCCGAGCCGTGATAGACAGCAGCACAGAGTTCCAGTCTAGGTATCGTGTGTTCACGAAGTGGCGCCAATTTCGTCCGGCTCATAACGAACCCGATATGGCATTGTCCGCTCACGTCTATGGTTTTGAGGTACGCTACTGCTGCAATCGCTTTGGCTGATGCTGGCTTCTTAGGATGGTACACTCCGAAGATGGGCAGGTACCAACACTCCTCTGAGTGTCGAAGTGCAGGTGCAATCTCTGCGTGGTTGTTCTGGAATTTCTTTCCCATGAAGGTAAAGAAATGTTCCCTCGTCTCAGGTGACTTCTGAAGCTTGTGTCTTAGGGAGATGAATCTGCTGTAGACCAATTCCCTGTTGTTGGGTAGGCTGTCATGAATCCCCAATGGCTAGGGATAGCACAGGACAAGCAAAGTATAACAAATATCGGACGAGCTCTAGGGTGATGGAACCTGGGCTGACCGCTGCCCTACGCCTGACAAACGCAACTAGAGATAGCCAGGGAGCGTTCCTACGTTGGTTCTAGACGCCACGCACCAGCCTAAGAGCTAACTAGTACTGCAGAGAAAACAAGACCTCACTTGCCTCCAGAGGAATTAACCCCAAAGGTATAGTTGCCCCCCACATGTATTGACGGTGAAATGAGAGGAAGGCACACACATAGAGATGATGTATATAGCTTTAGCAAATAGAGGCCCGCTGAAAACTAGAAAGCAGAATGATACAAAAGGGGACTGAGCGGTCAGCAAAAAACCCTAATCAAAAAAACCATCCTGAGATTACAAGAACCCATGTGCCAACTCATGGCACATGGGGAGAACCTCAGTCCACTAGAGCAACCAGCTAGCATAGAGACATTCTAAGCAAGCTGGACCAAAAACCAAACAACTGAAAATCAGCACTTAGCTTATCCTGAAAGATCTGGGAGCAGGTAGGCAGGAACCAAACAGAGCACATCTGAACACATTGATAGCCGGCAAGGGAAATGACAGAAAGGCCAGGTAAAATAGGAAACACCCAGCCTCTGATGGACAGGTGGAAACCAAAGGCCGCAACCCACCAAAGTCACCCAGTACCAGCAGTAACCACCAGAGGGAGCCCACCAACAGAATCCACAACAGTACCCCCCCCTTGAGGAGGGGTCACCGAACCCTCACGAGAACCCCCAGGGCGATCAGGGTGAGCTCTATGGAAGGCGCGGACCAAATCAGTCGCGTGAACATCGGAGGCGACCACCCAGGAATTATCCTCCTGACCATAACCCTTCCACTTAACCAAATACTGGAGTTTGCGTCTGGAAACACAAGAATCCAAGATCTTTTCAACAACATACTCCAATTCTCCCTCCACCAGCACCGGAGCAGGAGGCTCGACCGAAGGAACAATGGGCACCTCATACCTCCGCAACAACGACCGATGGAACACATTATGAATAGCAAACGATGCTGGGAGATCCAAACGAAAAGATACAGGGTTAAGAATCTCCGAGATCCTATAAGGACCGATGAACCGAGGCTTGAACTTAGGAGAAGAGACCTTCATAGGGACAAAACGAGAAGACAACCACACCAAGTCCCCAACAAGAAGTCGGGGACCCACGCGGCGACGGCGATTAGCAAACTGCTGAGTCTTCTCCTGAGATAACTTCAAATTGTCCACCACCTGATTCCAAATCTGATGTAGCCTGTCCACCACCACGTCCACTCCAGGACAATCCGAAGATTCCCCCTGGCCAGAGGAAAAACGAGGATGAAACCCTGAATTACAAAAAAAAGGAGAGACCAACGTGGCAGAACTAGCCCGATTATTAAGAGCAAATTCGGCCAGTGGCAAAAAAGCAACCCAGTCATCCTGATCAGCAGAAACAAAACACCTCAAATAAGTTTCCAAGGTCTGATTAGTTCGCTCCGTCTGGCCATTCGTCTGAGGATGGAATGCAGACGAGAAAGACAAATCAATGCCCATCTTGGCACAAAACGTCCGCCAAAATCTAGACACAAACTGGGATCCCCTGTCAGAAACGATATTCTCCGGAATCCCATGCAAACGAACCACGTTCTGAAAAAACAAAGGAACCAACTCAGAGGAGGAGGGTAACTTAGGCAAGGGCACCAAATAAACCATCTTAGAAAAGCGGTCACACACAACCCAGATAACGGACATTTTCTGTGAAACCGGGAGATCAGAAATAAAATCCATGGAAATGTGCGTCCAAGGCCTCTTCGGGATGGGCAAAGATAACAACAACCCACTAGCCCGTGAACAGCAAGGCTTAGCTCGAGCACACACTTCACAAGACTGCACAAAGATACGCACATCCCTAGACAAGGAAGGCCACCAAAAAGACCTGGCCACCAAATCTCTTGTACCAAATATTCCAGGATGACCAGCCAACACAGAAGAATGGACCTCGGAGATGACTCTACTGGTCCAATCATCCGGAACAAACAGTCTTTCTGGTGGACATCGATCCGGTTTATCCACCTGAAACTCCTGCAATGCGCGTCGCAAGTCTGGGGATACGGCGGACAATATTACCCCATCCCTAAGGATACCAGCAGGCCCAGTGTCTCCAGGAGAATCAGGCACAAAACTCCTGGAAAGAGCATCTGCCTTCACATTCTTTGAACCTGGCAGGTATGAAACCACGAAATTGAAACGAGAAAAAAATAATGACCAACGAGCCTGTCTAGGATTCAAACGCCTGGCAGACTCAAGGTAAATGAGATTCTTGTGATCAGTCAAGACCACCACGCGATGTTTAGCACCCTCAAGCCAATGACGCCACTCCTCAAATGCCCACTTCATGGCCAAAAGCTCCCGATTACCCACATCATAATTGCGCTCGGCGGGCGAGAATTTTCTAGAGAAGAAAGCACATGGCTTCGTCACCGAGCCATTAGAACTTCTCTGTGACAAAACCGCCCCCGCTCCAATCTCGGAAGCATCAACCTCCACCTGAAAAGGAAGTGAAACATCTGGTTGACACAACACAGGAGCAGAAGAAAACCGACGCTTAAGTTCCCGAAAGGCCTCCACGGCCGCAGGAGACCAATCAGCAACATCAGCACCCTTTTTAGTCAAATCAGTCAAAGGTTTAACAATACTGGAAAAATTAGCAATGAACCGACGATAAAAATTAGCAAACCCCAAGAACTTCTGAAGGCTCTTAACAGATGTAGGTTGTGTCCAGTCACAAATAGCCTGAACCTTAACGGGATCCATCTCAATAGTAGAAGGAGAAAAAATGTACCCCAAAAAAGAAATCTTCTGGACTCCGAAGAGACACTTTGAGCCCTTCACAAACAGAGAATTGGCCCGCAAAACCTGAAACACCTTCCTGACCTGTAAAACATGAGACTCCCAGTCATCAGAAAACACCAAAATATCATCCAAATACACAATCATAAACTTATCCAGATATTCACGGAAAATATTGTGCATAAAGGACTGAAAGACTGACGGAGCATTGGAGAATCCAAAAGGCATTACCAAATACTCAAAATGGCCCTCAGGCGTATTAAATGCGGTTTTCCACTCATCACCCTGTTTTATCCGCACCAGATTATACGCACCACAAAGATCTATTTTAGTGAACCACCTAGCCCCCTTAATGCGAGCAAACAAATCAGTAAATAATGGCAATGGATACTGGTATTTGACTGTAATCTTATTCAGAAGGCGATAATCTATACAAGGCCTCAGGGAACCATCTTTTTTTGCCACGAAAAAAAAACCTGCTCCCAGAGGGGACGAAGATGGACGAATATGTCCCTTTTCCAAGGACTCCTTAATATAATTCCGCATAGCAGTATGCTCTGGCAGTGACAGATTAAATAAACGACCCTTAGGGAACTTACTGCCAGGAATCAATTCTATAGCACAGTCACACTCTCTATGAGGAGGGAGCGAATTGAGCTTAGGCTCCTCAAAAACATCCTTATAATCTGACAAAAACAGAGGGATCTCCGAAGGAGTCGATGAAGCGATAGAAATCGGAGGTGCATCATCATGAACCCCCTGACATCCCAAGCTTAGCACAGACATTGTTTTCCAGTCCAGGACAGGATTATGAGTTTGTAACCATGGCAGACTAAGCACTAGTACATCATGTAAATTATACAGTACAAGGAAGCGAATCACCTCCTGATGAACGGGAGTCATGCGCATGGTCACTTGTGTCCAATACTGCGGTTTATTCATAGCCAATGGTGTAGAATCAATTCCCTTCAGAGGAATAGGAACTTCCAGAGGCTCTAGACTAAAACCGCAGCGTTTAGCAAATGACCAATCCATAAGACTCAGGGCAGCGCCTGAATCCACATAGGCATCGACGGAAATGGAAGACAGTGAAAAAATCAGAGTCACAGACAAAATGAACTTAGACTGCAGAGTATCAATGGCAAAAGATTTATCAACCCTTTTTGTGCGTTTAGAGCATGCTGATATAACATGAGCTGAATCACCACAATAAAAACACAAACCATTTTTCCGCCTATAATTTTGCCGTTCACTTCTGGACTGAATTCTATCACATTGCATAGTCTCAGGTGCCTGTTCAGAAGACACCGCCAACTGGTGCACGGGTTTGCGCTCCCGTAAACGCCGATCAATCTGAATGGCCATAGCCATAGACTCATTCAGACCTGTAGGCGCAGGGAACCCCACCATAACATCCTTAATGGCCTCAGAAAGACCATTTCTGAAGTTTGCAGCCAGGGCGCACTCATTCCACTGAGTAAGCACCGACCATTTCCGAAATTTCTGACAATATATTTCCGCTTCATCATGCCCCTGAGAGAGGGCTAATAAAGCCTTTTCAGCCTGAATCTCTAGGTTAGGTTCCTCATAGAGCAATCCCAATGCCAGAAAAAACGCATCCACACTGAGCAACGCAGGATCCCCTGGTGCCAATGCAAATGCCCAATTCTGAGGGTC
The DNA here is from genome assembly GCF_051348905.1 of Ranitomeya variabilis. NCBI lineage: Eukaryota > Metazoa > Chordata > Amphibia > Anura > Dendrobatidae > Ranitomeya > Ranitomeya variabilis. The sequence goes on along the minus strand of NC_135235.1, from coordinate 260,985,638 downwards.
GCCCCGTAGGAACGATATAACAATCTTGACCTGTTGAGCAGGGTCTCCAGAGGAGCGAGATTTCAAAGAGAGAAACAATTTACAATTGTTCCTGAAATTCAGGAAGGTAGATCTATCTCCAGAAAAAAACTCTGGAATAGGAATTCTAGGTTCAGACATGGGAGTGTGAACAACGAAATCCTGTATGTTTTGAACCTTTGCCGCGAGATTACTCAGGCTGGAAGCCAAGCTCTGGACATCCATGATAAACAGCTAAGATCAGAGCCATTCAAGGGTTAAGAGGAGGTAAGAAGCAGCTAGACAGCAATTAAGGGCTAGGCAGCAAAACTCTGAAGGAAAAAAAAAAAAAAAAATTTTCCTTGAACACTTCTTTTCCTCCTGCTTCAGCCCAAACAATTAACACTTTGTAGGCCGGCTATACTGTCATGAATCCCCAATGGCTAGGGATAGCACAGGACAAGCAAAGTATAACAAATATCGGACGAGCTCTAGGGTGATGGAACCTGGGCTGACCGCTGCCCTACGCCTGACAAACGCAACTAGAGATAGCCAGGGAGCGTTCCTACGTTGGTTCTAGACGCCACGCACCAGCCTAAGAGCTAACTAGTACTGCAGAGAAAACAAGACCTCACTTGCCTCCAGAGGAATTAACCCCAAAGGTATAGTTGCCCCCCACATGTATTGACGGTGAAATGAGAGGAAGGCACACACATAGAGATGATGTATATAGCTTTAGCAAATAGAGGCCCGCTGAAAACTAGAAAGCAGAATGATACAAAAGGGGACTGAGCGGTCAGCAAAAAACCCTAATCAAAAAAACCATCCTGAGATTACAAGAACCCATGTGCCAACTCATGGCACATGGGGAGAACCTCAGTCCACTAGAGCAACCAGCTAGCATAGAGACATTCTAAGCAAGCTGGACCAAAAACCAAACAACTGAAAATCAGCACTTAGCTTATCCTGAAAGATCTGGGAGCAGGTAGGCAGGAACCAAACAGAGCACATCTGAACACATTGATAGCCGGCAAGGGAAATGACAGAAAGGCCAGGTAAAATAGGAAACACCCAGCCTCTGATGGACAGGTGGAAACCAAAGGCCGCAACCCACCAAAGTCACCCAGTACCAGCAGTAACCACCAGAGGGAGCCCACCAACAGAATCCACAACAGTAGGCGTCTCCTCTGAGGTCGAAATGGTAGAGGTGCGACCCAACTGTTCGACGTATCCTTGACTATTTGTTCATCCATGATGTCCAAGAACATCCTGTCTTCTATAGACATCGCTACCTTGTTGTCTTCCTTCGTCCTGTGGAAGACTGTACATCCTATGTGGTCTTGTTCACCTTCACAGGCGTGGTCTTCGTTGATAGGAACTGAGAAAGGGCAAGGTAGGGGAATGCTGCTCGGTAGTTCCTTTACCAGCAGACTATTGTGACACGGCTGGAAGAGAGATGGACGTCCATTTTCTAGTGTGCTGGTAAGCATACTGTTGACTGAGACCGGCTTGTGTGCTCCTCCTAGGCAGACATCTCCTACAATGACCCATCCAAGGTCTTGCCTCTGGGCGTATGGAGCATTCCGGGAGCTGTTGATGTATTCTCTAGTCTTGTGGACTGGTAGGATATCTCTTCCCAGAAGTAAAGCTATTGGGGCTTCTGGTTCCAACTCAGGTATCAGGTGGGCTATATGCTTCAGGTGGGGGTGATATGTTGCCACCTCTGGTGAAGGTATCTCAGACCTGTTGTCGGGAATCTGGTTGCACTCCAGGATGGTCGGTAGTGACAGGCAGGTCTGGCCATCTATGGACTCCACTTTGTATCCGGTTGCTTTCCTCCCCGCCGTCTCAACGGTAACTGAACATGTCCTAAGGGAGTAGGGAGAACCGGGGCCTACAATGTTGAAGTTGTCAAAGAAGATGGACCTGGCTAAAGACCTATTACTTTGGTCATCCAGGATTGCATATATCTTGAGCGCTTTGTCTCTGTGGCCTGCTGGATAGACTCGGACAAGGCAGATTTTTGAACAGGATCTTCCTCCTGTGAGTCCCTTACAGATCTCCGTACATTGAGAGATGACCGCAGGGGTGTCTTCGTCGGTGTTCTTCTGCTTCTCATCGTGCTCCTCTGCCTGTGACAACACTCCTGGAGGTGGTCCAGGGTGCAAGGCTGTATTGTGATCCGTGCTGCTGCATTCTGCACATTTCACGCTAGCTTCACAGTTCCTGGCGAAGTGAGAGGTTGTCGCACAGCATTTGAAGCAGATGTTGTTTTCCTTGAGGAAACCTTTGCGATCCTCTAAAGTCTTCTCCCTGAAGGCTCTGCACTTTAGTAGAGGATGTGGTTTCCTGTGTAGAGGACACTGCTTACTGACATCCTGAGGTTTGCTCTCTTCCGTAGGGGGCTTAGTTGTCTTGTGAGGAGGACCTGTGGAATCAATATTAGTTTTATGGACTGCCACGGGTATCTTAGTCTACGTTCACATTTGCGGTCTGCGCCGCAGCGTCGGGTGCCGCAGCGTCGCCGCATGCGTCATGCGCCCCTATATTTAACATGGGGGCGCATGGACATGCGTCGCACTTGCGTTTTGCGCCGCATGCGTCCCTGCGGCGCCCGCGTCCGGGCGCAGAGGACGCAGCAAGTTGCATTTTTGCTGCGTCCAAAATCAATCAAAAAAAGGACGCATGCGGCGCAAAACGCAGCGTTGTGCATGCGTTTTGCTGCGTTTTTGTTTGCGTTGTGCGTTGCGGCGCTGACGCTGCGGCGCACAACGCAAATGTGAACGTAGCCTTACTGGGTTTGACACCAGGGGTAGTGGAACATGACAGAGTGAAATCAAAACTAGGGTCATTTCTGATCTTGGCTTGCTGGGTGACAAACTCAACAAATACAGTAAAAGGAGGGAATGGTACATTATGAATTTGTTTATACCGTGAACCATGTATAATCCACCTTTCTTGAAGATTGTAAGGACGTTTTTGTACTATTGGATTGACACCCCTAGCAGTGTCTAAGAATGCCAATCCGGGCAAGTGACCTTCCTTCTGAGCGACCTGTAACTCTATCAATAAATCACTCAATTCTCTAAGCCTTTGATAACCTTTGGGCCCTATCTTAGGGAAATCATCAATTCTTTTGAATAAAGCATTCTCTATTACTTCTACGGACCCATAGCATTCATCAAGTCTTTCCCACACTTTACGTAGACCTATGTGTGGGTGTTCGATGTTAATGTCTCTTAGTTTTTTAGCATGCTCGACCGATTCAGTTCCAAGCCACTTTACCAGGAGATCTAACTCCTCACTACTAGAAAGGTCCAGTCCCTGAATGGCGTTCTGGAACGAAGCTCGCCATGACCTATAGTTTTCGGCTTTGTCAGTGAACTTTACAAGTCCTTTTGTTACCAGTTCTCGGTGGGCAAAGAACTTTGCCAAGTCTATGGTGGCTTGATCAGTGTTGGTACGAGCCGGTATGTTATAGTCATGTCTAGTGTGTGGTGCATCACCATACCTGTGAGACGCTCTTGGTTTCGGACAGTCTGCATAGTACCTTTCTGGTGAAGATGTCTCTTTAAGGTGAGGTGGGAGCTGTACCTTCTTCTCAGTGGAACGGTAGCTGTGGTCGACATCTCTGTGCTGGAAGTCTTCTTGTTTGTAGTAGCGAAGTTCGGGGTTGGATCGATGATAATTGGCGTAGGCTGATCGATGTAGTCTGTTGAGGGTGTTGTCCATGCTGGAGTGACGATGGATGTACTCTGCAACGCGCTGAGCTGGATCTTGCTGCTCTAGATCTGATCCAAGAACGTTGCTGCATCTCTCATAATCAGGATCCTTCATGGCTTCCAAGTACTCTGCCTTAGCTATTGCAGCTGCTGTCTCTTTGTCTGCCATAAGTCTTTCTAGAGACACTTGCAGGCGCGCACTTTCTGCCTCTTGCTCTGCCCGCAAACGTGCGGTTTCGGCTTGCAGGCGTGCAGTTTGTTCTGCCTGCAAACGTGCATTTTCTGCTTCATGCTCTGCTTGTCTCAGCTTTAGATGCATTTCTTTCTCGGCGAAGGAGGACCTCGCTTTGGCTGCTTCAGCTTCAGCACGGGCGACAGCAGCCAGCTCTGCTAAGGATGACCTGCTAGAGCTTGCCCGTGATCTCGTCTTGAGTGAGGATGTGCTGTTTTGAGACATTGTGCGCTTAGCTGCGTACTGCTGAGTGTTTTGGCGGGAAACTGAGTCTATGTGCGGTGAGCTTCCGCGTGGCGGGAATGATGTAGCTCTTCTTGGCGGGCTGCAGTAAGTTCTGCGGCTGTATGGCTGCTGCTGTGATACCCAAATGCGGAGCAGTGTGAGTGTTAGCGGTTCCGTACAGTCTGATCAACTACAGCCTGCGACCGGCTATCAGTTTCACTGAAGGCAGCTAATCTGTTCTTACTTTACAATCACCGCCTGCGACTGGCGGTCTCGTTTTTCACTGTTCTGCCTTCCTCCACGTAGGATGCTGTGTGGATTCCAACATACGGCTAAAGCTTCATCCACATCCCAGTAAACAGACTGTATTGAAGCTCAAGTCTTATTTATTAGGGTGATGATAACATAAACTATAATGTTGAACAACAATGGTGGATAGTATTCATAGTAGATGATCGAATAGTGAATGATGTTGATGTACAAAGTGGATGTTCAGTGAATAATCATAGTGGATGACTGGTGAAAAACTGTAAAGAATAACAGCATATCAGTATATGCACATACAGGGTGCAATCACATAAATAACTGGGACATTACAGCAAGAATTATACAGAGTGCATTACACAGTAATTCTAGCAGCACTGCCCTATTCTATACAAAGATGCATCTATCTACATGCAAGCTGCAGAGCACAATCTGCCTAACTACATCAGACTATAGGAGCTGCATAAGGCTGAGATACTAACACAAACATAAGATGCATTTAACCCTTTATAAACGTACCGAGATCCGTTAGGACAGGGGTAGGAAAGTAAGTGAGACAGGAGCACGTGTGCCTCCCTTCAGACCTGAGGAGAAATGGCTACTGAAGCTTGTCTTCCACAAGAAGAATGAGGGCGGGACTTACCCAGAAGACATTGCTCTTCTGAGGGATAAGTTGGTAAACAACATGAAAAGTAGGCAACTGATGACCTCCAGTGGCCACAACTTGAATAACATGATAATTAACTTTCTGTACATTAAGATGGGCAGAACACCCGCTGTGTGCACCAATATGATCTCTGTGCCCGCTGTATGCACCAATATGATCTCTGTGCCCCCCGCTGTATGCACCAATATGATCTCTGTGCCCCTGTTTGCCCCAATATGATCTCTGTGCCCCCTGCTGTATGCACCAATATGATCTCTGTGCCCCGCTGTATGCACCAATATGATCTGTGCTCCCCCCGCTGTGTGCCCCACTATGATCTCTGTGCCCCCCACTGAGTGCCCCAATATGGTCTCTGCCTCCATGCTGTGTACCCCAATATGATCTGTGCCCCCCCCCGCTGTATGCACCAATATGATCTCTGTGCCCCCCAGCTATGTGCCCCCTGTGATTTCTGTGCCCTTTGTGAGCGCGGCTCTCGTTCGTGCTTGGGTGTGCGTCTGCAGCCCTGGTCAGTGCGGGCAAACAGGAGAGTGTGTGCACACCAGGGCCTATGCAGTAGTGTGAAAAGGCCGCACAGATGCCTGAGCCTCACTCTGAACAGCGCTCTCCTCACCAATCCCCGGCCGGCATCCGCTCCAAGTCCTCAGCACCTCCGACGCTGGCTGGACAGTGGACCCTCCTCATCCTACTCCATCTCAGGTGAGTACCAGCATGAAATCTTTTACGTATATGCAGCATTTGCAGTTTGACCTGTATACTTTGTATAGACTGCTGTATGTACAATATATAGGTGACACTGCTGTACATAATCACCGTATCACCTATATAATGTATATACAGAAGTCTATATTCATTATATAGGTGACACTGTGACTAATGTGTATATACGTGATATAGGTGATACTGCTGTGTATATATAGTGTGACTATACAGTGTAGTCACAGTATCACCTATATAATGTATGTACAGCAGTCTATATACATTGTATAGGTGAAACTGCAACTGCGGTATGTACGTTATATAGGTTATACCACTGTGTGTAATATAGTGCGACCGCTGTGTATAGCCCATATAGGCCAGCCGCAGTGTGCGTGTTATATACTGTAGGGGTTTCACTCACTCAGGTGCGACGGCTGACACTTAGGCCGCTTTCACATTTGCGGTTGTGTCCGCAGCGTTTCTTCCGCAAATATCTGCATGCGTTGTGTATTCCTATCTTTAACATTAACGACGCATGCGTTTTTCTATGTTCGCGTTTTGCCGCGTTTGACGACGCATGCGTCGTCTAGCCGTCTGCGTCTTGGCGCGGAAATGCAACATGTAGTAATTTTTAGAGGCGTCAATTTGCCGCCTGGAAACGTATGCGGCTGATTGCGCAAGGTTTGCGCCCAAAAAACGCATTGTAGTCTATGTAAACGCATGCGTTTTTCAGTACATGCGTTTGCTTGCGTTTACCGACGCATGCGTCTCAATTGAGAAAAACATGTCTAGACACTGATAAGCCACCCCCCACATACAAGGTGATAAAGGGAGGTAGTGGACATTTGCAGGTCACTAGTCAGCAGACTGCCTTGCAGACGAGACGCCCCACAGCCCCTTGGATCAGCAAACAAGCCTCAGAACTATGTGAGTATATCCTATCCAATGCATTTCTTTTCTATAATCTGTGTCTATGTGCCCTAATTTCTGTCATTCCTTTCTTTCTGCACACATCAGAATGTCTTCTTCTTCTGATGAGGAAACGCCTGGGCCTGCACAAGGGGAACATGTCAGCGAAGTGAGTATTCACCTCCTCAGATTGTATTCACTGTCACATCTACACATATGACAATGTATATTTTCCCTTTTTCAGACCACTTCTTCTACAGCGGAAGAGACTGGGCAGGAGACTGGGCAGGAGCAGCGTAGTCATGGCCGGGCAAGACGGCGGCATCGTGTAAGTATAGCTGGCTGAATGTGTATTGTATCCTCACTTTATAATTCTTGAATCTTCATTTCTTTCTACTTCTCTCTTTCTTTCCCTTTTGCTTCAGCACCAGTGTTTTTTTTTACTTCAATATTCATGCCATTCCTCTGATTCTGTTTTCTGTCTTCCGTATGTGAACGCCTCCTATATTAATGTACTTTTTGTTGTTAGGTTCCAGAGGAGGATGAGGACCTAATTGAGAATGAACACCTCATCTCCCTGGTTCACGAGCGAGTCGCATTGTGGGACACCCGGGATCCACTGCACGCCAACAATGTGACGATCCGGAGGCTTTGGAATGAGGTGGCCGCAGCGTTGTGGGATGGCTGGGCCAATGCCCCGGCTCGGGTCCGTTCTGCATTTGGTAAGTATCGCAATGCAGTGTGATGTAGTCAATACCTTGGCCATGCTCACACAACTGTGTATGATGTGAGAAAGTCATTACTTTTTCACAGCACATACAGTTGTGTGACCATGGTCAAAAGACCATTGTCCTAACTATTATGTTTTGTTTTGCCAACAGTGTCAAAAGTGAAAACACGTTGGAGATCGATGAAGGACCGCTTCAACAAGGACCTGCGCCAAGAGAGCCGGCTTCCAAGTGGTTCTGCAGCAAGGATACGCAAATACAAGTACCACCGCATCCTTGCGTTTTTGAGACCAGTCCTTGCACGAAGAACGTAAGTATATTGGTTAAAAAAGAAAAAAAAAATGGTGTATAATGCAATTTGTTGCTGGTCATTATTTCCCATCAGTATTTGTAATCCGAAACCTTGATTGATTGATAGATGCAGCAGTGGGGTACGTGTTCTTTGAATACTTTCCCTCACATAGTTCCTCTCCAGGTTTTGGCATACCAATACTGATTTGAAAAACTGATCAAATACTGAGAGTGTGACGGCAGCCTGCACAACAGATCTATACTCAGCAAGTTAGGTGTCAGAAATAATGAATTCAGGATGCCAATGGCTCCTCAATTCATTTTTCCTGACACTTGTCCTGGTGAGTATACAGGAGGCTTGTATGTCCTCTGTCGTCAATTCGTATTTCCCATCAGTATTTGTAATCCGAAACCTTGATTGATTGATAGATGCAGCAGTGGGGTACGTGTTCTTTGAATACTTTCCCTCACATAGTTCCTCTCCAGGTTTTGGCATACCAATACTGATTTGAAAAACTGATCAAATACTGAGAGTGTGACGGCAGCCTGCACAACAGATCTATACTCAGCAAGTTAGGTGTCAGAAATAATGAATTCAGGATGCCAATGGCTCCTCAATTCATTTTTCCTGACACTTGTCCTGGTGAGTATACAGGAGGCTTGTATGTCCTCTGTCGTCAATTCGTATTTCCCATCAGTATTTGTAATCCGAAACCTTGATTGATTGATAGATGCAGCAGTGGGGTACGTGTTCTTTGAATACTTTCCCTCACATAGTTCCTCTCCAGGTTTTGGCATACCAATACTGATTTGAAAAACTGATCAAATACTGAGAGTGTGACGGCAGCCTGCACAACAGATCTATACTCAGCAAGTTAGGTGTCAGAAATAATGAATTCAGGATGCCAATGGCTCCTCAATTCATTTTTCCTGACACTTGTCCTGGTGAGTATACAGGAGGCTTGTATGTCCTCTGTCGTCAATTCGTATTTCCCATCAGTATTTGTAATCCGAAACCTTGATTGATTGATAGATGCAGCAGTGGGGTACGTGTTCTTTGAATACTTTCCCTCACATAGTTCCTCTCCAGGTTTTGGCATACCAATACTGATTTGAAAAACTGATCAAATACTGAGAGTGTGACGGCAGCCTGCACAACAGATCTATACTCAGCAAGTTAGGTGTCAGAAATAATGAATTCAGGATGCCAATGGCTCCTCAATTCATTTTTCCTGACACTTGTCCTGATGAGTATACAGGAGGCTTGTATGTCCTCTGTCGTCAATTCGTATTTCCCATCAGTATTTGTAATCCGAAACCTTGATTGATTGATAGATGCAGCAGTGGGGTACGTGTTCTTTGAATACTTTCCCTCACATAGTTCCTCTCCAGGTTTTGGCATACCAATACTGATTTGAAAAACTGATCAAATACTGAGAGTGTGACGGCAGCCTGCACAACAGATCTATACTCAGCAAGTTAGGTGTCAGAAATAATGAATTCAGGATGCCAATGGCTCCTCAATTCATTTTTCCTGACACTTGTCCTGATGAGTATACAGGAGGCTTGTATGTCCTCTGTCGTCAATTCGTATTTCCCATCAGTATTTGTAATCCGAAACCTTGATTGATTGATAGATGCAGCAGTGGGGTACGTGTTCTTTGAATACTTTCCCTCACATAGTTCCTCTCCAGGTTTTGGCATACCAATACTGATTTGAAATACTGATCAAATACTGAGAGTGTGACGGCAGCCTGCACAACAGATCTATACTCAGCAAGTTAGGTGTCAGAAATAATGAATTCAGGATGCCAATGGCTCCTCAATTCATTTTTCCTGACACTTGTCCTGGTGAGTATACAGGAGGCTTGTATGTCCTCTGTCGTCAATTCGTATTTCCCATCAGTATTTGTAATCCGAAACCTTGATTGATTGATAGATGCAGCAGTGGGGTACGTGTTCTTTGAATACTTTCCCTCACATAGTTCCTCTCCAGGTTTTGGCATACCAATACTGATTTGAAAAACTGATCAAATACTGAGAGTGTGACGGCAGCCTGCACAACAGATCTATACTCAGCAAGTTAGGTGTCAGAAATAATGAATTCAGGATGCCAATGGCTCCTCAATTCATTTTTCCTGACACTTGTCCTGGTGAGTATACAGGAGGCTTGTATGTCCTCTGTCGTCAATTCGTATTTCCCATCAGTATTTGTAATCCGAAACCTTGATTGATTGATAGATGCAGCAGTGGGGTACGTGTTCTTTGAATACTTTCCCTCACATAGTTCCTCTCCAGGTTTTGGCATACCAATACTGATTTGAAATACTGATCAAATACTGAGAGTGTGACGGCAGCCTGCACAACAGATCTATACTCAGCAAGTTAGGTGTCAGAAATAATGAATTCAGGATGCCAATGGCTCCTCAATTCATTTTTCCTGACACTTGTCCTGGTGAGTATACAGGAGGCTTGTATGTCCTCTGTCGTCAATTCGTATTTCCCATCAGTATTTGTAATCCGAAACCTTGATTGATTGATAGATGCAGCAGTGGGGTACGTGTTCTTTGAATACTTTCCCTCACATAGTTCCTCTCCAGGTTTTGGCATACCAATACCTTGTATAGAGATATGGCTTGTATTGTCTCCATCATCTCTTCATAGTTTACATCAGTTTTTTTAATCCCCAAGGACTGGTCGATGCATGCAGAAGTATAGCATGTTGTTTTATGAAACTTTTATTCCTACTGTTGAACTCCTGGCTTGCAAATTCTGATGTAAAATTCACTACAAATAGTAGTGTGACCTTTCCCTATCTGAATGTGTATCTAACTGTTCAGTTATCTTTTTGTAAATGTTTTGTAATATATTTTTTTTTTTTTTCCGCAGCACTTGGAGCTCCACTGTTGGCCCAGGTTCTGGAGCGGTCCTTCATCAGTCAGCCACGGACCCGTCCCAGCCATCCTCCAGCGCTGCAGCAAGTGGGCCTGCCACACAACCTGGAGACCAGGAAGCTGGTCCATTAGGTGTTCCCCTTCCCCAGTCCTCTGCCTCTAGCCAATTTTTTATGGGCTCCTCCCGGCAGCGGCAGAGGGCCGCGGACAGGTCACTCATGCCCGAGTTTTTGCACTTGAGCTCGGTCTTCCATGAGGGACTCAAGGCGATGGGTGACCGACTGGATACTGCCATTAGTCATATGAGCACACGTATCCAGGAGGTAACCACAGCCCTTGCCCAAGTGAAAGCCGACCTCCAGAGGCCAGCACATCATTTTTTTAATCAGATAGAACAGGGCATGTCGGAACACCTTAGTCCTGAGCTCCAGATTACTGTTATGCAGGCCTGCAATGCTGCTTACGTGCAGGCTATGCAGCAGAGTCGGTATTTTCATCAGACAGTGGGGACATTTCCAACAGTGCCCACACTGTCACGCTTTACATCAATGCCGACATCTGCTGCATACCACTGCACGGCCACCTCCATTCCAAACACTTCCGGACCGTATTATAGCACCACCACCATGCCCAGTGCAGTGGGTCAGCCCACCGCCACCACCATGACAACTGCTGCTCCTGCTTGGGCCTCCTCCACTGCCACCAGCATGCTGCTGCCGCCGGACCCTGCCCTGGTGTTTCCTGGCACCACCACTACCAGACTGCCGCCGCCGGACCCTGCCCTGGCGTTCTCTGGCACCACCACTACCAGACTGCCGTTGCCGGACCCTGCCCTGGCGTTCTCTGGCACCACCACTACCAGACTGCCGTTGCCGGACCCTGCCCTGGCGTTCTCTGGCACCACCATTACCAGACTGCCGTTGCCGGACCCTGCCCTGGCGTTCTCTGGCACCACCACTACCAGACTGCCGTTGCCGGACCCTGCCCTGGCGTTCTCTGGCACCACCACTACCAGACTGCCGTTGCCGGACCCTGCCCTGGCGTTCTCTGGCACCACCACTACCAGACTGCCGTTGCCGGACCCTGCCCTGGCGTTCTCTGGCACCACCACTACCAGACTGCCGTTGCCGGACCCTGCCCTGGCGTTCCCTGCCACCACGACAACGTGCCCGCGCAAAACAAGGAAGGGGAAAGGCAAAAAAAAACAAAAAACCATAGCTATCCCTCCCCCCTCACCTCCCAATGTGTCTGTAATGTCTGGTTTGTCTCACCCTTCCAGTGTGTCTCAACCCTCTCATGTGTCTAGCCCTATCCCTGAATATCCTGACCCCAGTAGTTTCATAGCGCCTTCTCCTGCCACCCCTATGTCGGCTACAGTAATAAGCCAGACCTCACTACTCAACACCCCACAATATCGGCACTCAACCCCAAGCAGGCGCAGTTAATTTTTTGGTTTGTGTGTGTTTAATAAACCTGTGTTTTTTGCCCCAATAAGGTTTGGTTAATTGTGTATTTCGCCACCGTCACCACACAGCATGCGCCAATAACAAATTATGCGTCAAACACATTTTTGGGGGCCACCTCCAACCTCCAGTACCTACTTAGCAGAACACTGAAGCTTGGTGTGTTTGGTTGAGAGATATGAGGTTGCCCCCAAAAATAACACTTGTATTTTCTCCAAAAACAGTTCTTTCTGTTTACTCCGTGACTTTTGGTCGCACACAGAAGACAAAATGGTGGTAATACACAGCACAACTATACTCAACAGGTCCTTTCTTATCCGAAACATTATTTATGACCCCTGACCTGCTGATTTTAGAAATGCATTGTATTACCTCCATTTTATCTTATTGGTACATATACATATATTTCACACAAAGTGAAGGAACAATGTACATGGCAAATCTATACTCACCCGGACAAGTGTCAGGAAAAATGAATTCAAGAGCAAATAGCATCATGAATTCATTAGTTCAGACACCTGACTTGATGACTATAGATCTCTGGTGTAGGCTGCCATCACACTGTCAGTATTCGCTCTGTATTTTACAGCACTATTTGTAAGCCTAAACCTGGAGTGGAACTATGTGAGGAAAAGTACATTAAACAGATATGCACCACTAAAAGAATTTAACTACCGCTCCTGGTTTAGGCTTACAAATACTGATGTTAAGTACTGGACAAATACTGCGACAATAACGGACATCGTCTATACAGTCTGCGGCAAAAAGCTAATGGTGAACCAAGACAGGACTCACGTCAACAACCTAAGCCCAAAAACCCAAAGTGGTTTGTTAAGGAAATAGATAGGAGACATGATGAAGAAAGTAAATCACAATTATTTTATTTGAAAAAACATTAACATTCCAAACATAAATTTGCAGACCCGAAACCAGCAGTACATTTTACACCATATTGTCCTGCCATGGCACACGTCCAATGTCAGAATCAAAAAACGCTGCAAATTGGTCCCGCATGTGGCCTACTTCAACTGTTGACCGCAGCGGGTGATGACGGTAATCAGGCAAAGGGTTGGCAACAGGTTCATCAAGTTCTATGGTGGGTCGCTCCTTAGCCAGAATGAAATTGTGGAGAACCACACAGGCTTTAACTACCTCATCCACTGTCTCCATTTTTAGATTTATTGCAGTTGCTAGAATGCGCCATTTGGACACCATAATCCCAAAGGCACACTCTACTGTTCTGCGTGCCCTGGTTAGTCTGTAGTTGTAGATCCGTTTTGTGCGGTTCAAGTCCCGACTTGAATAGGGCTTCAGGAGATTTTCACTCATCTGAAAGGCCTCATCCCCAACCATTACAAATGGCAGCGGTGGGCCTTGAGTGTAGGGGAGTGGTCGTGGCTGTGGGAAATTAAAATTTTTGCCATAAACACGTCGGCCCATATCAGAGGTTTTAAAAGTCTGTGAATCGTTGCCACGGCCAAAAGCACCAATGTCCACAGCAATGAAGCGACAGTCTGCATCGGCTATTGCCATAAGAACTACTGAAAAATATTTTTTGTAGTTGAAGAACTGTGATCCCGTTCTGGCTGGTTTGGTAATCCGGATGTGCTTCCCATCCACCGCACCCAAACAGTTGGGAAAATCACAAACAGTCCAAAATTTGTCAGCAATTTCTTTCCACATGTCCTCCGTGGGTATGGGTATAAATTCCTCACGGAGAATGGTCCATAAAGCCCGGCAGGTTTCAAAAACAATTCCGGACAGCGTGGAAATCCCAAGGCGGTACTGGAAATGAAGGGATGACAAGCTCTCTCCAGTTGCAAGAAATCTGTAGTAAGAATAAAAAATTTACAAAATAGGCAAAAAAACATCAGACCTGCAAAAAATTTTGGTTAGCTTTTGTTTAGAATTATTACGTACCTTAAGGTAACCAGGAGACGTTCCGCTGGTGGAATGGCTCTACGGAGCTGTGTGTCCTGTCTCCGGATGGCTCCTTGGACACGATCAAGCAAATCCCGGAAAGAGTCTTGTGACATCCTGGTATATTCTGGGAATTTTTCTGGGTTCTCATTGAGCTCGCCATACAGGGTGTGATATGTACCACGGCTCTCCCGCAGTTCTACAATGGGGTGTTGCCAAAACCGCCTACGCCTTGTCCTTCTCTGTCTTTCCCGGTTTCGGTGTTGCTCCCAAGCAAACGCACATGCCAGAAAAATCTTGATGCTCAGATCTAGTTTAAAGTAATAGCTATCCATGTGAAGATCCATCTTCTCACAGGACACAGGAGCAAAATCTGAAGATTTCAGCTGTCCTAGGGTCTATATATAGATTTCACATAATACACGCCCTCTGTAGTCCCATTGGCTGGTTCTTGCATCTAGAATTTTTCTCTGGTAAAATTTTGCGACATGCGCACAAAAAACTCAAACGCATAGAAAACGCAAGCAAAAGCATGTAAACGCTGCGTTTTAATGACGCATGCGGTAACCGTAAGCGTTTTAAAAACGCTGCGTTTACACGCGTTTTCATGCGTTTTTCGTGTCCTTGCGTTTGCGGATTAAACGCTGCAGATTCAAACGCTAATGTGAAAGTAGCCTTACCCATCACATGATTAGCCATGTGGTCTGACATCACCACAGGTCCTGAAACACATATATATACATGGTTATATGCAACAAAGAAATACTCCGGGCTACATTACAGCAACAAGCCACCTATGCGACACATATCTCCCGTCGACTACACACCCTTTAGCCATGCTACATACCTCCCCCCTCTGCCTAAAGCCGTGGGGCTTGGCACTTTCCCCCACTAAACAAGGGATTCTTGATAGGGCATCCACATTACCGTGCAGCTTTCCGGCCCTATGTTCCACATGGAAACTGAAGTCCTGCAAGGCTAAGAACCAACGGGTGACCCTAGCATTTCTACCTTTTGTTTCCCTCATCCATCCAAGTGGGGCATGGTCAGATATTAGTCTGAATTTACGACCCAGCAGATAGTACCGTAACGTGTCCACCGCCCACTTTATGGCCAAACACTCTTTTTCTACAACTGAGTAGTTCTTCTCAGATGAGGACAGCTTTCTACTCAGATAGAGAACAGGATGCTCCTCCCCATGTAGCTCTTGGGAAAGGACTGCTATCCCAACATCCGAGGCATCTGTCTGAAGAATAAATTCTTTCTTGAAGTCCGGGGCCATCAGAACGGGCTGCTTACATAGAGCCCCTTTCAACTCTTGGAAGGCTGACTCTGTCTCTTCGGACCATTTAACCATCACCGATTTTGTCCCCTTTAGCAGATCAGTCAGAGGCGCAGCCACTGTGGCGAAGTTCGGGATGAACCTCCTGTAATATCCCATGATTCCCAGAAAGGTTTTAATTGCTTTTTGGAGAGTGGTTTCGGCCATGTTTGGATTGCCTCCACTTTCCTGATTTGGGGCTTTATTTCTCCACGACCCACTATATAGCCTAGGTATTTAGCTTCTTCCTTACCCAAGGCACACTTCTTTGGGTTTATTGTAAACCCCGCCTCTCTTAGAGCATCAAACACCGCTTGGACTTTCTCCAGATGACTCTCCCAGTCCGGGCTAAAGATGATGATATCATCTAGGTACGCAGCAGCGTAGGCCTTATGGGGTGCAAGGACTCTATCCATAGCCCTCTGGAAGGTCGCCAGAGCTCCCTGTAGGCCAAACGGCATCCGGACATACTGGAAGCATCCATCAGGTGTCGAAAAGGCCGTCTTCTCCTTGGCTTCCTGTGCCATGGGGATCTGCCAATACCCCTTTGTCAAATCCAAGGTGGATATATATCTGGCGTGCCCAAGCCTTTCGATGAGCTCATCAACGCGGGGCATGGGATAAGCGTCAAACTTGGAGACCTCATTCAACTTCCGATAGTCGTTGCAAAACCTCCACTCTCCATCAGGTTTTGGGACCAGGACAATTGGGCTCGACCAACCGCTCTTGGATTCCTCAATGACTCCAAGCTTCAACATACGCTCCACTTCCTTGGAGATAACTTCTCGACGAGCCTCAGGAATACGATTGGGCTTCACGTTCACCCGCACATGTGGTTCTGTTAGGACCTCATGCTCTATGACCTTCGTGTGTCCTGGCAACTCTGAAAACAGGTCCCTGTTTTTCTGGAGTAACTCCCGGCACTGCTGTTTCTGGGTCTACGATAGCGTCTCCGCTATAGTAACCGCTCCAACCTCACCTTCTGGGTTGCTTAACAACGATGCAGTTACTGTCGGCTCTCTATCTTGCCATGGCTTGATGAGGTTGACATGGTATACTTGGAATGGTTTCCATCTTCCTGGTTGGTGAATTTTATAATTTACTTCACCAAGTTTCTCGACAACCTCATATGGCCCTTGCCATTTGGCCAATAACTTGCTTTCCACCGTCGGAACTAACACAAGAACTCGGTCTCCCGGATTGAACTGCCTCACTCTTGCAGACCGGTTGTAGACTCTGGCCTGAGCTTCTTGTGCCTGGAGGAGGTGTTCTTTCACGATAGGCATCACCTTTGCAATCCTCTGCTGCATCAGGGCCACATGCTCATTGATGCTTCTGTGGGGTGTGACTTCGGCTTCCCAGGTTTCCTTGGCTATATCCAGGAGTCCTCGCGGATATCGGCCATATAGAAGCTCAAACGGTGAGAACCTTGTGGAGGCCTGTGGAACTTCGCGAATGGAAAACATCAGATAGGGTAAGAGACAATCCCAGTCTCTACCGTCTTTCTCTATAGCTTTTCTCAGCATGCTCTTCAGTGTCTTGTTAAATCTCTCAACAAGGCCATCTGACTGGGGATGGTACACCGAGGTCCTCAACTGGGAGATTTTCAGGGCTTTGCATAACTCCCTCATCACCTTGCTCATGAAAGGTGTCCCCTGGTCAGTCAGGATCTCCTTTGGCAGACCTGTCCAGGAAAAGACATGGACCAACTCGCGGGCTATACTCTTCGAGGAAGAATTTCTCAAGGGAATTGCCTCAGGATAGCGTGTGGCATAGTCCAGGATGACTAATATATACTGATGGCCCCGGGCTGATTTAACTAAGGGACCAACCAAGTCCATGGCAATTCTCTCAAACGGCACCTCAGTAATGGGCAGTGGCACAAGGGGGTTCCGGAAATGAGGAGTGGGAGCAGTTAGCTGACATGTAGGGCAGGACCTGCAATAGTTCACTATTTCCCGGTGACACCCAGGCCAATAGAACCTCTGCACAACCTGTTCCTGCGTTTTTTCCACCCCTAGGTGTCCACCCAAGATGTGTGAATGGGCCATGTCCAACACCTTCCGTCTATATGGACCCGGCACTACCAACTGCTCTACCAACTCCTCCCTTATTTTCGTGACCCGGTACAACAACTCCCCACTCATCAGAAAATGGGGAAATCTTGTGTCTGCCCCCGGCTCCTGTACCACCCCGTCAATAACTGTGACATTATTAAAGGCTTCCCTCAGAGTGGGGTCCCTATGTTGGGCAGTCCCAAAATTTTCACCGGTTACCTCTAACTCCATAATGTCAGATGCAGGGGACACTTCCTCCTCATCCCCAACCAGAACACAAAAAGGAAACCTGTCTGTCTCTGGGTGTGGCGACACCCTTCCAGGGTTCATTGGTTCCCTACTCTTGCTAAGGAGCTCAGAACCTTTTCCCCACAAATCCCAAAACAAACAGAAATCCCGGCCAATAATTATAGGGTGCAACAAGTCCTGCACAACGCCGACTATGTGGGACTCATAGCCACATGCCGTTTCAATGTCCACCCTGGCCAAAGGGTAGTCCTTTGCATCACCATGTATGCAACGCACTCCGACCTTCTTTCCCGGGAGCAGGTGGAGAGGAAAAGTGGCCCTCACTAGGCTCCCCGAGTCTAACAGTGCCGTGACTGCTCGACCGTTCACCTTTACGGGACACGCTTGAGGTCCCTCGTTGGGTGGAGAGTTCACACTGCAGGCTGGATACGCATAGTATGAACAACGGCGTCCCATGCTGCAGTCCATCTGCTCAGTGGTCTGGGGACAACGGGCAGCTATATGTCCTGGCCCGTGGCACCTCCAACAAATAACATCACCCGTAGGGACCTTGGGCACCACCTCCCCCGCCCTTTGTGACCTTGGACGCGCCACCCCTTTTTGGGACTCAGCAGCTTTCTGGGACCCCCAGTACTGCATGGGCTGCCTCCCAAAGGAGCCTTCCATCCCTTGGTACCTCTCGACCAGTCCGATCAGTTCATCGGCATTCTGGGGATTACCCTGGGCAACCCAAGTCTGTATGGACCTCGGGAGGGAATGCACAAACTGATCCATCATCACCCGTTCTACCATCTGTGCAGGCATAGAGGACTCTGGGTGCAGCCATTTCTGGACCAGGTGTAACAGGTCAAACATTTGGGAGCGAGGCGGTTTGTTCCGGTGATAGGCCCAGCAGTGAACTCGCTGTGCCCTAACAGTCAGTGTCACCCCCAAATGTGCGAGAACCTCGGCTTTCAATTTGTCATACTCCTTGGCATCCTGCAAGGTCAAATCATAGTATGCCTTCTGAGGTTCCCCCGTCAGGTAAGGTGCCAACACCTCTGCCCACTGCTCTGGCGGAAATTTTTCCCTCCCAGCGACCCTCTCAAACACCGTCAGGAAGGCCTCAACATCATCCCCGGGAGTCATTTTCTGTAACGCGCGTCTTACCGTCTTCCGGACGTGGGTGTCATCAGCCAAACCTGGGGTTGGGGCGCTCGTCTTGCCCTGGATGGCGGTTGCCAGAAGCTGCATCTGCTGCCGTTGCTCCTGCTGGTTCTGCCATTGCTCCTGCTGGCTCTGTTGTATCTGTTGCATCAACAGCCTGTTGGTCTCCTGCTGCTGTGACTGCAACAACCTGTTGGTCTCTTGCTGCTGTGACTGCAACTGGACCAAGTGTTTCAGCAGGTCCTCCATTTTCCCCGGCAATGCTTGCTGGCTTACAGCCGACTTGACCCAGGACATTCAAAAATAGACTTACGTCTCCACTGGGAACGCTGCCCGCACGTCTACCACCAATTGTAGGGGTTTCACTCACTCAGGTGCGACGGCTGAAACACATATATATACATGGTTATGTGCAACAAAGAAATACTCCGGGCTACATTACAGCAACAAGCCACCTATGCGACACATATCTCCCGTCGACTACACACCCTTTAGCCATGCTACAATACACACACACACATACACACTGCGGCTGGCCCATATGGGCTACACACAGCGGTCGCAGTATATTACACGCAGTGGTATAATCTATATAACGTACATACCTCAGTCGCAGTTTCACTTATATAATGTGTGTGTGAGTCTGTATATATATATATATATATATATATATATATATATATATATATATATATATATATATATATACACACACAAACACACACACACACCACTCTGATTGAGGCCTGTCCCACACGTCCAGATAATTCCGGTACCGGAAAAATCGGTACCGGAGTTATCCGTGTCCGTGAGCTCACGTGGCACATCAGTGTGGCACACGTGCGGCAGCCGTGTGCCGCCCGTGTGCACACTGGGTACCACACGGACCGTGCAGGAGACAGCGCTATAGTAAGCGCTGTCCCCTGCTTTGGGTGCTGAAGCCGCCATTCATTTCTTCTCTCCAGCAGCGTTCGCTGGAGAGAAGAAATGAAAAATCATTGTTTTTTTTTTTTGTTTTTTTGCGGTTGAAATAAAAAGATCTTTGTCACCACTCCCCTCCCACCTCCTGGGCGCCCGCCTGCTTGAAATAAAATACTCAACCAGCTCCCTCGATGCTTCCTCTCCGCGCCGCAGCTTCTCCTGTATGAGCGGTCACGTGGTGCCGCTCATTACAGTGATGAATATGCGGCTCCACCCCTATGGAAGGTGGAGCCGCGTATTCATCCCTGTAATGGGCGGCACCACGTGACCGCTCATACAGGAGAAGCTGCGGCGCGGAGAGGATGCATCGAGGGAGCTGGGTGAGTATTTTATTTCAAGCGGGCGGGCGCACAGGGGGTGGGACGGGGGTGGTGACAAAGATCTTTATTTCAACCGCAAAAAAAACAAAAAAACAATGATTTTTCATTTCTTCTCTCCAGCGAACGCTGCTGGAGAGAAGAAATGAATGGCGGCTTCTGCACCACAAGCTGGGGGGACAGCGCTTACTGTAGCGCTGTCTCCTGCACGGCACACAGATGGCACACGGACAGCATCCGTGTGTGGTACGTGTTTTACATGGACCCATGGACTTTAATGGGTCCGTGTGATCCGTGCGCTCCCACGAACACTGACATGTCTCCGTGTTTTTCAAACGGACACACGGTCCGTGAAAACACGCTGACATGTGCAGAGACACATTGATTTTTAATGTGTCTACGTGTGTCAGTGTCTCCGGTACGTGAGAAAACTGTCACCACACGTACCGGAGCCACTGACGTGTGAAACCGGCCTGATTGTGATAAAAGTGTCGGACTCTTTATTGGCCCAACGTGGCAACATTTCGGATCAATAACAGAACATTTCTCTGATATGAAACTGAAATGTTGCCACATGGGCAAATAAAGAGTCCACTGTTTAAAGGGATTGTAGAGATATAGAAAAAATACACAGCACCGATGTGCCTACGTGTCACCGCCTCCATAAATAAATAGTACAACTGTTTGCCACTGCTATGCCATGTATGTCTGACCTTAGACACTGGGTGCACATAAAAAGTGGATTGTAAAAATCCAGGCAAAGAAAAATCAGAAGTGCACTCACCAGTCTCTTGTGCGAAAGTCCTTTATTTAGAACATATACGGGCACACTTGGGGAGAACGTGGACAAAAGACTTTGTCTTTTGTCCATGTTCTCCCCAAGTGTGCCCGCATATGTAATATGTAATAAAGGACTTTCGCACAAGAGACCGGTGAGTGCACTTCTGTTTTTTCTTTGCCTGGATGTTTAAAGGAATTGTCTCCCACTGGGACAACCTCGTGTTAAACTAAATGTTCACCCCAATAAAATAATAAAGCCTATACTCACCTCCTGTGCCGGCGCCGTTCCCACAGTGGCTGTTATGACCCCCTCGGGGCTGTGATGTGCTGTTGAGATGCCCGGCACCAATCAGCGCTGGTATTGCTGTCTCCATCTTCAGACAAACTGAACGTGAAGAGGAAGTCCAGGACGAGGGTGTGAGTTTGGATCGGAATACCCTCCACGAGGCTGGAGGTTGTGGTCTGTATACAGACAGTGAACTTCACTCTTGTGAACACAGCCTACAACTAATTCTGTAATGGTACGTGTATACTAACGCAGATCGTGTTCGTTCGAGCGTGTCGCCATTTCTAATTCACCTATATGTTTTGGCATGGTGGGGGGCCCCATTTGAAAGTTCGCACCGGGGCCCATAACTTTGTAGTTACGCCACTGGTGGACGGTCTATTGCTGATAGTTTACTCCATAGGTCAGATGTGTCCTGTATGGAGCTGGGTGTCTCCTTTACCAGGGGTTTAAAAACTTCCTCTACCCATCCAGAAACTTGCTCAGTATTGGTGCCCACACATGGAAAATCAATTACTTGGTCAAAATGACAAAGTTGCAGTCAATCAGTGGTCACTGATTGGCTGCAGTGGTCACATAACCTACTCTTGCCAAAAGTGGAAGCCTGCAAGGGTCACAGAAAGCAGTGCACAGGAGAGGCAGAGGCTTGTGTGTTTTTTTTAAAACCATTCTAGGCCTAATTTTTCTATAATAATTGATGGTGGACAACCCCTTTAATGTATCAGTTTAGTTAACTGGAAATATTTGTTTTTCTTTAATTTTTCAAAAGAAATCAGTCAGCCACTGGTGTAATGGATGGATGGGCCTCGTCGGCCACATTCTGGCTGCTCGGACGCCACCCCTTTCCACAGGTTGTGTGAGGTACTGCATCCCGGCCCCAATTAATTCACTGGAGCTGAGCGGCAATAACGGATACAGCCCAGAAGAGAGTGGCGCTGTGTGCGGCAGCCATATTTTATCTAGTCACGTACAAGCCCTATAAATATGTGACAGTCTGACAACTGGAGCACAAAATGACGCTCACAGCGGTTGTCATAGCTTTACATTTTGGCAAAAGCGTTGTCCGTAGCCACCAATCACTTTTTGTGCTCCATCAGGACTTCTATTTTACCTGGGCATTGCTGCATTATATATATGCTGTGGCAACTCATGCTTGACAGATTTGGGGACGCCCTCTTCTGGTCATAATATATGTTGGATTTGCTTTTTTTTTGGATATATATACATTGTGTTATTCTTATTGCACCTACAGCAATTCTTAATGCATGGTAGTTATTGTCACATTGTATTTCTAGCCATTACTCGCATAGTTTGCTATGTTCAGGTGTATTATAGCATTTATTACATGAGTATCATTCTGACATCTTTACATTGGGAAGGGTGTTTTGTTCCTATGGTTTTAATTGATTTTATATTTTCTTGTGTGTCCGTGCTTTTGGCATAATAAAGTTTTGCATTTTTGTAATTATTCAGCAGGTGTGCACATCTTTATGCATTGGCTGTCTCTCTTTGCTTTAGCCACCAATCACAGCACAGCTTTCATTTTACCACAGCCAGGGGAAACAAAGTCTATTTTTTGTCATCAAATTTAAGTAGCCAATCAGATCCCTGATTTCATTTTCCACACAAACTAAAGCTGGATTCTGATTGGTTGGTGTGGGGAAATTGCTGTGTTTCTATTTTTGCCACATAATTGTTGGTGTTATTTTCCCGCCAGCTTCTGCTGGCGCCTCTCTTTCACCATGGAGACACGCGGACCGCTGCCCCCACCTCACTTCTTTCACCACAGGCCTACTTTATTTACCCTTTGTCTGTGTAACATTGAAAAGCGCATGCGCTTCTACAAACACGCATGCGCAGTGATTCGCCGCAGAATCGGACGCTACCATCTTTTAATATTTAGGGGTGAACGGAGCGCGTAGACATCCACTCGCCGGCCTTCTAGAGCATAATTCTGAAATTTTGCGCCCCGTATATCGAGGACGGTGTATTTCGCTGTGTGTGATAACATTATTTATGTTGTACCTGTGAAATAAACAGTCGGGAATCCCAGGTTGTAGGCTCGTCCTCCCCCGTCTAAGCAAGTGGTAGCGCGCAATATGAGATAGACGCTGGTGAGAAGAGCGACGCCGCCATTTTCTGACCGAGCTCGGGAGGTGTGAGAGCGACGGCTGGAGTGCTCAGTGACTGTGCGTATTGTGAACGGTTTACCGCTTTTGAGGCTTCCGCACATACTAGTGATTTCAGCTGTGATTCGAAACTGGATCCCGTGAGTATCAGTCTCCGGCGGGTGGGCTGAGTGGAGGCCGCATGGCCGGGGCCTCCGGTGGGAGGGGCGGCGGCTGGGAGCCGGCTCGGGCCTGTTCCACGAGCTCAGCATCGTCGTCTATGTCCATGAGGTGCTGGGCAGCTGCCGTGTGGGTAACCCTGTAAAGACCCGTTCTTTCAGATCTGCACTTCCTTGTTAATTTTCTTAAATTATTATTTTTTTAAATTCTTGCAGCTTTCTGATAATTTGCTTCAGTCCCCCTCTGTATGATCTCCTGTGATGGTCATGTGTGCACTAGCCAGCAGGCCCACGTATTGAGACCACAGTCCCATCCTAATGGGGAACCTAAAGCCCACCATAGTCCTAGGTTAGAGGGATCGTCTGGTGACTGGTGGGGGTCCGCCTGCGGCAGAAAGGAGCTGTAGTGTCATCCCCAGCTGAGGCTCCAATCATTTACTATGGGACTGCTGAGCTCTGCTTGGCTTTTTTTGGCAGTCCTATAGATAATGAACGGTGCAGTGATTGACTTGCTGATGTCCTAAAAAGTGTGTAATGCATGCTGGGAGATGTAGATCTGCAACTGTTAAAGGGGAACTTGTCACCCCAAAAATTGAAGATGAGCTGCAGCCACTGACATCAGGGTCTTATCTACAGCATTCTGTAATGCATTCTGTAATGCTGTAGATAAGCCCCTGATGTATCCTGAAAGATGAGAAAAAGAGGTTATATTATATTATACTCACCCAGGGGCGGTCTGGTCTGATGGGAGTTGCGGTCCGGTCTGGGGCCTCCCATCTTCTTACAATGATGTCCTCTTCTTGTCTTCACGCTGCGGGTCCGCACAGCGTGAAGACGAGAAGAGGACATCATTGTAAGAAGATGGGAGGCCATCAGACCGGACCGCCCCAGGTGAGTATAATCTAACCTCCTTTTCTCATCTTTCAGGATACGTCAGGGGCTTATCTACAGCATTACAGAATGCTGTAGATATGCCCCTGATACTGGTGGCCGCAGCTCATCTTCGATTTTTGGGGTGACAGGTTCCCTTTAATGTCCACTCCAGTAGCAAGTAGCTTTCACGTGCTCAGTTTTCTGGGGGTTCTAGTGGTCGGCTTATCCCTTATCCTGTAGACATGGCATCACTTTGTCTAACTAACTTAACCCGTTCTGGTTTCCTGCATAAATGGTTCTCAAAATCCCCTTCATTTATAGCAGAAAATTGGATCGCTGTGCAGCTTAGCTACTTGGTAATTGTGTGCCCCTATAAGACATGTGGGCTGCGATTGTTGGGAAGCCCCTGGATCTGCAGATGCAGTGTTACTGATTTTCTAAACGTGGACCATACAGATGCCACTCAAGTGCCTGATTAAAACTAAGAACAAAGTCTTCACCCGATGTCTTCCTGTTCACTTGCCCTCGTTGTATTCTGAAGTTCCATCTCATGGGTAGTCAAGTATATGAACATCAATAGCATTTCTTGCTGCAACAGGCTTTTCTGGAACTTTAAAATAAATATATGCCTCACTTATGATGTATTGTATTGGTAACAGATATGGTTTCTTTTAGTTTGCAACCATGGAGATGGAATATATCCGTGTGGCGGAGGACGAGAATGAGGAGCCGATGGAAATTCCATCGGAGGATGATGGCACCGTCCTGCTGTCCACCGTAACCGCTCAGTTTCCCGGCGCCTGCGGCCTCAGATACCGGAATCCAGTGAACCAGTGCATGCGGGGAGTCCGCCTGGTAGAAGGCATCCTACATGCTCCAGAAACTGGATGGGGAAATCTCGTGTATGTTGTGAACTACCCAAAAGGTGAGTTCTCTTCTAGTGGATGTGTAACGTCTGCTTGGCCTGTTCTGGTCGGTCACTCTCTTAATTATGGCTATAAAGCCTTCATGTGATGCCCTAGTGCATGTGAATAAAAAAACAAAAAAAAGGTAACACTTTTTGGGATTTATCCAGATTAATTGAAATGCTTTTGATTTGCCCATAAAATGAGATTTATCAAATGAATCCACGCACTGGAGAGGATTTCTGCACATAAGCTAAATTAAGATGCAGATATTTAAATCTGCACCAAGATTTTCCAACCCTTTTCAGTGTAATGGGGTGTCTTGATTTTTCCTGTGAAATTTCCTTCCCTGGCCGCCATTCCATTTATTGGTTTCCCTGAAGAAAAAAGCTCAGCAGCCACATAAAAAAAGAAATAGAGTAGTAGTCAGGCATCTGTGCTGCTGTTGCTCCCCCTCACAGGGTTGTAAGTTCCCGTTGGTTATGGTTTTGGCGATCGGACACCCACCGATCAAGTTATCACTTATCCTGTTTAATGGGTAATATCCTGAGTATCAAAAATAAGGCAAAAAAGGAATGCTAAGTGGTAGTGAGGGTATCCATAGTATTTAGTGAATTTTAAATATAAAATCATGAAGGTGAATCACCCGGCAACCAAGAAGCCGTGCCTAATTAATACCTAGACAGTTGGAAAACTATGAAACAAGGAGAATAAAGAACCGACCATATAGTCCGAAATAATTTGTTACTAATTGAGGTAAGAAATAACAGGACAAACCACAATGAATTAGATAAAATGGAAAATTTGTACAAAAAGGACGCTCGCCCAGGGGTATGCTACTGCAAATAGAGCTGGGTGAAAAGTGACACTATGGTATATGTTGTACAATACTATTGTACGCTCACAAAAATCAATGAGCAAAACTGCAAAATATTTATAAAGATTAAAAAAACAATATGAAGGTAAAAATAAAAACTAGCAAAAGTCCTAGTGCAGTGTAACAAAGCATGTCACCGTAGCAGCAAAATCAATGGGTATAAGTGTACGTATACCATACAGTGGTCAAAGCACCAAATAGTGAATGTGTGTATCAAGGTGTTACCATAGCAGGAATATCATTAAATGCAAGTGTATACCATCATAGTGAACAGGGCACCAAATGGCAGCACAGAGTAAGTGTGTGGTAGCAAGAGCAGAAGATAGTGTGAAAGTATAACTAATAAATCCAAGGTAGGAAATATCTCGCAATGATGGTGCAGAACTCTGGCTCCTGGATGGTGTCCACCCCAATGCGTGTTTCGGCAGAGTGCTCTGTACTGTCCCATTGATCTTGTGGCCTACTATACCATTATGGCTGGGCCAGAAGATATGGTAGACTGGCAGGCATTAACATGGGCATTATGGTAGGGATTAGTGCCAGTCCTGTAGACAAGTGTGCTTCATCCTAGGGGTCTTGGTGCTCATCCAGTAAAGGCTAAACCATGGAGACTTCCTATAGATGCCAATAAGTTGGAGCGGTGTGTGCCTAGAGCTCAGAATGGAGGAGAACATTGCTGCTGTTATGGCCTCCTGATGGCTAAAGAACACTGTAGCTTATGGTAGATGGTATTATGTAGACCCTTGTGCCTTCTTTCAAGACAGTCAATATATTTTTATTGCAGACAACAAAAGGAAGATGGATGAAACTGATGCTTCTTCCGCTGTTAAAATTAAGCGAGCAGTAACAAAAACCTCTGACCTAATTGTGCTCGGCCTACCATGGAAAACAACGGAGCAGGATCTGAAGGACTACTTCAGCACATACGGAGAAGTCATCATGGTCCAGGTACTGATGCTGCAGATGTTCACTGTTTCTTGCTAATGAGCTGAAGTCTGACTTACTGCAACCTTAACACTTTTTTGTTTTGATTTGTAGGTTAAAAAAGATGCTAAAACTGGGCAATCTAAAGGCTTCGGCTTTGTAAGGTTCACAGAATATGAAACACAAGTGAAAGTGATGTCCCAGCGCCACATGATAGACGGAAGATGGTGCGACTGTAAACTACCCAATTCCAAGGTAACGTCACACCCTCGTATCATTCTTGTGCATGTCGATTAGATGCTCATGAAGTGGTCCATGGCAGTTCTGTCTAAAGGTTTCCTTTAATATTTGTAAACGTAAGAATTTGGGCTCTTACAAAAAAGTACCGTATTTTTCGCTTTATAAGAGGCTCCGGATTATAAGACGCACCCTAAATTTTGAGGAGAAAAATAAAAAAACCTTTTTTTTTTTTTTTAAATAATGGTGCTTCTTAAAATCCATGTCTTATCACTTACGGGGGTGGTGGCTGCGGTGAAGGTGCCAGGGTTGCTGCTGGAGGAGGCAGAAGTGGAACGTTGCTGCAGGACGCAGGCTGGGATGAGGCGGTGTTCAGATGTGCGTCATGCTCTGTGCCCGGTGTTTGTCATCGCGCTCTGTCCCTGGTGCTGCCTGGGACAGGGTGGTGGCAAGCTCTGGACACCCGCAGCGGCAGCACAAATAAGGTATATCCGCATTGTAAGACGCACCCCCATTACAAGTGCGTCTTACAAAGCGAAAAATACAGTATAGAACTTGAGATTTGCAATACATGGAGTTTGCAAGTGCTGGTTAGTGGCTGCAAATATCAGTTACAGCAAAGCAATGTAAGAGGTTGTACACATGGCAGCAAGTTTGCTCATTGTTGCTCCCTTACAGCAAAGCCCGGACGAGCCAATGCGCAGCCGTAAAGTGTTTGTTGGCCGCTGCACCGAGGATATGAGTGCCGATGAGCTGCGCCAGTTCTTCACACAGTACGGAGAGGTTGTGGATGTCTTCATCCCAAAGCCGTTTAGAGCATTCGCCTTCGTGACTTTCGCAGATGATCAGGTAAGACAGGATAAATGCAGCTCCCTCGTTTTCTATGACTGAACTCCTTTAGCAGCTTTCTTAAATTAATGCATGAACATATCCATTCGCCACCATTTCTAATAAAATTGGATCACACGGATGTGCTGTGAAACTGATGTCTTAACCTTTTCTGAATGATCAAGTCCACAAAATAAGTGACCACACGCACCCACTTATCCGATCTATAACTGCTTTGTGCAGTTGTTGTGCTATTTATTGGTCACCTATCAGTTTGCATATGGCACCCTGTCTGTTGGGAGGACAGTAATGATTGGGAAGAGCTGAGCTTGTAGGCATGGGGGTGATTGATCGTTATAACGTCTGTCCTAATTTTTTAAATCTATGCCCTCACCATGCACTGGGGGGTGTTAACTGATCGTCAGCACAGTCCTACAATGATTTCTGCAAGGACTGCCCACCGCTCTACTTGGCAAACATCTAATTAAACCTGCGCTAAAGCATGCGGCCTGCCAACTGGGTTTAAGCTTTATAATAGTTTGACAGATAAAGGTCAGATGTCCCATATTGGACACTAAAGGCTGGATATCGGGGTCTTTTTGTAGCCCTTGGTACTAGGATTGGTTTTGTGGCATTGCAGGTGACACCCCCTAAGTGAATGTCTTTTATTTTTCAAGGTTGCCCAGTCTCTGTGTGGAGAAGATCTCATTATCAAAGGAGTCAGTGTTCATGTGTCTACAGCGGAGCCTAAACACAATAATAACAATAGAAGCCCTTTGGAGAGGGGTGGCAGATTCCCAGGCCCCAACTTTGGCAATCAGGGGTACCCTAATAACAGGCCAAACAGTGGTGCACTTGGAAACAATCAGCCCAATAACATGGGGGGAGGCGGTGGTGGTGGTAGCGGCGGAGGCGGTATGAATTTCGGGGCATTTAGCATTAATCCCGCAATGATGGCGGCTGCTCAGGCAGCTTTACAGAGCAGCTGGGGTATGATGGGCATGCTGGCTAGTCAGCAAAATCAAACTGGCCCCCAGGGTCAAGGCAATCAGCCTCAAGGCAATCAGCCACGGGACCAGGCACAGGGCTTTGGCTCTGCCAGTAACTCCTATGGATCAAACTCTGGGGCTATAGGTTGGGGTTCTCCTAATGCTGGCTCCGGCACAGGCTTCAATGGAGGGGGCTTCAGCTCAAGCATGGAATCAAAGTCCTCTGGTTGGGGAATGTAGATGGTATGGTAGATGTGTTGGGGGGGTTATAATGAACATTTCCTAATTTTATGGTAAGTACAATGTTAAATGCAATTACAGACCTATTGTCCCTCAAGGGTTTTCTTCAAGCTTGCAGGTGGTTCAGCTGTATATCCTCTATGAAGGAAAGCAGGTGGTGTGATCCCATGTGTGAATGCTCTATGAACCCTTACTGCATGTTGAAGAAAACCATTTGCCTTTGGTGTTGCCCATTGATTTAACTTAAACGTTTTTGACTTTTTTTTTTTTTTCTCCTTCTTTGATGTTAATGAGAATCGCATCTTGTTTAGACCAGTTTTCCTTCCCTTATTGTGTTCACTGCTCCAACTACCGACCTCTGCTCCGCACACTTGTCTCTCTGGACCTGGCACTCAGTTCTGTTTTATATCCGGCCTTGGCATCATTCCTTCATAATTCTCCCCTCAAGAAATCGACAGCACACGGCCATTCTTAAGACGGTGGGTGATCCAATTTTTGTCCACTATATTTCGTGGAAGTCGTACCAGCGCTTTGAGAACGCACGGCTGTGAGATGGATCCAGAAGGCTGTTTGAACCGTGGGCTTGTTGGTACCAAGGCATGAGAGGCTTGGGGTATGAGCGAGAAGCGGAGAGCGTGCAGAGACCTGGTGGTGCATTTTGGAATATTTTTTTTTTTTTCTAAGCGTTAAAAGATGTGTCTCTCGATCCAGTGGCCATGGTGAGCGTGTGCCGAGAGCAGTTGGGAGCCAGTAACGTACGAATGTTTTCTTGCATTCAAAAGACTCGTTCATTTGAAAGACTGGGGCTGATATATATTTTCTTTTTTTCTTGCCTAAATGCTATAAATGTTTGAAATAGGTTTGTGTACAAAGAAGACATTTTTTTTTTCTCCCTTTACCTTGAAATGTCTACTGCTGTGAATGCTGTATGAGGTGTGCACTCTTATCTGTTCAATGACCTTGTGAGTCCTTGTGAACTGCATATGATGTTGGTGGGGGTGGGTGGTGAACGCTCTGGAGTGACATGGGAAATGCTCCTGTTCTAGAGTGTCGGGACTGTTTTTTTTTTTTGGTTTGTAAGTAATACCCAGAATGCTGTTTGCAGTCATGTGTTCTGTCTGGATGCTTTTTACAAGACTTGTCAATGTAGGATTCTTAAATAAAATCGATTAACTACGATGTGTTTGAGTTTTTCCTCCTTCCAAAAAACAATCGGCTTTACCCTCTGCTGCTGCATCAAAGTGGGACAACATTAGTGATAAAGTGACTGCAAAGAATAAGTACTGTAATCAGCTGTAAATGTTGGTCTGTATTTGTTATAGCGCCATTTATCCATGGCGCTTTACATGTGAAAAGCAGTCTAAATAATAAAAAGTACAATAATCTTAAACAATAAGTCACAACTGGTACAGAAGGAGAGATGACCCTGCCTGTGAGGCATCACAATCTACAAGGGATAAGTGAGGATACAGTGAGTGAGGGCAGAGCTGGTCATCCAGCTGTTTGGTGGATCAGTGGTTACTGCAGGTTGTAGGCTTGCCAGAAGAGGTAGGTCTTCAGGTTCCTTTTGAAGGTGTAAAAGGTATAACAGCTTTTGGCATCTTGTTCCTCATCATGTCTGACCTGGCTGTATGTGCTTTGTCTGTGCTTTTTAACCTTTCACCCCCGAGCCTATGTTCTTCATTCTGGACAAATTTTACAATTCAGAAGTGTAACTTTGTGTGATTCCACTGACTGAGACTTCTTTCGTCTCATCTCGTCCTCCCACAACCGCATCCAAGACTTCTCCCGTGCTTCCCCTATATTCTGGAACTCTACCCCAACACATCAGGCTCTCGCCTACCGCAGAAACCTTCAAAAGGAACCTGAAGACCCACCTCTTCCGACAAGCCCTACAACCTGCAGTGATCCCTAGTCTACTGAACCGCTGCATGACCAGCTCTACCCTCTCCTAGTGTATCATCACCCATCCCCTGTAGACTGTGAGCCCTCGCGGGCAGGCTCCTGTACTTGTGTGTGCATGTTTATTGTACTTGTCTATATTTGCCCCATTCACATGTGAAGCACCATGGAATAAATGACGCTATAAAAATGTATAATACTATACTTCATGATAGTGGTAAAATTTGATGGATATAACTTGCATTTCTTAGTGAAATTTAGAGGAAAATTTGGCAATTTTCAATCAAGTTACATAACATAGTAAGTAAATATTTTCCATAGGTCTACTTTACATCAGCACAATTTTGAAAACGTAAAAACAAAATTAGTAAGTTAAGGGTTAAAAGTTGACCCTCGGTTTCCCATTTTCCACCAATTGACAAACAGGCTTGGTTTCTTTCTTTTGGGGTGTTCATTTGAAAGGCCTATATCACAGAAAATGTCCAAAAGTGACATTCTAATAACTGCACCCCTTCAAGGTGTTTAACCCCTTCATGACCCAGCCTATTTTGGCCTTAATGACCTTGCCGTTTTTTGCAATTCTGACCAGTGTCCCTTTATGAGGTAATAACTCAGGAACGCTTCAACAGATCCTAGCGATTCTGAGATTGTTCGTGACATATTGGGCTTCATGTTAGTGGTAAACTTAGGTCGATAATTTCTGAGTTTATTTGTGAAAAAAACGGAAATTTGGCGAAAATTTTGAAAATTTCGCAATTTTCACATTTTGAATTTTTATTCTGTTAAATCGAGAGTTATGTGACACAAAATAGTTAATAAATAACGTTTCCCACATGTCTACATCAGCACAATTTTGGAAACATTTTTTTTTTTGCTAGGAAGTTATAAGGGTTAAAATTTGACCAGTGATTTCTCATTTTTACAACAAAATTTACAAAACCATTTTTTTTAGGGACCACCTCACATTTGAAGTCATTTTGAGGGTTCTATATGGCTGAAAATACCCAAAAGTGACACCATTCTAAAAACTGCACCCCTCAAGGTGCTCAAAACCACATTCAAGAAGTTTATTAACCCTTCAGGTGTTTCACAGCAGCAGAAGCAACATGGAAGTAAAAAATGAACATTTAACTTTTTAGTCACAAAAATGATCTTTTAGCAACAATTTTTGTATTTTCCCAAGGGTAAAAGGAGAAACTGGACAACGGACGTTGTTGTCCAATTTGTCCTGAGTACGCTGATACCTCACATGTGGGGAGTAAACCACTGTTTGGGCACATGGTAAGGCTCAGAAGGGAAGGAGCGCCATTTGACTTTTTGAATGAAAAATTATCTCCATCGCTAGCGGACACCATGTCATGTTTGGAGAGCCCCTGTGTGCCTAAACATTGGAGCTCCTCCACAAGTGACCCCATTTTGGAAACTAGACCCCCCAAGGAACTCATCTAGAGGCATAGTGAGCACTTTAAACCCCCAGATGCTTCACAAATTGATCCGCAAAAATGAAAAAGTACTTTTTTTTTCACACAATTTCTTTTAGCCTCAATTCTTTCATTTTCACATGGGCAACAGGATAAAATGGATCCTAAAATTTGTTGGGCAATTTCTCCTGAGTACGCCGATACCTCATATGTGGGGGTAAACCACTGTTTGGGTGCACGGCAAGGCTCGGAAGGGGAGGCGTGCCATTTGACTTTTTGAATGGAAAATTAGCTCCAATCGTTAGCGGACACCATGTCGCGTTTGGAGAGCCCCTGTGTGCCTAAACATTGGAGCTCCCGCACAAGTGACCCCATTTTGGAAACTAGACCTCCCAATGAACTAATCTAGATGTGTGGTGAGCACTTTGAACCCCCAAGTGCTTCATAGAAGTTTATAACGCAGAGCCATGAAAATAAAAAATAATTTTTCTTTTCTCAAAAATGATTTTTTAGCCCACAATTTTTTATTTTCCCAAGGGTAACAGGAGAAATTGGACCCCAAAAGTTGTTGTCCAGTTTCTCCTGAGTACGCTGATACCCCATATGTGGGGTAAACCACTGTTTTGGCACACGTCGGGGTTCGGAAGGGAAGTAGTGACGTTTTGAAATGCAGACTTTGATGGAATGCTCTGCAGGCGTCAGGTTGCGTTTGCAGAGCCCCTGATGTGCCTAAACAGTAGGAACTCCCCACAAGTGACTCCATTTTGGAAACTAGACCCCCAAGGGAACTTATCTAGATGTGTGGTGAGCACTTTGAACCCCCAAGTGCTTCACAGAAGTTTATAACGCAGAGCCGTGAAAATAATAAATGTTTCCTTTCCTCAAAAATATTTTTTTAGCCCAGAATTTTTTATTTTTGCAAGAGTAACAGGAGAAATTGGACCCCAAAAGTTGTTGTCCAGTTTCTCCTGAGTACGCTGATACCCCATATGTGGGGGTAAACCACTGTTTGGGCACACGTCAGGGCTCGGAAGGGAAGTAGTGACATTTGAAATGCAGACTTTGATGGAATGGTCTGCGGGCGTCACATTGCATTTGCAGAGCCCCTGATGTGCCTAAACAGTAGAAACACCCCACAAGTGACCCCATTTTGGAAACTAGACCCCCGAAGGAACTTATCTAGATGTGTGGTGAGCACTTTCAACCCCCAAGTGCTTCACAGAAGTTTATAACGCAGAGCCGTGAAAATAAAAAATAATTGTTCTTTCCTCAAAAATTATGTTTTAGCAAGTAATTTTTTATTTTTGCAAGGGTAACAGGAGAAATTGGACCCCAACAGTTGTTGCCCAGTTTGTCCTGAGTACGCTGGTACCCCAAATGTGGGGGTAAACCACTGTTTGGGCGCACGTCGGGGCTTGGAAGGGAGGGAGCACCATTTGACTTTTTGAACGCAAGATTGGCTGGAATCAATGGTGGCGCCATGTTGCGTTTGGAGACCCCTGATGTGCCTAAACAGTGGAAACCCCTCAATTCTAACTTCAACACTAACCCCAACACACCCCTAATCCTAATCCCAACTGTAGCCATAACCCTAACCACAACCCTAACCGCAACACACCCGTAACCCTAATTCCAACCCTAATCCTAACCCTAATCCCAACCGTAACCCTAACCACAACTGTAACCCCAACACACCCCTAACCCTATCCGTAACCCTAACCACAAGCCTAATCTTAACCCTATTTCAAACCCTAGCCCTAATTCCAACCCTAACTCTAATTCCAACCCTAACCCTAAGGCTATGTGCCCACGTTGCGGATTCGTGTGAGATTTTTCCGCACGATTTTTGAAAAATCTGCAGGTAAAAGGCACTGCGTTTTACCTGCGGATTTACAGCAGATTTCCAGTGTTTTTTTGTGCGGATTTCACCTGCGGATTCCTATTGAGGAACAGGTGTAAAACGCTGCGGAATCCGCACAAAGAATTTACATGCTGCGGAAAATACAACGCAGCGTTTCTGCACGGAATTTTCCGCACCATGGGCACAGCGGATTTGGTTTTCCATAGGTGTACATGGTACTGTAAACCTGATGGAAAACTGCTTCGAATTCGCAGCGGCCAATCCGCTGCGGATCCGCGGCCAAATCCGCACTGTGTGCACATGCCATAACCCTACCCCTAGTTCTAACCCTAACCCTAGTGGAAAAAGAAAAAAAAAAATATTTTCTTTATTTTATTATTGTCCCTACCTATGGGGGTGATAAAGGGGGGGGTTTATTTATTATTTTTTTATTTTGATCGCTGCGATAGAACCTACCACAGCGATCAAAATGTACTTGTAATGAATCTGCCGGCTGGCAGATTCGGCGGGCGCACTGCGCATGCGCCCGCCATTTTCCAAGATGGCGGCGCCCATGGAGAAGACGGACGGACACCGGGAGGGACATCGAAGCTAGGTAAGTATGGGGGGGTGGGATCGGAGGACCGGGGGGGGGGATCGGAGGACCGGGGGGGGGGATCGGAGGACCGGGGGAGCGGACAAGAGGACCGGGGGAGCGGGCAGGAGGGAGGAGGGGAGCGGACAGGAGATCGGGGCAGAAAGGACGACTGGGGGGGGGCGATCGGTGGCGGTGGAGGGGGGGGGCAGATCGGGGTCTCCAGCCATGGCAGATGCTATTGCAGCATCGGCCATGGCTGGATTGTAATATTTCACCATTTTCATAGGTGAAATATTACAAATCGCTCTGATTGGCTGTTTCACTTTCAACAGCCAATCAGAGCGATCGTAGCCACGGGGGGGGGGTGAAGCCACACCCCCCCCCCCTGGGCTGAAGTACCACTCCCCCTGTCTCTGCAGATCGGGTGAAAATGGAGTTAACCCTTTCACCCGATCTGCAGGGACGCGATCTTTCCATGACGCCACATAGGTGTCACAGGTCGGATTGGCACCGACTTTCATGACGCCTACGTGGCGTCAAAGGTCGGGAAGGGGTTAAAACCACCACAGTTCAATAAGATTACAAACCCTTCAGGTTATTCGCAGGAATTAATGGAATGTGGAAGGAGAATTTTTCACAAATCTTGCTTTAAACCCAATTGTTCTTATTTTCGCAAGGGTAATGGGAGAAAATCCCTATACAACTTGTGCAATTTCTCCTGAGTTTGCCAATACCCATAATGTCTAGAAAAATTGTTTGGGTTCAGAGCTCAGGATGGAAGGAGTGCCATTTGACTTCTTAATGCAAAATTTGCTGTAATCATTAGCAAATGTCATGTTGAGGTTGGCCAGCCCCTAACCCCATTTTAGAAACTAGACTCCTCAAGGAACTTATCTAGATGTGGGGTGAGCACCTTGAGCCCCAAGGTGCTTCATAGAACTTTATAACATTGAGCAGTGAAAATAAACTTCCCCACAAATTATTTTTTCCCCAAATGTTTTATTTTCATAAGGGTAATTATGCAATTTCTCCCGAGTATACAATACCCAATTTGTGGCCAAAAACTGCTTTCGAGGCACACTGCAAAGCTCAGTAGGGAAGAGGCAATATTACAGTGCAGATTTTGCAGGACGGATTTGAGGGTGCCATGTCACATGGTAGAGCCCATGAGGTGCCAGAACAGCAAAAACACCTCCCCATTTTCCCCATAAGACCCCATTTTGCAAACTACAACCTCTCAAAATTAATTCATCTAGGAGTGCAGTGATCATATCGACACCACAGGTGTCACAGGATTTATTAATTTTTTTACCATTGGGCTGTAAAGAAAAAAAATAACTTTGTTTTAGCCTCAGATTTTACATTTTCACACTGGGAAATGGGTAATATGGCACCAAAATTTGTCCCACAATTTCTGCTGAATGTGGAAATATCCCTTATGTGGCTGTACAGTACTGCTTTGCCATATGACAAGACTCAAGTGATGAAGCGCTATTTGCATCCTGGTCTGAATAATTTCCTAGAACAGTTTGCGGACTCCATATACAGAGCCCCTAAGTGCTAGAAGAGCAGAATACTCACTCAAGTGACCCCATTTTGGAAATGAAATTCCAAAAGTGGTATATCTACAGGTGTAGTAACTTTTGACTCCATGGATGTTTTCCAGAAACAAGCAGCAGTGGATGTCGCTGAGTGAAAACTGTACGTTATGAGCAGCTCATGCTTCTAGAGAAACGCACCCGTAAATTAGGTGGGCTTTCATCGCTACAGAAATTCCAAACTTGGACTCTAAAATGTGCTTTAGGCACACTGGGGCCCAGAAGGGAGGGATGATTTGGGAGCGCTGAATTTCTTTTGGGGTGTGAGAGGTCATGCTGCTTTTCCAGAGCCTTTGTACTAGCAGTAAAGTGGAAGCCCCCTATGTCTGTTAGATGACGGATGTGAGTAGGGACTAGCTTTTTTTTCTTTTTTTCTTTTTGTGGATTGGTTTGGAACTTTTGTAGAGAGAATTTTACATAACATTTAGGATCACAATTATCCAGCGCTCTACGCTGAGCACTTCGAGGTTTACATCTAAATCTGTGACGTGATTCAGATAAGACCACTGAGAAATCCATTCACTATGAGGCATCAGAGTTATTCTGGACTCTGTCTGGTCTCTATTCTGCCATGTCCTTTCTAATGGTGCATAAAAAGCAGTGGTCGATTGCGCTTTTATGCACGCCTAAAAAGACATACTGCTAGATCATAGGTCAGACGACATCCACAGTGTCTCCATCGCCCTCAATATAGGGAATCTTTTGCCGGGGGGTCCGTCTGAATCACGTTTTTCAGAGAATTGCACAGAAACTCCAGTGTAAGCTTTGTATTACCATATTTTGAGCTATGATTTTCCCCTTCTCACATGATGGCACCACCTGAGAGAGGGTATCCGCCCATTAAGGAAAGGAAACCTACTGAATGAAAGGGTGGTACCTCTCCTCTGCATCAGTTTGGTTTTCTGTCCTTGTGAGAACCTGGGAAGAGAGCTGAGCAGCGGCCTTTCTGGCTGACGCCCCTGCAGGTTACGTCAGGTTGGCAGCTAGGTCAGCAAATCTATCACCTCTGTGCCTCAAAAGCTGGCCAGGGGATGCCCAGTCCCAAGCAAGACTATGCTCAGTCCCATGTGAAGGGAAATTTATTTTCGGCCAGGCTCTGGATGATATCCTAAATAAAGCAGCGGATAAGAAGGGCTTTCCCAATGTGCCTCTTCCTCAATACAAGAGTTTCTTTCGTACGAAGAAGTATAACGGGAACAAACCCTTTAGGCAACAAGGGAATTGGAAGGAGAAGAAATCAAGGAACAGAGGTTTCATGTTTGGGGGGCCCTTGGCAGAGAGCTGAAAGCCCTCTAAGTGACAGGCTTCCCCAGGTAGGAGGAAGGTTGTCCCACTTACACACTGCCTGGGAGAAAATCTCAGCTAATACCTGGACCTGAGTTAAGGTCCACTCCCAGGCACAGCTTCAAGATCTCGTTCCCTAAGACTCTGAAAGAGCAACAGGCCCTAGAGGAGGAAGTGTTATGCTTACCGCAGAAGCGAGGTTCTGGTGGAGGTACTGATTCAGCAGCAGGGGAAGGGGTTTTATTCTCCCCTGTTCCTGGTAATGAATCCTACCAGTCCTTCAGGACTATTATCAACCTGTGAATTCTCAACAAGTTTCTGGTCTACAGACCATTCAAGATAGAGTCAATAAAATCGTCAATAAGATCTTGTTCCCAGGCCGCTATGAGTGTCTTAGATGTGAAGGATGCATACTACCATGTCCCCATCCATTGGAGATACCAGCTGTAGCTGAGAGTAGCTATATATACAGTTAGGTCCATATATATTTGGACATAGACAACATTTTCCTCATTTTGGTTATAGACATTACCACAATTTAATTTTAAACAAAACAATTCAGATGCAGTTGAAGTTCAGACTTTTAGCTTTCATTTGAGGGTATCCATATTAAAATTGGATGAAGAGTTTAGGAGTTTCAGCTCCTTAACCTGTGCCACCCTGTTTTTTAAAGGGACCAAAAGTAATTGGACAATTGACTCCAAGGCTATTTCATGGACAGGTGTGGGCAATCCCTTCATTATGTCATTCTCAACTAAGCAGATAAAAGGCCTGGAGTTGATTTGAGGTGTGGTGCTTGCATTTGGAAGGTTTTCCTATGAAGTAAACATGCGGTCAAAAGTGCTCTCCATGAAGGTGAAACAAGCCATTCTTAAGCTGTGAAAACAGAGAAAAAACCCATCCGAGAAATTGCTACAATATTAGGAGTGGCAAAATGTACAGTTTGGTACATCCTGAGAAGGAAAGAAA
The DNA here is from genome assembly GCF_051348905.1 of Ranitomeya variabilis. NCBI lineage: Eukaryota > Metazoa > Chordata > Amphibia > Anura > Dendrobatidae > Ranitomeya > Ranitomeya variabilis. The sequence goes on along the minus strand of NC_135235.1, from coordinate 260,946,718 downwards.
GCACTGGTGATCTCATCAATGCAAAAAGACCTGGGCGCCCACGGAAGACAACAGTGGTGGGTGATCGCAAAATAATCTCCATGGTGAAGAGAAACCCCTTCACAACAGCCAACCAAGTGACCAACACTCTCCCGGAGGTCGGCGTATCAATATCCAAATCTACCATAAAGAGAAGACTGCATGAAAGTAAATACAGAGGGTTCACTGCACGGTGCAAGCCACTCATAAGCATCAAGAATAAAAAGGCTAGACTGGACTTTGCTAAAAAACATCTAAAAAATCCAGCACAGTTCTGGAAGAACATTCTTTGGACAGATGAAACCAAGATCAACCTCTACCAGAATGATGGAAAGAGAAAAGTATGGCGAAGGCTTGGTACAGCTCGTGATCCAAAGCATACCACATCATCTGTAAAACACGGCGGAGGCAGTGTGATGGCTTGGGCATGCATGGCTGCCAGTGGCACTGGGTCACTAGTGTTTATTGATGATGTGACACAGGACAGAAGCAGCCGAATGAATTCTGAGGTATTCAGAGCCATACTGTGTGCTCAGATCCAGCCAAATGCAGCCAAACTGATTGGTCGTCGTTTCATACTACAGATGGACAATGACCCAAAACATAAAGCCAAAGCAACCCAGGAGTTTATTAAAGCAAAGAAGTGGAATATTCTTGAATGGCCAAGTCAGTCACCTGATCTCAACCCAATTGAGCATGCATTTCACTTGTTAAAGACTAAACTTCAGACAGAAAGGCCCACAAACAAACAGCAACTGAAAACCACCGCAGTGAAGGCCTGGCAGAGCATCAAAAAGGAGGAAACACAGCGTCTGGTGATGTCCATGAGATGAATTCAAGACTTCAGGCAGTCATTGCCAACAAAGGGTTTTCAACCAAGTACTAGAGATGAACATTTTATTTAAAATTATTGAATCTGTCCAATTACTTTTGGTCCCTTTAAAAACAGGGTGGCACAGGTTAAGGAGCTGAAACTCCTAAACCCTTCATCCAATTTTAATGTGGATACCCTCAAATGAAAGCTGAAAGTCTGAACTTCAACTGCATCTGAATTGTTTTGTTTAAAATTCATTGTGGTAATGTCTATAACCAAAATGAGAAAAATGTTGTCTCTGTCCAAATATATATGGACCTAACTGTATATATATATACAGACCGCTCAGACACTTCCAGTACAGGGCACTACCCTTAGGTCTTTCCATGGCTCCAAGAAACTCAGAGAATCTGTCGCAGGGATTCTGTGGTCCTACCGGGTAACAGACGTGATTCTGACGGGTGCGAGCGCAGAAGGATGGGGAGCACATCTCAGAGATCATATATAGTCCAGGGTGTCTGGTCAGAGACTGAAGTTGACCATTCCTCAAACATGAAAGAGCTACTGGAGGCAAAAAGAGCAGTAGTAGAATTCCCTATCTAGAGGGGCACCACGTTCGAGTTATGTCAGAACCAGACGATGGTTGCTTATATCAACCGTCGGGGGGGCACAAGATCCCAGGTCCTGAATCTGCTATCACAGTCAGTTCTCCATTTCATGGAGGAACATCAATTGAGACTAATCACACTGCATGTAAAAGGGAAGGGCCCAGTGTCTCATCATCAGAGGTCTGGTCTGCATTTGACGGCCTAGATTTTGAGAGGGCACTATTAATACAAAAAGTCTTCTCCCCAGCCTTAGTCTCTACCCTGCTGCAGAGTAGGAAGCCGGGAACGACTAGAATATACGGCAAGATATGGGCTAAATTCTTAGCTTGTTTAGGGGGATAAGGTCCCGATTAAGGCTATATTGAAATTTCTTCAGAAGGGTATGGAGATGGACCTGGCCATTAGCACCCTTAAGGTGCAGGTGTCTGCTTTGGCAGTCCTATATAATCATAACCTCGTGGCGGATAGATGGATAGTTAGGTTCATTAAAGCATGCCATGGGTCGAGACGAATGCCAGGCCCAAAGATGCCTCCTTGGGACTTAAATCTAGTTCTCGAGGCATCGACACGATCTCCCTCTGAGCCCTTGAATTAATTACCGGCTAAAGTGCTAACACTAAAAACTGATATTAGAGGCCCTAACATCAGCTCACAGGGTCAGTGATCTACAGGCTCTATCAATCACTCATTCATGCAGTTGTCAGATGATGGGGTTATTCTGAGGCCATATCCAGCATATCTTCCGAAAGTAGCCTCAAAGTTTCAGAGAAGCCAGGAGATAGTACTGTCCCCTCCTTTTTAGGGACCTGAAAAATGCGGAGGAATGCAGGCTTCACACATTAGATGTTAGGAGAGCCCTGGTACAATACTTAGACGTGTCAAGACAGTGGAGAAAAAGTGAGTCCTTATTCGTATCGTTTCAGGGAATTAGGAAAGGTCTTAAGGTTACGAGGGGTACTATAGCTAGATAGGGTAGAGATGCCATTAGCCTGGCGTACACCTCTAGTAATATGCCGGTTCCTGAGAACCTGAAGGTCCATTCCACCAGGGCCATGGCGACATCCTGGGCTGAGAAGGCGGAGATGTCGATCGACAGAATATGTAAGGCGGCAACATAGTCTTCTCCTTCAACCTTCTATAAACACTACCGTCTTAGGCTACTTTCACACTAGCGTCGTGCACTGCACGTCGCTATGCGTCGTTTTGTAGAAAAAACGCATCCTGCAAAAGTGCTTGCAGGATGCGTTTTTTCCTCCATAGACTTGCATTCGCAACGCATTGCCACACTTCGCAACCGTCGTGGGACGGTTGCGTCGGTCCGTCGCCACCAAAAAATGTTGCATGTAACGTTTTTTGGTGCGTCGAGACCGTCTTCCGACCGCGCATGCGCGGCCGGAACTCCGCCCCCGCCTCCCCGCACCTCACAGTGGGGCAGCGGATGTGTTGAAAAACAGCATCCGCTGCCCCCGTTGTGCGGCGCTTTCAATGCTTGCGTCGGTACATCGCAACGACGCAATTCGTCGTGCGTCGTACAACGCTAGTGTGAAAGTAGCCTTAAGCTGTCTTCCTCTGATGACCTATCCTTTGGTAGAAAGGTGTTACAAGCGGTGATCCCTCCCTACAGTGCTTTTTGTTCTATATAAATCTCAGGTGGTGCTGTCATGGGAGAAGGGGAAAAATTTTAGTTACTTACCAATAACGTGATTTTACAGAGCCCACTACTGCACACTTATATTTCCTCCCTGTTTTATAACTAGTGTGCACTTTTAAGGGTGTTTTTAAGAAAATAATTTGTTTGGTGATAGTTATATTACTCTGAAACCCAAACTGATGCGGAGTAGAGGTACCGCCCTTTTATTCAGTAGGTTTCCTGTCCTTGGTGGGCGGATACCCTCTCTCAGGTGGTGCTGTCATGGGCTCTGTAAAATCCTGTTACCGGTAAGTAACTTAAGATTTTTTTCCCATTTTCGGCCCACTATATGAGGCCTTATTTTTTGTGGGACGAGCTAGCGTTTTTATTTGTACAATTTTTGGGCACATGACATTTTTGATAGTTTTCTATTCTGATTTTTGGGAGTCGGAATGAACAAAAACTAGCAATTGCTTCTTTTTTTTTTATGCCGTATCGCGTGTGGTAAAATTGATAAGACTGCTTTATTCTTTGGGTCAGTACGGTTACAGCGATACCACATTTATATTGTTTTTTGTGTTTAGGCGCTTTTACACAACGATTTTATAAATGATAATTTTTACAACTCTTTATTCTGAGAGCTATAACAGTATTCTTTCACTTACGGATCTGCATGGCGGCATTTTTTTGCGAGAGAAGATGAACTTTTCAGACATACTGTTTTTTAGATTTGGTCATTATTATTGCATTTTATTCCTCTTGTTCGGCGGTATGATGATAAAGTGTAGTTTTTCGATCACCCATGACAGCACCATGAGAGAGTACTACCAAAATAGCGTGCACCTCCATCCATCAACAATTAAACACTAAGTAGAAAAGTAGGGTGCAAAACCTTGTAAGGAAAACAACCATAAATCAAGGAGAAAACAGACCAAACAAATGATGGTATGTACACCTAATACAATGTAAATGTGAAATGTACAAATAATTTTTATTAGGACCTGAAACATAATGTATATTAAAAACACTTAAAACCATATACAACACATGACAAATACTGTATATCACACCTATGAGCCAAAATCATATCAAATGGCTGATGAGCTAAAAATCCAATACTAAATGAGTTCCAACCAGGTTAATTAAAGGGTCAAATAGCCCATGATAACACAGAAAACTGAAATGGTCGGAGGACCACGTGTGCAAAAGGATGTAGATTGCAGATGACATAATATGAAAAGCGCAGCCTGAAAGACCAAGTGTAAAAGACAATATGGATATATATATAGATGAAAAATCATGTGTAGTGACCTGCAAAAAAAAGTGAATGTGCAGACTCTAAGAAATGTCCCTAGGCATGGCTACCTGACCGGCTCTGGAGCATTCATGAGATGACCAAAAGGACAAATATGTCCACATGGGACCGGGGTGTGAGGGGAACCCCACTCGTATCGCTGCTAGAAGCAGCTTCGTCGGGGAAGTATCTTCATATAAGAGGGAGAGAAAACATCAAAGCAGACTTTTTAAGCTGCAATCAACTCTGGCAAGGAGATTGGGAGTTAAATCAAGCCATCTTCAGCCAAATAGTACAGACGTGGGGCCGACCGCACATGGACCTCTTTGCCACCAGTTTGAACAGGAAGGTGAAGAATTTGTTCTCTGAACCCCAGAGTAGGTCACCAGGTGTAGATGCCTTCTTAGTTCCATGGAAGTTCAACCTGCATATGCTTTTCCTCCAATATCCCTGATCTGATGCTGCTGGTGGTAAGAATGATCAGAGAAGACAAAGCAAGTCTTATCTTAATTGCCTCAGAAGGCAATGGTTTTCAGGGTTAAGGACTACGTCGATCACCGACCCATGGGTCCTCCTGGAGGTTCCGAATTTCCTCTCAGGGACCAATCTATCATCCACGAGTAACCAATCTCCTTTTGATGGCGTGGAATTTGAGAGGGTGCTGTTAATAGAAACGGGTTTCTTTCCCAATCTTGTCACCACTCTGCTTCAAAGTAGAAAAGTTTCCATGGCTAGAATTTATACCAGAATATGGAAAACGTTTCTGACTACCTCGGGATCAAGAATTGAGGATGGGGCTCCAGTAGGTCTGGTTCTGGAGTTTTTACAAAAGGGCCTTGAGCTAGGCCTATCCAGCAGCACCCTCAAGGTCCACTTTTCAGCTCTGGGGGCCCTGTATAACTGTGATTTGGCATGGAATTATTGGGTATCTAGATCCAGGCTCATCCTTAAAGGGTAGTGCCATGGGATTTAAACATAGTTTTAACAGCCATGATGGTCTCCTTTTGAGGCCATTGATTTATCATCAGTAAAATTTATTTCTCTTAAAACTGCCCTTCTGGTGACTTCAACATCTGCCCGAAGGGTCAGTGACATTCAGACCCTTTCCAGAGTCCCACCATTCACTCAGTTTCTGGACGACAGAGTCATTTTGAAGTCGGATCCATCCTACCTACCAAAGGTGGCATCCCGGTTTCATAGGTTACAAGAAACAATTATTAATTCCTTTTGTGCTAGCCCAAACAATCAGAGGGAAGAGCAGCTTCATACGTTGGACGCTACAAGAGGTCTACTAAGATACCTGACTGTTACTGATCTCTGGAAAAGATAATTCTTTGTTCATGTCCTTCCAGTGACCCAGATAAGGGTTTAAAGCTTCAAAACGCACAATAGCTAGGTCTAATAGGAAACTATTTCTTTTGCTTATTCTGCAAGTGGCAAAGTAGTTCCAGTAGGTCTGAGGGCTCACTCTACACGGGCTGTGGCAACCTCCTGGGTGGAGAGATCGGACGTCTCAATTGAGCAGATCTGGAAGGCAGCAACCTGGTCATCTCCCATTTTCTATAAGCATTATACACTGGATATGGGTTCATCTTCTGACCTCACCTTTTGGAAGAAGGGTGCTCCAGGCTGTAATCCCTCCCTGAACTCTTACTTTCTCTGTAATTCTCTTGTGGTGCTGTCATGCGTGATCAATAGTCTTAGTTACTTACCGGTAACCGGATTTTTCGGAACCCGGGACAGTGCCCTTATATTACCTCCTGTCACGTGTGGGTGAGCACTTTCATTAGTGTATAAAGTCACATTTAGGATTGTGATTGGTTATACAGGTAAAATTTGTATTTATTTGCAATAACCATTGGAGGTCCTCTCGAGCTCTGTAATCCAATTGATGAATGAGAGAGGCGCCGCTCTTTTATGACAGAAGTTGTCTTGTCCTTGAAGGATGGATCCCCTCTCTCGTGGTGGTGTCATGGGTTCTGAAAAATCTCATTACTGGTGAGTAACTAAGACTTTTTTGCCTCGTGTTTTTTTTTTTTTTTTTATACTGTGTTCCCTGAAGGGGTTAACTAGTGACAGTTTTCTACGTCGGGTTGTTATGGATGCGGTGATACCAACTGTGTACTTTTATTTATTTTTTACATACATGTATTTATTGGATACATTTTTTTTTCTGACCCCTTTACAGCCTTAGGCCGGGGTCACACATGCGTGTTTTACGGACGTAAGAGCGCAGAAACTACGTCCGTAAAACTCGCATTACATACGGCACAATGATTCTCAATGGGGCTGCTCCTATTAGCCGTATATTACGGTTCAGTATTACACGGCTTTCTACGGCCGTACAAAATCGCAGCATGCTGCGTTTGTCAGCGTATTGCGCAAAAAAAATCGCCAATGAAAGTCTATGGGGGCGAGAAAAATACGGATTCCACACGGACCAGCAGTGTGACTTGCGAGAAATACGCAGCGGTGTTAGTGAAAAGTCGGTAATTCAGTTGCCGGCTTTTCATTTCTCCTGCACAAACCCGACAGGATATGAGACATGGTTTTCATACAGTAAACCATCTCATATCCCCTTTTTTTTTTTGCATATTCCACACTACTAATGTTAGTAGTGTGTATGTGCAAAATGTGGGCGCTGTAGCTGCTAAAATAAAGGGTTAAATGGCTGAAAAAATTGGCCTGGGCTCCCGCGCAATTTTCTCCGCCAGAATGGTAAAGCTAGTGACTGAGGGCAGATATTAATAGCCTAGAGAGGGTCCATGGTTATTGGCCCCCCCGTGGCTACAAACATCTGCCCCCAGCCACCCCAGAAAAGGCACATCTGGAAGATGCGCCTATTCTGGCACTTGGCCACTCTCTTCCCACTCCCTGTAGCGGTGGGATATGGGGTAATGAAGGGTTAATGCCACCTTGCTATTGTAAGGTGACATTAAGCCAGATTAATAATGGAGAGGCGTCAATTATGACACCTATCCATTATTAATCCAATTGTTTGAAAGGGTTAAAAAAACACACACACATGATTTAAAAGTATTTTAATGAAATAAACACAGCGGTTGTTGTAATAATTTATTGCTCTCTCAATCCATTTCCAGGCCCTCGCTTGGCAAAATAATACACGCACAAGATACATACCTTCTGGTGAACCGTCTCGTCCCACGAGGTAATCCATCTGAAGGGGTTAACTAATATTACAGGCAGGAGCCCTGCTAATGCAGCGGTGTGCTCCTGCTTGTAATTCCCCGGCGAATGATTGAAATGTAGGTCATTGACCTACATTTCCTTCAGTCGCGGTGATGCGCCCCCTGGTGGATGTCCTCATATGACTTGGAGCGTGGGAAAAAGTTCCCAGGCTGCAGTTCATGAGAACATCCACCAGAGGGCGCCTCACCGCGACTCAATGTAAGTACAGATCCAGCTTTCCTTTCAGCACCCGGGGATTACAGGCACGAGCGAGTGGTTTATCGCAGCTCGTGCCTGTAATATTAGTTAACCCCTTCAGATGGATTACTTCGTGGGACGTGACGTTAACCCTTCATTACCCCATATCCCACCGCTACACGGGAGTGGGAAGAGAGTGGCCAAGTGCCAGAATAGGCGCATCTTCCAGATGTGCCTTTTCTGGGGTGGCTGGGGGCAGATGTTTTTAGCCACGGGGGGGGCCAATAACCATGGACCCTCTCCTGGCTATTAATATCTGCCGTCAGTCACTGGCTTTACCATTCTGGCGGAGAAAATTGCGCGGGAGCCCACGCCAATTTTTTCCGCCATTTAACCCTTTATTTTAGCAGCTACAGCGCTGAAATTTTGCACATACACACTACTAACATTAGTAGTGTGGAATATGCAAAAAAAAGGGGATATGAGATGGTTTACTGTATGTAAACCATGTCTCATATCCTGTCGGGTTTGTGCAGGAGAAATGAAAAGCCGGCAATTGAATTACCGGCTTTTCACAGATATCGCGCTGAATGAAATATAAATACAGACTATATATATATGTGTCTCAATGACATATACAGTATATATATATATATATATATATATATATATACTGTATATATGTTTTCCCGAACATTTGAGCACATAAATCCATTAGATGTCGGTTTTGCAAGCCTGCGCGAAAATCTCGCAGTACGGATGCCATACGGATTACATACGGAGGATGCCATGCGCAAAATACGCTGACACACCCTGACTACGGATCAATATTTTGGGAACATTTCTCCATATTACGGCCGTAGTACGGACGTATAATACGTGGCGTATTGTCTTACGCCAAGTGTGACCCCAGCCTAAGACGTATAGTTACTTCTAAGGTTGGCTCCCCCAGTTTGCAAAGTTTTTTTTTTTTTTTTTTATAAAAACTTTGTGGGTTTTTTTCACCACTTAAATAAAAAAAGAACCTATACAAGTTTGGTATCTGCAAACTCCTAATGACCCGGAGAATCATAATATCAAGTCTGTTTTTAGCATTCAGGGAACATAGTAAAAAAGCAATTGTGGAATTGCCCTTTTTTTTAAATACTACTAAATGCACAAAACCAAATGTTGCCTTGTTTAAAAACAAAAATATATGGACCTTTGCATGATGAAAATGTTGTTTGGCTTTGGTAGTCACTTGTGCTGCTATGGAGCAATTGCTACTGTCAAGTAAATGACAATGGAGTGGTGGGAAAAGGGTCTTATGTTATTTTATTACATTCTCTCCCTACAACACTCTGCCAGTTTCGGAAACCTTACATTTATGGAGCTTGTCTATCAATCTTTTATAGTTTCTCTTGGTTATCAGTCAGCATTTGCCATGATTGTCTCTTGTATCCAGTCGAGATAGTTTCTTACGTTCGTATACACCCCAAATAGTGTTTGAGAACCGCACTCATTGCTCCCCCAGGATACTATCCCCCCTATAAACCATTTATTGGAGACTATATCTTTAAAGACGAGTGCACCGCCACTGTCCCCTTGACAAGAATCCTTTATCTCCCCGTCTTCTTTACCGGCACAGAACATGTTGTCAGTGATTACCCCATTTTTTTTCAAGTAGGCGACTTTACATTTAGCTTGATCAACTATGTCCACATCAACATAACGCAGCAGTCTGGATGCACGTGAAGACTCTGTTTTACCCCATCCGGCCACGTCTCCGGTCTTGTGACCTTCCCCAGAGTGGCTGACCCGGAATCGCTCATCTTTGCTTGGAAGACAGATTGCGAAGATATTTTCACTCAGTGGGACCTTGTCTTGCACTTTAATCAGCGCAATATCATTGTTGAAAGAGTCATCGTCCTTGTAGTGTGGGTGTATAAAAACTGAGTTAGGGGTGGCAATATAGGCATTAGGGTCCGTCCTGTTGATTATTCCCATTTTTACGATAATTTCGTGCGGCTTTTTGTCATAGACGACATGAGCGGCGGTTATAATCCATTTGTCGTTAATTAGCGCTCCTCCTCCTTTACTGTCCTCATTCTTTATGAAGACTTGCCATGGAAAATCGCCCAGCTTGGCTACCTTACCTCCCATTATTCTTCCACGGAGCTCTGTTTTTTTCTTACCGCAATCTGAGGGGAGATAGAAATGGAGCATGAGTGTACAAGGAGTCAAGATGTAACACAACCTGTGTCTCTGCACACTTTATACTACAAGCTTAAAGGGTTTCACCCAACTGATTAAAGAAACTTGCTCAAATAGTGCAAGTAAGTATTATCCACCTCCTTCCATGACCCAACCATTAGGACGGCAATATATAGGATAGGTGATAACTTGCTGATTGCCGAGGGTTTAATCTCTGAGACCGCCAGTGATCTCGAGAACTGGTTTCTATAATGCCCTGTTGAAATCAAGGTGTGGCCATACATGCTGTACTATACTATATATGGGTGCCACCTGTAGGACGTAGTAATCCTAAAAGTCACTATTGACCTTTTTTTTAAAAGGCCTTTTGACAAAACCTGTCATAAGAAGCCAAACCAGAAATTACAATTGCAGATGTGTTTTGGGGGTTTACTCCTCATCAGTACAAAGCAGTTTAATCAAGCTGTAGCCATGCTTGCTTTGCCAGACTGTTAACTGGGTGCCATATGTTTCAGGTAGCAATCCTAAAAGTCACTTTTGAACCTTTTTAAGGTGTCTTTAGACCAGACCTGGGACATGAAGCCAAACCAGAAACTATTTGCAGATGTGTTTCTGGATTTTGTTCCTCCTCAGTTTCAAGCAGAACTGTTGGTTGGGTCAAAGACCTTTCACAGGATGTCTGCAGGGTAGTACCGGAATTCACATAGACAATGAATGGGTTTACTTAAAACAGTAAGCCGAGTAAAAGGGGGAAAAAACTGTCACTGCACATTCTAAAGTAATGCCTTGAAAAGCCACCAAAACATCATATGTAGCCCAAAATTGTATTGCTTGAACGTGCAAATCTCAACGCGCAAAAGAAACAAACCTTTTTTACAACTCCATTGGCTAATAAAATAGTTTTATAACCATTGGAAGAAGGGAAGGAAAACAGAACACCAAGGACAAAAAATTTCCCTGAAGGGGTTACTGGAATGTGTCATCGGGAAACCATCTATTGTTACATCAGGTTTTTTTTATGTTAAATGCATTTTTAAAAGTTGTTGATTATTTTATATTTTTCGTACCACTATATTAAGAGGATAAAACTGTGAAAACCCAATTTTTTTTTTATCAGTCATTATACAGGAGGAGGAAGTGAGCTGTGACATCACCTATTGTGAATGGTGGATCCTGTGTTATCTACTGTATATAGAGGTGATATCAGTCATTGTACAGTAGGAGGAGGAGGTGAGCTGTGACATCACCTATTGTGAATGGTGGATCCTGTGTTATCTACTGTATATAGAGGTGTTATCATTCATACAGGAGGAGGAGGTGAGCTGTGACATCGCTTATTGTAAATAATGGATCTGGTGTTATCTACTGTATATAGAGGTGTTATCAGTCATTGTACAGGAGGAGGAGGTGAGCTGTGACATCAACCAAAAGTGAATAATGGATCTGGTGTTATCTACTGTATATAGAGGTGTTATCAGTCATTGTACAGGAGGAGGAGGTGAGCTGTGACATCACCTAAATTGTGAATGGTGGATCCTGTGTTATCTACTGTATATAGAGGTGTTATCAGTCATTGTACAGGAGGAGGTGAGCTGTGACATCACCTATTGTGAATGGTGGATCCTGTGTTATCTACTGTATATAGAGGTGTTATCAGTCACTGTACAGGAGGAGGAGGTGAGCTGTGACGTCACCTATTGTGAATGGTGGATCCTGTGTTATCTACTGTATATAGAGGTGTTATCAGTCACTGTACAGGAGGAGGAGGTGAGCTGTGACATCACCTATTGTGAATGGTGGATCCTGTGTTATCTGGAGGTGTTACCTGTCATTGTTCAGAATGGGGAGAACATGAGCTAATGTAAAGCTGCCTATAGATGGGAATGTTTTCTCAATAGTTCTCAACACCAGTCTCAAGTCTGTGATTGCTTTGTCTCCTGCCCTGAAATATAGGTGGGATCAGTGGCCAAATAATTCCTTAGATATCGCCTACGTTCATTCAGAGAATTATCAATGATAGGGCGTTAATGGCTGTTTTTTTTTTCCTTTTTGGGGATAGGATACTGGCTATACTTTCCCTGGTATATACACTATTGATCATTCTCCCAACCTTTAGGTACCGTATATACTCGAGTATAAGCCGAGATTTTCAGCCCAAATTTTTGGGCTGAAAGTGCCCCTCTCGGCTTATACTCGAGTCATGATCGGTGGTGGGGTCGGCGGGTGAGCACTGTCATATACTCACCTAGTCCCGGCGATCCTGTCGCTCCCCCTGCCCGTCCCACGGTCTCCGGGTGCCGCAGCCTCTTCCCCTGAGCGGTCACGTGGGACCGCTCATTAGAGAAATGAATAGGCGGCTCCACCTCCCATAGGGGCGGAGCCGCCTATTCATTTCTCTAATGAAGCGGTGCCGGTGACCGCTCAGGGGAAGAGGCTGCGGCACCGAAGACAGGCAGGGGGAAGGAGCGGGACGCCGGGAGCAGGTAAGTATGACATATTCACCTGTCCTCGTTCCACACGCCGGGCGTCGCGCCATCTTCCCGGCGTCTCTCCGCTCTGACTGTTCAGACAGAGGGCGCGATGACGCATATAGTGTGCGCGGCACCCTCTGCCTGATCAGTCAGTGCGGAGAGACGCCGGGAAGATGGCGCCGAGGAGCTGCAAGCAAGACAGGTGAGTATGTTTTTTTTTTTTTTTTTTTATTGCAGCAGCACAGCTATGGGGCAATAATGGACGGTGCAGAGCACTATATGGCACAGCTATGGGGCAATGGTGCAGAGCACTGTATGGCACAGCTATGGGGCAATAACGGTGCAGAGCACTATATGGCACAGCTATGGGACAACGGTGCAGAGCACTATATGGCACAGCTATGGGGCAATAACGGTGCAGAGCACTATATGGCACAGCTATGGGGCAATAACGGTGCAGAGCACTATATGGCACAGCTATGGGGCAATGGTGCAGAGCACTATATGGCACAGCTATGGGGCAATGGTGCAGAGCACTATATGGCACAGCTATGGTGCAATGTTGCAGAGCATTATATATATGGCACAGCTATGGGGCAACGGTGCAGAGCACTATATATATGGCACAGCTATGGGGCAACGGTGCAGAGCACTATATGGCACAGCTATGGGACAACGGTGCAGAGCACTATATGGCACAGCTATGGGGCAATGGTGCAGAGCACTATATGGCACAGCTATGGGGCAATGGTGCAGAGCACTATATGGCACAGCTATGGGGCAATGGTGCAGAGCACTATATGGCACAGCTATGGGGCAATAATGGACGGTGCAGAGCACTATATGGCACAGCTATGGGGCAATGGTGCAGAGCACTATATGGCACAGCTATGGGGCAATAATGGACGGTGCAGAGCACTATATGGCACAGCTATGGGGCAATGGTGCAGAGCACTATATGGCACAGCTATGGGGCAATGGTGCAGAGCACTATATGGCAAAGCTATGGGGCAATGGTGCAGAGCACTATATGGCACAGCTATGGGGCAACGGTGCAGAGCATTATATATATGGCACAGCTATGGGGCAACGGTGCAGAGCATTATATATATATGGCACAGCTATGGGGCAACGGTGCAGAGCATTGTATATATGGCACAGCTTTATGTGGAGTATCTATGGGGCAATGGTGCAGAGCATTGTATATATGGCACAGCTTTATGTGGAGCATCTATGGGGCCATAATGAACGGTGCAGAGCATTATATGTGGCACAGCTTTATGTGGAGCATCTATGGGGCCATAATGAACGGTGCAGAGCATTATATGTGGCACAGCTTTATGTGGAGCATCTATGGGGCCATAATGAACGGTATGGAGTATCTATTTTTAATTTTGAAATTCACCGGTACCTGCTGCATTTTCCACCCTAGGCTTATACTCGAGTCAATAAGTTTTCCCAGTTTTTTGTGGCAAAATTAGGGGGGTCGGCTTATACTCGGGTCGGCTTATAGTCGAGTATATACGGTATTTAAAAAAATTACATTTCTGAATATCCGAAGGGTAATCATATATTTAGTTGCTGGTTTCCCTTCACATACCAGGCGCACAGGTTGGGAGCTTTTTATTCCCAGTAATGATTTCTTCCCATTGTCCTTCTTCTCCACACCGATATTGTGCTGTAAAAAAACAGAAAAATATTTATTTTTTTCTTTATATGCCTAGCAACCAAAAAGTGAGCACATGAAGTGATGGGAATAGTTACAGGAAGTTCTAACTGCAATACAACAGACTGCGTCTCCTGGGTACACTTACTTTACGTCTCTTCCTCTGCAGTTTTGTTTCTAAAACAAGTCAGAATTTCTGTATTTTAGATGTCTGGTTAAAGAAGTGTGTGTATTCAAATTTAAAGTGTTCCTGTAGTTTCAGGTGATTTTTCAGGCTAAGCAGTCATGTGTGTATTTGATAAGTACTTCTTTTGGAAAATTTTTGATGTGTCCTGCTTTTATAACCAGTTTTCCCCTATGTGTGCTCAATATCCATTTTACAGTGTCTGAGCTAGTGAGCGCTCATTAGTTACTAGGAAGTCTTTCCATACACAGCATACACAGACATGAGTTATTCCTGCTCTCCTGTCTCTATGTAGCACATGTTCAGGAGCAGCAGCAGCAGCATGGAGGACATTGTACAGCAGTACTGAGCAGTGTATCTGTGAATCTAGCTCCAGGTTCAGATAAGTGTTGGAGTATAGCAGATTCTAAGAAGCAACAGCACCAGATAGTGATGTACAGCATTACTGAGCATTGTGGATGTGGACCCAGCATTGGGGTGATAGAAAACAGTAGAAAGATGCTGCATGGTCTGTCTGTCCCTGCAACCCCCCTCCCCCCATTCTCCTTTCCATAGACTTCAGTAGGCAGCAGTGTCTGATTCCTCACTGAGCTGAGAGTCCATCCTGTTTAGGTCAACAGAGATTAGAGCTGTGTTGACCTGGATGATGAGTTCAATGGGAGGTTAATGAGTGGCTTATAAGTGGAGGAAGAAGTATATTTCAACACCTGCCTCTGCTCCCTTCCCCTATGTCTGCTGGTCTTTGCTGTGCTCCTTCTGTTTTCATGAGTTGCCCATCGAACCCCAGTGAATTTATCGCCCTAGGCCTTTTAAGGCAGACTCTGACACCCCTGGGTATCTGAATATTAAGTTTGCTTTGTATTGTGCTAGGAGTTTGTTTCAACAATCTGCATTTACTTCCTGGCTCAGACCTGCAGTTAATTCTTCATCTGCTAGAAGCACAACAAACTTATTTCACATATATACAGTTGTGCTCAAAAGTTTACATACCCCAGCAGAATTTGGTGAGGATGTTACCTTTAGTAGCCATTCAAACCCGTTTGTGCCAACTTCTGTGCATGTTATCAGGCCAAAATCATCAGGGTATGTGAACTTTTGATCATCGCCATTTGGTTGTTTTGGGCTGTAATTATGAATTAAAAGGAGAAAACACAGTAGTTTGACAATAAATGGCTTCACTCAACCAGTAAGCATGAGTGGAGGAAAGGTTTTGGTGTTATCATTCATATTCTCTGAAAAAAGAAAGCAAAAGTTCTGCCAGGGTATGTAAACTTTTGAGCAGAACTGTATTATACAGATTACAAACGCTGTATGAGTGCAGTGCCTCTACAATCAAGCTGGACTGTTCATCACTGCTGCCAGCGACTATCCATTTGTTTGCTGACTAACCCTTCGCCTGCTGTCATGCAAGGAGTTTGTATGTTCTCCCTGTGTTTGCGTGGGTTTCCTCCGGGTTCTCCGGTTTCCTCCCACATTCCAAAGACATACTGATAGGGTTCACGATCTAGAGTCCCTAATGGGGATAGTGTCAATAATGTCTGTAAAGCGCTGTGGAATTAATGGCGCTTTATAAGTGAATAAAATAAATAAAATGTTTGGACTTGTTCACATTGTAAATGCCACTAATCCTGAACTGTGTATTTATCTTACATTCCCGTGTGTGTGGCTTCTGACTCTGTGTCATCTGGCATTCCCTGTTTCACCTGTCTGCCTGCTGTCCTGGTCCTCACTGTTTCACGCCATGGTCTTTGATTTGTTTTGTCCACCCTGACCTGCAGCTTAGAGAATCCATGTCTCCAGGTGAGCCCATAGCAAGTACAGAGATTCATATAGTCTTCTGCATTATTTCTGCGTCTCCTCCCTTGTTGGTGTCATTATGTAGTACATGTACATACACGTAGTCATTTCCTTACCTTGATCCTCTTTCATTTTGTAAAACGGTTCTGCACATTTGTATAGAATTTGCTGATTGTACGTAGTCACTTCATTCCCGTTTTCAAATGTGAAATTCCCATTTTCGAGAGGATCAGGTGGGCCACAGTTTACAACTGGTCACGGGGGGGACGACACATTACCAGAATACATTAGTTAATTCACTCATATATTACAGAAAAAAAGTAAAACTTCTCCCTTGACCTTAAGCAAAGACCTTTTACTAGAGATTGTAAGGCCATTCTAGCTTTTCGGTTCTCTTAAACTGGAGATAAAATGGTATAGCCCTGAAACTGAGAAAGATGGACGGCCACGGGTCTCTAATGGGCCGATTCTACGGCTTCTCTCTGGCTACAGTGTTTTTACTGTGTAAGGAAACAACCTACTTTCGCATTTTGGCAGTGGTTTATCCCAGGTCCCGTCGCTCCGGCACACTGCGGTAAAGGAAGATAAAATGTTTCCATTCTACAAAATAAACAGAAATTGAGTAACTAAACACATTCTTGACATTCTTTGATATAAACCAAAGTGTTAAGAAGAAAAACCTGTGAAAGCTGTCTCGTTTATCCCAGAGGACCGTTATTCTTTTCCCTTAAGTGAATTTCTGCCCTTGAGTATTTTATTTGTATAAAGGTTTACTTGTTTTTTAAGGTTCATTTTGATATTTCAGCGCCATTATAATTACAAGCAGATCATTAGGCGTCCGGTCCTGAGACCCTAGCCGATCGCTCACACCCCACCACCTCCATAGCCTATAATTTTTTATTAAAGCCATGCCCTAGTCAGTGTGTGTTCAGCCAGAGGCTGCCAACCTCTCAGGGAGGGGGCTTAAATAAGGCTGGATTGGGGCACTGGGGACTCTTAACCCCAATGGTCTGCTTGGAATTGTAAGGCCACTTGAAAAGCAGGGCTGTGGAGTCGGAGTCGTGGAGTCGGAGTTAGTTTTGATTGGAGTCGGAGTCGGTAGAAATGTACCGACTCCGACTCCAGCTTTAAAAAAAATGTATTAATATTTCATAATTGAACTTTCATATGAATTTTATAAATGTTACTCAAATATATATGTTCTATCAAACTATGAACAACAGTGATAAGCAGTTCTGCTGGAGATAGAGACATTTCTTACTTCTTGTGTGTCACTGTTCTCCACTGCCCTTATCTAATCTTATAATTGGTTAACCTCATGCTGCCCCAACCCCCCTACTTACAATGTATGAAACTGAAAGTGAAAATGTGTTGCAAAGTCTTAGTAGTAAAGCTCCTCCTCTAGACTAGATGTTTACTAGGTGTGCGTCTTCCAAGCATCTCACAGCTGCTACTCAGAAGAGGAAGACTGTAAGAAGTATTATCCTTTCAACAAACTTTGCATCAGTTAACTGTGAGTATATGAGGAATAACAGTATTACTGATCACTATATCAGTTGTACGACCTGGCAATAATTTTGTACAATTGTTTTTAGGAAAAACAATTGTCATTTGGATTGTGAATGCAGAATTAAAAACCTGAGAATGTCAAAGAAGCGTCACATTAAATCAGCTGAATTTGAACATTTCACCGTTACTCAAGATAGAAAACATTATGTCTGTCAGTGTATGACAAATGATCCAGACGAAAACAAATGCTGTGAAGCTAAGATCAGTGCATATTCAGGCAAAGATAAAAATGCTCCTACCAGAGCTTCTAATCTAAAGAGACATTTACAGCGCTTTCATCCAGAAGTACTGAAAGCAGTGGATGAGAAAGACTGCATCCAGACCAATGAACCAGTGCCCAGCTCTTCCAGCCAAACAAAGGAGCAGAGAACTTTGCAGCCATCAGTTGCAAGATATTTTATCAGTGACAAAGTTACTGTGACAATGACAGTAGATCCATTTAAATAACATCATAGAGCTTGTTGTAAAGGATAGTGTGCCTATTTCATTATTTTCACGACCAGCTTTTATGTGTCTGAATGGGGAAATGGCCCGCAAGCTTGGTGTTTCTCTGGAGAGAGAGAGAGTATTAGAAAATTAGTAATCGAAGAAGCTTTTAAACAAAAGGAAGAACTTAAAAAAACTCAAGGGACGCTTTCTGTTTCTTAACCCCTTAACGACCGCCGATACGCCTTTTAACGGCGGCCGCTAAGGGTACTTAAACCACAGCGCCGTTAATTAACGGCGCTGTGGAAAAAGTGAATAGCGCCCCCCAGAGTCGAATTTTCTCAGGGGTCTCGGTTACCGGGGGTAGCCGAGATCCCAGAGAACATGATTCGGGGGTTTTTTACTGACCCCCGAGTTGCGATCGCTGGTAATTAACCGTTTACCGGCGATCTCAAAAAAAAAAAAACGCGATTTCCCATTTAATTTCTCTGTCCTCCGATGTGATCGCACATCGGAGGACAGAGAAATG
This sequence comes from Ranitomeya variabilis, assembly GCF_051348905.1. Classification (NCBI taxonomy): domain Eukaryota; kingdom Metazoa; phylum Chordata; class Amphibia; order Anura; family Dendrobatidae; genus Ranitomeya; species Ranitomeya variabilis. The sequence goes on along the minus strand of NC_135235.1, from coordinate 260,928,132 downwards.
GGGTCCCCGGTCTCCCCCGATGCCCCCCCGATACTCACCTGTCTCCCCCGGTGCTCCTCGTGGTTCCCCATGGGCGCCGCCATCTTAAAAATGGCGGGCGCATGCACAGTGTGCCCGCCGGCCGGCACCTGGGAGATCTGCTGGGGGTAGCCGAGACCCCAAAGAACATGATCGGGGTCGGTTTTCACCGACCCCTGTTTTGCGATCGCCGGTAATTAACTGTTTACCGGCGACCGCAAAAAAAAAAAAGTGATGTGTAATTCTCTGTCCTCTGATGTGATCGCACATCAGAGGACAGAGAAATAGGGGGATTCGGGGACCCTATCATACTTACCGGTGTCCCTGGGTCCTCCTGTGTCTTCTCCTGCCGGCCGGCTTCTTCCTACAGAAAGAAAATGGCGGGCGCATGCGCAGTGCGCCCGCTCTCTGCTGCCATCTGCCGGCCGGCAGGAGAGAAGAGTTGGGGCTAAAATTAGGGTTAGGGTTAGGGTTAGGGTTGGGGCTAAATTTAGGGTTAGGGTTGGAGCTAAATTTAGGGTTAGGGTTGGGGCTAAATTTAGGGTTAGGGCTGGGGCTAAATTTAGGGTTAGGGTTGGGGCTAAAGTTAGGGCTATAGTTAGAGTTGGGGCTAAAGTTAGGACTAGGGTTGCGGCTAAAGTTAGGGTTGGGATTAGGGTTTGGATTAGGGTTGGCATTAGGGTTACGTTTGGGATTACGGTTAGGTTTGGGATTAGGGTTAAGGGTAGGGTTGGGATTAGGGGTGTATTGGGATTAGGGTTAGGTTTGAGGTTAGGGTTGAGATTAGGATTAGGGGTGTGTTGGATTTAGGGTTCTGATTAGGGTTATGGTTGTTTTGAGGTTAGGGTTGCGATTATCCTTAGGGTTGTGATTAGGATTATGGATCGGGTTGGCATTAGGGTTAGGCCTCTTTCACACTTCAGTCTTTTGGCGTCAGTCTGAAACGGCCATTTTCATCAAATAGCGGATCCGCCATTTTTTTTGGCGGTTCCGCTATTTTCCCATAGACATGCATTAGCGACGGATTGTGGCGGATGGTCGTCCGTTCCATCCGCCATGTGACGGATCCGTCGAGATTTGGCGGACGTCATCTAGACATTGACGGCCATTGTAACGTTTTTTGTCTGCGCCGAAATGGCGGTTCGCGACGGATCCGTCGCGTTCGTCATTCCATAGAATGGCCGCCTATGGGCGACGGATCCGTTGTTACTGTCATTTCGGCGGATCCGTCGCCCCAATCCGCTTTTTCAATTGCGCATGCTCCAAAAAGTAGATACTTTTCCCAGACAACCCCCAAGTAACGGATCCGTCAAAAAAACGGATCCGTTAATACCGTTTTCTCAACAATTGTGACGGATCCGTCACTATGTCGGAGCTGACTGACGCCAAACAACTGAAGTGTGAAAGAAGCCTTAGGGGTGTGTTGGGGTTAGGGTTGGAGTTAGATTTGGGGGGTTTCCACTGTTTAGGTACATCAGGGGGTCTCTAAACGCCACAGCCAATTTTGCGCTTAAAAAGTCAAATGGTGCTCCCTCCCTTCCGAGCTCTGCCGTGCACCCAAACAGTGGTTTACCCCCACATATGGGGCATCAGCGTACTCGGGATAAATTGGACAACAACTGTTGGGGTCCAATTTCTCCTGTTACCCTTGTGAAAATAAAAACTTGGGGGCTAAAAAAATTTTTTTGTGGAAAAAAAAAATATTTTTTATTTTCACAACTCTGCATTATAAACGTCTGTGAAGCACTTGGGCATTCAAAGTTCTCACCACACATCTAGATAAGTTCCTTGGGGGCTCTAGTTTCCAAAATGGGGTCACTTGGGGGGGGGGGTTCTACTGTTTAGGTACATCAGGGTCTCTGCAAACGCAACATAATGCCCGCAGACCATTCTATCAAAGTCCGCATTCCAAAATGGGGTTCCTTCCCTTCCGAGCTCTGCCATGCGCTCAAACAGTGGTCCCCACCACACATGGGGTATCAGTGTACTCAGGACACATTGGACAACAACTCTTGGGGTCTAATTTCTCTTGTTCCCTTGTGAAAATAAAAACTTGGGGGCTAAAAAATCTTTTTTGTGGAAAAAAAAAAAATAATTTTATTTTCACGACTCTGCATTATAAACTTCTGTGAAGCACTTGGGGGCTCAAAGTGCTCACCACACATCTAGTTAAGTTCCTTAAGGGGTCTAGTTTCCAAAATGGGGTCACTTGTGGGGGGTTTCCACTGTTTAGGCACATCAGGGGCTCTCTAAACGTGACATGGCATCTGATCTCAATTCCAGCCAATTCTGCATTGAAAAAGTCAAATGGCGCTCCTTCTCTTCCAAGCTCTGCGGTGCGCCCAAACAGTGGTTTACCCCCACATATGGGGTATCGGCGTATTCAGGAGAAATTGCACAACATTTATGGTTAAATTTCTGTTTTTACACTTGTGAAAATAAAAAAAAAATGGTTCTGAAGCAAAATGTTTGCAAAAAAAAGTTAAATGTTAATTTTTGCCTTCCACATTGTTTCAGTTCCTGTGAAGCACGTAAAGGGGTGCAGTTTTTAGAATGGTGTCACACTTGGTTATTTTCTATCTTATAGACCCCTCAAAATGACTTCAAATGTGATGTGGTCCCTAAAAAAAAAATGGTGTTGTAAAAATGAGAAATTGCTGGTCAACTTTTAACCCTTATAACTCCCTAACGAAAAAAAATTTTGGTTCCAAAATTGTGCTGATGTAAAGTAGACATGTGGGAAATGTTATTTATTAACTATTTTTTGTGACATATCTCTCTGATTTAAGGGCATAAAAATCCAAATTTTGAAAATTGCTAAATTTTTAATTTTTTTGCCATATTTCCATTTTTTTCATAAATAATCGCAAGTAATATCGAAGAAATGTTACCACTAACATGAAGTACAATATGTCACGAAAAAACAATCTCAGAATCAGCAGGATCCGTTGAAGCGTTCCAGAGTTATAACCTCATAAAGTGACAGTGGTCAGAATTGTAAAAATTGGCCTGGTCATTAAGTACCAAATTGGCTCTGTCACTAAGGGGTTAAAATGGATGCCTGCACACGTCACAGAGTGAACTATTTTGCCATCAATGTCCGATTTGTTTGTGACAAAAAAGAAATAGTTACCAAGACATTGGCAGTAAAAGACACCAAAGCTCATCACACCAGTGAGTTTCTCCAGGTCTTGGTGGAAAAGGTTCTGCAAGACTATGAACTTAAAAAAGAGCAAGTTCTTTCTGTCGTAGCTGACAATGCTTCAAATATGATGATGGTGACCAGCAGCTAGAAGAACATTCTGGGTCCACAGACACAGAAATGTTTGAAATAGAGGAACACAGTATTGTAACTGAGGAGCAAACTGAAGTTGCTTCAGATGAACAGCAACATGATAGTTTAGATGATCTTGTTGAAACTGTGTCAATACGTTCTTTCATTCATCACATGCGCTGTGTTGTGCATACGCTACAGCTGGCTATAAGAGACAGTCCTCAAGAAGGACATGCTGCTGCACTGATTGGCAAGGTGAGAAAATTGGCTTCTGTTGCCAGAACCCTTAAAGTTGACTCAATTTTGAAGAGACGTGCTGGAAAAGGGGCAATTATTGATCAAGCCACACGATGGGGCAGTACTTACTTAATGATTCAGCGCTTGGTTGAACTGAAAACCTTTCTTGTAGACATGGCTAACCCTCAACTGACGTTAAATTAAAGTCAGTGGAATCAGGTGACTGAGCTGGAAAAATTGCTAGAGCACCCATTTACAGTGACTAAAAAATTACAAGCAGAGGACTTAACTCCAGGTATTTTCTTAAAGGAGTGGAAGAACCTGATGTTTCGCCTGTCCCGATGAGGAGGGTTAATTGCAAGTGGCATTACTACATCAATGAAACGGAGAGATGAGCTACTATTACAAAATAACATTCTTTTGGCAGCTGTTTATGTAGACCCAATGCATCGGATTCTTCTAGATGATCGACAGCTAACTAAAGGAAAAGAAGCTCTGTTTGAAATAGCAGTAAGGATGAAAGGGTTGCAGAACAGTCAGGAGGAACAAGAAGAATTTGGTCGTCCTGCCACATCTTCACCCTCATCAACTGATGAAGAATTTAATTTTGAAAAATATTTGGATCACAAGGACCGTACAAAGCGTTCCCGCATAGAAGAGTCATCCCCATCAAAGAGCACAGCCAGTACATTTCAGCAGAATTTTTCATGTGCACTAAAAGAAATTGAGAAATTTGACCGTTCATCAAAAATAACAGTGCAACAAGCGATTCCTCTGTATCCTGACATTGTCAGAGATGTTGCCCTAGTGGTTACTGCTTTGCCGCCAACCCAAGTTAGTGCAGAGAGGTTGTTCTCTGCTCTCAAAATAATTAGATCAGATTTGAGGGCATCCATGAAGGAGGATCTGACAGAGGCAATACTTTTTCTGAGGACAAATGTATAGATTTCTTCTTATTATCTGCATAACAGTGTTTATTGCATATTTACTTACAAGAGTTTAGAAAAGTTTATAAAAGTTATTTGCTATATTCTAATTGTATTCTAATAAATATAGTTTTTGCTCTAAGTGGTCTGATTACTTATATGATTGTGAGAAACTGAATAAGCACGATGTTAATATTTTACAACAGTAAATTTATTGTTACGAATTGGCCATTTATGAAGGAGTCGGAGTCGGAACCTGATAAAATCCAGAAGTCGGAGTCGCAACTGTGGCTTACTGACTCCACAGCCCTGTGAAAAGTTTTAGTAACTTTTTAATATATTCTTTTTTTAATTTATTTGGGGTTAACAAGTACCTAATTACATGCTGTGAAATGTGACTTCTTTGGGTTTGGATCCTGAAACATTTGTCATGTGCGCTCTGCTCCAGAAACAGAAGCGCTCAGCCAAGCCAGCACATTGCTGTGTTTGACCCGTAGCTGAGCACTTACGCTTTAGGGCACCTTGAATGTTGCATCTGTCTCTTTCCAACCTTCCCAGAATGCATTTGTTATACAAACCCATGTAAACAAATTTTATTTTTAATAGCATTGTGCACTGTATACAAATCACCTCCAATTGGCTGTTCATCCTGAACAATCATGTTGAATCTGTTGTCCCGTTGCTGGCCCTTCTTTTTGTTGAGTCTCTTGCTTTTTGGAAAAGTGGCCAATCCATCAAAAAGTTAGCTGGAAAATTGTGACCTAGGCTACTTTCACATTTCTGTCGGTAGTCGCCCGTCACAAAGCGTCGGCGCGACGTCCCGACGGAATTGTGTGCTTTCACATTTCCGTCTGCAGTCCCGAGCAGGGAAGACTATAAACATGAGGATGAATGACCTCGGGGAGATCAAAACATCCAACACCGTGGAGACGCCATCACGTGTTTCTTAACGCAGTGATCCAGAACACTGCCCCCATCCCTTATGGGAAATATGCAAATGCATGTAGAAAAGCCGCGGAGACACCATCACGTGTTTCTCAACGCAAGCAATGAATGGCCAGGTCTTTCACCGGGAAGGAACAACCACGGGAAGGGCAGCATCCAATAAAGGAAAACCAAATATGACAAAACATGGTATCCATCCACAGACAGCTGTTTCGGGGTTTTTGCCCCTCATCAGTGTGGAGTAGGAAACTGGCTATAAGGGATGGGGGCAGTGTTCTGGATCACTGCGTTGAGAAACACGTGATGGTGTCTCCGCGGTGTTGGATGTTTTGGTCTCCCCGAGGTCATTCATCCTCATGTTTATAGTCTTTTCACTAGGCACTGCTCCTAATAGCCAGTTTCCTACTCCACACTGATGAGGGGCAAAAACCCCGAAACAGCTGTCTGTTGATGGATACCATGTTTTGGCATAGGTGGTTTTCCTTTATTGGATGCTGCCCTTCCCGTGGTTGTTCCTTCCCGGTGAAAGACCTGGCTATTCATTGCTTGCGTTGAGAAACACGTGATGGTGTCTCCGCGGCTTTTCTACATGCATTTGCATATTTCCCATAAGGGATGGGGGCAGTGTTCTGGATCACTGCGTTGAGAAACACGTGATGGTGTCTCCGCGGTGTTGGATTTTTTGATCTCCCCGAGGTCATTCATCCTCATTTTTATAGTCTTTTCACTAGGCACTGCTCCTAATAGCCAGTTTCCTACTTCACACTGATGAGGGGCAAAAACCCCGAAACAGCTGTCTGTGGATGGATACCATGTTTTGGCATAGGTGGTTTTCCTTTATTGGATGCTGCCCTTCCCATGGTTCCTTCCCGGTGAAAGACCTGGCTATTCATTCCGAGCAGGGAAGAGACAGAGAGTGAGATTTCCTGCCGGGCATGCGCAAACGGAAAAACAGGATGCAACTCACAGAAAAACGTTCCCTTAAACGTTTTTTCCAGACGACGGGCCGCCAAAATCCGACGCAACCAGTGCACGACGGACGCAACGTGTGGCCATACATCGCGATCCGTCGGCAATACAATTCTATGGGAAAAAAACGCATCCTGCGGGCAAATTTGCAGGATGCGTTTTTTCTCAAAAAGACGCATTGTGACGGATACAAAACAACGTAAGTGTGAAAGTAGCCTTAATGCTTGAAAACTGGTGTAAATCCTTCTGTTCAAGGGTAGATGTTTCTCCACATCTGCTGCTGCACAACAAGTTGTGTTTTTGCACTATTTTTTTTCTCCTTGATTTGGAAAAGGGCAAAATGGTGTTTTATGTGGATATATCAGTTCTAAGATCAGCCACAAAACACCAGTAATCTGTGGCCACTATCTGGAAATACTGCAGCAACAGTGAATGACCGTCAGTAATAAGATCTGGGATATTCTGCCTCTCACCGTGGGACTTGGGTATTGAGCTTTTATTATAATGTGACTCGTCACTGATCTCTCTGGGCTTCTTATCTCCGTATAATGCTGACATTCCCGAGATGTGACTTTTACTGTCAGCAACTTCATCAGACTTAAAATATATCGTACAGAAGCAGCCCGTATGGGATACTGTGGAGCATTTACCCCTGAATTAAATTAGCACATCAGGGAAGTTGTAGATCTTGAAATGTACCCATTGTTAGGCTATGTGCACACGTTCAGGAATGTCTGCAGAAATTTCCTGAACAAAACCGGACTTTTTCTACAGGAAATCCGCATGCGTTTTTTTCGCGTTTTTATTGCGTTTTTTGCGTGGTTTTTTTTTTTTTTGCGGATTTTTTTGTTTTTTTTCCGGAGCTTCCCAATGCAATAATATAGAGGCAAAACGCGAAAAATCGGCAAAATTAATGAACATGATGCCTTTTTTTCTCAGAAAAATAACGCAGCATGTGCACAAAAATTGCGGAATGCATTAAAAATGATGGGATGCTTATGTATGCGGGGTTTTTTTAGCATTTTTTCAGCGGAAAACGGCCAGAAACCCGAAAAATCTTGAATGTGTGCACATAGCCTTATAGTTCACTTGTGAGAAATCAGCATTGCATATGTGTGCATGAAATATAATGTATCTAGGGATAACTGGTAGGACGAAGGCACTAGGGTGTGTGACCCTGAGAATGCATTCTTAGCAACTGGAAGGGAAGCAGCAGGATATATATACATCGGATTGGCTTACAGGACAAAGCCCTGAATTCTACGATACTGGATTTCAGAACAGTATTATAGTAGTTATATTCTTGTACATAGGTAGCAATTATAGTAGTTATATTCTTGTACATAGGGGCAGTATTATAGTAGTTATATTCTTGTACATAGGGGGCAGTATTATAGTAGTTATATTCTTGTACATAGGGGCAGTATTATAGTAGTTATATTCTTGTACATAGGGGCAGTATTATAGTAGTTATATTCTTGTACATAGGGGCAGTATTACATTTAATATAGTCTTGCTTTTAATACATTTAGGAGGCTGTAATGGCACAGCGTATATAAAAAACGTAGAGTAGGACTGCCCCATCTGAGAATGCCATGACATGGCGGGGTAGCTCAAAGAATTGATTAATTGTTTGCTAAATGTCTCAGTTTAACCCCTTAAGCCCAAACGGTGGTTTGCACGTTAATGACCGGGCCAATTTTTACAATTCTGACCACTGTCCCATTATGAGATTATAACTCTGGAACGCTTCAACTGATCCTGATGATTCTGACATTGCTTTCTCGTGACATATTGTACTTCATGATAGTGGTAAAATTTATTCGATAAGACTTGCGTTTATTTGTGAAAGAAACGGAAATTTGGCGAAAATTTTGAAAATTTTGCAATTTTCCAACTTTGAATTTTTATGCCGTTAAATGACAGAGATATGTCACACAAAATACTTAATAAGTAACATTCCCCACATGTCTACTTTACATCAGCAAAATTTTGGAACCAAAATTTTTTTTTGTTAGTGAGTTATAAGGGTTGGTTAAAAGTTGACCAGCAATTTTTCATTTTTACACCATTTTTTTTTAGGGACCACATCTCATTTGAAGTCATTTTGAGGGGTCTATATGATAGAAAATACCCAAGTTAAAAACTGCACCCCTCAAGGTGCTCAAAACCACATTCAAGAAGTGTATTAACCCTTCAGGTGTTTCACAGGAATTTTTGGAATGTTTAAATAAAAGTGAACATTTAACTTTTTTTCACACAAAATTTACTTCAGCTCCAATTTGTTTTATTTTACCAATGGTATCAGGAGAAAATGGACCCCAAAAGTTGTTGTACAATTTGTCCTGAGTACGCCGATACCCCATATGTGTTGGTAAACCACTGTTTGGGCGCATGGCAGAGCTTGGAAGGGAAGGAGCGCCGTTTGACTTTTCAATGCAAAATAGACAGGAATTGAGATGGGACGCCATGTTGCCTTTGGAGAGCCAATGATGGGCCTAAACATTGAACCCCCCCCCACAAGTGACACCATTTTGGAAAGTAGACCCCATAAGGAACTTATCTAGATGTGTGGTGAGCACTTTGACCCCCCAAGTGCTTCACAGAAGTTTATAATGCAGAGCTGTAAAAATGAAAAATCATATTTTTTCACAAAAATGATCTTTTTGCCCCCAATTTTTTATTTTCCCAATTTTAAGAGAAGAAATTGGACCCCAAAATTTCTTGTCCAATTTGTCCTGAGTACGCTGATATCCCATATGTGGGGGTAAACCACTGTTTAGGCGCATGGCAGAGATCGGAAGGGAAGGAGCACTGTTTGACTTTTCAATGCGAAATTGACTGGAATTGAGATGGAACGCCATGTTGCGTTTGTAGAGCCACTGATGTGCCTAAACATTGAAACCCCAAAAAAGTGACACCATTTTGGAAAGTAGACCCCCTAAGGAGCCTATCTAGATGTGTTGTGAGAGCTTTGAGCCCCCAAGTGTTTCACTACAGTTTATAATGCAGAGCCGTGAAAATAAAAATTATATTTTTTCCCAGAAAAATTATTTTTTATCCCCCAGCTTTGTATTTTCCCAAGGGTAACAGGAGAAATTTGACCCCAAAAGTTGTTGTCCAATTTGTCCTTAGTACACTGATACCCCATATGTGGGGAGGAACCACCGTTTGGGCGCATGGCAGAGCTCGGAAGGGAAGGAGCGCCATTTGGAATGCAGACTTAGATGGATTGGTCTGCAGGCGTCACGTTGCATTTGCAGAGCCCCTGATGTAACTAAACAGAAACCCCCCACAAGTGACCCCATATTGGAAACTAGACCCCCAAGGAACTTCTCTAGATGTGTTGTGAGAACTTTGAACCCCCAAGTGTTTCACTACAGTTTATAACGTAGAACAGTGAAAATAAAAAAAAAAAAATTTTCCCACAAAAATGTTTTTTTTAGCCCCCCAAATTTTTATTTTCCCAAGGGTAACGAGAAATTGGACCCCAAAAGTTGTTGTCCAATTTGTCCTGAGTACGCTGATACCCCATATGTTGGGGTAAACCCCTGTTTGGGCGCACGGGAGAGCTCGGAAGGGAAGGAGCACTGTTTCACTTTTAAAACGCAGAATTGGCTGGAATTGAGATCGGACGCCATGTCGCGTTTGGAGAGCCCCTGATGTGCCTAAACAGCGGAAACCCCGAATTCTAACGGAAACCCTAGCCCCAACCCTAACCCCAGCCTTAACCCTAGCCCTAACCCTAATGTGAAAGTGGGAATAAATACATTTTTTTAATTTTATTATTTTTCCCTAACTAAGGGGGTGATGAAGGGGGGCTTGATTTACTATTTATAGCTGTTTTTTAGCGGATTTTTGTTTGGCTGCCGTCACACACTAAAAGACACTTTTTATTGCAAAAAATAGTTTTTGCGTCTCCACATTTTGAGAGCTATAATTTTTCCATATTTTGGTCTACAGAGTCATGTGAGGTCTTGTTTTTTGCGGGACGAGTTGATGTGTTTATTGGTAACATTTTCGGACACGTTACATTTTTTGATCGCTTTTTATTCCGATTGTTGTGAGGCAGAATGACTAAAAACCAGCTATTCATGAATTTCTTTTGGGGGGGCGTTTATACCGTTCCACGTTTGGTAAAATTGATAATGCAGTTTTATTCTTCGGGTCAGAATGATTACAACGATACCTCATTTTTATAATTTTTTTTATGTTTTGGCCCTTTTATACGATAAAAACTATTTTATAGAAAAAATAATAATTTTTGCATCGCTTTATTCTGAGGACTATAACTTTTTTATTTTTTCGCTGATGATGCTGTATGGTGGCTCTTTTTTTGCGGGACAAGATGACATTTTCAGCAGTACCATGGTTATTTATATCTGTCTTTTTGATCGCGTGTTATTCCGCATTTTGTTTGGCGGTATGATAATAAAGCGGTTTTTTGCCTCTTTTTTTTTTTTACTGCGTTCACTGAAGGGATTAACTAGTGGGACAGTTTTATAGGTGGGGTCGTTACAGACGCGGCGATCCTAAATATGTGTACTTTTATTGTTATTCAGATAAAGAAATGTATTTATGGGAACAATATTTTTTTTTCTTTATTTAGGAATTTTTTTTATTTTTTTTAACACATGTGAATATTTTTTTTTTACTTTATAACATTGCCCCGGGGAGGGGGGGGAGCATCATGTTATAGGGTCAGATCGCTGATCTGACACTTTGCAGAGCACTGTGTCAGATCAGCGATCTGACATGCAGGGCTGCAGGCTTACCAGCGCCTACTCTGAGCAGGCGCTGGTAAGCCACCTCCCTGCAGGACCCGGATGTAGCCCCGCGGCCATTTTGGACTCGGGGCCTGCAGGGAGGAGACGCTAGGTACAAGGTGAGCACATCGCCTTGTACCGAGGGTCTCAGGGAAGCATGCAGGGAGCCCCCTCCCTGTGCGATGCTTCCCTATGCCCCCAGAATGCTGCGATCATGTTTGATCGCAGTGTTCCAGGGGTTAATGTGCCAGGGGCGGTCCGTGACCGCTCCTGGCACATAGTGCCAGATGTCAGCTGCGATAGTCAGCTGACATCCAGCCTCGTTCGGCCACGCTTCCCCCGTGAGGGCGACCGATCGTATATGACGTACTATTACTATCCCGTCGGTGGTCATACGGGCCCACCCCACCTCGACGGGATAGTACGTCATATTGGATTAAGGGGTTAAAGTACAGTTGGAAATTAATATGTACATATGCACTTTATGTGTTGCGTGCTAACCATAGGCAGCGCTGGCTTCGTGTTTTTTTTTAATTTTTTTTATTCAGTATTATAGTAGTTATGTTCTTGTACATAGGAGCAGTATTATAGTAGTTATATTCTTGTATTCAGAGGCAGTATTATAGTAGTTATATTCTTGTACACAGGAGCAGTATTATAGTAGTTATATTCTTTTATATAGGGGCGGTATTATAGTAGTTATATTCTTGTCCATAGGAGAGGATAGACGTGTGTTTGTGAGCTCCCAGCAGGGCGGAGGCATGGCTTCTGACCCAGGTGGAGGGGAGGGAAGCTGGGCTGATGATCCAGGGGAAGCTCCCAGCCTGGAGTGTGGCCTGCAGCATGGACCTGATGGTAATGGAAACCTGGAAATGGTGGCTGGTGAGTCTTCTAAACCTGCTTGTTATGTTACACGAATGAGTGCTAAAGTTACAAGGCAAAGCATTATTAAGCTGGAATTGCAAATCTGCAAATTAAAAGATGAAATTCAGAATGAGACTGATCCAAAGATAAAACTGATGAAAAGTGAGAGCTTGGATGACTGCAGACGAGAGCTGGCCATTCGGAAAGAAAACCTGGACAAAGATGTAAACTCTATGCCCAGAAAGGTGACTTGGGCTAAGGAGAAAAAAAGGGGATCCAGAGCCGAGAAGGAGAGTAGAAAGAGTAAAAGTTTAATTGGTAAAAAGGACATTAAAAATAAAACTGTGCACAGTGTGGAGCAAGGAAGTCCAGAAAGAATTGCAGAACTTATATCAGCCGCACAATGTGAGGGGTCTGAGGCAGCAGATAATGCAGGGATCGCTGCGGAGGAAAGTGTGTCAGCAAACGAGGGGTTAACTGCAGTGCCCTCTATATGCAGCAATGAAGTGAGCACAGCTCCTGTGTGTGATAAAGAAAGTGCCCCCTGTACTGACTTTGTATGTGAGACCCCGCTCACTGGTGCTTGCCTGCCTGCAACAGATACAAACATTATAATGGAGTCTGAACCCTCCATGTCAGTGAATGGAGACAATATTGTATATCAGTCAGCGGTAATGGAGTCTATGTCATGCATGTCAGTGAATGCAGTAATAATGGATTGTGAGCTGTCAGTATTAATGGACTCTAAACCCTCCATGTCAGTGAATGGAGACTGCATTGTACAACAATCAGTAGTGGATCTGAACGTTTTTGCAGCACAAACAGGTGTCAGTAATAATGGGGCTGGAGGAAGCTCCAGCACTGATCCACCTGTTGGTGGGGAAAGCTCCAGCACTGATCCACCTGTTGGTGGGGAAAGCTCCAGCACTGATCCACCTGTTGGTGGGGAAGGCTCCAGCACTGATCCACCTGTGGCTGGGGAAAGCTCCAGCACTGACCCATCTGCTGACCAACATCAGTTCAGGAGACTGTTCTCCAATGTTACAAGACTAGTGAACCCTCCACCTCAGAGGAGGAACGCAGTCAGGATCAAGTACACAGGACCAGAGGAGAAGATCCCATCCAGAATCTATATTGGAAAAGTTCTTCTGAAAGAGTTTATGAAGTTTAAGGGTACGTTCACACAGGACTTTTTTGCTGCTTTTTTTTGCTGCTTTTTTTATGCTAATTTTCAGCTGCTTTTTACAGTACCAGTAAAGCCTATGAGATTTCAGAAATCTCATGCACACACGTTGGTTTTTTGTTTGATCAGTTTTTTCTGCTTTGCTGCTTTTTTTGGACATAGGGCATGTCACTTCTTTCAGCGTTTTTGCTGCGTTTTTGCAGCGTTTTTTCACCCATTGACTTGAATGGGTGATGAAAAAAACGCTGAAAAAACGCATGTAGCATTATTTGCTGCGTTTTTTGTGCAGAAAATCATGGCCAGCAGGAAGGGATCTCACAGCCAAGAGCTTAGGGGTGTGGTTAGTGAGGTGTGAAGAGCCATTGTGAGCCATTGTGAGGTGTCCTGTTTGTGATCTATTGTGAGGGAGTTCCTGGTAGTGAGGTGTGAAGAGCCATTGTGAGCCATTGTGAGGTGTGAAGAGCCATTGTGAGGTGTCCTGATTGTGATCTATTGTGAGGGAGTTCCTGGTAGTAAGGTGTGAAGAGCCATTGTGAGGTGTCCTAGCAGCTGAAAATTGGCATAAAAAAAGCAGCAAAAATCTGCAGCAAAAAAGTCCTGTGTGAACGTACCCAAAAAACGCACCTAAATTAGCATAAAAAAAGCAGCAAAAAAAAGCAGCAAAAAAGTCCTGTGTGAACGTACCCTAAGGCGTCTGAGGTCTATGCTCTGATCCATGTCCCATCCAGCAGGATCTATGACATCAGCTTTAAGCTCCAGTGTGATCTAGATATGTTCTGGAACATCTATAATGACACCAGAGGAGATAAGATCTGGGATAATCTCCAGTGTATCCAGCTGTCTAAGCCGCAGGAAATAACGGCCACTGGTCTGTTCCAGTCTGAGGTGGTGGCGCTGGCAGATCTGCAGCACTGGCTGAGCCGGCAGTGCATGGTGAGAAGTCATCCCGAGAAGATCTACGATGAGGAGCAAATATGTAATGGAGGATATTCTGTGAAAATCCAGCTTCTACAAGAGAATGGTGTAACCAGACATCTGCCTCACTCCTTCTACCTGGGCTCAGAGCGGGGGATATGCTACTACCCCGGTCAGCCACGTCTGTGCCATAGATGTGGGGGCAGGCACCTCGCCATGAACTGCTCTCGTATCACGTGCTCATTGTGTGGACAGTCCGGGCATACAAGGGACACATGCACAGGACCCGTTATCTGTAACTTGTGCTCAGGACCCGGACATACGTTCCGTGATTGCCCATATGCAGAACATAACAAATATTATGGCCAGACCTCCTTGGAAATGACAGAAAAAGATGTCACCAGAGGTGCAGATGTTGTCAAAGAAGTTGGCACTGATGCGGTGACAAGCCATAGTAGCAGCCAACATGCTCCACGACTGAGATATTACTAACGAATGCTGCACTACTAGGACCACCAGCCACTGAAGAAATACCTAAAGTACCACCAGCCAGGGCTAAACCATCATCAGACATTAAAGTAAGATCTAAGCACTGGTCAGCCACTAAAGTAAGGCATAAAATGCCAGTTACTAAAGAGAGACTTAAGGTGTCCAGGAAACCTGTTGCCAAACTGTTCAAGCTTCAGCCCAGCACATCTGTAGAAGCAGATAAACTGTCTGCAGTGTCCACTGTGGATGAGGAAGGTTTTGTGACTAAAAAGAAAAAATGCCTTTGTGGATTCTTCCAGAAAATTCACAACAGTCCAGAAAACCTCTGAGCCTCCATTGTTGGTGATAAGTCCTGGACGTTACTATGTACTGGGAGAAGAAGACAAAGAAGAAGAGGCACAAATGGAGCAAGGTTCTTCATACATCATAGAAAATGCCTCTGATGAGATGGATCCTGATCCTCCCGTGTCCACAAAGAGATGGGGCACTGCAGGTGACAGCAGTGGAAGGTGAATGCAGCCAAGAGAGACTGGGTCCGTCATTCTGGTCCTTTAGGCTAGAGAGAAATGACGGTGTGGGGATCCTCTTTAATACCATGGATGTCCAGGTGGACAGAGTCCTGAAGATTTGTCCGGGCCGCTGTCTGTTGCTGGACTTTACATTGGATTCTATGTATTATAGAGCAATAAACATTTATGCTCCGCAGACTAGGAAAGAGCGGAGGGATTTGTTTGATCACATGAAGCCATATTGCTTTACCTCTAAAGTGTTTATATTGTGTGGGGATTTTAATAATGTATCTTGTAATGTGGACAGATCCAGCAGTCACAAGAAACTGCGATATGATGAGACGTTTCTTAATAAACTAATCCAGCAGGCCAATTTAGTAGACCCTTATGGTTCTTATTATACCAGGAAGACATACACATATCATAAGGGGGGTAATGCCAGCAGAATAGACCGGGTGTATATAAAGAGGGAGGCGAGATGTTCTCAGTACAGGATCAGCCCTCTGGAGTTCTCTGACCATTGTATGGTGAGTGTGACGCTTGATCTGGCCCAAGCTATGGTCTGTGGAAAGGGGTACTGGAAGGTGAATAGCTCTGGGATCCAAGATCCAGGGATCAGAGAGGCTTTCACCACCTTCTATAATGATCGTAGGACCACCCAATGTATGTGTGATGACATAGCCGAGTGGTAGGAGACTATGAAAAGTGATATTAAGCAGTTTATTATACGAGCAGCCAGGAAACATAGTAATATAGAGTATATGAGATATTCTGCCCTGAGACTGCAACTGAGCAGGCTATATAGCAGGATGAATGGTGGTGAGGAGGTGGACGGACGGAGCGTCAGCCATATAAAGCAGCGAATGAGGGAGCTGCAGTACGATCGCCTCAAGTCTCTCAAGGCAGAGGGACAGTTTGATAATTGGGGCGTTCATAACCCAGATCCCTTTATTGCCTGTAAAAACAGGGTCAGTAAGAAGCTAATCACTGGCTTGTTGGATGAGAATGGGGTGGAGCAGTCACAGCAGGAGAAAGTCCACAAGATCATTGGTGATTATTATAGAGCTCTTTATAAAGGGTCTCATATTAATAAGGAGGACATTAAAGCCTATCTGAAGGGAGTGTCCCTGCCATCGCTAGATCCCGCGCTGGCAGCTGTTATGGCTACTCCCATAACTGAGGAGGAGGTGAAGAAGAGCATTGACTCCTTAAAGGCCAACAAGAGCCCGGGGCTGGACGGCCTGACCAGCGAGTTTTATAGAGAGTTCAGGGACTTACTAGCTCTGGATCTGGTGCAGGTCTATAATGATTGCCTCTCTGCAGGGAAGCTCTTACAGTCTCAGTATAAGTCTGTTCTGGTTCTTTTGGCAAAGAAAGGAAATCTAAAAGATATAAAGAACTGGCGTCCATTGTCTTTGCTGAACACGGATTATAAATTTCTGGCCAAGATCTTGTATTATCGGCTGAGTGAGGTGGCGGGTGAGCTCATCATCACCAACCAGACTTGTGGTGTGAAGGGTCGGACGATAGAGGACTCTGCTGTTGGTGAGAGAAGCTGTGACGTACATTAAGCAGCACCATGTGGGGGCTTATATTGTGGGCTTAGACCAGAGTAAAGCCTTTGATAGAGTCCACCATGACTACCTGTATCAAGTGTTGTTGCAGTATGGCCTCCCAGTGCGGTTTGTGCAATGGCTGCGGTTTCTGTATAAAGGAGCTATAAGCCTGCCGCTGATTAATGGTCACTTGGCCGAGCCCTTCGCGATCATGTCAGGGGTGAGGCAGGGATGTCCTCTTAGCCCATTGTTGTATGTCTTCAGTCTGGATCCTTTTCTCAGAAGGGTCCAGGATCACAGGGATTTCACAGGGCTGAGATGCCACCTACAGAGTATGGTGGAGGATGTAAAGTTCTGTGCCTATGCTGATGATGTGTCGGTTGTGAGATCTTCTAAAGATGATTGTGTGGCTCTACAGCAGGAGATCACAGCCTTCTCCAATGTATCTAACTCCACTGTGAACATGGAGAAGAGCGAGGCGCTGTGGTTGGGAGGTGACCATGATGTCTTCTCTGTGCCCTTCAGAACAGTTCAGGGTCAGATAAAGATTCTGGGAGTTGTTTGGTGCTGTAGATGATGGGAAGGTGAATTGGGAGGAGAAGCTGGTGGTGTGTGAGCGGAAGGCGCAGAGCTGGAAACACTGGAAGCTGACATATCTGGAGAAGATCCGCCTGCTGAAGACCTTCCTGCTCCCGCTCTTCCTCTATATCAGTGTGGTGTTCCCGGTGCCAGATACGCTGCTCCCCAGACTTACCAATGTCTTTTTTCACTTTTTGTGGGGTAACGGAGTGAATGTGGTCAGGAGAAACATTGTCTATCTCCCTCATAAGGATGGTGGTCTCTCCATGCCTTGTCCAGAGCTCTTCTTTAATGTTTTGTTTCTTATGAAGAATTTTTCGTTTTGTAAGAATTCGGAGAAGGTGCCATGGTCTTGTTTGTTTAAGAGCCAGATCCAGCAGTTTGTGTCTGTGTGGTCAATAGGGGACTCCATCAAGAGAATCTCAGGAAGAATAAAGAATAATGTTTCTTGGTATGGTGTCCACATAATAAGTAAGGTCATCAGATGGAGGATCCTATATGATGACGTCAAGCAGCTCAGTAGAAAGGAGTTGTATAAGAATGTCCTGTCTTCTCACTTCAGTGTCCAGGTACAACTGAGGGGTGCCCCAAGTGTAGATGTAAAACAGGCTGCAAGAAACGTGCTAGATCCCAGAGTTCCTCCTCATATGAGAGTTGTAGCGTGGCTGCCGCTCCATGGTAAAATGTACGTTAGGGATAATCTAAAGTGCAGTAATGTATCAGATAGATCCTGTCCCAGAGAAGAGTGCCCCCATATACTGGAGACGATGGAGCATCTGCTGTTGGAGTGTCCCTTTAGTATGCAGGTATGGGAGTCTGTGTCCTTGTCCCTAAAGTTACCACACCTAGTGAGACAGTCATATGGTCAGCTGCTGTACGGAGATTTCCAGCTTGAGCTCAGGGCGTATAACAGGAGCTCCCTGTATATAATAAATGTGACCATCTACCACCTGTGGTGTGCGCGGTGCTGCCTGCTCATCAATAAGGAAGTCCTGTCCTGTGATACTGTCAGGTATAAGATCCTAGAAAGTCTCAAGGCTGTATATAAGAAGGATATGAAGAGGAACCCGGGTAATGTGACCTGGAGGAACATACATGTATTGGGATTTGTCAATGCTATCGTGTAAGGTGATGTAACAACGCTATTTATTTCCTTTGTTATTTATTGTCTTGTGATTTTAATGTAATATATTTGTAATATATGGTTATCAGTTTTAAAATAAAAAGATCATTATAGTAGTTATATTCTTGTACATAGGAACAGTATTATAGTACTTATATTCTTGTACATAGGGGCAGTATTATAGTAGATATATTCATGTACATAGGGGCAGTATTATAGTAGTTTATTCTTGTACATAGGGAGCAGTATTATAGTAGTTATATTCTTGTACATAGGGGCAGTATTATAGTAGTTTATTCTTGTACATAGGGGCAGTATTATAGTAGTTATATTCTTGTACATAGGGGACAGTATTATAGTAGTTAAATTCTTGTACATAGGAGCAGTATTATAGTAGCTATATTCTTGTACATAGGAACAGTAGTATAGTAGTTATATACTTGTACGTAGGGGAAGTATTATAGTAGTTATATTCTTGTACATAGGGGCAGTATTATAATAGTTATATTCTTGTACGTAGGGGTAGTATTATAGTAGTTATATTCTTGTACATAGGAGCAGTATTATAATAGTTATATTCTTGTACATAGGGGGCAGTATTATATCAGTTATATTCTTGTACATATCAGTCTTATAGTAGTTTATGTGCTACCAACACAAAGTAAGTATTTAGTGAAATGTAAGGAAATTATATGTGGTTTTCTACATATTCTAAATATAAATCTAAAAATTCTGAGGTGCATTTGTGTTCAGCCCCCTGTAGTTTGATACCCCTAAATAAAATCCTGAGTGACCACTTGCCTCCAGGAGTCACATAGTTAGTAGAGTGAGTCCACCTGAGTGCAATTCTCCGTATAACTACAGCTGTTCTATGAAGGCCTCAGAGATTTGAGAACATTAGGGATCAAACAACATCATAAAAGCTAAGTAACATGCCAGACAGGTTAGGGATAACTTTGTGAAGAGGAGTGAAGCAGGGTTAGGTTATGAAAATAGCCCAAGCTTTGAACATCTCATGGAGCACTGCTCTGTTCAATCCATCATCCAAAAGTATAAGTATCGCACAACTAAAAACGTAGCCAGACATGGCCGTCCACCTAAACTGACATACCAATCAAGGAAAGCACTAAGTAGAGATGCATTCAAGAGGCCCATGGTCACCCTGGAGGAGTTGCAGGAATCCACAGCTCAGGTGGGAGAATCTATCCACAGGACAACTAGTAGACTATGGTCACACAATCAGTATTTAGTTAATATTTCACATCAGTGTTTTTAACCCAAAATCAGGAGTGAGTGAAAAATGCAGAAGTGGTGACGTGTTTCTATTATACATTTTCTCTGATTGTTCCTCACTTGTTTGTGGCTTACAAATCCTGATGTAAAATACTGACCAAATACTGATAGTGTGACCATACATAGCCTTAGTTGTATACTCCACAAATCTGGCCTTTATGGAAGAGTGGTATTAATAAAGCCATAAGAAGTCATTTTTGCAAAAAGCCGTGTAGGAGACACAGCGAGCATGTGGAAGAAGGGTTTTGGTCAGATAAGACCAAAAGAGAACTTTATTGGCTAAATGAGAGGCGGAAAGCTAACACTGCACATCACCCTGAAAACACCATCCCCACTGTCAAACATGGGGGCAGCATCATGCTGTGGGGAGGCTTTTCTTCAGCATGTGCAGGGAAGCTGGTCAGAGTTCATGGGAAGATGGATGGAGCTAAATACAGGGCAATCCTAGAGGAAAACCTGATAGAGGCTGCAAAAGACCTGAGACCTTCCAGCAGGACTTGACCCTTAAATATCCTACCAGAGCCACAATGGAGGGTTTCGATCAAAGCATATTACTGTGTGTGTGTCACAGTTCAGACCCAAATCCCAGAGAATGTTTGGCAAGACGTGAAAATTGCTAATGTCACTGAGCAAGAGCGCAAAGAAGAAGGAGCAAAATGTCACCTAGATGTGCAAAGCTGGTAAAGACCCCAAAAGACTGCAGCAGTTATTGCAGCAAAAAGGTGGTCTTCAAAAGTACTGACTCGGGGATGAATACAAATGCACGTCTCAATTTTCAAATTTATATTTTGTAAATATTTAGTAAACCCTGTATTATTTCCTTTAGGCTATGTGCACACGTAGGAAATGTGGTGCAGAATTTTCTGCACTAAATCTGCATCTCCTGGCAGAAAACGCAGGTGCAGTTTCTGTGCAGTTTCTTTGCAAATTTTACCAGTGCAGATTTTTATCATGGAAGGGTGCAGAAACGCTGCAGAACTGCATAAAAGAAGCGACATGCACTTCTTTGAAATCTGCAGCGTTTCTGTGCACACGATGCAGATTTAGTGCAGAATTGGTGCAGAACTGCAGCAG
This sequence comes from Ranitomeya variabilis, assembly GCF_051348905.1. Taxonomy (NCBI): domain Eukaryota; kingdom Metazoa; phylum Chordata; class Amphibia; order Anura; family Dendrobatidae; genus Ranitomeya; species Ranitomeya variabilis. The sequence goes on along the minus strand of NC_135235.1, from coordinate 260,907,412 downwards.
ATTTTTCTGCTGCAGAAACGCTGCAGAACTGCACTGTGATTTACAGTACAATGTAAATCAATGTGAAAAAAACAAACCTGTGCACATGGTGCATAAAAATCTGCACAGAAACGCTGCAGATTTCAAAGAAGTGCATGTCACTTCTTTAGTGCGTTTCTGCAGCCTTTCTGCACCCCTCCATAATAGAAATCTGCAGTGGTAAAATCTACACAAAAACTGCACTAAAAACGCATAAAAAACGCACCTGCAGATTCTGCCAGGAGATGCAGATTTAGTGCAGAAAATTCTGCACCACATTTCCTACGTGTGCACGCTTCACAAATACTTGTTACTTTGCATTGGTATCGCATAGAATCCAAATTTAAAAAATAAGATAAAACATTTAAGCTTGTCAGTGTAACGTGAAAAATTATGGAAATGTTCACGGAGTATGAATATTTTTCAAGGCACTGTATATTGTTGTAAGGGTTTTACCAGTGTGATGAAATCAAGTATCAGCCTAGAAAGATTTATAATCACGTGTAAGGCCGGCGTCACACTGGCGTACTGCATCCGATGCGAGATCATCGGATGCGATATGCTAATGACCCTCGGCTCCTGCTTGCAGCAGAGCAGGAGCCGAGTATCATGCTTCTGTGCTCCGATTCTCTCGCACAGGGAGGATCGGAGCACAGCTGCGGAGGAGGCGGAGAAATGAATTTCTCCATCTCCTCCATTGCTGGGGTCCGCTTATAACGCACATCACTCGGATGATATCCGAGTGGTGTGCGCTGTCTCACTCGCACCCATAGGCTTATATGGGTGCGAGTGAGCCGAGATTTTTCCTCGGTCCGAGACAATCGCAGCATGCTGCGATTGTCTCGGACCGAGGAAAACGGCCGACAAAAAGTCGGCTGCTGGGAGCTGCCCCATATGTTAACATTGGTCCGAGTGCAATGCGATTTTTTTATCGCATTGCACTTGGCCGTTTAAAACGCCAGTGTGACGCCGGCCTAAGAGGCAAATCTTCATCCATTTTTGCTAAGTCGTTATTAGAACTTGTCCTTATCGAGTCTTTGCCAACCTTTTCCCGAATACTAAGTCAATGAGTGTATATTTCTTACCTGATCCAATACATATCCTTTCTCACAGGAAAGTGAAAGTTGATCCTTCACCACATAGGTCGTCTTTTCAGGTGTAAAATGCCCTCTTGGTGGCAGCACAGGATCAGGACATGGAAGGGCTGTGGATGAAGAAAAAGTAGCAAAAACTTTATTTCTCCCAAATCATAGCATTATGGACATGAAATTACTTGTATTGAAAAGTAACTTCAAAACTCAGAGAGACAGAAGAGTCTGGGAGTATAAACTGATGACGACCTTTGACACTCTAAATGCAGGAATGAATGTGTCACACGGATTTATGTCTTTTTACATCAACTAATGAACTTGCCCCTCAGACCATGTGGGGTCATCACAACAGAACGAGACCCTAATCACAGGACAATAAAACAATCCTTATCTAAGAATTGGCCCAATATTTATGGACGTAACTGTTTATCACCCATGGTAATTCTGCTTCATGTCACCTAGCTTATCCATGGGTTTTTTTTCCCCTCTTTTTTTTTTTTCTCTATACTATGTTGTGCATAAATATGTGATTCTTCAGAATTTGTTTTAGTCTTTGCCTGATGAAGAGACGTATGTAGTCTCGAAAGCTTGCAATTTGTTACCATCTTTTCAGTTAGCCATTAAAAGGTATCAACCACTGAGGACTCTCAATTCTAAATATTTTTCTATCTACTGGCTAACACGGTACCAAGATATATTTCTTTCCTGTATCAAAAACTTTATGCCTTTTCTTTTTTAGAATTGGCATTGAATCTGTCCAGCTACAGTGTGACAGCCATATCCACCCAGGGGCCCAGCGGTTTGGGGTAAATAGATACCTGATAACAGCATGGCTTTTTTTAATCACTCTCCATCTCCTAGGCTGGAGCTGTAATCTGAATATCTTAATGCAAATGCAATTACTGGCTGAGCATAAACCTTTTTTTGTATTTTATTCCTGACCTTGGATTAGGACAAGCAGGGAACTGAGCCAGATGCTTATCATCGCTGCAGTTACAGCAGTAAAGGTACCTTCACACTGAACAACTTAACAACGATGGCGATCCGTGACGTTGCAGCGTCCTGGATAGCGATATCTTTGTGTTTGACACGCAGCAGCGATCAGGATCCTGCTGTGACATCGTTGGTCGGAGCTAGAAGGCCAGCACCTTAATTCGTCGCTGATCACCCGCTGACATCGCTGGATCGGTGTGTGTGACACCGATCCAGCGATGTGTTCACTTGTAACCAGGGTAAATATCGGGTTACTAAGCGCAGGGCCGCGCTTAGTAACCCGATATTTACCCTGATTACTATAGTAAAAGTAAAAAAAAAAAACACTACATACTCACCTTCTGATGTCTGTCACGTCCCCCGCCGGCGGCTTCCCTGCACTGAATGTGTCAGCGCCGGCCGGCCATAAAGCAGAGCACAGCGGTGACGTCACCGCTCTGCTTTAGGGCCGGCGCTTATACAGTGCAGGGAAGCGGACGCCGGGGGACGCGACAGACACCGGAATGTAAGTATGTAGTGTTTTTTTTTTTTTTTACATTTACATTGGTAACCAGGGTAAACATCGGGTTACTAAGCACGGCCCTGCGCTTAGTAACCCGATGTTTACCCTGGTTACCCGGGGACTTCGGCATCGTTGGTCGCTGGAGAGCTGTCTGTGTGACAGCTCTCCAGCGACCACACAACGACGAAACAGGGACGCTGCAGTGATCGGCATCGTTGTCTATATCGCTGCAGCGTCTCTTAATGTGACGGTACCTTAACAGTGGAGAATGGCCAGGAGATTACAGCTTGTGAGTAAGGCTACTTTCACACTAGCGTCGTACGACGCACGACGAATTGCGTCGTTGCGACGTACCGACGCAAGCAGTGAAAGCGCCGCACAACGGGGGCAGCGGATGCTGTTTTTCAACGCATCCGCAGCCCCATTGTGAGGTGCAGGGAGGCGGGGCGGAGTTCCGGCCGCGCATGCGTGGTCGGAAAAGACGGTCACGACGCACCAAAAAATGTTACATGCAACGTTTTTTGGTGGCGACGGTCCGACGCAACCGTCGCACGACGGTTGCGACGTGTGGCAATGCGTCGCACAGCGTCGCTAATGCAAGTCTATGGAGAAAAAACGCATCCTGCAAGCACTTTTGCAGGATGCGTTTTTTCTACAAAACGACGCATAGCGACGTGCAGTACACGACGCTAGTGTGAAAGTAGCCTTACACACCAAGTCTGTGAAACCTCAACATCGCTGGACAGGTTATAGTAACACGCATGAAAATACCCACAGAAATACTGTGAACGGTCTCTATAGGCTTCTTCTAGCACAAAGCCTTCTAGTTTTATGACCCCTGCTGCTTGGTAAGTTTGGGGGCTGACCATGGCACTGACTTAATGGGAGCTATAATAGCAGATTTGGAAATTCGGGTCATGCACATGCGTAGAATTAAGTGCAACCTTTCCTGGTGTAGGTTCATTCCCTCATCCAGAAACAGCTTTCCCCCTTTTGCATCGAAAAAAAAATGTAATTGTGACCATTGAGCCAGTGTTGCACCTTTGCTCATGGTACGCGATTTTTATTTTAAGGCGTTGTTCACTATTCCAGGACGGGAGAGCCATTGTCGACACCACTGGAACGGCGCCAGCAGCGGGGTTGAGTATAAGTCATTATTTTACTGAGGGCAAACGTACGGATTGGGAAGGTATCTCCCGAGTAGTGGACAACCCCTTTTACGGCTGGTTTTACACTAACCGTGGTTTTGCGTAATAGAATTCTATGGGGCCGCAATAATTTCACGGTGCACCGTATGGCCGTGAAAAAAGATCGAGCCTGCTCGATCTTGTTTACGGTCACGGCCCCCATTGAAAATCAGTGGGGCTGCAAAAACAAAGGAAGTTTGTTTTTGCGGTGCACCGTGACTTACGGTTTTGCGGAACGCTGTTTTTTTTTCTAATACTATTTCCATAGTACTGGAAACCTGAAAAACGGCGATCCGATAGTTTTTTTGCGGTCTGTTATTGAGGCAAACCATGAAAATTGCGGCGATATGGCCCGCAATAACGGGGCCGCAAAAAACACTGTATGTGTAAAGGTAGCCGTAGTCATGTAAATTAATTTTTAATCCTTCTGTAAACTCTACATAGGAGACCCATAGGGGTGGTAAATATACCTTTTGGGTAATAAAGTTTTGGCAACAGCATCAATGAGAAAATAAAGTTTGAATCCTGGGCACCCCCTTCTGCAAGAATCACTGGAGATAGTTTGTGAGGCTAAAGTGCTCTCTAGACTTAATCCACAACGTCTCCCCTCCCTTCGAGTGCCGCCTGTAGCATCCTTCGAGGAGACCTTTACAGGCCTCTGTCAGAAGCAAGGGGAAGGGTTGTGGAGCACTTGCTGCAAAGAGCAATCCAGCCTTACACCCATACACATTAGTCAGCCAAAGACTATTCTTGTCTTTAAAGGGGTTGTCCGGTCCAAACCAATAAGTCTGCAGTCACTCTGTGACTGCAGACTGATTAATCCCCCCAGGGTACGCACTGTGTACAGCAGGCATTCTCTGGTTTCTGACCTGGGCTGGAGGGTATGTATGAGTTATACATACTCCAGGCCAGTGGGCACGTACTTGCTCGCAATACACTTGTCAATACAATAGCGATATTGAATATCAATAGCGAGGCCGTGTGCCCCGTTTAGTGACGTGACCAACCCGTGGGCGTGATCAACTAGAGGAAGTCGCCTCGCCCCATACAAGTGTAGCGCACACTGGCCAGGAGTATGTACTGTTACTACAGTCAATCTGTTCTCTTAGAACATGTTTGTTGGCAGCCTAACCTCTGTGCTATGTGGTGCCATCACCCATTATTTTGTATGGCGACATAATCTATTAAATCAGCCGACGAACAAGCACTTTGCTGATCTGGAGTCATGTTTACATGGGCCGATATCGATAATCGCGCTTTCTTATAATCTCAGCCTTCATGTGTGTGGGGGAGTCAAGAGGAATAGTTGTCAGCAGCTATCTATATTGTATGGGCATAAGACTGAGGAGCTCTCTCATTAATTCCTCCACTTCACTTTTTACCCTGCAGTTCTTGGAGGATCAATGATTGCTAGATTAAAACTCGTTAACGCTGGTGCCAAAGCCCTGCCCATAGATACATATGTCAACACCTTATATCTACAGCTACCAGTATGACGTTTTAAAGGGAATCTGTCACCCCTTAAGACGTATATAACCTATTAGTATGGGCATACCGGTGATAGAAGTGTTAGACTAGTCCTACCTGTTTGCCTCATATTAACCCCTTTCTGACATTGGACGTACTATCCCGTCGAGGTGGAGTGGGCCCGTATGACCACTGACGGGATAGTATGTCCAGCTAAATCGGCCGCGCTCACGGCCGGTTGTCAGCTGACTATCGCAGCTGACAATCGGCACTATGTGCCAAGAGCGGTCACGGACCGCCCCGGCCCATTAACCCCCGGCACACTGCGATCAAACATGATCGCAGTGTTCCGGCGGTATAGGGAAGCATCGCGCAGGGAGGGGGCTCCCTGCGTGCTTCCCTGAGACCCCCGGAGCAATGCGATGTGATCGTGTTGCTCCGAGGGTCTCTTACCTCTTCCTCCCTGCGGCAGGCCCGGATCCAAGATGGCCGCGGCATCCGGGTCCTGCAGGAAGGTGGCTTCACAGCGCCTGCTCAGAGCAGGCGCCAGGAAGTCTGGATCTGTGCACGTCAGATCGCCGATCTGACACAGTGTACAGCAAAGTGTCAGATCGGCGATCTTACACTATAACATCATGCCCCCCCTGGGGCAATGTAATAGTGTAAAAAAAAATTTTTTCACATGTGTAAAAAAAAATATATATATATTGTTCCTATAAATACATTTCTTTAACATGATGCTCCCCCCCGGGGCAATGTTATAAAGTAAAAAAAAAATATTCACATGTGTTAAAAAAAAAAAAAAAAAAAATCCTAAATAAAGAAAAAGAAATATTGTTCCGATAAATACATTTCTTTATCTGAATAATAAAAAAAACAATAAAAGTACACCTATTTAGTATCGCCGCATCCGTAGCGACCCGACCTATAAAACTGTCCCACTAGTTAACCCCTTCAGTTAACACCGTAAAAAAAAAAAAAAAAAACTGAGGCAAAAACAACGCTTTATTATCATACCACCAAATAAAAAGTGGAATAACACGCGATTAAAAAGACTGATATAAATTTCCATGGTACCGCTGAAAACGTCATCTTGTCCCGCAAAAAACGAGATGCCATACAGCGTCATCAAAGAAAAAAGAAAAAAGTTATAGTCCTCAGAATAAAGCGATGCAAAAATAATTATTTTTTCTATAAAATAGTTTTTATCGTATAAAAGCGCCAAAACATTAAAAAAATTATATAAACGAGGTATCGCTGTAATCGTACTGACCCGAAGAATAAAACTGCTTTATCCATTTTACCAAACGCGGAACGGTATAAATGCCTCCTCCAAAAGAAATTCATGAATAGCTGGTTTTTAGTCATTCTGCCTCACAAAAATCGGAATAAAAAGCGATCAAAAAATGTCACGTGCCCGAAAATGTTACCAATAAAAACGTCAACTCGTCCTGCAAAAAACAAGACCTCACATGACTCTGTGGACCAAAATATGGAAAAATTATAGCTCTCAAAATGTGGTAACGCAAAAAATATTTTTTGCAATAAAAAACGTCTTTCAGTGTGTGACGGCTGCCAATCATAAAAATCTGCTAAAAAACCCGTTTTAAAAGTAAATCAAACCCCCCTTCATCACCCCCTTAGTTAGCGGAAAATTAAAAAATTTAAAAAATGTATTTATTTCCATTTTCCCATTAGGGATAGGGTTAGGGCTAGGGTTAGGGTTAGGGCTAGGGTTAGTTCTAGAGTTAGGGCTAGGGTTAGGGTTAGGGTTGGGGCTAGGGTTAAGGCTACAGTTAGGGTTGGGGCTATAGTTAGGGTTGGGGCTAAAGTTAGGGTTAGAGTTTGGATTACATTTACGGTTGGGAATAGGGTTGGGGTTACGGTTGTGTCAGGGTTAGGGGTGTGGTTAGGGTTACTGTTGGGATTAGGGTTAGGGATGTGTTTGGATTAAGGTTTCCGTTATAATTGGGGGGTTTTCACTGTTTAGGCACATCAGGGGCTCTCCAAACGCGACATGGCGTCCGATCTCAATTCCAGCCAATTCTGCGTTGAAAAAGTAAAACAGTGCTACTTCCCTTCCGAGCTCTCCCGTGCACCCAAACAGGGGTTTACCCCAACATATGGGGTATCAGCGTACTCAGGACACATTGGACAACAACTTTTGGGGTCCAATTTCTCCTTTTACCCTTGGGAAAATACAAAACTGGGGGCTAAAAAATAATTTTTGTGGAAAAAAAAAGAGGATGTTTTTATTTTCACGGCGCTGCGTTATAAACTGTAGTGAAACACTTGGGGGTTCAAAGTTCTCACCACACATCTAGATAAGTTCCTTGGGGGATCTAGTTTCCACTATGGGGTCACTTGTGGGGGGTTTCTACTGTTTAGGTACATTAGGGGCTCTGCAAACGCAATGTGACGCCTGCAGAACAATCCATCTAAGTCTGCATTCCAAATGATGCTCCTTCCCTTCTGAGCTCTGCCATGCGCTCAAACGGTGATTCCCCCCCACATATGGGGTATCTGTTATGACCTGGTGGTTAGGAGCACCTGGAATGACCTGATGGTTAAACTAGACGACAGGACAAGCTCTGGGGAGTGGAATCTCTGCTGACCGCAAACTCTAATCCTATCACACACACTAGAAATAGCCGTGGAGCGTACCTAACTCTCCCTAGACGCCTCTTCACAGCCTAAGAGCTAACTACCCCTAAAGATAGAAAATATAGCCTTACCTTGCCTCAGAGAAATTCCCCAAAGGTAAAGGCAGCCCCCCACAAATATTGACTGTGAGTTAAGAGGAAAAATCACAAACACAGGAATGAAACAGGTTTCAGCAAAGGAGGCCAGACTTACTAAATAGACTGAGGATAGAAAAGGGATCTATGCGGTCAGCACAACAAACTACAAAAAGCCACGCAGAGTGTGCAAAAAGACCCCCGCACCGACTCACGGTGCGGAGGTGCCACTCTGCACCCCAGAGCTTCCAGCTAGCAAGACAATATCATATTAGCAAGCTGGACTAGAACTTAGCAGTACTAAGAAATATATTCAGTACACAATGAACAACAAATGAACTAGCAGGGACTTAGCTTCTGCTGGAGTAGACAGGTCATCAGAAAGAGCCGAGAGAGATCTGAACCAGTACTGATACATTGACAGCTGGCATCAAGTAACGATCTGAGTGGAGTTAAATAGAAAAGCCAGCCTAGCCGCAAACGAGGGCAGCTGATGAAGCAACCTCAGAGCCAGCAGTTCCACTCACAGCCACCAGAGGGAGTCCACGGACAGAACTCACCGAAGTACCATTCATGACCACAGGAGGGAGTTCGAGAACGGAATTCACAACAGGTATCGGCGTACTCAGGACAAATTGGACAACAACTTTTGGCGTCTAATTTCAAGTGTTACCCTTGGAAAAATACAAAACTGGGGGCGAAAAGATCATTTTTGTGAAAAAATATGATTTTTTATTTTTACGGCTCTGCGTTATAAACTTCTGTGAATCACTTAATGGGTCAAAGTGCTCACCACACATCTAGATAAGTTCTTTAGGGGGTCTACTTTCCAAAATGGTGTCACTTGTGGGGGGTTTCAATGTTTAGGCACATCAGCGGCTCTCCAAACGCAACATGGCGTCCCATCTCAATTCCTGTCAATTTTGCATTGAAAAGTCAAACGGCGCTCCTTCCCTTCTGAGCTCTCCCATGCGCCCAAACAGTGGTTTACCCCCACATATGGGGTATCTGCGTACTCAGGACAAATTGTACAACAACGTTTGGGGTCCAATTTCTTCTCCTACCCTTGGGAAAAGAAAAAATTGAGGGCGAAAAGATCATTTTTGTGAAAAAATATGATTTTGTATTTTTACGGCTCTGCATTATAAGCTTCTGTGAAGCACTTGTTGGGTCAAAGTGCTCACCACACATCTAGATAAGTTCCTTAAGGGGTCTACTTTCCAAAATGGTGTCACTTGTGGGTGGTTTCAATGTTTAGGCACATCAGGGGCTCTCCAAACGCAACATGGTGTCCCATCTCAATTCCAGTCAATTTTGCATTGAAAAGTCAAAAGGCGCTCCTTCGCTTCCGAGCTCTACCATGCGCCCAAACAGTGGTTTACCCCCACCTATGGGGTATCGGCGTACTCGGGACAAATTGTACAACAACTTCTGTGGTCCATTTTCTCCTGTTACCCTTGGTAAAATAAAACAAATTGGAGCTGAAGTAAATTTTTTGTGAAAAAAAGTTAAATGTTCATTTTTATTTAAACATTCCAAAAATTCCTGTGAAACACCTGAAGGGTTAATAAACTTCTTAAATGTGGTTTTGAGCACCTTGAGGGGTGCAGTTTTTAGAATGGTGTCATACTTGGGTATTTTCTATCATATAGACCCCTCAAAATGACTTCAAATGAGATGTGGTCCCTAAAAAAAAATGGTGTTGTAAAAATGAGAAATTGCTGGTCAACTTTTAACCCTTATAACTCCCTAACAAAAAAAATTTTGGTTCCAAAATTGTGCTGATGTAAATTAGACATGTGGGAAATGTTACTTATTAAGTATTTTGTGTGACATATCTCTGTGATTTTATTGCATAAAAATTCTAAGTTGGAAAATTGTGAAATTTTCAAAATTTTCTCCAAATTTCCGTTTTTTTCACAAATAAATGCAGGTAATATCAAAGAAATTTTATCACTATCATGAAGTACAATATGTCACAAGAAAACAATGTCAGAATCACCGGGATCCATTGAAGCGTTCAAAAGTTATAACCTCATAAAGGGACAGTGGTCAGAATTGTAAAAATTGGCCCGGTCATTAACGTGCAAACCACCCTTGGGGGTAAAGGGGTTAAGGGTCTTATTGCTGAGAAATCGTATTTTATTTCCTTATGCTAATTTCTTCCATGCTCTGGGACGTGCGGTGCCTGGAAGAAATCCCTGCCTCCTGTCTTCATTACAATACTACCCCCCTCCTTTGCACGTCAGTTATGACCCTGGAATCCCGCGCCTGCGCCCTGCACTCCCTCATCCTCCCTTCTATTGGCGCTGCATTCAGGAATCTGCGCAGGCGCTGGTGAGTCTGTGACCTCCGATGTGCACCCAGATAATATGCTCTCCCCCCTTCCCTCCCGGCAGAGTCATTGCTAGGAACCATGTGTACATAGCGATGACTATACAGGGAGGAAAATGGACTATCAGCGCGCACACTGAAGGTCACTGGAGTAGAAGTCGCCTGCGCTGAAGATCCCTGAATGCAAGGACCATAGAAGGGAGGAGGAAGTATGTATTTCTGAGGAAGCGCAGGATTCTGGGGCCATAACTGACGTGCATTGGAGGAGGTAAGTATTACAATGAGGAGAGGATGCACGGACGCCCCGGAGCCTGGAAGAATTATTAGCATAAAGAAAGAATATAACATTTCTTAGCAACAAGACTGTTAATATGAGGCATATACTGTACTGTAGATAGGACTAGTTTAACATCACCTGAATGCCCATATTAAAAAGCCATATACATCCTGGGGAGTGACCACCAATTCCCTTTAAAAAGGAGTTTGAAAACCTGCTAGGTGACAATTACATTTTCATAGTGTTTTTTTGTGTCGTTCTGCGGAAAGGTAGAAGAAAGTCAATATAAAGACTCCTCTCCAGAGGCCTTATAGAAAGCACATTGGCTTTTGAGTGCTAAAGAACATCCATCATGAGTCATGTATGGGGTCTATACTTTGGTCTGATGGTGCCAATGGTGTAAGATTTCTCCCTGCCATGTATTTTTCTCATATCTGCAAGTTTTACTCTGACCTTTGGTTGTATATTGCAGTTTCCATCCCGTGTGATGTCCTGATCCATCTGTCGTGAATGCAATGTCCACAGTTTTATTCCTCGTATCAATTTCTGGAGGCAAAGTCTCACCACATAGAGGAGCAAGGTCTTTTCCCCCAGCTGTAATCTGAAATGGAAAAATTCAATGATCACTTTTGTCTTGACCACACATGTCAAACTTTGGCCCGCAGTCCAAGTCTGGCCAAAGGATGATTATTAGTGATGAGCGAGTATGCCCGTTACTCGAGATTTCCGAGCATGTGTGGGTGATGTCCGAGTATTTTGGGCGTGCTCAGAGATTTAGTTTGTGTCGCCGCAGCTGCATGATTTGCGGCTGCTAGACAGCCTTTACACTTGTGGGGATTCACTAATAAACAGGCAATCCCCACATGTATTCAGGCTGTCTAGCAGCCTCAAATCATGCAGCTGCGGCTACACAAACTAAATCTCCGAGCACTCACAAATACTCAATTACCTGAGCATGCTCGGAAATCTCGAGTAATGAGCATACTCGCTCAACACTAATGATTATATTTGGCCCGCGAGGCCAGGCGAGGCCATTTTTCTGTATGGAGAACTATGTGGGGTCATTATACTGTATGGAAGGTAATGCAGGGTCCATTATACTGTATGGAGGACTATGTGGGACCATTATACTGTATGGAAGTCAATTCAGGGCCCATTATACTTTATGGAGTACTATATGAGGATTACAGTTGGGGACTCATACTGTAATGGGGTCACCATACTTTTTCAGGTGGTGTGAGTGGTGGTACAGTAAGGTCATCATATCGTGCTTGTGGGGGTGTCTTTCTTTGTTTGGGGAAACTTTTGTTAGCATCATACTTTATTAATCTGCATTATTCAAAGTTTATCACTTGCTATTACATATTTTAGTTACACCAAAGAAGGAAAACTCATTCCCAAACGCAGGTTTAAAAATACATTTTTATTAATACACAATATCAAAAATACATAATTATGTTCAAAATAATGTAATAACAATGTACCATAGGGGGAGCATACAGGGACAGAGACGGGCACAGCATCGCGACGATGATGTCATAAAGGTTGCCTCGACCAATCAGCGACGGGCACAGTCTGCCGCGAATTCGCCTCGACCAATCAGCGACGGGCACAGTATCGACGTAGATGTCATAATGGTTGCCATGGCGACGATGATGTCATAAAGGTTGCCTCGATCAATCAGCGACGGGCACAGTCTGCCGCAAATTCTGGAATCATCATTGTCCATATACTACGGGGATATGCATATTCTAGAATACCCGATGCGTTAGAATCAGGCCACAATCTAGTTTTTAATAAATATCAAGGTTGGCCCTTGACTTCGTCCCCCTGTGTATTTGAGTCTGACATCCCTGGTCTTGACAAACTTTGAATAAATCATAACTATAAGCAAAAATAAGTAGCTTTGAACCATCTTATTCCAGAATATGAGCCTTCTCCTGGCGTCTGAACTCGTACTCCTTCGAAAAACATGAAGCCCTCACTCATGTGTATAATTATATCTGACTGTCTTTATTTTCCTTCTACATATGTAGCAGAGATATGGTTGGGTGACAATGCCCTCCAGGGCTGTGGAGTCGGAGTCGTGGAGTCGGAGTCTTAGTTAGTTTTGGTCGGAGTCGGTAGAAATGTTCCGACTCCAGCTTTAAAAAAAAAATGTATTAATATTTCATAATTGAACTTTCATATGAATTTTATAAATGTTACTCAAATATATATGTTCTATCAAACTATGAACAACAGTGATAAGCAGTTCTGCTGGAGATAGAGACATTTCTTACTTCTTGTGTGTCATTGTTCTCCACTGCCCTTATCTAATCTTATACTTGGTTAACCTCATGCTGCCCCAACCCCCCTACTTACAATGTATGAAACTGAAAGTGAAAATGTGTTGCAAAGTCTTAGTAGTAAAGCTCCTCCTCTAGATTAGATGTTTACTAGGTGTGCGTCTTCCAAGCATCTCACAGCTGCTACTCAGAAGAGGAAGACTGTAAGAAGTATTATCCTTTCAACAAACTTTGCATCAGTTAACTGTGAGTACATGAGGAATAACAGTATTACTGACAACTATATCAGTTGTACGACCTGGCAATAATTTTGTACAATTGTTTTTAGGAAAAACAATTGTCATTTGGATTGTGAATGCAGAATTAAAAACCTGAGAATGTCAAAGAAGCGTCACATTAAATCAGCTGAATTTGAACATTTCACCGTTACTCAAGATAGAAAACATTATGTCTGTCAGTGTATGACAAATGATCCAGACGAAAACAAATGCTGTGAAGCCAAGATCAGTGCATATTCAGGCAAAGATAAAAATGCTCCTACCAGAGCTTCTAATCTAAAGAGACATTTTCAGCGCTTTCATCCAGAAGTACTGAAAGCAGTGGATGAGAAAGACTGCATCCAAACCAATGAACCAGTGCCCAGCTCTTCCAGCCAAACAAAGGAGCAGAGAACTTTGCAGCCATCAGTTGCAAGATATTTTGTCAGTGACAAAGTTACTGTGACAATGACAGTAGATACATTTAAAAAATAGATCATAGAGCTTGTTGTAAAGGATAGTATGCCTATTTCATTATTTTCACGACCAGCTTTTATGTGTCTGAATGGGGAAATGGCCCGCAAGCATGGTGTTTCTCTGGAGAGACAGAGTATTAGAAAATTAGTAATCGAAGAAGCTTTTAAACAAAAGGAAGAACTTAAAAAAACTCAAGGGACGCTTTCTGTTTCTTAAAATAATTGCCTGCACACATCACAGAGTGAACTATTTTGCCATCAATGTCCGATTTGTTTGTGACAAAAATGAAATAGTTACCAAGACATTGGCAGTAAAAGACACCAAAGCTCATCACACCAGTGAGTTTCTCCAGGTCTTGGTGGAAAAGGTTCTGCAAGACTATGAACTTAAAAAAGAGCAAGTTCTTTCTGTCGTAACTGACAGTGCTTCAAATATGATGATGGTGACCAGCAGCTAGAAGAACATTCTGGGTCCACAGACACAGAAATGTTTGAAATAGAGGAACACAGTATTGTAACTGAGGAGCAAACTGAAGTTGCTTCAGATGAACAGCAACATGATAGTTTAGATGATCTTGTTGAAACTGTGTCAATACGTTCTTTCATTCATCACATGCGCTGTGTTGTGCATACGCTACAGCTGGCTACAAGAGACAGTCTGCAAGAAGGACATGCTGCTGCACTGATTGGCAAGGTGAGAAAATTGGCTACTGTTGCCAGAACCCTTAAAGTTGACTCAATTTTGAAGAGACGTGCTGGAAAAGGGGCAATTATTGATCAAGCCACACGATGGGGCAGTACTTACTTAATGATTCAGCGCTTGGTTGAACTGAAAACCTTTCTTGTAGACATGGCTAACCCTCAACTGACGCTAAATGAAAGTCAGTGGAATCAGGTGACTGAGCTGGAAAAATTGCTAGAGCACCCATTTACAGTGACTAAAAAATTACCAGCAGAGGACTTAACTCCAGGTATTTTCTTAAAGGAGTGGAAGAACCTGATGTTTCGCCTGTCCCAAAGAGGAGGGTTAATTGCAAGTGGCATTGCTACATCAATGAAACGGAGAGATGAGCTACTATTACAAAATAACATTCTTTTGGCAGCTGTTTATGTAGACCCATTGCATCGGATTCTTCTAGATGATCAACAGCTAACTAAAGGAAAAGAAGCTCTGTTTGAAATAGCAGTAAGGATGAAAGGGTTGCAGAACAGTCAGGAGGAACAAGAAGAATTTGGTCGTCCTGCCACATCTTCACCCTCATCAACTGATTAAGAATTTAACCCCTTCGTGACATGTGCCGTACTAGTACTGCGCTGCGGCAACTGCAATTGTGCCAGCCGCAGTACTAGTACGGCGCACCGATCACCGCGGTCTCGCGCTGAGCGCCACGGTGATCGTGTGCGGGTGTCAGCTGTATATGACAGCTGACACCCCGCAGCAATGCTCACGATCGGCGCTAGCGCCGATCGCGGGCATTTAACCCCTCTGATGCTGCTGTCAGTAGTGACAGCGGCATAGAGGGGGATCGCGCAGGGACGGGCCTCCCTGCGCTCTCCCACCTGAGCAACGCGATGAGATCGCTTTGCTCCGGTGATCCGGAAGGAGTCCCCGGATCCAAGATGGCCGCGGGACTCCTTCCGGGTCATGAAGTGACGTGGCTAGCTGGCGCCTGCTGAGAGCAGGCGCCGGAAAGCCTCCTGCACTGCGTTTCAGATCACTGATCTGACACAGTGCTATGCACAGTGTCAGATCAGCGATCTGATCTAATATAGTTATGTCCCACCCTGGGACAATGGTAGAAAGTAAAAAAAAAAAAAAATGAATGTATAAAAAAAAAAATCCCCAAATAAAGGAAAAAAAAAATTCCCAATAAATCCATTTTTTATGTAAATTAAAAAAAAACAATAAAAGTACACATATTTGTTATTGCCGCGTTCGTAATGACCCTCTCTATAAAACTATCCCACTAGTTAACCCCTTCAGTGAGCACTGCAAAAAAAATAAATAAAAAACAAGGCAAAAAAACAACGCTTAATTATCATACAGGCGAACAAAAAGTGGAATAACATGCGATCAAAAAGACGGATATAAATAAACTTGGTACCGCTGAAAACGTCACCTTGTCCCGCAAAAAAAGCCGCCATACAGTGTCATCAGCAGAAAAATAAAAGTTATAGCTCTCAGAATAAAGCGATGCAAAAACAATTATTTTTTTATATAAAATAGTTTTTGTGTAAAAGCGCCAAAACATAAAAAAATTATATAAATGAGGTATCGCTGTAATCGTACTGACCTAAAGAACCTAAACCACACGTGGAACGGTATAAACGCCCCCCCCCAAAAAAAAAGAATTTCAGGAATTGCTGGTTTTTGTTCATTCCGCCTCCCAAAAATCGGAATAAAAAGCGATCAAAAAATGTCATGTGCCCGAAAATGGTACCAATAAAAACGTCAACTCGTCCCGCAAAAAAAAAGATCTCCTATGACTCTGTGGGCCAAAATATGGATAAATTATAGCTCTCAAAATGTGGTGATGCAAAAACTATTTTTTGCAATAAAAAGCGTCTTTTAGTGTGTGACGGTTGCCAATCATAAAATTCCGCCAAAAAAACGCTATAAAAGTAAATCAAACCCCCATTCTTCACCCCCTTAGTTAGGGAAAATAATAACATTTTTAAAAAAGTATTTATTTCCATTTTCCCATTAGGGTTAGGGCTGGGGTTAGGGTTTCAGTTAGAATTGGGGGGTTTCCACTGTTTAGGCACATCAGGGGCTCTCCAAACGCGACATGGCGTCCGATCTCAATTCCAGCCAATTCTGCGTTGAAAAACTAAAACAGTGCTCCTTCCCTTCCGAGTTCTACCGTGCGCCCAAACATTGGTTCCCATCCCCCCACATATGGGGTATCAGCATTTTCAGGAGAAATTGGACAACAACTTTTGGGGTTCAATTTGTCCTTTTACCCTTGGTAAAATAAAAATTTGGGGGCTAAAATATCATTTTCGTGGAAAAAAATATATTTTTTATTTTCACGGCTCTGCGTTATAAACTGTAGAGAAACACTTGTTGGTTCAAAGTTCTCACAGCACATCTAGATAAGTTCCTTGGGGGGTCTAGTTTCCAATATGGGGTCACTTGTGGGGGGTTTCTACTGTTTAGGTACATCAGAGGCTCTGCAAATGCAACATGACGCCTGCAGACCAATCCATCTAAGTCTGCATTTCAAACGGCGCTCCTTCCCTTCCGAGCTCTCCCGTGCGCCCAAACAGTGGTTCCCCCCCCATATATGGGGTGTCAGCGTACTCAGGACAAATTGGACAACAACTTTTGTGGTCCAATTTCTCCTGTTACCCTTGGGAAAAAAAAAATTGCGGGCTAAAACATCATTTTGTGGAAAGAAAAAATGATTTTTTAATTTTCACGGCTCTACATTCTAAACTTTAGGGAAACAATTGGGGGTTAAAAGTGCTCACCACACATCTAGATAAGTTTCTTAGGGGGTCTTCTTTCCAAAATGGGGTCACTTGTGGGGGGTTTCCACTGTTTAGGTATGTCAGGGGCTCTCCAAACGCGACATGGGTTCCGATCTCAATTCCAGCCATTTTTGCATTGAAAAGTCAAACGGCGCTCCTTCCCTTCTGAGCTGTGATATGCGCTGAAACAGTGGTTTATCCCCATATATGAAGTATCAGCGTACTCAGGACAAATTGCACAACTTTTGGGGTCCAATTTATCCTGTTACCCTTGGGAAAATAAAAAAGTTGGGGCAAAAAGATCATTTTTTGTGAAAAAAAAAATGATTTTTTTTTTACGGCTCTACATTATAAACTTCTGTGAAGCACTTGGAGGTTCAAAGTGCTCACCACACATCTAGATTAGTTCCTTAGAGGGTCTACTTTCCAAAATGGTGTCACTTGTGGGGGGTTTCCACTGTTTAGGCACATCAGGAACGCTCCAAACGCAACATGGTGTCCGATCTCAATTCCAGCAAATTTTGCATTGAAAAGTCAAATGGCGCTCCTTCCCTTCCGAGCTCTGCTATGTGCTCAAATAATGGTTTACCCCAACATATGGGGTATCGGCGTACTCAGGACAAATTGTACAACGACTTTAGTGGTCCAATTTCTCCTGTTACCCTTGGTAAAGTAAAACAAATTGGATCTGAAGTAAAAATTTTGTGAAAAAAAAGTTAACTGTTCAATTATTTTTTAAACATTCCAAAAATTCCTGTGAAGCACCTGAAGGGTTAATAAACTTTTTGAATGTGGTTTTGAGTACCTTGAGGGGTGCAGTTTTTAGAATGGTGTCACTTTTGGGCATTTTCTGTCATATAGACCCCTCAAAGTCACTTCAAGTGTGAGGTGGTCCCTAAAAATAATGGTGTTGCAAAAATGAGAAATCGCTGGTCAACTTTTAACCCTTATAACTCCCTAACAAAAAAAAAATTATGTTTGTAAAATTGTGCTGATGTAAAACAGACATGTGGGAAATGTTGTATTAACTATTTTATGTGATATAACTCTCTAATTTAAGGGCATAAAAACTAAAAGTTTGAAAATTGCTAAATTTTCACAATTTTCGTCAAGTTTCCGTTTTTTTTCACAAATAAATGCAAGTCATATCGAAGAAGTTTTACCACTATCATAAAGTACAGTATGTCACGAGAAAACAATCTCAGAATCACCAGGATCCGTTGAAGCATTTCAGGGTTATGACCTTATAAAGTGACAGTGGTCAGAATTGGAAAAATTGGCCCTGTCACTTAGGTGAAAACAGGCTTCGGGGTGAAGGGGTTAATTTAGAAAAATATTTGGATCATAAGGACCGTGCAAAGCGTTCCCGCATAGAGGAAGAGTCATCCCCATCAAAGAACACAGCCAGTACATTTCAGCAGAATTTTTCATGTGCACTAAAAGAAATTGAGAAATTTGACCGTTCATCAAAAATAACAGTGCAACAAGCGATTTCTCTGTATCCTGACATTGTCAGAAATGTTGCCCGAGTGGTTACTGCTTTGCCACCAACCCAAGTTAGTGTAGAGAGGTTGTTCTCTGCTCTCAAAATAATTAGATCAGATTTGAGGGCCTCCATGAAGGAGGATCTGACAGAGGCAATACTTTTTCTGAGGACAAATTTATAGATTTCTTATTAACTGCATAACTGTTTATTGCATATTTACTTACAAGAGTTTAGAAAAGTTTATAAAAGTTATTTGCTATATTCTAATTGTATTCTAATAAATATAGTTTTTGCTCTAAGTGGTCTGATTACTTATATGATGGTGAGAAACTGAATAAGCATGATGTTAATATTTTACAACAGTAAATTTATTGTTATGAATTGGCCATTTATGAAGGAGGCTGAACCGGAGTCGGAACCTGATAAAATCCAGGAGTCGGAGTCACAACTGTGGCTTACCGACTCCACAGCCCTGATGCCCTCTAAATGTTTATATCTTGGTTGTCCTATATGAGTAAGCTATAAATCCGATGGCCAACATTACTTCTCCTGAAAAGGCAGCCATCTTTCTTTTTTCTATCCATAAAAAATTGGCATCCGATACGGTTACCATGACTTTGTGAACAGGAAATCTGCAATGTTTTTTAATGTATGGGAATCTATATGGGAGCAGCTGTCATTAATATTGTCCGCCATCCAAAATAGATGTGAGAAAGAATTTTTATAGGAAAAAGACAAGTGAGTGACTTGTATTTAGAACAATTTTTTTTTTAGTTGAATAATTCTCTTCATATGTGATCAGTGTCAGCTGTAAAGCCATCTTGTCACAACAATGAAGCTTGTAGACTCATGCTTGTGAAGGGGTTACAGGTCGGATTGTGCCTTCTAAATAGCGGGAGTAGAAACAAGGAATTCTGGCGGCTTCTGGACAGATTCTGTCAGCTCTCAAATGAAGATTAAACAGAGCGAAAACTGGAAAATTACAAGAGTCCCCGAGGACACCGTATCAAATAGCAAAAGTGTCGTATTTATCGAATGGATTTTTCTGCTCTTACGAAGCTGAGGCCATTTCATCAGCGTTCATAGATCATGTTTCAAGCATTTAAAGACACGCGGCCAAGATAAATCTTCAACTTCACTGGCTTTCTCATTTTCGTTGAAGATCAACAGAAACAGAAGCTATGAAAACATATTTGTGCTGTACGCTGGACCGCGCAGCTCCTATCCTGATAATATCGCAATAAACCCAATGCACATTCCTATGGCACTTCCCGATAGACCAGGCACTGAAACTATACAGCTGCCGATCAAGTAGTGGCCAATTACTAGCACAATGTGCAATCCATGTGTGAGGTTATGGCGTGGAATTCATATAGCATGGCAGAGGGCCGCGTTATATCTGTACCCTCCTGTATCTGGCAGAGGCTTATCTCATGCTGAAAGAATGGATTGGGGTGTTGACCAAATTTAACTTTATGACTAGGATTTTAATTACCAGCGCATAAGTTTTTTTTTTACTTTTGCATTTTATTTTTCTTTTAGACTACCAATCTTTGTTTCCATCACGTGTCACACTGTCACTCTTTTCCACAGGTTCAATTCATTGCTTTCTTGAAATACTCTGTTTTTATTGCAACTCTATTTCTTCTACTTTTAATTCAATTTCTTATAAAATTGTTTCTTAAAGACTTTTCTGAATTAAGTTGATAACTTCGCATTTGAGTTCTCAGCTGATTTTGATGTGGGATTTTTTTGTTCATGTGTATCGGCAACATGTATAGGCAGCCATCTTTTTATTAGTAGCTCACCTATATTTCTTATAGCAAGAGATGCACATATTTATAATGGCGTATGCGCATACATTTTCTTTAAAGAGGACCTGTCACTGGCTACAATACCTTGTAAAACTCCCTGAGCTCCTTTGATTCTGGTGATCTTTACAGTTTAGCGCTGTGTTGCTCCATTACAGAAATTTTTTTTTTTTCTCCTGGAGCATAGTATGTGAAATCTCTGCTTCTTCAGAGTTTTTTTTGGCGGGCGGGTGGCCGGCGTGCTCTTTCACCTTCTGCCAGTAATCATCTTGGCAATGTCTGAGAACTGCTAGATCAGCTGTTGAGCTGTGATTGTCAGCATCTGGGAGGGTGTCACGGGAAGCCTAGGTGGGCAAGAGCTAATAACCCGGGCCCCTGCAATTTCCCTCAGACTAGGGAAATCCTGACTGACCCTCTACCTAGAGTTTACACTGATGGTGTGCATGTCTAGGCCTCCACCCTCACCCTATCTCCTGTTTCAACCCTAGGCTGAAACCAACCACCCACCACCCAGTGAAGAGATAATACACCAATACCCACAGTTAGCACAGACAAGGATAACTGAAAATATGAGCCAAGCCGCAGTCACTCAGGAATACACAATAAGTGCACAGGGCAAAACAAATACAAATATAGGAAGGAGTAAATAAGACAAAGGGAAATACACCACCAGATACGATACTCCAACTCCTAGCTCACCACTCCAGACCGAGATAACCAAGCACTAGACAGACGCTATAATCGGCGACGCCCAATGTTCAGAAGAACTATTTAAAGGCAGTGGGCTTGGCCCAGCTTCCAATCCGAGCACCAGCTATATTAACCCCGGACCAGCTAGACAAAATCTAGCAGACGCCACTGAGCGCATAGTGGACAAAAGCAGAATTACCGCTGTCTGTCGAACTCCCTAGAATGAACAGCGTCCGACATGACAGAGGGGTGAAGGTGCACACCCCCAGTATAGACTGAAGAAACTGCCAAGTAGTCTGCAAGCAGAGATTTCACATATTTCGCACTAAAAGCAACAAATGTGAAAATCTCAGCAGTGGATAGACGCAGCGCAAAAGCAAAAAGAGCTGCAGGAACGGGGCAGTTCAGGGATTTTTACAAGATAATTAACTATTATTTTTGAGCACGCGACCTGTCCTATTTATGGGACTCTACAGATTACTGCCCCCTGCAATATGAACACATTCATCCACTTCATTATGATTGTGATGAGGGAGCCGCCGCCATCTTGGACGGGCATACTAACAGAGATTGGCGTGACTCTATTTTGTCTCCTGGTCTCAGGTCTGCAGAGATGAGTGCTCCTGGCCCCCACCTTTTCTCATGAATAAAGTTCCTTTTAGCATGGTAATAGAATTAAGCTCAGTGTAGCAGGCAGAAGGTACTTCAAAGCTCAATGAGGAAGCCACACCAGCAGGGGACAAGAAGGTGCCTGGGGGCTTAATTAAAGCACACATGTCAAGTGGCCGTAGGATACACGTCTATTATGGCTTTCCAGTCGAACCGTCTCCAACATGGAATCGTGAATTATGGACGCATCGTCCGAGGTACAGGCTCATAAAAATATCCCCCTCGCCCTAAAGAAATTGCGCATCTGACAGTGCAACTCCCGGGTCCGTGAGAGTTCTGAAACCTGAGATATGGAGATCAGCCTCCCACAGTGACCGAATGGGTCCGGGTTTGGTCCCTGGGCGACCGGCAGAACAAACCTCGTGCACTGGTACCGCCCGTGTACTGATCCGATCATCCTGAGAGAAGTTATCCCATTTATTAGATATTGGATACAGATCTTGCAGGGAAGCTGAGGGGTGGAGATTCTTAGCCCGCCCAGGTACATGGGGAGGGACACAGCAGGGTTAAGAGCTGGGACCCTTGGAGAGTGGGTCAGAACAGGGGAAGATGACTAACTAAGAGGGTATGTCAGCCAGAGGGGAGCAAGCACACGCTTTCTGGGGGCTACCCGGCAACTAAGTCTTGGACCTGCGGAATGCTGAACCCCCCGGCTTCCACAAGCGACCTTCAACCTGGTAAATTAACCTCCAGCTTTATACCTCTAAGCCTTGTCTTATGATTGTTATATTTTACTCTGACTGTAACTCTTGATATATTTTGATAGATTATTTTTTGTAATTACCTAGTGCGCCCTTAAGGCAATTAAATCATAAATTAATTTTGGGCTGATCCTTTTACTCTGATTGCGAATCTTAGAATACCCAGCGTGGGTAACAGGGCAGTCTCCCCGGCGACCATTTGCTCTAGGTGCAGTTCCCTTATTGACCTGAGAGACAAAGGGGGCGCCGGAGAGCAGTGCATGTATAGTGACGTCACAGATTGGTGACGTGGGAGGAACCGGGTGTCCTTCACAATGATTATTTGCATTGACCTAAAGATTGTTATCCACCCGTTGCATTACAAAAAGATTTGTATATTCTATTCAACAGCGAATTCTGATATCAACTGAAAT
The DNA here is from genome assembly GCF_051348905.1 of Ranitomeya variabilis. Taxonomy (NCBI): domain Eukaryota; kingdom Metazoa; phylum Chordata; class Amphibia; order Anura; family Dendrobatidae; genus Ranitomeya; species Ranitomeya variabilis. Next base: position 260,884,540 of record NC_135235.1, on the reverse strand, counting down.
ATTGAAAAGCAATAAGCAGTCCAACTTCTACAGGCACAAAAAATTGTCATTTTTCAGTCTTACTCATCAGCTACATATACACTGTTTAATTCCAGTCCCACTGATGATCCATTTCAACTGTTCACTTACAGATCTATTATAATATTCATCCAGACTAAAGGCAAGAGAAAAAAGCCGGAGTGCACACGGACTGGATAACCTTCAAATATGGAATAGATATTCCTAGATTAGATTGAGTGAATATTCTGCCTAGTGGAATTTGTGGGAAATTATGTGTAGTCACGAAGGCGATGATTTTATCTTTAGAAGCAAGAAGAATTGCGGTTCATCCATTCAAAGGAGTATAAGAAATGCTGCTAAAGATTTTTTTAAAGGTCCACTTTAACTTTCAAGTTAAGGCCCCGTCTCACATAGCGAGATCGCTAGCGAGATCGCTGCTGAGTCACAAGTTTTGTGACGCAACAGCGACCTCAGTAGCGATCTCGCTATGTTTGACTCGTACCAGCGACCAGGCCCCTGCTGTGAGATCGCTGGTCGTGTCGGAATGGCCTGGACCTTTTTTTGGTCGTTGAGGTCCCGCTGACATCGCTGAATCGGTGTGTGTGACACGGATTCAGCGATGTCTTCACTGGTAACCAGGGTAAACATCGGGTTACTAAGCGCAGGGCCGCGCTTAGTAACCCGATGTTTACCCTGGTTACCATCGTAAATGTAAAAAAAAACCAAACACTACATACTCACATTCCGGTGTCCGTCAGGTCCCTTGCCGTCTGCTTCCCGCACTGACTGACTGCCGGCCGGAAAGTGAAAGCACAGCGGTGACGTCACCGCTCTGCTGTTAGGGCCGGCGCTCAGTCAGAGCAGGAAGCGGACGCCGGGGGACGCGAAGGTGAGTATGTAGTGTTTGTTTTTTTACATTTTACATTGGTAACCAGGGTAAACATCGGGTTACTAAGCGCGGCCCTGCGCTTAGCAACCCGATGTTTACCCTGGTTACCCGGGGACCTGGGCATCGTTGGTCGCTGGAGAGCGGTCTGTGTGACAGCTCCCCAGCGACCACACAGCGACAAAACAGCGACGCTGCAGCGATCAGCATCGTCTGTATCGCTGCAGCGTCGCTGTGTGTGACGGGGCCTTTATAAGGTGCGTCGGAAATCATTTCCGTTTTGTGAACAAGGAGATTATGCTTCTTCTAGACTCATCATGCGGATGATAGCCACTACTATGCAAAAAGGAAAAGAGACAGCTCTTTTGATGATGGTGGGCGCCTTTGGTTACGGTTTCTACATATTTCAGTTGCTGGAGGCTACCCAAAAGGGATGTGGAGGAAGCGGCCCCCAGAACATACAGATGCTGGGACAATGTTCTAAGGAGTAGGAATAGTGGCATACAAATGCCTGGTTCAATTCCACCAAGTACAATTTGTGCTATTGTGGGTACAGGCCAGTTACTCCTGGTGTAAACCACTGCTAGTCTATAATAGTAGAGCTGCCACGATGGAGGAAGGCTGCTGGAGTAGGAAAATGACAGGGCTGCCCATAGAGGAGAGCAGTCTGGAGGCCAGCAGAGCTATTGAGAGGGACCTGCATGTTAGTCCAGCTTCGGAGGAACGGAAGAAGTGAAGGAGCCTGTATGTATGGAGTGACCTATTACACCTGGAGACCCCCAGAGAGACATAATTCCATCTTACTGCCTCATTTCTGCCATGATGACCTGTATATAAAACATTGTAGAATCTGTGTGTAGTGAAATATGTATAGGTATATATGTCGGTGTGTGATTTATGCTTCCATTACAGCATAGGACAGAGGTTGAATGCTGGACAGAGAGGGGAGACAGATTAACCCTTGCAGGCGCAACTGCAAGTCGCGTGCTGAGAGCGGGTAGACAAATTGGTAGCAGCACGGTGGGATCCGTAACACTGCCTTTGTGTTGCTGTTTTCCCACCAGTTGGAGTTGATCCCAATCCTGTGCTTGTGATAAGGCCCTAGGTGCTGATGGCAGTACACTATGGTATTGGGGCTTCTGTCGCGGTACCCTTTGCTAATGAAGATGGCACACACACATCTCACATCCAGCCTATATTACTGGGAAGGACAGTTCCACAAATTTTAACATTTGGGTCAGATGGACATGAAACTCCTCGAGCATTGCTGCACAAACGAGTGGTCTGGTACTTACAAATCTGGCCCTAATGAATCTTGCATTCTCTGGCATTTACTGGCTGTTTCCATAGACTTCAGATCTCATTGGCTGATCAAAATAATTTCAGTGAAATCTGTGATGGTCCCATAACTCATCGGGTTTGCATATTGTTCAAGCCAAAGCACAGACTCTACTTTCACTGCAGATGTAGCAGATTTCAGTGGGTCATTGAACTGTCAGTTATCGCATAAACAATCCCTTTAAATTTATCAAGAATCCCTGCTGATGTCGTCAGTATTTGATTGTTTAGTGATTTTTATCAGAATTGCCGAGACTGTGTTTAGTGAAGCTGACTTTTTCTGTAGAAATAATTTGCTTTTAGCTTTTTTTTTTAACAATCTAAATTATATGAAAACTGATTTAGAATGCAAAAAATTGCTACAATTTGGGGTGAATTTTGTTCTTTGACATGAACTGCTTCCTACCTGTAAACGGTCATAAGGACATAGAACATCTGGATGCGACTCTACATCAAAGTGCAGGAACCTCAGGAGGATAGAGAATCCCTCTTCAGCCTGGATCCGATATCTGCAGTTGGTCAGTTTAGGGTAAATCTCAGGAAATTCTGGACTTACAATCTCTCCTGAACTTGTGGTATAGATCGCGTCGTCACACTTAACTAAAACAGAGACATCCCTTTTAATTGTTGAGATTTTACATTGAGACTCAAGTTTTTAGTACTGAAATCTAGGTTAAAGACATGAGCACACAACATAACATACCTCTCCCCGCACGCAGGCAAATTATTTATTGAAAAGTCTTTTTAGATAAACATACCCAGTTAAATGAAAGTGTTGTTTTTTAATAAGAACTTGAAAGTCACCAACATAGTCAACTGTACTGGTGCAAGATTATTTTGTAAGAAATATTATCGATTAGATTCACAATTTGGTGTTCTGATCATGACTAAAAAATATTTTTTTCCTGCCTTGTTGATTGTGACTACTTTATCTATCTGTTGGGACCTCTAAAGATCCCAAGATCGAGGCTTTGGAAGCCCGAAAATGCAGCTTTTCAGCCTCGTCCTGAACAGAGTGTAGGTGTGCGTGTGTGACGTATGTTCCATTAAACGTCTAAGAAACCTACCAGAAATGGCCGAGCCCTGTAATCTGTAGTAAACTTTGTTTTGTAACCAATTCCAATCCAGCTGCAGATTTGCTATAGTCCAGCACACGGCATTCCTGCTGTTATGACAGCTTGGCATTTCAAACAAGTACTTTGGAGAAATCTAATGCCTTTACTGAAATTTCCCATGGACGAGGAGAATCATTGCAAATACATAATGACAAAAGCCAGAGCGTGATTGCCAAGCTATTTAAGAGTGCAGGTGTTAAAAGGTTGTTTTCCTGGATTTCTAATTATGTAATAAAAAGTGGACATTTAGGGGCTGATTCATCAGTGCTTTTCAGCAAGAAAATTGTCATAAAATCTTTGAAAAGTCACAAAAGGAAATTAACTCCTGAGAACCACTGGCTTTCAGCAACGCAGGCAAACCTGGTGCAATTACTGTTACTGCTCACAGCTACAAAGCGGCGGCTGTAATCGCGTATGACCATTGATTGACAGCCGGCTCTGCAGTGCATCAGTGCTTTATCATATGTATGAATAGTTTGAGAATTCTGAAGGAGAGGAGTATACTATTAAGCAAAATAAATACACAAACTATAATTGATTATTTATTATATAGAGGTAATAATAAAAGATTTGATCTCATGATTGTGAGACATGCTTTCCGCAGATTGGAATGGTTGTCTATTGAAGGTTTGCAAAGTTTGGCTCAGTTCTGACACTTTCTTACTTGTTTGAAGGAATTTTACTGCTCTATAAGACAAAAAAAATGACAATGTTCAGGGGTGTGAGCCGTACCCCTAACTGTCCCTTTAAAAAAAACAACAAAGCACTCTAATTGCGCTATGTTGGCTCGTGTATTCTTTAATGTATAACAAATTAAGTATTAGAAATTATTCGAATGTATTTACTAATTTATAGCAAGTCAGGTATTAGGGGGATTCTTTCTGAAGATTATATTCCCTAATAAAAATACCTGTACTTCACCTTCTGTCTGGGTAAGATGTCTTCTTTGATACTTTTGGACCTGTTGAAAAGCGCTTATACCTTCTGAATAAAAGCCTTTTTATAGGGGCCAATTTCAGCCCATAATGCAATGCCGATCAACTATATTCAGAGCGACATCTGATCATTTTACATGGGCTAGTAAAACGCAAACTATAGTTACCGAGCAATCATTAATACAATCATTCTGTTTCCAAATGGCATTGATATTGTTGGCAACAGAGCCTATGTTTACATGGGATGTTGAGCTGCGGACAAGTATTTTTATGTCTCTATCAACGTTCCAGTCAGCTGATGGACTAGCATTTTGCTCTTCATGTTTACATGGACTGATAATTGTGAACACTTGTTCTCATAAATGCTTTTTCAATTATCGGTCCATGTAAATAGACCTTAAAGTGGGTGGGCAAAGTTCATAGGTGGCTTGGAGCAGTACAAAATAAGCGTAAGTTCACGTTCAGTAATTGGCCAGTATTTTACATCAGTTTTTCTAAGCCAAAACCAGGAGTGGGTGAAAAATGCAGAAGCGGTGCCCTTGTTTCTATTATACTTTTCTTATGATTGTTCCACTTCTGATTTTTTGGCTTACAAATACTGAGTTAAGATACTAAACATGTGAATGTGGCCTAAACTGAACACACTAGGTGTTACCTACTGTCAGCCTCCTACATCAGGTGCGCGCTGCTCCATGGTCTGAGCTTACACAGGAAGAGGAGACGACTCCTACCAGCAGTGACTACACCGGTCAGATGACTTAAGCAGCGCGTCATTAGATGTCTTATTATAATGCACTACTCAAAGTATGCTGAGCGCTACCGTTAATCACAGGAAGCAACATTCTGGTGCTTCCTGTCTCTGCGCTGTCCATGGAGCAGCCTACGCTGGATCGAGGCAGGTACCAGTAGTTGAGTATTACTGAGTTTTTGGGTTTTTTACATATCCCCTGGGCAAAGTTGTATTTTGCCCTGACAACCTCTTTAAGGATGAATAGAAATAATTGCTCTCTACCATTAGGGCCAAAAGGAGTTACTGAGAAACTGGAGGTCACATTGGCACATCTTATAAGTTGTCCACCTGCTCATTGCACTAAACATCATTCTGAAGATTCAGGGTGGGATTCTCAGATGGTAGTGTTCAACCTCTAACACATTACTGATTTCAAAATAGTTCTACAAAGAGATCTTAAGACATTTATCCTCACATATAACTTACCAAGACAGGTTTTCTTATCTGTGTGCAGTTTGAAGCCTGCTCGACAACTGCAATAATGTCCACCAATGTGATTGTGGCAGAAGTGGTCACATATCTCTCCGTCTTCATCTTGTTTTTCACACTCGTCGATATCTATAGAAAATCAGACAAATATTTTTGTTTATTACTAGTTTTTCATCCATACACTGAGCAGAAATATAAATATCCATGTTCCAGGACATTGTTTGTGGCATTGCTAAACATTGGGGAGGGTTGCGGGAGTGATAGGGCAACCAACAAACTCACTCATTTCTGAAAGATTTTTTTTCGGGGGGGGGGGGTAATAGTTTAGATAGGTTCACCCCCTTGATTTTTTTTTCAGTGGTGAGGTTCATTGGTTCCTATGCTACCATTTCTGTCTAATATCGGTACTGACCGTACTTTGTTGATTTGCCTTTGGAAATACAGTTGACTTTAGCAGAATTAAGAAAAGGCTCTGCAAGTTACAGGTTCTACAGGATTAGAAAAATTTTGGTAGGAAAACATTCTTCCAAAATGTATGGTAGTGCATTAGGATCTCATTCACTACAGCATCTCTGAGCTTGCCATGTGGTGCCATTTTTGGAATACACAAGTCATGTTTTCTAATTCTGCACAACAGCTTTCCATGTATTTTATCTAGGCTCTGCAGTTGGGAGATGAATGGCGCTTTTAGATGCCTAATATTTGTTATTGCTCCTTGGACATCATTATCTATGACACCAAATTAGGTGTTGGTTCCTTACCTTCAGCTGCGTAGAAAGCCTCAAAGCCCGTGAACTCTTTCTCGTTGGAGAAGTCACTTATGAAGGTCACAGTCATCTGATTATTCAGGGAGTAATAGGGCAAATTTTCCGGGGCTTTCTCAGTGTCTGTAGACTCGGTGCCACAGAAATGAGCCACCACTTTGTCCTGTGACGTAAGCTGAGGATTGAAGGCACTGCCTGTTAGTATCATGCAAGCAAATCAGTGTTTAATAAGTAATTTCCCTATGTGCTCTATTGATGGGCACACTGGAAAACAAAGGAGCTGGGCACAAACTGTGGTCAAAACCAATGCCAGGCCTGATGGAGCGGAGAATGTCACAGGGCTTCTCTCTTTGGTGTCCATATTACACAGTCTCAGTGCAGTAGGTATAGCTAAGTTCCCTAACAAACAGGCAATCCCCACATGTATTCAGGCTGTCTACCAGCCGCAAATCATGCAGCTGCGGTGACTCAAGCATGATCTACAAGCACATCCAAGATACTCTGAGATCACCCGAGCATGCTTGGAAAACTCGAGTAACAAGCACACTCGCTCATCACTAGTAAGGACCAGATCAGAAGCAGCTGAAATAGAGCTTCATGTCTTGACCATAATAGAGTTGTTAACCTCTTAAGCACCAGAAGAAACTAAATCCATTTAATATGGGAGACAAATCACACCATTTGTAAAGACCTGAGATTCATTACCCAACGTGACACCCTCTTGACTGTCTTTCATTTATGAATCAGTTCTTGCTTTGACATCAAAACTATTTAAAAGAAAAAAAGCAGCAGCAAACCTGAATGTCGAATCACACTAATGTAGCCTGGGGCGTTAGCCATGGGCAAGGTACGTGTCCTTTATACCCTGGAACATTACATGAAGAAGGGGGTACCGGCTCTGTGTGTGGACTTGTGCTATGGGGGCGCTTGCAGGCTGATCGTTAGCGATGACTTTGGTTGGCCTGGACCAGATGATGTGGACTTCAATGAGCGAGACCACCAATTGAAAATAAACTCTTAATGACAACTTTGTGGGAATTGTATCCAGTAGGTAGGGGGTACACATCTTTATGAACGTTTCCTTCACAATACACAGCATTTCTCACGTTAGTCTCCATACTTGCTCATTCTCTATCTTCACTGTTTCACTCTACTTCACCACAGCCAGGCTCAGTACTACAGTCCAGTTAGTGGGAGTCCTATTCTTTCCCCTCTAGGGAACTATGTTGCTAGTATGGCCGGTACTTATTTTCTCTGTAACTGATGCTTTGGAATTCCCACTCATGGCACTCCCTTCATCTCATGTACTCTGACCCGTCTTGGCCCTTTAGCTCTCTGAGTTATAAACTCTGATCCGTAATGCTAGGCATCCTCTCTAAGGACTCATCTTTGATGGATCATTCTGTTTTTTTGGTCACTTCTCTTTTTTTAATAGAATCTCGCCAGACCAGAAATTAGGACTTCTTTTTACGCACTGTGTGCCACATATGAGTATCCCTTCACATTAACCCTTCCTACTCTGGGCAAGTCTAACTCTTGGGCAGAACACACAACCAATGCTATTAAATGCACATCACCGTTCATATTACACAACACATTAACACACATGTTCTTCACAGGGGAACGTGTGCAGTATGTCCATTTCCTACAATACCTTAGTGGCCTATTTAGTCTAGTCAATAATCAAGGAATGAGTGATCGGAAGTACACGTATTACCAATTATCGACCACTGTAAACATGCTGGCAATCATCTGACAAGCAAATTGCTCGTTTTCTTAAAGGTTTGTTCTTGATCTTGATGCATTATTACGCTGTTTGGCTTCAAAACGTTCAATAATAATCTATTTTTAATAAGTGGGAAAAATTCATCAAATGTTCATCATCATAGAATCATATATGGTTTGTAAGTCTGGCTGAACAAGTCAGTGAGCGATTGCCAATCTGCTGGTTTTTACCCGATCCGTGGTCGTTTAACAAAACAATTGCATTCAAAATTATATATATATATATATATATATATATATATATATACACTAGATGGTGGCCCGATTCTAACGCATCGGGTACCCGATGCGTTAATACAGGCCACGCAGTAAATAACACAGCCCACGTAGTATATAACACAGTCCACGCAGTGTATTGCGTCCACGCAGTATATTGCAGCCACACAGTATATACAGGCCACAGAGTATATAATGCTGGCCACAATATATAACAGCCCACGTAATATATCGCACAGCCCACATAGTATCTAACACTGGCCATAGAAGTAAATAGTCCCATACAGCTTCATATGATACACGACTACTCCGCACAGCTGGGGCCACCGTACACATAGATCACTACGCCCGGGCCCGGCTACTCACTGTGTAAGTAAAGTAAAAAATAGTTCTATACTCACCATCCGGCATCCAGCGAAGCTGTGCCGATGCGCTTCGCGGCTGCCGCCATCTTTCGTTCCCAGGATGCATTGCGAAATTGCCCAGATGACTTAGTGGTCTCGCGAGACCGCTTAGTCTTCTGGGTAATTTCGCATAAGTCTTCTGGGTAATTTCGCAATGCATCTCTGGGAACGGAAGCTGGCGGCAGGCGCGAGCGCATCGTTGGACGACGGAAGGTGAGAATAGCAGGTTTTTTGTTTTTTTTATTTTTAACATTAGATCTTTTTACTATTGATGTTGCATAGGCATTGGGGACACACAGGGTTAATAGCAGCGTTAACAGAGTGCGTTACCCGCTGCATAACGCGGTCCGTTAACGCTGGCATTACCCCTGTGTGAGCGGTGACTGAACGGGAGTATGGAGCGGGCGTCTGGGCACTGACTGGACAGAAGTAGGGAGGGACTAATTCTCGGCCGGGCTGTGGCCGTCGCTGATTGGTCGCGGCAGCCAGGACAGGCAGACGGCTGCGACCAATCAGCGACGCGGGATATCCGTTAGAGACAGACAGACGGAAGTACCCCTTAGACAATTATATACATAGATTTTTTTTTGCCTTTAATTGCATGTGATTGGTGGGGTCCAAGTGCTGAGATCACCATTGATCATCCAAAACACCCCTGAGAAGTGCACAGCTCATGACTGTGCACACTCAGTGGCGTACAGGTGCAATCGATATTTTTATATTGAATCTGTAGAAGAAGCACTTACATGTGGCTTCATATTGCAACAGATTACATGGGGATCATTTCAGTGTTCTACAACCTATGCAGCCATACCACTAATCGTACTGATGGGTTCTGTTTAAGTAACGATGGGAAAAGACTCCAGTGTAAAAATAAGATGTGTATTTAACCCAGATTGAAATAGAAGCTTCGATGAACATAATTCACACTGAAGTTTTTGACTGGCATGAAAACAAGACTTTTTTTCTCAGTATACAGTGGATTTTGCGCCTAGACAGTTTTCCTGATGTTACAGCTATTGGTTTGTGAGTTAATCATTAGCCGACTAGAATGAATCGGTCACAGAACATTTTCTGTTGTTGTGGGAACGTGTACGGCTTCATTTTGTCAGACTTATTTTACATATTGCATCTGCATCAAAAGTTGAGAAAGTTTGCTTTAGGCTGCTTTCACACATCAGTTTTTTGCCGTCAGTCACAATCCGGCAAATTTTGAAAAAAACGGATCTGGCAAAAGTTGCCGCCGGATCCGTTTTTTTTCTCATAGACTTGTATTAGCGATGGATTGCAAAAGATGGGCCTCACGTTTCGCTCATTTTTCGCCGGATTCTTCGGTTTTTGGTTTTCCGGCAGCCGGAGTAAACAGACATAGTAACTATTTTGTGTCTGTTGAAAAAACGAACAGCGATGGATCCGTTGCCGTCCGTCGTTTGCTAGAATGGAACCCTATGGCTCCGGATCCGTCAAATGATGGAATCCGGCGACGGATTCCGTTTTTTTTAACTGAGCATGCTCTGATTTTTTTAGGATCCAATTAGCTGGATCAGCTACTCAGATCTGTCGAAAAAACAGATCCATCACATCAGGTTTTCACAATCTGCTACGGATCAGTTTTTTCAACATTCAACGGATTGTGACTGATGGCAAAGAACTGATGTGTGAAAGCAGCCTTACTGTTTTTTTTCATTTACTTCCAGTGGCTAACAATGTATGGTGACGCACAGGTGCATAGCGGATACATTGTTTTGGAACTGTATGAACAATTCACATGTGCGCCCATCACTTGACCGTACAGAGTCAATCATTCAAGGAGATTTTTCAATTCATTGTATGGAATCCTTCGCTAGTCTGTAGACAGATTGTCACCGCTACTATTCTTCTCCCTCGGATTTCCCAAGCTTCGTACCTTGACATAATCATATTCACATAAATAGGACAATTCCACATTGAAGTGCGTGAAATAAATCTTGATCCGGTGTCCTTCAGGAACTCTTATATCCCACGTGATATTCTGATCGTTGGGGTAAGGTTTCACGAACCCAGGGGAGGAGATCCTTCCAAACAGACCGGTTAATTCGATGCAGTATCCATAACAGTGGAATATGGTGGCGAGTTCTAGAAAATGCCACAATCTGCAAACAGAGATACAACCATGATATAATGATAGGTGATTAACCATTGGAAGGATGTGTTATATATACGGACAAGCAAATAGTAGATGCTGTGGAATGTAGTTCAATTTTAGTGTTTAAAACCCATACAGTAGCCTACTACCTTTTAATAAATTGGGACACTGAGTACAGATACAATTTTCCAGCCTGTAAATTACAATGGAATTGATTGCTATGAATTTGCATGAAGACGAAACCCAAAATATCAAATGAAAAATGCCTGGGGAGTGAGTTCTCAAAGGCAAAGGAACAACAAGTTGTTTTTCTTCATTTGTATCACTTACAAGTGCTTCTCACAAAATTAGAATATCATCAAAAAGTTAATTTATTTCAGTTCTTCAATACAAAAAGTGAAACTCATATACTCTATAGTCACTACAAACAGAGTGATCTATTTCAAGTGTTTATTTCTGTTAATGATGATTGGCAATAATAATTTGGCACTCAACTCATGAAAATCCGATGAAGGAAACTTTTAATGTAGTCCAAAAAATTAGGGTACAACGTTTCGGTCGTTATTAGACGTTCCTCAGGATACCAACTGCTTAAGGTTTATTTGAATGGGTCACAATGTAGATGGAGGACCAGCAAGGAAAAATATCCCTACAGTGGCATCATATGTCCATAAGAAAAAAGGAATGCATCCAATGTCTGCTAAGCAAGTGACCTTTTTATGCACTGTGCTGCGTGTGATTAGGATATCACGTAGAAGTCCGGAATAAAACGGGACTGTGGTGGATAGTGGTACTGTGCAGGCACCCAACGCGGTATCCGCCTGCAAGATGAGACACCAGATCAAACAATGCAGACGAGCTGAAGGCTGCTATCAAAGCAACCTGGGCTTCCATAACCCCTCAGCAGTGCCACAGGCTGATCGCCTCCATGCCACGCCGCATTGATGCAAAAGGAGCCCCGACCAAGTATTGAGTGCATTTACTGATCACACATTTCAGAAGGCCAACATTTCGGATTTTAAAATTATTTTTCAAGCTGATGTTATAAAGTATTCTAATTTACTGAGATAATGACTTTTGGGTTTTCATTGGCTGTAAGCAATAATCATCAACATTAACAGAAATAAACACTTGAAATAGATCACTCTGTGTGTAATGACTCTATATAATATGTGTTTCACTTTTTGTATTGAAGATCTGAAATAAATAAACTTTTTGATGATATTCTAATTTTGTGAGAAGCACCTGTATTAATTTTGGATATTTAAGTTGTGAACTTTCATAAGAGTCTAGAAATATTTACAAAGTATATCTTCTATCAATCTAAGGCCCTGATTTGTTTTAAGAAACAAAAAATGTAAAAGAAAAAAAAAGGATAAAGTGATATTTCCATTCTACTGGAGTAAATTCGTTATCACTAATTATTGGCCATTTATGGATTATCTGGAGTCAAAATGTGAAAAATAAGCAACATTGTCTTTCTGACTATAGAGCCCTGACTATAACAATGCTAACCAATACCATGCTATATTGGGAGAGTATATGGGCTTTAAGTACAGAATGATGGTGTTCACTTGCCTCATGTTGACTGTTCCCCGTTAGTCTCCTCTCTGCTTCTAGTCTTGTTTGTTCCTGTTATACCTTTGCCCGTGTCACAGTCCTGAGAGGCTAGTGACCTTGCTGATTTGTTTTATTTAGGATGGGCTCTTCCAAAGTTTACCTTTTTAGTTTTGCGATGTTATTTCTGAGAACTGTATGCAATTTTGAAAAGGAAAAATAAACATCTAGTGGTAAAACTTAAGCCACATTTCCATAGAATGGCAGCAAATATGGGGAAAGTACTAGCAATTTTTCACAAGAGGACCCTATATTACATTAGGCTTATTTTAGAAAGAACTTATCTCTATATATTATCTGTAAAATAATCAGATGTAAACACAATCCACAGATACAGTGGGTACGGAAAGTATTCATACCCCTTTAAAAAATGTTCTCTTTGTTTCATTGCAGCCATTTCGTAAATTCAGAAAAGTTCCATTTTTTTTCTCATTAATGTACACTCTGCACCCCATCTTGACTGAAAAAAACAGAAATGTAGTAATTTTTGAAATTGTATTAAAAAAGAAAAACTGAAATATCACATGGTCATAAGTATTCAGACCACTTGCTCAGTATTGAGTAGAAGCCCCCTTTTGAGCTCGTACAGCCATGAGTCGTCTTGGGAATGATGCAACAAGTTTTTCACACCTGGATTTGGGGATCCTCTGCCATTCTTCCTTGCAGATCCTCTCCAGTTCCATCAGGTTGGATGGTGAACGTTGGTGGACAGCCATTTTCAGGTCTCTCCAGAGATGCTCAATTGGGTTTAGATGTGACAGAAAAAAGACTCGCACATCCAAACTAGTGTGAATAGGTGCATACCAGGAGCAGCTACCTCCATACATAAATATACAAAAAAGGTTGCACTCTATCGTGCCAAAGCATGTCTAATATGAAATACATGAAATATGAATAGCAAAATGGCTTTTGAACATTAGGAAAATATTTGAGACGCTTTGCACAGAATTTGATATAATCAAATAGTGTGAGCCCATCAACCATCGTCAAGGTGGTCTCATAAAACTGATGGGTCCCTGACCTCCCTGTTCAAATGTGAACACTTACCGAAGGCCAATGTCTGTATGCCTGGGTGAATGTGGACACCTCTGTTCAGCAAAGCCTACATATGAGTTGGCCGGGACTAAGTGTGATGAGATGCAATTAAAAACCACATGGTGATGGGAGGAGTGCTCAGTCAGTCAGCTAACATAGAAATGACAGAAAAAAGGCTCGCACATCCAAACTAGTGTGAATAGGTGCATACCAGGAGCAGCTACCTCCATACATAAATATACAAAAAAGGTTGCACTCTATCGTGCCAAAGCATGTCTAATATGAAATACATGAAATATCAATAGCAAAATGGCTTTTGAACATTAGGAAAATATTTAAGAGACGCTTTGCACAGAATTTGATATAATCTATAAATTGGGTTTAGGTCAGGGCTCTCTCTGGGCCAGTCAAGAATGGTCACAGAGTTGTTCTGAAGCCACTCTTTTGTTATTTTAGCTGTGTGCTTGGGGTCATTGTCGTGTTAGACTTGGCCAAAGGTTCACTTCCGAGGTCCAGAGCACTCTGGAAGAGGTTTTCATCCAGGATATCTCTGAACTTGGTCGCATTCATGTTTCCTTCAATAACAACCAGTCCTGTCCCTGCAGCTGAAAAACACCCCCATAGCTGGGTGCTGCCACCACCATGTTTCACTGTTGGAATTGTATTGGGCAGGTGATGAGCAGTGTCTGGTTATCTCCACACATACCGCTTAGAATTATCACGAAAAAGGTCTATTTTCATCTCATCAGAGCAGAGAATCTTATTTCTCATAGTCTGGGAGTTCTTCATGCGTTTTTTTACCAAACTCTGGGCTTTCATATGTCTTGCACTGAGGAGAGGCTTCCGTCGGGCCACTCTGCCATAAAGGCCTGACTGGTGGAGGGCTGCAGTGATAGTTGACTTTGTGGAACTTTCTCGCATCTCCCTACTGCATCTCTGGAGCTCAGCCACAGTGATCTTGCGGTTCTTCTTTACCTTTCTCACCAAGGTTCGTCTCCCACGATTGCTCAGGTTGGCTGGACGGCCAGGTCTAGGAAGACTTCTGGTGGTCCCAAACTTCTTCCATTTAAGAATTATGGAGGCCACTGTGCTCTTAGGAACCTTGAGTACTGCAGTACTGTTGTAACCTTGCCCGGATCAGTGCCTTGCCACAATTCTGTCTCTGAGCTCCTTGGCCAGTTCCTTTGACCTCATCATTCTCATTTGGTCTGACATGCACTGTGAGCTGTGAGGTCTTATATAGACAGGTGTTATGGTTCTCAATGGCAAGAGAACATAGCCCAGCAAACATACGAACTAGCTCTTGGAAGGATGGAAACTACACTGACCATGAACTAAACCTGCCGCACAACTAACAGTAGCCGGGTAGCGTAGCCTGCGTTTTATCCCTAGACGCCCAGCGCCGGCCGGAGGACTAACTAATCCTGGCAGAGGAAAATATAGTCCTGGCTCACCTCTAGAGAAATTTCCCCGAAAGGCAGACAGAGGCCCCCACAAATATTGGCGGTGATTTTAGATGAAATGACAAACGTAGTATGAAAATAGGTTTAGCAAAATTGAGGTCCGCTTACTAGATAGCAGGAAGACAGAAAGGGCACTTTCATGGTCAGCTGAAAACCCTATCAAAATACCATCCTGAAATTACTTTAAGACTCTAGTATTAACTCATAACATCAGAGTGGCAATTTCAGATCACAAGAGCTTTCCAGACACAGAAACGAAACTACAGCTGTAAACTGGAACAAAATGCAAAAACAAACAAGGACTAAGTCCAACTTAGCTGGGAGTTGTCTAGCAGCAGGAACATGCACAGAAAGGCTTCTGATTACAATGTTGACCGGCATGGAAGTGACAGAGGAGCAAGGCTAAATAGCGACTCCCACATCCTGATGGAAACAGGTGAACAGAGAGGATGATGCACACCAGTTCAATTCCACCAGTGGCCACCGGGGGAGCCCAAAATCCAATTTCACAACAGACAGGTGTGTGTCTTTCCAAATCCAGTCCTATCAGTTTAATTAACCCCTTCCCGACCTGTGACACAGCGTATGCGTCATGAAAGTCGGTGCCAATCCGACCTGTGATGCATATGCTGTGTCACAGAATGATCGCGTCCCTGCAGATCGGGTGAAAGGGTTAACTCCAATTTCACCCGATCTGCAGGTACAGGGGGAGTGGTACTTTAGCCCAGGGGGGTGGCTTCACCCCCCCATGGCTACGATCGCTCTGATTGGCTGTTAAAAGTGCAACAGCCAATCAGAGCAATTTGTAATATTTCACCTATGAAAATGGTGAAATATTACAATCCAGCCATGGCCGATGCTGCAATATCATCGGCCATGGCTGGAAATACTGGTCTGCCCCCCCCCCCCACCTCCCCCGATCTACTCCCCAGTCCTCCGTTCGGTGGTCCGCTCCCCTCCATCCTCCTGTCCGCTCCCCCGTCCTCCTGTCAGCTCCCCCGTGCTCCGATCCCCCCCCGTGCTCCGATCTCCCCCCCTTCATACTTACCGAGACTCCCGGTGTCCATCCGTCTTCTCCCTGGGCGCCGCCATCTTCCAAAATGGCGGGCGCATACGCAGTGCGCCCGCCGAATCTGCCGGCCGGCAGATTCGTTCAATGTACATTTTCATCACTGTGATAGGTTTCACAGTGATCAAAATAAAAAAAATAGTAAATGAACCCCCCCTTTATCACCCCCATAGGTAGGGACAACAATAAAATAAAGAAAATATTTTTTTTTAATTTTTTCCCCCACTAAAGTTAGGGTTAGGGTTAGAACTAGGGTTACGGTTAGGGTTAGAACTAGGGTTAGGGTTAGAACTAGGGTTAGGGTATGTGCACACGTATTCTGGTCCTCTGCGGATTTTTCCGCAGCGGATCTGTTAAATCCGCAGTGCAAAACCGCTGCGGATTTATCGCGGATTCACCGTGGTTTTTCTGCGGATTTCACTGCGGTTTTACAACTGCGGTTTTCTATTGGAGCAGGTGTAAAACCGCTGCGGAATCTGCAGAAAGAAGTGACATGCTGCAGAATGTAAACCGCTGCGTTTCTGCGCATTTTTTTCCGCAGCATGGGCACAGCGTTTTTTGTTTCCCATAGGTTTACATTGAACTATAAACTCATGGGAAACTGCTGCGCACCCGCAGCTGCGGAAACACTGCAGATCCGCAGAGTTTTCCGCAGCGTGTGCACATAGCCTTAGAATTAGGCTATGTGCACACGGTGCCGATTTGGCTGCGTATCCGCAGTGGATTGGCCGCTGCGGATTCGTAGCAGTGTTCCATCAGGTTTACAGTTCCATGTAAACCTATGGAAAACCAAATCCGCTGTGCCCATGGTGCGGAAAATACAGCGCCGGAACGCTACGTTGTGTTTTCCGCAGCATGTCAATTCTTTGTGCGGATTACGCAGCATTTTACACCTGTTCCTCAATAGGAATCCGCAGGTGAAATCCGCACAAAAAACACTGGAAATCCGCAGGTAAAACGCATTGCCTTTTACCTGCGGATTTTTAAAAAATGGTGCGGAAAAATCTCACACGAATCCGCAACGTGGGCACATAGCTTTAGGGTTAGGGTTGAAATTAGTTAGGGTTGGAATTAGGGCTAGGGTTGGAAATAGGGTTAAGATTAGGCTTGTGGTTAGGGTTATGGTTATGGGTGTGTTGGGGTTAGGGTTGTGGTTAGGGTTGTGATTAGTGTTGTGGATTCTGTTTTTGGGCTCCCTCTGGTGGTTACGGCTGGTACTGGGTGACTTTGGTGGGTTGCGGTCTCTGCTTTCCACCTGTCCATCAGAGGCTGGGTGTTTCCTATTGAACCTGGCTTTTCTGTCATTCCCTTGCCGGCTATCAATGTACTCAGATGTGCTCAGTTTGGTTCCTGACTACCTGCTCCCAGATCTCTCAGGATAAGCTAAGTTCTGTTTTTTAGTTGTTTGGTTTTTTGTCCAGCTTGCTAATTATGACTCTATGCTAGCTGGTAGCTCTAGTGGGCTGAGGTTCTCCCCATGTGCCATGAGTTGGCACATGGGTTCTTGTAATCTCAGGATGGTTTTTGATTAGGGTTTTTTGCTGACCGCTCAGACCCCTTTTGTATCATTCTGCTTTCTAGTTATAGCGGGCCTCATTTTGCTAAATCTATTTTCATCTCTATGTGCGTGCCTTCCTCTCATTTCACCGTCAATACATGTGGGGGGCAATTATACCTTTTGGGGTTCATTCCTCTGGAGGCAAGCTAGGTCTTTATTTCCTCTGCAGTGCTAGTTAGCTCTTAGGCTGGCGCGTGGCGTCTAGAATCAACGTAGGCACGCTCCCTGGCTATTTCTAGTTGTGTTTGTCAGGAGTAGGGCAGCGGTCAGCCCAGGTTCCATCACCCTAGAGCTCGTCCGTTATTTATGTTATTTTGCTTGTCCAGTGCTATCCCCAGCCATTGGGATCCATGACAGATTAGGATTAGGGTTGGGATTAGGGTTAGGGGTGTGTTGGGGTTAGGGTTGTGGTTAGGGGTGTGTTGGGGTTAGGGTTATGGCTAGAGTTGGGATTAGGGTTAGGGGTGTGTTGGGGTTAGTGTTGGAGTTAGAATTGAGGGGTTTCCACTGTTTAGGCACATCAGGGGTCTCCAAACGCAACATGGCGCCACCATTGATTCCAGCCAATCAGGCGTTCAAAAAGTCAAATGGTGCTCCCTCGCTTCCGAGCCCCGACGTGCGCCCAAACAGTGGTTTACCCCCACATATGGGGTACCAGCATACTCAGGACAAACTGGTCAACAATTATTGGGGTCCAATTTCTCCTGTAACCCTTGTGAAAATAGAAAATTGCTTGCTAAAACATCATTTTTGAGGAAAGAAAAATTATTTTTTATTTTCACGGCTCTGCGTTGTAAACTTCTGTGAAGCACTTGGGGGTTCAAAGTGCTCACCACATATCTAGATAAGTTCCTTTGGGGGTCTAGTTTCCAAAATAGGGTCACTTGTGGGGGGTTTCTACTGTTTAGGCACATCAGGGGCTCTGAAAATGCAACGTGACGCCTGCAGACCATTCCATCAAAGTCTGCATTCCAAAACGTCACTACTTCCCTTCCGAGCCCTGACGTGTGCCAAAACAGTGGTTCCCCCCCACATATGGGGTATCAGCGTACTCAGGACAAACTGGACAACAACTTTTGGGGTCCAATTTCTCCTGTTACTCTTGTGAAAATAAAAAATTGCGGGCTAAATAATAATTTTTGAGAAAAGAAAAAAGATTTTTTATTTTCACGGCTCTGCGTTATAAACTTATGTGAAGAGAGGGAAAAGCGGGCACCACTCCAATACAAAAGTTAGGGATCAACCATTGCATATAAATAGTTACTGAACACAAAAAGAAAAGGATATGTGTTGTGAATTTGGATTCTGGGCTCCCCCGGTGGCTACTGGTGGAATTGAACTGGTGTCTTCATCTTCTCTGTTCACCTGTTTCCATCAAGATGTGGGAGTCGCTATATAACCTTGCTGCTCTGTTAGTTGCTTGCCGGTCAACAATGTTATCAGAAGCCTCTCTGTGCTTGTTCCTGCTCCTAGACAACTACTAGATAAGTTGGACTCTTGTCCATGTTTGTTTTTGCATTTTTGTTCCAGTTCACAGCTGTAGTTTCGTTACTGTGTCTGGAAAGCTCTTGTGAACAGGAATTGCCACTCTGGTGTTATGAGTTAATGCCAGAGTTTTAAAGTAATTTCTGGATGGTGTTTTTGATAGGGTTTTCAGCTGACCATGAAAGTGTCCTTTCTGTCTTCTGCTATGTAGTAAGTGGACCTCAAATTTGCTAAA
Source organism: Ranitomeya variabilis (assembly GCF_051348905.1). Classification (NCBI taxonomy): domain Eukaryota; kingdom Metazoa; phylum Chordata; class Amphibia; order Anura; family Dendrobatidae; genus Ranitomeya; species Ranitomeya variabilis. The sequence continues at coordinate 260,865,291 of NC_135235.1, read as the reverse complement.
CCTATTTTCATACTACGTTTGTTATTTCATCTCAACTCACCGCCAATACATGTGGGGGGCCTCTGTCTCCTTTCGGGGTATTTCTCTAGAGGTGAGCTAGGACTAATATTTTCCTCTGCTAGTTTTATTTAGTCCTCCGGCTGGTGCTGGGCATCTAGAATCAACGTAGGCATGCTACCCGGCCACTGCTAGTTGTGCGTTAGGTTTAGTTCATGGTCAGCTCAGTTCCCATCTTCCAAGAGCTAGTTCCTATATATGCTTATGCTATGTTCTCTTGCCATTGAGATCATGACAGTTTGACCGGCCCTCAAAGTGTTAATTGTTTGGGCTGAAGCAGGAGAAAAAGAAGTGTTGAAGGGAATTTTTTTTTTTTTTTCCCCTCAGAGTTTTGCTGCCTAGCCCTTAATTGCTGTCTAGCTGCTTCTTACCTCCTCTTAACCCTTGAATGGCTCTGTGTCCACCTGTTTGTAATGGATCTTCAGAGTGTAACTGCAGGTTTGAATAATCTCGCCACGAAAGTACAAAATTTGCAAGATTTTGTTTGTCATGCACCTGTATCTGAGCCGAGAATTCCTTTGCCGGAATTTTTCTCGGGGAATAGATCCGGGTTTCAGAATTTTCGAAATAATTGCAAATTATTTTTGTCCCTGAAATCTCGCTCTGCCGGAGACCCTGCACAGCAGGTCAGGATTGTGATTTCCTTGCTCCGGGGCGACCCTCAAGACTGGGCTTTTTCATTGACACCAGGGGATCCTGCGTTGCTCAATGTGGATGCGTTTTTTCTGGCCTTGGGGTTGCTTTATGACGAACCTCATTTGGAGCTTCAGGCAGAAAAAACTTTGATGTCCCTATCTCAGGGGCAAGATGAAGCGGAAATTTACTGCCAAAGATTCTGTAAATGGTCTGTGCTTACTCAGTGGAATGAGTGCGCCCTGGCGGCGACTTTCAGAGAGGGTCTCTCTGATGCCATTAAGGATGTTATGGTGGGGTTCCCTGTGCCTGCGGGTCTGAATGAGTCCATGACAATGGCTATTCAGATCGATAGGCGTTTGCGGGAGCACAAACCAGTGCACCATCTGGCGGTGTCCACTGAGAAGTCGCCAGAGAGTATGCAGTGTGATAGAATTCTGTCCCGAAGCGAGCGGCAGAATTTTAGACGGAAAAATGGGTTGTGTTTCTATTGTGGTGATTCTACTCATGTTATATCAGCATGCTCTAAGCGCACTAAAAAGCTTGGTAAATCTGTTTCCATTTGCACCTTACCGTCTAAATTTATTCTATCTGTGACCCTGATTTGCTCTTTGTCATCTATTACCACGGACGCCTATGTCGACTCTGGCGCCGCTTTGAGTCTTATGGATTGGTCCTTTGCCAAACGCTGTGGGTATGATTTAGAGCCTTTGGAGACTCCTATTCCTCTGAAGGGGATTGACTCCACCCCATTGGCTAATAATAAACCACAATACTGGACACAAGTAACTATGCGTATTAATCCGGATCACCAGGAGATTATTCGCTTTCTGGTGCTGTATAATCTACATGATGATTTGGTACTAGGATTGCCTTGGCTGCAATCTCACAACCCAGTCCTCGACTGGAGAGCTATGTCTGTGTTGAGCTGGGGATGTAAGGGGGCTCATGGGGATGTACCTGTGGTTTCCATTTCATCATCCATTCCCTCTGAAATTCCTGAGTTCCTGTCTGACTATCGTGACGTCTTTGAAGAATCCAAGCTTGGTTCGTTACCTCCGCACCGAGAGTGCGATTGTGCCATAGATTTAATCCCGGGTAGTAAATACCCAAAGGGTCGTTTATTTAATCTGTCTGTGCCTGAACATGCTGCTATGCGAGAATATATAAAGGAGTCCTTGGAAAAGGGACATATTCGTCCATCGTCATCTCCCTTAGGAGCCGGTTTTTTCTTTGTGTCAAAAAAAGACGGCTCTTTGAGACCATGTATTGATTATCGGCTTTTGAATAAAATCACTGTTAAATATCAATACCCATTGCCGTTGCTGACTGATTTGTTTGCTCGCATAAAGGGGGCCAAGTGGTTCTCTAAGATTGACCTTCGTGGGGCGTATAATTTGGTGCGAATCAGGCAGGGGGATGAGTGGAAAACCGCATTTAATACGCCCGAGGGCCACTTTGAGTATTTAGTGATGCCTTTTGGTCTTTCTAATGCTCCGTCAGTTTTCCAGTCCTTTATGCATGATATTTTTCGCGATTATTTGGATAAATTTATGATTGTGTATCTGGATGATATTCTGATTTTTTCGGATGACTGGGACTCTCATGTCCAGCAAGTCAGGAGGGTTTTTCAGGTTTTGCGGTCTAATTCTTTGTGTGTGAAGGGTTCTAAGTGTGTTTTTGGGGTACAGAGGATTTCCTTTTTGGGATATATTTTTTCCCCCTCTTCCATTGAAATGGATCCTGTCAAGGTTCAAGCTATTTGTGATTGGACGCAGCCCTCTTCTCTTAAGAGTCTTCAGAAATTTTTGGGCTTTGCTAACTTTTATCGTAGATTTATTGCTGGTTTTTCGGATATTGCTAAACCATTGACCGATTTGACTAAGAAGGGTGCTGATGTTGCTGATTGGTCCCCTGATGCTGTGGAGGCCTTTCGGGAGCTTAAGCGCCGTTTTTCCTCTGCCCCTGTGTTGCGTCAGCCTGATGTTGCTCTACCTTTTCAGGTTGAGGTCGACGCTTCTGAGATCGGAGCTGGGGCAGTGTTGTCGCAGAAAAGTTCTGACTGCTCCGTGATGAGGCCTTGTGCCTTCTTTTCCCGTAAATTTTCGCCCGCTGAGCGGAATTATGATGTTGGGAATCGGGAGCTTTTGGCCATGAAGTGGGCTTTTGAGGAGTGGCGCCATTGGCTTGAGGGGGCCAGACATCAGGTGGTGGTATTGACTGACCACAAAAATTTGATTTATCTTGAGACCGCCAGGCGCCTGAATCCTAGACAGGCGCGCTGGTCATTATTTTTCTCTCGGTTTAATTTTGTGGTGTCATACCTACCGGGTTCTAAGAATGTTAAGGCGGATGCCCTTTCTAGGAGTTTTGAGCCTGACTCGCCTGGTAACTCTGAGCCCACAGGTATCCTTAAGGATGGAGTGGTATTGTCAGCCGTTTCTCCAGACCTGCGGCGGGCCTTGCAGGAGTTTCAGGCGGATAGACCTGATCGTTGCCCACCTGATAAACTGTTTGTTCCTGATGATTGGACCAGTAGAGTCATCTCTGAGGTTCATTCTTCTGCGTTGGCAGGTCATCCTGGCATTTTTGGTACCAGGGATTTGGTGGCAAGGTCCTTCTGGTGGCCTTCCCTGTCACGAGATGTGCGAGGCTTTGTGCAGTCTTGTGACGTTTGTGCTCGGGCCAAGCCTTGTTGTTCTCGGGCTAGTGGATTATTGTTGCCCTTGCCTATTCCTAAGAGGCCTTGGACGCACATCTCGATGGATTTTATTTCAGATCTGCCTGTTTCTCAGAAGATGTCTGTCATCTGGGTGGTGTGTGACCGTTTTTCTAAGATGGTCCATTTGGTTCCTCTGCCCAAGTTACCTTCTTCTTCCGAGTTGGTTCCTCTGTTTTTTCAAAATGTTGTTCGTTTGCATGGTATTCCTGAGAATATCGTTTCTGACAGAGGGACCCAATTCGTGTCTAGATTTTGGCGGGCATTCTGTGCTAGGATGGGCATAGATTTATCTTTTTCGTCCGCTTTCCATCCTCAGACGAATGGCCAGACCGAGCGGATTAATCAGACCCTGGAGACATATCTGAGGTGTTTTGTGTCTGCTGACCAGGATGATTGGGTTGCTTTTTTGCCATTGGCGGAGTTCGCTCTCAATAATCGGGCCAGCTCTGCCACTTTGGTGTCCCCGTTTTTCTGTAATTCGGGGTTTCATCCTCGATTTTCCTCTGGTCAGGTGGAATCTTCGGATTGTCCTGGAGTGGATGCTGTGGTGGAGAGATTGCATCAGATCTGGGGGCAGGTGGTGGACAATTTGAGGTTGTCCCAGGAGAAGACTCAGCTTTTTGCCAACCGTCACCGTCGTGTTGGTCCTCGGCTTTCTGTTGGGGATTTGGTGTGGTTGTCTTCTCGTTTTGTCCCTATGAGGTTCTCTTCTCCTAAGTTTAAGCCTCGGTTTATCGGCCCGTATAAGATATTGGAGATTCTTAACCCTGTTTCCTTCCGTTTGGACCTCCCTGCATCCTTTTCTATTCATAACGTTTTTCATAGGTCATTATTGCGCAGGTATGAGGTACCGGTTGTGCCTTCCGTTGAGCCTCCTGCTCCGGTGTTGGTTGAGGGTGAGTTGGAGTACGTTGTGGAGAAAATCTTAGACTCTCGTGTTTCCAGACGGAGACTCCAGTATCTGGTCAAGTGGAAGGGATATGGCCAGGAGGATAATTCTTGGGTGAATGCATCTGATGTTCATGCCTCCGATCTGGTTCGTGCCTTTCATAGGGCCCATCCTGATCGCCCTGGTGGTTCTGGTGAGGGTTCGGTGCCCCCTCCTTGAGGGGGGGGTACTGTTGTGAATTTGGATTCTGGGCTCCCCCGGTGGCTACTGGTGGAATTGAACTGGTGTCTTCATCTTCTCTGTTCACCTGTTTCCATCAAGATGTGGGAGTCGCTATATAACCTTGCTGCTCTGTTAGTTGCTTGCCGGTCAACAATGTTATCAGAAGCCTCTCTGTGCTTGTTCCTGCTCCTAGACAACTACTAGATAAGTTGGACTCTTGTCCATGTTTGTTTTTGCATTTTTGTTCCAGTTCACAGCTGTAGTTTCGTTACTGTGTCTGGAAAGCTCTTGTGAACAGGAATTGCCACTCTGGTGTTATGAGTTAATGCCAGAGTTTTAAAGTAATTTCTGGATGGTGTTTTTGATAGGGTTTTCAGCTGACCATGAAAGTGTCCTTTCTGTCTTCTGCTATGTAGTAAGTGGACCTCAAATTTGCTAAACCTATTTTCATACTACGTTTGTTATTTCATCTCAACTCACCGCCAATACATGTGGGGGGCCTCTGTCTCCTTTCGGGGTATTTCTCTAGAGGTGAGCTAGGACTAATATTTTCCTCTGCTAGTTTTATTTAGTCCTCCGGCTGGTGCTGGGCATCTAGAATCAACGTAGGCATGCTACCCGGCCACTGCTAGTTGTGCGTTAGGTTTAGTTCATGGTCAGCTCAGTTCCCATCTTCCAAGAGCTAGTTCCTATATATGCTTATGCTATGTTCTCTTGCCATTGAGATCATGACAGATATGCAAACCAATGGGATCCACCTTAAATAGTCAATTTTATTGTACAAAAATAGTAATCCACAAACCGAACCAGGCAAAACATACATTTAAAAACATTTAAAACACTAGTATGGCTAAATAGGCCATAAGTAATTTTACCCGAGGGAAATGAAGGAAGCTAATACTTCACAGCATATATGAGACAGGAGAAATAACCAGAGAGAAAAAATATTTGCTAGGTATGTGGGTACACCAATCTTAGTCAAATATACATATAGGAAGCCTATTGTTTACTGCCAACTGACCCCCTGAGTACTATGACAGGTAACATATACTCCAGCCTAATATCAGGAAGAAATACGTCATGGATCCTATTTTGTTCAACACAGCATGCGTGCGCACAGTTGGTAAGCAAATGAAAGCAGACCCCTATTGAAAGTTAATCAGGGAAATGGATATACTGCAGTACTACAATATCCTAGTTATTTGGATAAATGTATGCATACAAACGCCTTGTGGAAATACAAAAAATGAGGATCCACTGTCCTAAGGTTTGGAAAAATGCCAGGCCATGCATGAAGTAAATAAATGTAATTCCATAGCAGTTGTGAAGATAAGTTACCCAGTCCTGTCCCTCGGGAAAAACAAAAGAAGCCCTGAACCCCACGCGTATCGACGCTACTAAAGCGTCTTCGTCAGGGGAAAAGTGTCACTTTTCCTTCCCTTCTGAGCCCTGCCGTGTGCCCAAACAGTGGTTTACCCCCACATGTGAGGTATCAGTGTACTCAGGAGAAATTGCCCAATAAATTTTAGGATCCATTTTATCCTGCTGCCCATGTGGAAATGAACAAATTGAGGCTAAAAGAATTTTTTTGTGAAAAAAAAAAAGTACTTTTTCATTTTTATGGATCAATTTGTGAAGCACCTGGGGGTTCAAAATGCTCACTATGCATCTAGATAAGTTCCTTTGGGGGTCTAGTTTCCAAAATGGGGTCACTTGTGGGGGAGCTCCAATGTTTAGGCACACAGGGGCTCTCCAAACGTGACATGGTGTCCGCTAACGATTGGAGCTAATTTTTCATTCAAAAGTCAAATGGAGCTCCTTCCCTTCCGAGCCCTGCCGTGTGCCCAAACAGTGGTTTGTAACCACATATGAGGTATCGGTGTACTCAGGAGAAATTGTCCAACACATTTTAGGATCCATTTCATCCTGTTGCCTATGTGGAAATGAACAAATTGAGGCTAAAAGAAATTTTTTGTGACTAAAAAGTTAAATGTTCATTTGTTCCTTCCATGTTGCTTCTGCTGCTGTGAAGCACCTGAAGGGTTAATAAACTTCTTGAATGTGGTTTTGAGTACCTTGAGGGGTGCAGTTTTTAGAATGGTGTCACTTTTGGGTATTTTCAGCCATATAGACCCCTCAAACTGACTTCAAATGTGAGGTGGTCCCTAAAAAAAATGGTTTTGTAAATTTTGTTGTAAAAATGAGAAATCGCTGGTCAAATTTTAACCCTTATAGCTTCCTAGCAAAAAAAAATTTTGTTTCCAAAATTGTGCTGATGTAAAGTAGACATGTGGGTAATGTTATTTATTAACTGTTTTGTGTCACATAACTCTCTCGTTTAATAGAATAAAAATTCAAAATTTGAAAATTGCGAAATTTTCAAAATTTTCGCCAAATTTCCATTTTTTTCACAAATAAATGCAAAAATTATCGACCTAAATTTACCACTAACATGAATCCCAAAATGTCACGAAAAAACTATCTCAAAACTGCTAGGATCCGTTGAAGCGTTCCTGAGTTATTACCTCATAAAGGGACACTGGTCAGAATTGCAAAAAACGGCCAGGTCATTAAGGTCAAAATAGGCTGGGTCATGAAGGGGTTAAACACAGCTGGCCTCCAGTGAAGGAGTAGAACCATCTCAAGGAGGATCACAAGATAATGGACAGCATGTGAATTAAATATGAGCCATCACCCGAACAGTCTAATTGAAGTCTGAAATCTTGGTCAAAGTTATCTGAACACACAAATCTCCAAGGGTGCCCAAACTTTTGCATCCGCCCATTTTCCTTTTTTGTAATATTTACCATGTAAAAGATTAAAACTTTTTTAGCCTAAATTAGAAAGAAAACATGTCATCTTTAACTGTAGGCCTTTTAGAGATCATTTTATATCCAACTTGTTTAGCTGTTCACAATAACAGTAATTGTGACCAGGGGTGCCCAAACTTTTACATGTCGCTGTAGATACTGGATAATAACTCCTCTAAAATGATGTTAAGAATAAGAAGCAAGTCTTCCCCTTGATGTGGAATTGATTCAGTTCCTCCTTCTAAGGGCTCATTTCCACTTGCAAGAGACAAAACGGTCCGATTTACGGACCGAAAAAATGGAGGAAAATCATGCGAGTGTCATGCGATTTTTTATCGCAACATCCATATGACATCCGTATTGCTGTCCGATTTTTACACACCGGTGTCCTTTGAAAAGCCGTCAAATCAGTGCTGTGTACAGTAAAATCACACTGACGGGTTAGAATAGAATAGATATATACAGATAGAATGTGTATATATACATATATACGGTATATGTCAGTGAGACACCTATATATGTATATTTATATTTAATGCAGCGCTAGATAGCATAAAAGCCGGTAATTCAATTGCCAGCTTTTGCTTTCTCTTTCACAAACCCGACAGGATATGAGACATGGTTTACATACAGTAAACCATCTCATATCCCTTCTTTTATTACATATTCCTCTTCACTAATGTAAGAAGTGTCTGTGTCAAATTTGGGGTCTCTAGCTATTAAATTAAAGGGTTAAATCGCGGAAAAAATTGGCGTGGGCTCCCGCGCAATTTTCTCCGCCAGAGTGGTAAAGCCAGTGACTGAGAGCAGATATTAATAGCCTAGAGAGGGTCCATGGTTATTGGCCCCCCTGGCTACAAACATCTGCCCCCAGCCACCCCAGAAAAGGCACATCTGGAAGATGCGCCTATTCTGGCACTTGGCCACTGTCTTCCCACTCCCGAGTAGCGGTGGGATATGGGGTAATGAAGGGTTAATGTCACCTTGCTATTGTAAGGTGACATTAAGCCAGATTAATAATGGAGAGGCGTCAATTATGACACCTATCCATTATAAATGCAAACGTAGGAAATGGTTAATAAAACACACACACATTATTACAAAGTACTTTAATGAAATAAAGACACAGGGTGTTGTAATATTTTATTATTCTCTTAATCCAGCTGAAGACCATCGTTCTGTAAAAAAGTAAAAAAAAATCAACAATATCCCATACCTTCCGATGATCAGTCACATCCCACGATGTAAATCCATCTAAAGGGGTTAAATCATTTTACAGCCAGAGGAGCTGTGCTAATGCAGTGCTCGTGGCTGTAAAACCCCGGGGAATGAATGGAAAGCAGGGGAACGTCCTGTAGTTACCTTGAGTCGCGGTGATGCGCCCCCTGCTGGATTTCCTCATATGAACTCGAACCTGGGAAAAGTTCCCACGCTCAATCACCAGCTTATTTTATTTTAGCTTCTTGTAGGATTGCTAGAGAGGCAAATGAGAACCTCTGCTTGACTGCAAAAGACCTTCAGAAAGATTTAGCAGACTCTGGAGTTGTGGCACATTGTTCTACTGTTCAGAGACACCTGCACAAATATGGCCTTCATGGAAGAGTCATCAGAAGAAAATCTCTCCTGCATCCTCATCATAAAATTCAGCGTCAGAAGTATACAAAAGAACATCTAAACAAGCCTGATGCATTTTGGAAACAAGTCTTGTGGACCAATGAGGTTAAAATAGAACTCTGTGGCCACAATGATCAAAGGTGCGTGTGGAGCAAAAAGGACACAGAATTTCAGGAAAAGTACAGCTCGCCAACCATTAAGCAATGGGGGTGGATCAATCATACTTTGGGGTTGTCTTGCAGCCAATGGCGCGGGAACACTTCACGAGTAGAGGGAAGAATGAAATGAAATTTCAACAAATTCTTGATGCAAACATAACACCATCTGTAAAAAAAAATCTGAAGTTTAAGGCTGTGCACATCTTGCAGAATGTAAGCAGAATTTTCGTCATCAAAACCGGACTCCCTTGCCAGGAAATTCGCTTGCGTTTTTTATCGCGTTTTTCATGCGTTTTTTCCATGCTTCCCAATACAATTATACAGCGGCAAAATCGCCGCGATTCCGCAAAATTAATGAACATGCTGCGTTTTTTTCCGTGATGCGTTTTCACTGCGGAAAAAAAACAGCATAGGCACAACAATGCGGAATTCCATTAAAAATAATGTGATGCGTTTTGTAAGCGTTTCCGCAGCGAAGAAAAACGCTTAAAAAAAGCGACGTGGGCACATAGCTTAAAAGAGGATGACTTCTACAAATTACCGTAATAATGATCCTAAACACACCTCAAAATCCACAATTTGACTACCTCAAAAGGGTGCTCAAACTTCTTCATTGGCCCATTTTCCTTTTAGTAATTTTTCAAATGTAAAAGATAGCTATAGAGATATATACTTAAAGGGAACCTGTCACCTAAATTTGGCGGGACCAGTTTTGGGTCATATGGGTGGGGTTTTCGGGTGTTTGATTCACCCTTTCCTTACCCGCTGGCTGCATGCTGGCCGCAATATTGGATTGAAGTTCATTCTCTGTCCTCCGGAGTACATGCCTGCGCAAGGCAATATTGCCTTGCGCTGGCGTGTACTCCGGAGGACAGAGAATGAACTTCAATCCAATATTGCGGCCAGCATGCAGCCAGCGGGTAAGGAAAGGGTGAATCAAACACCCGAAAACCCCGCCCATATGACCCAAAACTGGTCCCCCCAAATTCAGGTGACAGGTTCCCTTTAAAGATGACACATTTCCTTTGTATTTTAACATTTGGCCTTTTAGAGATCATTTCATCTTCAACTTGCTTAAGTCTGTGTGCCAATGTTGCGCTTTTTATGCGTTTCCGCCGCATTCTTTGCCTTAGCAGAAACGCTTAAAAACGCATTCCCATGCAATCCTATGGGATTCCGCAGTTGCTGTGCCGGTGCTGCGGATTTTCCTGCTGCAGAATCGCATAGCGGTAAAACCCATAGCATGTTCATTATTTCTGCGGAATCGCGGTGATTCCGCCGCCATGGAATTACATTGAAACGCTCAATTTACACATGTGGCTATGCCCACCATGCGTAAAGTGAGCGCTTCATGTGCGGATGGTACCCAGGGTTTGGAGAAGAGGAGACTCTCATCCAGGCCTTGGGTACAATATTCCTGTAAAAAAAAAAAAGAATGAAAATAAAAAATAGGGATATACTTACCTTCTGATGGTCCCCGGAGTCCTCCCGCCTCTCAGCGGTGCACGCGGTGGCTTCCGTACCCAGGGATGCATTGCGCGAATCACCTAGGATGACGTCGCGGTTTTGCGACCGTGACGTCACAAAGGTCCTTCGCGCAAAGCATCCCTGGGAACGGAACGTACCAGGAGCGCCGCTGAGGAGATCGGGGGCGGTCGGTAGGTGACAATAACCATATTTTTTATTTATTTTTATTTTTAATATTCTATCGTTTACTATTCATGCTGCATAGTGCTTGACAAGTGTGAGCAACCTGTCAAGCACTTTTCCAAGCGATGCTTCAAATCGCTTGTAAAAGCGCAAGCATTCTGCAAGATACAAACGCTTGTAAAACGGCAGGGAGTTGCGGAAATGCTGCGGACATTTCCGCAGCATTTCTGCAATGTGGGCACATAGCCTAAGTGTTCACAATAATAGTAATTTTGGCCAGGGGTGCCCAAACTTTTACATAACACTGTAAAAGGGAGGATCTGATTTTATTTATCATTTTGGTGAGTACTTTAGTTCCCCTTATGGCTGGTCTATAGAATATTATGGAAGAATGAATTTACTTATAGTCTCAGAAAATTCAGCTCAGCTCATGAATGGCCAGAAGTTTTATTACTACAATAGAATTTTTTTTTCACCTAAATTGAGAGAAGTTTTGTATTTTGGTCTCCAATTTACTTAGAATTTTTCGAAACAAGACCTGTTACTTCAGTAGACTACCACAAAGAAGTGGAGACTGGGGAAACGTTCCTAACAAGAGGAGTTTTGAGGCAGTTTGTGGACTTTTCCAGTCAAAACAAAGACTGAGACTGAACATCAAGATACTTGGCATTCACATATTGGAGGTGTGAGAAGTTGTTTAGAGTTCCTAATCTAGTCTCTAGATCCAAGTGTTCAGATGTGGTAATACAGGATCTAATATGACTACTTTTCTCAGGATCTAGTGTAAAGGTACCTTCACACTAAACAACTTTACGAGAACGACAACGATTCGTGACGTTGCAGCGTCCTGGATAGCGATCTCATTGTGTTTGACACGCAGCAGCGATCAGGATCCTGCTGTGATATCGCTGGTCGGAGTTAGAAGTCCAGAACTTTATTTGGTCGTCAGATCGGCGTGTATCGTCGTGTTTGACAGCAAAAGCAACAAGCCAGCAATGTTTCTTCATGGAGCGAACTGGAGCGAACAACCAGCGAGAACGATAAGTACGTCACTGGATCGCTCCTGCATCATTCTGCTGTTGCCGGTGTCTGACGTCTCCTAGCGACCTAAACCGACGCAGCGATCGGCTCGTTGTCTATATCGCTGCAGCGTCGCTTAATGTGACGGTACCTTTAGTCTTCACTTATAGTTGGGTAGAAGTTTGACTGATATCCATCTTCTCCAAGCCTCTGTTACGTTTGTCATGTTGTTGTTTGAACAAGAGGAGGAAGATAAAACTCTTTCAAACACCCCTAGAGCCATATAGTATTTTGAAGTACTAGAGACAGAAGCTCCTCATTGAGGATCTATAACTTTTGTGATCCACTTCTCACTTTTACCATCTTTCACATAGTAGTACGGACTTCTGCACCTGTACTGGATTTTGACGTTGTATTTCCTTTCATTCTTTCCAGTTATAAAGGTGATTGTTCCTCCATCTTTTTCAGGTTTCGTTCCACAGTAGATACCTGGTGGTGGATAACAGAGCACACATTAAATTTCTATTTACCTAATGCACATTGTTATTACCAGAATCACTGTCTTATCAGCAGAGATAGTAACACAATAATATTTGATTTCCCTTTGGCTTATTTCCCACCGGTGTTGCGGGGTCTTCTGCTGTCATCTACTGCAGTCAAAGACAGTACCAGTTTTGTGAATTGCTCTCAGCTGAGAAGACAAATCTAATAGCATTACGCTGGGAATTTTGACTTGAGGTTGTCCATGGCTCTTTAGAATATTAGATCGCTGGGGGGGTCTGACACCCAGCATCTACTCCAATCGACAGGTCCCTGGATTTAACAGGTAAATGAGTTGGAACAGCTCAGTTCTGTACATTGTGTAGTGGTCACTCTCGGGTCTTGCAGCTTGGCACCTATTTAGAGATGAGCAAAAAGATGTGTCCCTGGTCCAGTAGCCACATTGGTTGTCCGTGGTTGCTGGACCAGTGCCATATGAACCTCCTCTTACCTGCCGGCATCCTCAGCTTTTCTTCTGATAAGTAGGCCCAGCATGATGGGATGTCAGCATAATGTTGCACCTGGCATACAAATCTCAAAAGGCGCCGGGATGCCAGCAGGTAGGAGGAGGTTCGAAAGCCTCTAGTCCGGCGGCCACAGATTATCCCTTCACTTGGGTTCTGCAAATCTATTTGCTTAACTCCTACTCCTGTTTAATGGAAGCTGAGCTGCAGTACCCAAGAATGGACACAACCGTGTGCACTGCGTACCTCCAGCTGCTGCAGTGTCTGTTATCCATTGATCAGTGGACTTACAGGGTATCTCATTCCTGACTATCTGATATTGATAGTGAAGTATATCGTGGCACAGCTGCGCTGGTGCACAAAATAGGTTCCCCAAACCAGTGAACATATAAAATAATAATTTGGCACTCAACTTATTTGCGTCTATTGCTTAGAAAGATTTATTATTGCAGTCCAAAATAAACGTTTCGGTCTGAACTAGACCTTCTTCAGTAAACCGACTGCTCTTTAGCAGTCGGTTTACTGAAGAAGGTCTAGTTCAGACTGAAACGTTTATTTTGGACTGCAATAATAAATCTTTCTGAGCAACAGACGCAAATAAGTTGAGTGCCAAATTATTGTTGTTTTTATATCTGACTAGATGGTGGCCCGATTCTAACGCATTGGGTATTCTAGAATATGTATGTATATAGCAGCCACATAGTATATAGCACAGGCCACGTAGTATATAGGAGCCATGTAGTTTATAGCAGACGAATACTACGTGGCCTGTGCTTTATACTATGTGGCTGCTATATACATACACATACATATTGTAGAATAGCCGATGCGTTAATACAGGCCACGCAGTATATAACACAGCCCAAACAGTATATAACACAGCCCAAACAGTATATAACACAGCCCACGTGCTATATAACACAGCCCACACAGTATATAGCAGCCACACAGTATATAACACAGGGCACGTAGTATATAGCACAGCCCACGCAGTATATCACACTGCCCATGTAGTATATGGCACAGCCCCTGCAGTATAGCACACAGCCCACGCAGTATATCACACTGCCCATGTAGTATATAGCACAGCCCCCGGAGTATATCACACAGCCCATGTAGTATATAGCACAGCCCACACAGTATATCACACTGCCCATGTAGTATATAGCACAGCCCCCGCAGTATATCACACAGCCCACGCAGTATATCACACTGCCCATGTAGTATATAGCACAGCCCCCGCAGTATATCACACAGCCCACGCAGTATATCACACTGCCCATGTAGTATATAGCACAGCCCATGCAGTATATCACACTGCACATGTAGTATATAGCACAGCCCCCGCAGTATATCACACTGCCCATGTAGTATATAGCACAGCCCCCGCAGTATATCACACTGCCCATGTAGTATATAGCACAGCCCCCGCAGTATATCACACAGCCCACGCAGTATATCACACTGCCCATGTAGTATATAGCACAGCCCCCGCAGTATATCACACAGCCCACGCAGTATATCACACTGCCCATGTAGTATATAGCACAGCCCATGCAGTATATCACACTGCACATGTAGTATATAGCACAGCCCCCGCAGTATATCACACTGCCCATGTAGTATATAGCACAGCCCACGCAGTATATAACACTGCCCATGTAGTATATAGCACAGCCCCCGCAGTATATCACACAGCCCACGCAGTATATAACACTGGCCATGTAGTATATAGCACAGCCCATGCAGTATATCACACAGCCCACGCAGTATATAGCAATGTGGGCACCATATCCCTGTTAAAAAAAAAATAATTAAAACAAAAAATAGTGATTTACTCACCCGCCGGGATCCACCGAAGCGCTGCCGATGCCCGCGCGGCTGCCGCCATCTTCCGTTCCCAGGATGCATTATGAAATTACCCAGAAGACTTAGCGGTCTCACGAGACCGCTAAGTCTTCTGGGTAATTTCGCAATGCATCTCTGGGAACGGAAGATGGCGGCAGGCGCGAGCACATCGTCGGACGACGGAGGGTGAGAATAGCAGGTTTTTTGTTTTTTTATTCTTTTTAACATTAGATCTTTTTACTATTGATGCTGCATAGGCAGCATCAATAGTAAAAAGTAGGTCACACAGGGTTAATAGCGGTAACGGAGTGCATTACCCGCGGCACAACGCGGTCCGTTACCACTGCCATTAACCCTGTGTGAGCGGTGAGTGGAGGGGATTATGGAGCGGGCACTGACTGCGGGGAGGAAGAGCGGCCTTTTTGCCACCGGACTGGGCCCGTCGCTGATTGGTCGTGGCCGTTTTGCCGCGACCAGTCGGCGACTTGGATTTCCATGACAGACAGAGGCCGCGACCAATGAATATCCGTGACAGACAGACAGACGGAAGTGACCCTTAGACAATTATATAGTAGATATTGATGACATATCCTAAAAATGGGCCATTAATATTAATGTCTTGGACAACCCCCTTCAATCGCATGGATCCAGTGTCGGACTGGGGAGCCAAGGGCCCACCAGTAACCAACTCTTTGGCCCCAACTTTTCAGCTGCACGCAAATGTGCTCAATCACAAATTTATATAACAATGATCTGGGTAGATGGATAAGATGCTGCCATTGTCTGTACATAGTGATTCATGTATACTGTGCCGAGTACTGCTCATATAAGAGGGTGGTGGCCCACTCTTCCACTGGTGGCCACTCTTCTCCTGTTCTCCTATGGGCCAGTCTAAACCTGCATGGATCTATGAAGTCTTTACAAACCCCCAGTTGTACCCTATCTTTACCTGGCTAACAGTGCTTTTCTGATCATCTTATCTGTTTGCTCCGGACAAGTCTCAGAATATAACACTGATATGACTTTGTGATTCACGGCAGATAGACGAAGGCTGGGTCTTCAGGGTTTAATCTGCCACTTGCCTCTCTTAAGAGAGGATCACACGATGTGGCTGAAACTGCACCGGTCTGCAGATTGGCGCGGTTTTCAAGCTCCTGAAGCTAATTAATAATTATACCAGCCCGTAGGCAATTTAAAAATCTCACCTATCTACATGGTGGCACCATTTTAACCTTTAGTGGGGCTGTAAAGTCTCAATTTAGTCTAAAGAACTCGCACCAGTCAACTCTCAGACTATAACAACTAATATGACTTCATGATGCACAGGAGATGGTGAAAGGCTGGGACTGCAGATTTTAATCTGTCTCTTGCCTCTCTTAAAGGACACTTGCCAGGCTTTAATATGTGCACATGATTTAATTGTGGCAGCTATTTACAGCTACAAAGGCAGAGGACATAAAGAGACATTTTATCCCCAAAGATTGAAGATAAGAAAGTGACATAAATGCAAACATAAAAAGTGACCTGAAGATCTTTCATAATGGAAAAAGTCGATAACACTAAAATACTGTGCGTGTATATGGACGAGCAACATGAACGAAGGGCTTTAGGATCTATGAGCAAAAATATTCACGTAGAATAGAATGTATCTATGGTCTAATGGCAGGCAAATAAAAAAGGGGAAAATGAGAAGGAATGCAAATGAAGAAATAAATGTGTGCAGGATAGAAATAAGCTATTATTATGAGCTGATAAAAATCGCAATACTGTGGATACACACAGAGCTCACATCCAGCCTATATTACTGGGAGAGACACAGATTTCACATCCAGCCTATATTACTGGGAGAGACACACCTACTTCACATCCAGCCTATATTACTGGGGGAGACAGACAGACCTCACATCCAGCCTTTATTACTGGGAGAAACACACAGACCTCACATCCACCCTATATTAGTGGGAAAGACACACAGAGCTTACATCCAGCCTATATTACTGGGAGAGACACAAATCTCACATCCAGCCTATATTACTGGGAGAGACACACAAATCTCACATCCAGCCTATATTACTGGGAGAGACACACAAATCTCACATCCAGCCTATATTACTGGGAGAGACACACAGACCTCACATCCAGCCTATATTACTGGGAGAGATACAGAGCTCACATCCAGCCTATATTAATGGGGGAGACAGACAGAGCTCACATCCAGCCTATATTACTGGGAGAGACTCACAGACCTCACATCCAGCCTATATTACTGGGAGAGACACAGACCTGACATCCAGCCTATATTACTAGGAGAGGCACACAGAGCTCACATCCAGCCTATATTACTGGGAGAGATACAGAGCTCACATCCAGCCTATATTAATGGGGGAGACAGACAGAGCTCACATCCAGCCTATATTACTGTGAGAGACACACAGATCTCACATCCAGCCTATATTACTGGGAGAGACACAGACCTGACATCCAGCCTATATTACTAGGAGAGGCACACAGAGCTCACATCCAGCCTATATTACTGAGAGACACACAGACCTCACATCCATCCTATATTACTGGGAGGGACACATAGCTCACATCCAGGCTATATTACTGGGAGAGACACACAGCTCACATCCAGCCTATATTACTGGGAGAGACACAAATCTCACATCCAGCCTATATTACTGGGAGAGACACACAAATCTCACATCCAGCCTATATTACTGGGAGAGACACACAAATCTCACATCCAGCCTATATTACTGGGAGAGACACACAGACCTCACATCCAGCCTATATTACTGGGAGAGATACAGAGCTCACATCCAGCCTATATTAATGGGGGAGACAGACAGAGCTCACATCCAGCCTATATTACTGGGAGAGACTCACAGACCTCACATCCAGCCTATATTACTGGGAGAGACACAGACCTGACATCCAGCCTATATTACTAGGAGAGGCACACAGAGCTCACATCCAGCCTATATTACTGGGAGAGATACAGAGCTCACATCCAGCCTATATTAATGGGGGAGACAGACAGAGCTCACATCCAGCCTATATTACTGTGAGAGACACACAGATCTCACATCCAGCCTATATTACTGGGAGAGACACAGACCTGACATCCAGCCTATATTACTAGGAGAGGCACACAGAGCTCACATCCAGCCTATATTACTGAGAGACACACAGACCTCACATCCATCCTATATTACTGGGAGGGACACATAGCTCACATCCAGGCTATATTACTGGGAGAGACACACAGCTCACATCCAGACTATATTACTGGGAGAGACACATAATTTTTCACTCTTTGTTTCTTTGCAGCCATTTGGTAAATTCAGAAAAGTTCATTTTTTTCTCATTAAAGTACACTCTGCACCCCATCTTGACTGAAAAAAAAAAACAAATGTAGAAATTTTTGTAAATTTGCTAAAAAAGAAAAACTGGAATATCACATGGGCATAAATATTCAGACCCTTTGCTCAGTATTGAGTAGAAGCCCCCTTCCATCTCTTGTGTTTGCTACTTGTGAACAGAAGCTCAGCCTTATTACCAAGAATTTCAGTGTCAGGAGGTAGTATGTCTCCGCAAAGTGGAGCAACGACCTTTGTGGAAATAAAAGGTACATTTCTCCTAGTGAATTGGCAATGCACCTCATCAGGAAATATGAATACTTTATAAAAATCTTTGTCTGCAGATGGCTCTGTGTTTAGTATAGAAGCAGCCAAGAATCAGTCAGGGCATAAATGAAGATTAAACGGTGCATCAAGTGGAAAATTGGGAACACCACTTGAGATACAGAATCACACAGCAGAACTTCTGAAATGAGATTTCCTAATGGCAGCACCAATGATTGGGAGGATTTTCCTAATATACAGTGCACCAAGAATCCAGGCTTGGTACTGCAATCAGCAATGCACATGACAGATTAAAGCTGCTCGTATTTTGGAGTGATTGGAAACCTAAGGGTTAGGCTACTTTCACACTAGCGTTGTGCACTGCACGTCGCAATGCGTCGTGGATAAAAAACGCATCCTGCAAAGTTGTCTGCAGGATGCGTTTTTTCTCCATAGATTTTTATTAGCAACGCAGTGCCACACGTCGCAACCGTCGTGCGACGGTTGCGTCGTGTTTTGGCGCACCGCCGCCACAAAAAAAGTTACATGTAACTTTTTTTGTGCGTCGGGCCCGCCATTTTCGACTTTACTTGTTAGGACTCCTGATGGTTCTGTGTGTACTGTCGTGACGTAATGTCTTAAAACAGGAAAATAATTTTCATTGTTACATTGTTATACTCATTATGTAGCATAAAAGAACTATAACGATAGTGCGGGACTCGAAATGTAGAATAAAAATAACTTATTACTTCACAAGTTTAAGAGAAAAGACAGGAAAAGCAGATACAATATTGGACACAAACTACCAAATAACTTAAAAACGTCCCATATTCCAGAATCACTAACAATACATTAGGCACCAGCTGTCTATAATATAAAAAGTGCTCAAGTACTTAGATCGCTTCATCCAGTACCACTAGCCATACAATATCTAGAGGCAATTCAGAGCAATCTGTGATGGGGTGGGCAATTTATTTTCCAGAGGAACAACATAAAAGACCATTACTGTTGTGGAGACCAAACCAATAGGCTTAAATTAATTCTACTCAGTATTAATATAATTAATTGCTATTTTATTTTATCACTTAATATTGAGCAAAATTAAGTATGCAGACATCCTCCTGTGTACAGCATGAACCACTCGCAAAGCCTCCTATAAACATCATGAGCCCCCACACATCCTCCATATATAGTAAGAGCCCTCAGTTTCCATATATTCAGCATGTGCCCCCACATAGCCTATATACAGCATGAGCCCCCACACAGCCTCTCTATATACAGTAGGAGCCCCCCACAGTCTCCATCTATACAGTATGAGCCCCACATAGCCCCTTTTATAGAGGATGAGCACTCAGATTGCCTTCCTATATATAACATGAGCCTTGACACAGCCACCCTGTTTGCAGTAGGAGCCCCCACACAACTTGAGCCTGCATGGTGGCTCAGTGGTTAGCACTGCAGCCTTGCAGTGCTGGAGTCCTGGGTTTAAATCCCACCAAGGACAACATCTGCAAGGAGTTTGTGTGTTCTCCCTGTGTTTGTGTGGGTTTCCTCCCACACTCCAAAAAGATATTAATACGGAATCTAGATTGAGTCCCAATGGGGACAGTGGCGATAATGTCTGAAAAGTGTTGTGGAATGAATGGCACTATATAAGTCATACCTCCCAACCGTCCCAGATACAGTGGGACTGTCCTGATTTTGACAGTCAGCCCCGCGATCCCGGGCGGGACATTAGTTGTCCAACAGTGGTTGGGAGGTGTGCTGCAATATCAGGCGGTCACTGCGGTCAGCCTCTTCCCTGCACCCGCAGAGCTGCCTGAGCACAGCACACCACATATTGGCTGCTTCGAGGCCACAGGACGCGTGTGTGTACGAGGTGTATGGAGCGGAGCCGTGTGTTTACGAGGTGTACGGAGCGGAGCGCGTGTGTGTACGAGGTGTATGGAGCGGAGCCGTGTGTGTGCGAGGTGTATGGAGCGGAGCCGTGTGTGTACAAGGTGTATGGAGTATCATGTGCGGTCATTATACAGTATGGAGCATCATGTGTGGCCATTATACAGTATGGAGCATCATGTGCAGTCATTATACAGTATGGAGCATCATGTGCGGTCATTATACAGTATGGAGCATCATGTGCTGCCAATATACAGTATGGAGCATCATGTGTGGCCATTATACAGTATGGAGCATCATGTGTGGCCATTATACAGTATGGAGCATCATGTGTGGCCATTATACAGTATTGAGCATCATGTGTGGCCATTATACAGTATGGAGCATCATGTGCGGTCATTATACAGTATGGAGCATCATGTGTGGCCATTATACAGTATGGAGCATCATGTGCAGCCAATATACAGTATGGAGCATCATGTGCAGTCATTATACAGTATGGAGCATCATGTGTGGCTATTATACAGTATGGAGCACTGTGTGGCCATATTTTTTTGTTTAGAATTATTGTATACTAGATTGTGGCCCGATTCTAACGCATCGGGTATTCTAGAATATGCATGTCCCCGTAGTATATGGACAATGATGATTCCAGAATTCGTGGCAGACTGTGCCCGTCACTGATTGGTCAAGGCAACCTTTATGACATCATCGTCGCCATGGCAACCATTATGACATCTACGTCGATACTGTGCCCATCGCTGATTGGTCGAGGCCTGGCGGCCTCGACCAATCAGGGACGCGAGATTTCTACGTCGATACTGTGCCTGTCGCTGATTGGTCAAGGCCCAGGCATTATGAAGTCTGAAGACTAGCAACAAATTTTGCAGCATAATGTAGGGCCCAGTGCGAGAAAGCTGGGTCTCCCTCAGAGGTCATGGGTCTTCCAGCAGGACAATTACCCAAAACACACTTCAAAAACACTAGAAAATGGTTTGAGAGAAAGCACTGGAGACTTCTAAGGTGGCCAGCAATGAGTCCAGACCTGAATCCCATAGAACACCTGTGGAGAGATCTAAAAATGGCAGTTTGGAGAAGTCACCCTTCAAATATCAGGGACCTGGAGCAGTTTGCCAAAGAAGGATGGTCTAAAATTCCAGCAGAGCATTGTAAGAAACTCATTGATGGTCACCGGAAGCGGTTGGTCTCAGTTATTTTGGCTAAAGGTTGTGCAACCAAGTATTAGACTGAGGGTGCCAATACTTTTGTCTGGTCCATTTTTGGAGTTTTGTGTAAAACGATCAATGTTTTGCTTTTTGCTTCATTCTCTTTTCTGTTTTTTCATTTAAGACAAATTAAATGAAGATAATAATACCAAAGAATTTGTGTTTGCAATCATTTTCAGGAAGAAACTGAGTATTATCTGACAGAATTGCATGGGTGTCAATACTTTTGGCCATGACTGTATATACAGTATGAGCCCTCATATAGCTTCCCTATATACAGTATGAGCCCCCATATTGCCACCTATATACAGCATAAGCCCCAACACAGCCTCCCTATATATAGCATGAGCCCCCCACACAACCTTCCTTTATGCAACATAAGCCCCCACTCAGCCTCCCTATATACAGTATGATCCCCCACACAGCCTCCCTATATGCAACATGAGCCCCCACACAGCCTCCCTATATGCAACATGAGCCCCCACACAGCTTCCCTATATACATGAGCCCCCACACAGCCTCCCTATATACATGAGACCCCACACAGCCTCCCTATATACAGTACGAGCCCCCACACAGCCTCCCTATAAACATGTAAACATTCTATACACACATGAAAGAAAGACAAAAACACCACCTACTCACCTCGCTCCCGTTCCCTGGCACTCTGCTCCTGTCTCCTGATGCTCTGAGTCTCCATACAGCTGATGCGGTGTAATGATGTAATCTCGTCTGCTGTCCCACACTCTGATTGGTGGAAGAAGGAGTCGCTGGCTGCGACCTCCACCAATGTATTCACTGATGTCTGCATCTCAAGGTGACAGCAGGAAGTGGCGAACAGGCGACAGAGAACTTGGTGTGGCCTGTAAAACACTGTTTTCCACCCCTCGGCTGCCTTGGACTGTGGGCCGCACTTTGACCAGCTCTGTGGTCTTTTGTATAGAAAGTGCCTGCATTGAATTCATACCCAATTCATCATTTGCAGGGTTTTTTTTAAGTCACTTTTCTTTTTTGACTTGTAGTTTTTGCTGATATTTTTTTTGCGCCCAATTAATCAGTGAAGCAGTTCATTAATATTGTACGAAGTTCAAAATTGGCTTTTTTTCTGCCTTTAAGTTTTGCTACTTCTTAGTGTTGCAAAAGATGCCACAAAATGAATCCAGGTGGTGGGAGGACTGGAGTAGAGTTGTGCTAAATTTCATGGAAAAGCCACATTGACGTAAAAATCAGAAAATTAACTAAACCACAAAAGAGAACTTGGAAAAAAAAGTGAATCTTTTGATGAATTTGACGCAAATCAAAAAGTCAGTATTTCAAAAGTATTCTCTCAAAAAAACTGGTGGAAATGCAGAGATGAATAGATCTCCATATGTTTTGCTAGTCACATAGGAGATACAGACTTTCAGGGAATATAAAGAACAATGAGATGAACAATCTATGGGGAAAGTAATACATACAAATACCCAGTGGTGATAATCCTGCCTCTCCCTGGGAAAAGACAACTTTAGTCTTGTGTATCGATAAGTCATTTTTATTACTTGTATATTTGGAGTCCTTCACTCCTTTCCTTTCATTATAGGTCGCTGTTTGTATACTGTGCCTATAGGGCCCTATAGAAGGAGACCTTGTCAGACAATGACATGCACTGCTTTCTAGTAAGTGTTTTATCCCACCCCACCTACTCTAGAATGCTCTAGAATGGGCTCAGTGTTGTTGCTGACGTTTTGAAGATATAGCTACAGAGAGGGGAACAGGATCTTCTGTGTACTGTATATGGCAAACTTTATCGCAGCTAGTCTCTATCCACCAGCTCAGAGAAGACTGAAAATTGAAAATAGATACTGCGGAGTGAAAAAAAATGGTGCAGGATTCGAGCCATATAATACCGAAGAATACTGTTCTTTCTTATATACTGTATATACATATGACACCTAATCCTGAAAAGTTTATTATAGCTTTTATCTACATGAACACAACCAAAAGTAATGCATCATCGGTATGTAATAAATTGCTACAAATATCACTTCAAGGACGGGTTTTTGTGGACTTGAAGACCCACTGGTAAATGCGACCGTCACTTTATTACTTTGAGGGTGGTATTCTAGGACCCTAGTGATGTTTTCGGTAGGGCAGAGGCAACGCGAATCAGTCACAAGAGGCGAGCTTGGAAAGAAAGAGAGTCTAGTAAGAAACCCAACATGAAACTGAAGACATCAACTCACATGGCAAAATCAAGGGAATTCATGTTAATGTAGAGGAGTCCTGACTGGACTGGTTATCAGTGTCTGCACTAAGGAGGTACATAAATACAAAGAGAACCTGGCACTCAACTTAAGTGTATGCAGCTTAATTCTGTAGTACCAATAAACGTTTCGGTCTAAATAGACCTTCCTCAGTAACGTACTGTTAAAGTTGTAGAGAGGTAATGGTGGTTAATCAGTTTAAGCCTGATCAATTCTCATAAGTCATGCTGGGTTGTCCATCAAGCGGGATGGAGAGTAGTTAAACAGCTTTCCTCACTGCAGGTCCTAGGTGTGACGCTGCGTCCATCGCTAGTCAGTCCCATCGGGCTCTGCCTGCTACAGTGACAGTGAGTGACACAATAGCCAATGATGGGACAGTAGTAGTCCCATCATCCGGCTAATGTGTTGAATGTAAAAAAAACAAAACATACACACATATACAGACATACAACATACACCATGTGACATGCAACATACCACATGCGACATGCGATGACCTATAACATGCGATGACATGCAACATGCGGCGACATGCGATACCATGTGACATGCACCATGCGATAACATGCGGCATGCAACATGCGATAACATGCGACGACATGCAACATGTGACATGTACCATGCGGCATGCGATTACATGCAACATGCGACAACATGCGACATGCGATGACATGCACCATGCGACATGCACCATGCGGCGACTTGCAGCATGCGACATGCGATGACATGCAACGTGCGACGACATGCAACATGCGATGACATATAATAAATTAGAACAGAGCCACATAAAGGTCCTCTCACGGACAGAGAAAAACTCCCCAGCAATATATATCATACAGAAAAAGGAGTCAACAAGCTGTCGATATAGTATAAAATTTATAACATTTATTAAATGACATCAGATATATAAAATTTAAATAACCTAATAATACAGAACATTCAATCATTAGAGGGTTTCTAAGCATGAGGAATACGGGTAACAAGAACCACACACAACACCCATAGTAAACGACTTGAGGTCACAGATTCGCTGGGATAAATGTGCTGATAGTAAAACACTACTTGTCCCACTGGGAACCGTTAATAGTGCAAATAAGTTAGAAAATCTAGGACTGGACCTCACCTGTTGTGAACTCTGTTTTCAGGCTCCCTCTTGTGGTCACTGGTGGTATGGTGTGACTTTTGCTTTGGGCTCCCCCTGGTGGCTTTGTTTGTTATCCTGCTGGTCTCTGGCTATCAGCTGGTTCGTTATCCTCTGGGAGGTTCCTATATAGCTCTGTTTTACTTCCACTTGTTGCCGGCTGTCGATGTAATCAGTGCTACTCAGATTCCTTCTGACTACCTCGCTCCCAGTCCATCCAGGACAAGCTAAGTTTTGTTTGCTCATTTTTTGATCAGCAGTGTTTATCATGTTTTCTTGTCCAGCTTGCTAAAATGTGATTCCCTCGCTTGCTGGATGCTCTAGTGGACTGAGTTTCTCCCCACACACCATTAGTTGGTGCGTGGGTTCTTGAAATCTCAGGATGGATATTTTGTAAGGGTTTTTTATTGATCGCATAGACCCCTGCTCTATTTTCTGCTTTCTAGTACTAGTGGGCCTCTTTTGCTGAATCTGATTTCATCCCTACGTATGTGCCTTCTTCTTACTTCATCGTTAATATTTGTTGGGGGCTTCTATATCTTTGGGGATTATTTCTCTGGAGGCAAGCAAGGTCTTTCTTTCTCTTTAGGGGTAGCTAGTTCCTCAGGCTGGCTCGAGACGTCCAGGAATTTTTTAGGCACGTTCACCGGCTACCTCTAGTTGTGTTGGATAGGTTCAGATTTGCGATCAGTCCAGTTACCATCTCCCTAGAGCTTGTCGTTAGTTTATTCACTTGCTGGTCTATTCGTGATCCTCAGCCACTAAGGATCATAACACTCACCCATATCAGTCGTGGTGTGTGCGTGAAAACGCCAGCCCCTACGCGCGTTTCGCGTAGGCTTCTTCCGGGGGCCGTACAGTGTGTGTCACAAACTAGATATATATAGGACTACCGCACCTGATATCTATAAAGGGAAACGCGCGTAGGGGCTGGCGTTTCCACGCACACACCACGACTGATATGGGTGAGGTCCAGTCCTAGATTTTCTAACTTATTTGCACTATTAACGGTTCCCAGTGGGACAAGTAGTGTTTTACTATCAGCACATTTATCCCAGCGAATCTGTGACCTCAAGTCGTTTACTATGGGTGTTGTGTGTGGTTCTTGTTACCCGTATTCCTCATGCTTAGAAACCCTCTAATGATTGAATGTTCTGTATTATTAGGTTATGTCCCCCAATGAGTGGCTCGGAGAAAAAGATTTTACGGTGAGTACACAAAAATCTCCTTTTTATATATCTGATGTCATTTAATAAATGTTATAAATTTTATATACTATATTGACAGCTTGTTGACTCCTTTTTCCGTATGATATATATTGCTGGGGAGTTTTTCTCTGTCCGTGAGAGGACCTTTATGTGGCTCTGTTCTAATTTATTATATGCTTATTTCTGTGTCCTCACAGCTTCTAGTTCTGAGCACATGGACTACCGTGCACGTGAGAAATCATGGTTGACACAACTTGAGAAAGTATTTTGTGAAGGATCGGGTAACATTTTAGATCCTAAGTCCAGAGATATTTTTGATTTAAGAAACAAATTCAAAGAACTACTGAACAAACGTACACGTATCTGGTGGAACAAAGCGTTCCTGGAGAAATACGTTTCATGCGGATTGATACCTAGGGGTCTGAGAGTCCAACTATTTCCCTCGTTCTCTGTGGCAGAGGAAGGTTTTAAAAATAAGTGGGAGGAAATTGCCTCACAGTGCTCAAAAGGTTTTATGGAGCTACTTATTCAATCGAATGAGACAAAATTGACTGAACTAGATGTTGAATTAAATGCCATACAAAGTGACATCTCTAAGCAAGCTTCGGCTGAGCTGGTCACTAAATTCAGTGGAGAGATGGATGCTGATCTTGAGAGATGGGAGAATGATATTGTCACCAGAAAAACTAAAAAGTACCAGCGGGATTTGTTAGATCTGAAAAATAATAGGATATACAAATGGAGGTGAAATACTCCAAATATGAATCCACAAGCTCATGGGAGATCAGTGTCCTTCTCCTCTATATCATCCAATGAGGATAGAAGTCATGTAATGGAAACAGGGAGACCCTCAGTGGAGAGGAGGGATCCTCCAAGAGATAATTGGCTGAGAAGTGGAAAAACATACAACAAACGAAAAGCCTTTAATTCCCCTCAAAGGGAGAAAAAGGCGAAAACCAATAATCTCGAGGTAATGAACTTGTCAACCCAACCGTTGACTGTAGATCAAATTTCTGTTTTACAACTGGGGCTTTCCTTTGTACCTACTAACTCTTTTGACTTTTTTACAGTCCTAAAGGATTTGAATTTATTTTCAAGGAAGCTGGTACTTAAACGGCTACATTCAAAACATGGGTCCTCTTCTGATTTAACCCCATTAACTGAACAAGAAACCCTTAATATCTTGGAGGAATTGGAAGCCGAGGCACTTCCGGATTTTGCAGGTATTTCTCCTCCGCCGATCGCACCGAAATCCACCACATTTCCTCCCTTGTCACTGGTGCCACAGGTGGATATATTCACCAGATTGGTAACGGAGGATCTGAAAAAACTGAGTAGATTTAAGAGAGGAAATAATCTTACACATAACCAAAAACAGGCCCTCCTCCAATTACAGGATAGGAGTGATGTGGTTATTAAACCGGCTGACAAGGGGGGTAATGTGGTGGTTTGGCCGGTTGAGAAATACGAAAGGGAAGTCTTCAGACAGTTGAGGGACAAAGAAACCTATGCCATGCTTAAGGAAAACCCTATTAAGAATTTCCAGGCACAGGTGTGTAATATCCTGGAAATGGCATTTGATAGAGGGGTCATTACTAAAAAATTACGGGATGGCCTGACTGTAGAATTCCCACGGATACCCACGTTCTACCTTCTCCCCAAGGTCCACAAGGACGCTCAAAACCCTCCAGGGCGTCCGATTGTCTCTGGCATAGGGGGGCTAAACGAACCACTCTGTAAATACATTGATCATTACTTAAGATCACAGGTGGAGACGCTGCCCTCCTATCTCAGGGACACCACGGACGTCCTGAGACGTCTGGATGGCTTGCATATTGAGCCCGACATGCTCCTCGTGGCGGCTGACGTGGAAACATTGTATACATGTATCGGTCATGAGGATGGCTTGAGGGCTGCAAGTTGTTTTCTAGAGTCGTCCAATTTGGACCCGGATGTCAGAGATCTGGTGTTGGATTTGTTGCGGTTCATCCTGGAGCATAATTTCTTTATTTTTAAAGACCGTTTCTACCTGCAGAAGCGTGCGCCCGCAATGGGGGCGGCATGTGCGCCCTCGTATGCAAATTTGTTTTGGGAGAGGGAAATTTTTCCAGATGACACACATGCCGCCCCCCAAATTCTCGGTTGGTACCGCTTCATAGATGATATCTTTTTTATATGGCAGGGATCGGTCAATGATTTGGATTCATTTGTTTCCGGGTTGAACCGCAACGACTACAACATCAGGCTCACCTACTCTTGGCATCCGAAGGAGATTTCTTTTCTAGACCTTAAGATACAGGTGCAGCCTGATGGTTCAATAGGTACGGATGTACATAGAAAAAAGACCTCAGTGAATGCATTATTGCACGCATCTTCCGCACATACTGGATCAACCATCAGAGCTGTACCTGTTGGTCAATTTCTCCGGATGAGGAGAATATGTACTTCTGAAGAGGCCTTTGAGCGTCAAGCGGTGGACCTTGGGGAGCGATTTAGGGAGCGTGGCTACAGTGGACGTTGTATTAAAAAAGGTTACAAAAGGGCCAAACATACGAATAGGACCTCTCTACTGTCCCAGGATCAATGCCACCATGTGTCTGGAGATAAAATAGGACAACAAGGGCTGACTAGGTTTATTTCTACCTTTAACTCTAATTGGGATGATATACGATCTATTTTAGCCAAACATTGGTCTGTCCTGAAAACAGACCCAATCCTCAATCAGCATCTATCAGAAAATCCATTGATGACGGCTAGGCGTAGTCAAAATTTGCGTGACATACTTGTAAAGAGTCACTATGTGGCAAAATCTTCTTTTATCTTTGGAGCAAATAAACCAAGGGCAGGTTTCTTTCCCTGCTTGGACTGTATGGCATGTAAAAACCATCAGAGAGCCACTTCTTTCACGTCCTCGGATGGGGCACACGAGTTTAAAATTAGAGAATACATCTCTTGTAAAAGCACATGTGTGATTTATTATGCAAAATGTACGTGCGACCTCATTTATATAGGACTCACTTCCAGGGAGCTGCGCGTGAGGACACGAGAACATGTGAGAGAGATTATGGCCGCAAGGGAAGAAAGTGATGTGGGGAACCTTAAAACTATCCCTAGAAACTTTAGGGAAAAACATAACTGTAACCCCAATGACTTGAGAGTATGGGGCATTGACAGGATCCACACTGGCATTAGGGGCGGCAATATCAAACGCTTGCTGTTTCAGCGCGAATGTAGGTGGATCACTGTCCTCAATACATTGGTTCCCTTTGGGCTCAATGAGCAAATTAGTTTTGCCCCCTTCCTCTAGTATTATTTATTAGTATCTGGACTTAGGTTTTTATGTATTTGTGTGTTATATTTTATTTACATGTTGTTTTTTATACGTGTATTTTTTTAGTTCATCATGATGGGAGTTATATTTCGATTGACGTCTACCTCACCAGTTTATGAGACATTGAAAGCGGGAACTACATTTACTTATCTGTTCACTTCACTGCCTGGGAGAAACATATGAAGCTATGGACTTCCTCTGAGTATTATATAATGATGCTTTTCTTGTTCCCTATGTGTAAAGGGTTTTGTTTCACAATTTTATATTATTGTATTGTATTGATTAAATTGTAAATGATAGCTATTAGAGATGTTGCTTAACTATTATATTGCACTTTTTAGCACACGTTCACTTTTTAGACCTATATTCCTTGCACAACTTACCAGTTTCCGCTCGCATTGTTTTTCCTGTTCGGGACTTGTGCGCATGCCTGTGACGTCGGCGTGACGGTGCATCGCCGCCGGCTTCCATTGGGCCAGGCGTGTGAGTCATGGTTGCCATGGTTATGGCTCCCTGGCTTCTCGCCTCGCCCGGAGAGCCGAACGGCGATGCTAGTTTCCGGCGCTGACGTCACTCGCGCATGCGCCGACGATGGAGTCCCTTTATAGATATCAGGTGCGGTAGTCCTATAAATATCTAGTTTGTGACACACGCTGTACGGCCCCCGAAAGATGGCGTTTCCACGCACACACCACGACTGATATGGGTGAGGTCCAGTCCTAGATTTTCTAACTTATTTGCACTATTAACGGTTCCCAGTGGGACAAGTAGTGTTTTACTATCAGCACATTTATCCCAGCGAATCTGTGACCTCAAGTCGTTTACTATGGGTGTTGTGTGTGGTTCTTGTTACCCGTATTCCTCATGCTTAGAAATCCTCTAATGATTGAATGTTCTGTATTATTAGGTTATTTAAATTTTATATATCTGATGTCATTTAATAAATGTTATACATTTTATACTATATTGACAGCTTGTTGACTCCTTTTTCCGTATGATATAACATGCGATGACATGCAGCATGCAACATATGACAACATGCGACATTTGATGACACGCAACATGCGATGACATGCAACAAACGACATGCGATGACATGCAACATGTGGCGACATGCGATCACATGCGACGACGTGCAACATGCCACATGCAGTACATACAACATACATATAGACATACGGTACATATAACAGAGTACATACTCACCATCACTTGTCACTTTGTTCCCCGAAGCCAGTGTCATCTGTAAAAAATATTAAAATAATAAACAAACAATATACTCCCTGATCCGCAGAAATCCAATTAAAACGAGTGTCCCTCGACGATCTCCCGTGGAGAACAGCATCAGCTGATGCGACCGCTCTCCAGGGGCTCCAGGAATACAATGATGGAAGATATCCTTCCACAATGTATTCCCCACAATGTATTCCTATGCCCCTGTGAGAAAATAGTCCCTAGTCTCACTTTTGGCATTGCTGTGTGAGAAATTTTCCCACGCAGCAATTGCCATAAAGTGAGACCAGTGAACTCTAGTAACCTCTCAGTGATGCACTGCAGGAGCCATTGTCTCCTGTCAGTGTGTCACTGAAGGTCCTATAGAGCAGTGACATCACCCAATGTCACTGTTCTATAGGGGAGATCGTCATGGGACACTCGTTATTAATTGGACTACGGCGGACAGGTAGTATACGGTTTATTATTTTACGTTTTTTGCAGGTGCTGTGGTAAGTATGGTGAAATGAATATTAAAATACTTTGTCTGGCTGTTTCTTTTTTTTTTTTTTTTAACTCTTTCACTACTATAGGATTAATAATGGATAGGCGTCTTATTGACGCCTCTCCATTATTAACCCGGCTTAATGTCACCTTACAATAGCAAGGTGACATTAACCCCTTATTACCCCATATCCCACCGCTACACGGGAGTGGGAAGAGAGGGGCTAAGTGCCGGATTTGGCGCATCTTACAGATGCGCCATTTCTGGGGCGGCTGCAGGCTGGTGTTTGTAGCCGGGAGGGGGGGGGGGGGTTGGGGCAAAATCCATGGCCTCTCTCTAGGCTATGAATATCCGCCCGCAGCTGTCTGCGTAGCCTTTCTGGCTATAAAATATAGGGGGACCCCACATCATTTTTTTTTTGGGGGGGGTCCCCTTTTTTAATAGCCAGTAAAGGCTACGCAGACAGCTGCAGGCTGATATTCATAGCAGGCTACAAATATTGGCCCCCGGCCGTCGGCTTTCCCCCTCTGGCACAGAAAATTGCGCGGGAGCCCACGCCATTTTTTTTTTTTTTTACTGAAACATTGTTCATTAACCCCTTTCCGCCGCTTTGAGGTGGGCTTCGGCGGTGAGCCCACTTCAAAGCCGCAACATGTCAACTGTTTTCAATACAGCAAAAAAAATTTATGATCGCTAAACGACGTAGCGAGAAAAAAAAATCAAAAGCCAAAATAGTTTTTTTGGTCGCCGCGACATTGCATTAAAATGCAATAATGGGCGATCAAAAGAACGTATCTGCACAAAAGTGGTGTCATTAAAAACGTCAGCTCGGCATGCAAAAAATTAGCCCTCACCCGACCCGATATCTCAGAAAATTTAGACGCTACGGGTATCAGAAAATGGCGCAATTATTTTATTTATTTTTAGCAAACTTTGGACATTTTTTTCACCACTTAGATAAAAAATAAACTAGACGTGTTTGGTGTCTATGAACTCGTAATGACCTGGAGAATCATAATGACAGGTCAGTTTTATGCTGTGTGCACACATTGCAGATTGTGGTTTTGATTCAGGTTTTTTATGCTTTTTTTATGCAGTATTTGGTGAAGCTTTGATGCAGTTTTTGGTGCGGTTTTGATGCAGTTTTTATGCAGTTTTTGGTGCGTTTTTTATGCAGCTTTGATGCGTTTTTGGTGCAGTTTTGATGCAGTTTTTAGTGCAGTTTTTGGTGCGGTTTTGATGCAGTTTTTGGTGCAGTTTTGATGCCTTTTTGATACAGTTTTTGGTGTGGTTTTGAGCTGTTTTTGGTGCAGTTTTCTTGTTTTTGATGCAGTATTTGGTGTGGTTTTGATGTAGTTTTTGGTGCAGTTTTGATGCAGTTTTTGGTGCAGTTTTGATGCGTTTTTTATGCAGTTTTGGTGCAGTTTTTGGTGTATTTTTTGCACAGTTTTGATGCATTTTGTTACTTTTTTGGTGCGGTTTTTGTGCGTTTTTGAAAGCTAAATAAAGATATATTATTGACAAAAAAAAGATTTGTGATGTCATTATTGTCCAACCTCCTCTTTTATATTTGTTCAACCCACACTCCATTACACACAGATAGATGATAGATGAAATGAATAGACAGATCTACATATAGATAGATCTATAGATGCATACATCTGTCTATTCATATATCTATCTATAGATATATCTGGATAGATATATCTATTGATAGATGTATGGATAGTGTACGGTGCGTGTCCACTGTCCGGATTAGGCTACTTTCACACTTCCGTCTTCTGGGCTCCGTCGCAATCCGTCGTTATGGGCAAAAATACGGATCCTGCAAATGTGCTTGCAGGATGCGTTTTTTGCCCATAGACTTGAATTAGCGATGGATGGGCACACGTCGCATCCGTCGTGTTTTGGCGGATGCGACGCACAAAAAAAGTTCAATGTAACTTTTTTTGTGCCACGTGTCCACCATTTCCGACCGCTAATGCGTGGCCGGAACTCCGCCCCTCCTCCCCCCTCATCACAATGGGCAGCGGATGCTTTGTAAAACTGCATCCGCTGCCCCCGTTGTGCTAAATTTAGCACATCGTACGTCGGGCCGACGGTTTGCGACGGCCTCGTACCGACGGAAGTGTGAAAGTAGCCTTACATCCGAATTAGCTGCAGATTGGATGCTGCGTACTTGTAGTCCCATCGGATGATGCCTGCACACAGACCCCAAAAGACCCCCCGCACACACCCGAACAGTCCTGCACACACGCGAACAGCCCGCAGACCCCGCCCGCACACAGTCACCGCCCACACACTTTCCTCCTCCCGAACTGCAGCTTTTCTCGGACCCACATCCGCAGCAAAACTGCAGATCTTTGTTACATCTGCAGTTTTGCTGCAGATGTGCCCGACTCAATTAAATTCTAAGGCCGGAGTCACACTACAGCGAGATACAGCCGAGTCTCGCAGGTTAAAAACAAGCTCTGGCACCGGCACTCCGGAGCGGAGCGTGCGGCTCCATGTATTGCTATGCGGCTGCACGCTCTGCTCTGGAGTGCCGGTGCCAGAGCTTGGTTTTAACCTGCGAGACTCGGCCGTATCTCGCTGTGTGTGATCCCGGCCTAAGGGTGCAAAAATGCTGCAGTTCGGCACAAAAGAAGTGACATGCTGCGGGAAAAAAAAGCTGCGTTTCGGTGCGGCTTTTTCCACAGCATGTGCATCTGCGGCTCCCATACACTTACATTGGTCGTGCACTACACTGCGGATTTGATGCAATTCTGTGCAGCAAAAAACCCTGCTGATCTGCAATCAAATCCGCAACGTGTGCACACAGCCTTAGCATTTATTGAACCTAGCAAAAAAGCCAAGCAAAAAACAAGTGTGGGATGGCACTTTTTTTGCAATTTCATCGCACTTTGAATTTTTTTCACATTTTCTGTTACACGACAGGGTAAAACCAATGATGTCGTTCAAAAGTAGAACTTGTCCCACAACAGACAAGCCCTCACATGGCCATATTGACGGAAAAATTATGGCTCTGGAAAGTAGAGGAGCGATAAACGAAAAAAGCTCCAGGGGTGAAGGGGTTTAGAAACATGGATATGGACATATCTATGGAAATAGACATAGATATATAGATATATCTGTATGTATCTATCTATCCATCCCATATCTATCTGTCTGTCCATCTATCTATCCATCTATCTATCCATCCATCTATCTGTGTGTAATGGAGTGTGGGTTGGACAAATGTAAAAGAGAAGGTTGGTCAGAAATGACATCACAAATCTTTTTGAAGCGAGAGGAGGGAGGGGTTTGGGTGTGTTTTCGAGTGGGTGTGGTAGGTTCGGGCTTAGTGGCAGTGCAATGCATCATGGAACTTGTAGTATTAGAGCACAATAACTGAGGAGAAAGGAAGTTGTCGATTAACCCCATGAGAGCTGGATCCAGCACTGAAGATGTGCTGCTACAGCATGATAAAAGGTAATATTGCTAAAATAAACACAGTGGATGTTTTCAGTGGCACATAATAGCAAGATTTATGAAAAACATTTTTTGTTGTGGACAACTTCTTTAAGTTGAGTACCAGGTTCTCTTTGTATTTGTCACATGGTGTGGGAACCTACCTGTGCACCCTTCCAGTTGTCCTCACGTCTTATTTACTTGCACTAAGGAGGTGACGTCACCGCTTATGCTAATTATTGAGCTCACGTCTTGTGCACTGAGGTTGACTGCATGTGTAGATTTAAAAAAAATATATATTTTACTAGCATAAACAAAATATTGTTTTATGTTGCCATTTTCCGAGACCCGTAACTTTATTTTTCCATTAATGCTGCCATATGAGGCTTGTTTTTTGTCATTGAGAAATGGGTATTTTTATTGATACCATTTTGGAATAGATACATTTAGATGTTTTCTATTGCATTTTTTGCAGAGCTGCTGATTAAAAAAAAAAATGTGATTTGGGTGTTTCAATGTTTCTCCTCTTTACTGTTTTTACCAATCGGGTTTATTCATTTTATATTTTTGCGAATTGGATTTCTACAGACGCAATGATACTGTCACGCTGCAGCTATACAGGTAACTGCAACTTCCACTAGATAGCAATAGAGTGAAAGGATAGTAACACGTCTGCAAGGGCAGACCTGCAGTGCTGCAGCAAAAGCTGCCACCAGGTGTCAGCAGAATAGTCAAACAAGCCGAGTCAAAACCTAGACCGTCACGCAGTACAAAGGGAAAAAACAAGCACAGAGTCGGTAAAGAGCCAAAGGGTCAATACCAGACAAAAGGCAGAAGTACAAGGGACCAGAGGCAAAGTCAAGTCAGCGTCAAACACCGGGAAATCCAAAAGCAATCAGGAAACACTTAAGACAGGAGGTGCAAGGTCAGAAAGAGCAGCAGGACCAATCGGGGTACTACCAGAGTCAGATACGCCGTAGGCAGAAAATATAACTGACACTGCCTGCAGGATGCAGCGAAGCTAAATAGCAAACCTGAACCCAGAATGAGGCAGAGCAAAGTTAACTCTTGACATGATCAGCCCGGGAAAAGGGCAGACAGGACTCAAAATCCGGACTGGGTCATGACAAATACTGAATATTGTCTTTAACCCCTTCCCGACCTTTGACGCAGCGTATGCGTCATGAAAACCTGTGCCAATCCGACCTGTGACGCAGCATATGCGTCATGGTCGGATCGCGCTCCTGCAGGCCGGGTGAAAGGGTTAACTGTAATTTCACCCGACCTGCAGGGACAGGGGGAGTGGTACTTGAGCCCAGGGGGGGTGGCTTCACCCCCCCGTGGCTACGATCGCTCTGATTGGCTGTTGAAAGTGACGTTTCACTTTCAATCAGAGCGATAGTAATATTTCACCAATGAAAATGGGTGAAATATTACAATCCAGCCATGGCTGATGGTGCAATAGCATCAGCCATGGCTGGAGATCGCGATCTGCCCACCTCCACCGCCACCGATCTCCTCCTCTCCGTCCTGTCATTGTTGTCCTCCGCTCCCCTCCATCCTCCTGTCCGCTCCCCCCACAGTCCGATCCCCCCCCCTGCTGTCTGATCCCCCCACCTCATACTTACCGACCTCCGGTGTCCCTCCCGTGTCCGTCTGTGTGCTGCATGGGCGCCACAATCTTCCAAAATGCCAGCCAGCAGATTCGTTACAGAACCTATCACAGCGATCAAAATGTACCTATCACAGCGATCAAAATTAAAAAATAATAAATAACACCCCCCCTTTATCACCCCCATAGGTAGGGACAATAATAAAATGAAGAAACATTTTTTTTTTTTTTTGACACTAGGGTTAGGGCTAGGGTTAGGGCTAGGGTTAGGGCTAGAATTAGGGTTAGAACTAGGGTTAGAATTAGGCTATGTGCACATGGTGCGGATTTGGCTGCGGATCTGCCACGGATTGGCCGCTGCTGATTTCGTAGCAGTTTTCCATCAGGTTTACAGTACCATGTAAACCAAATCCGCTGTGCCCATGGTGCGGAAAATACCGCGCGGAAACGCTGTGCTGTATTTTCCGCAGCATGTCAATTCTTTGTGTGGATTCCGCAGCGTTTTACATCTGTTCCTCAATAGGAATCCACAGGTGAAATCCGCACAAAAACACTGGAAATCCGCTGTAAAACGCAGTGCCTTTTACCTGCAGATTTTTCAAAACTGGTGCGGAAAAATCTCACACAAATCCGCAGCGTGGGCACATAGCCTTAGGGCTGGAATTAGGGCTAGGGTTGGAAATAGGGTTAAGATTAGGCTGTGGTTAGGGTTATGGTTAGGGTAAGGGGTGTGTTAGGGATGTGGTTAGGGGCGTGTTGGGGTTAGGGTTCGAGTTCCCGCCTCTGCACAGGGGGAGTCTCGGGCCATCTCCGCTGCGGTCTCCCATTCTTCTCCTGCCACAGTGGAGCCTGCTCAGCAGAGACGTCGGTCCCAGCGTCTTGCTCAGTCCCACTCTGTACAAAGAGTTACTGCTGCTTCTCCTGCTTCGGCTATTGAAGTCAGTGCTGGGCAGCGGCGAGCAGACTCTTCTGGGACTAAGTCCTGCTCTTCTCGTTCTGAGCATGCCCTGAGTGAGATCTCTCAGTGGAGATCGAGGGTCACATGGTCAGATGCTGCAGCTAAGGCCATTGGTCCTTCAGGAAGGTCCTGTAGGTGCTAGGACTAAGTCCTGCTTGGCACACACTGAGCATGCCCAGGGCAAGATCTCTCAGTGGAGATTTAGGGTCACATGCTCAGGTATGGCAGCTTCTCATTGGTCCTTCTGGGAAGGTCTTTTACTTGCTGCAGCTATATAAGGCTCGCATGGCCGCACGGCCATGCGCTAGTATTGCTTTCATTTATGTACTTTGCGCCAGTGTGGTCTTGTATGTGTGTGTTCAGGGACCCGGCTGAAATAAGCCCCTAGAATGCTGGCACCTCCGGCGAGGAGTTCGTATGCTTGTGTGTTCAGGGATCTGGCCGAAATAAGCCCATAGAATGCTGGCACCTCCGGCGAGGAGTTTCGTGTGCGTGCAAGACCACTGACTGCTCTTGTTAGACAGTTAGCCTGTGCCTCTGTGGAGTCTAACAGGGCGCAGCGCTTTGTGTTCACGGCTGCTCTGTGAAGTAACAGAGTTAGCTCACACTGCTATTAGTTCCGCTATTTACTGGCAGCAGGTTCTCCTGCACGGTGGACCCCGGGCTGCGAACGCATCTACCCTAATAAAATATAAACTTTCATTAGGTGCGTTCCGCTAGCCCAGTCATAACAAGGGTTGTGATTAGGGTTATGGCTAGAGTTGGGATTAGGGTTAGGGGTGTGTTGGGGTTAGTGTTGGCATTAGAATTGAGGGATTTCCACTGTTTAGGCACATCAGGGGTCTCCAAACGCAACATGGCGCCACCATTGATTCCAGTCAATCTTGTATTCAAAATATCAAATGGTGCTCCCTCCCTTACGAGCACCGACGTGTGCCCAAACAGTGGTTTACCCCCACATATGGGGTACCAGCGTACTCGGGACAAACTGGGCAACAATTACTGGGGTCCAATTTCTCCTGTTACCCTTGTGAAAATAAAAAATTGCTTGCTAAAACATCATTTTTGAGGAAAGAAAAATGATTTTTTATTTTCACGGCTCTGCGTTGTAAACTTCTGTGAAGCACTTGGGGGTTCAAAGTGCTCACCACATATCTAGATAAGTTCCTTGAGGGGGTCTAGTTTCCAAAATGGGGTCACTTGTGGGGGGTTTCTACTGCTTAGGCACATCAGGGGCTCTGCAAAAGCAACGTGACGCCCGCAGACCATTCCATCAAAGTCTGCATTTCAAAAGTCACTACTTCCCTTCCGAGCCCCAACGTGTGCCCAAACAGTGGTTTACCCCCACATATGGGGTATCAGTGTACTCAGGACAAACTGGACAACAACTTTTGGGGTCCAATTTCTCCTGTTACTCTTGTGAAAATAAAAAATTGCGGGCTAAAAAATAATTTTTGACGGAAGAAAAATGATTTTTTATATTCACGGCTCTGCGTTATAAACTTCTGTGAAGCACTTGGGGGTTTAACGTGGTCACCGCACATCTAGATTAGTTCCATGGGAGGTCTAGTTTCCAAAATGGGGTCACATGTGGGGGAGCTCCAATGTTTAGGCACACAGGGGCTCTCCAAACGTGACATGGTGTCCGCTAACGATTGGAGCTAATTTTTCATTAAAAAAGTCAAATGGCGCTCCTTCCCTTCCGAGCCCTGCCGTGTGCCCAAACAGTGGTTTACCCCCACATGTGAGGTATCAGTGTACTCAGGAGAAATTGCCCAATACATTTTAGGATCCATTTTATCCTGTTGCCCATGTAGAAATGAACAAATTGAGGCTAAAAGAAATTTTTTGTGAAAAAAAAAATTTCATTTTTACGGATCAATTTGTGAAGCACCTGGGGGTTCAAAGTGCTCACTATGCATCTTGATAAGTTCCTTGGGGGGTCTAGTTTTCAAAATGGGGTCACATGTGGGGGAACTCCAATGTTTAGGCACACAGGGGCTCTCCAAACGCGACATGGTGTCCGCTAACTGTTGGAGCTAATTTGTCATTCAAAAGTCAAATGGCGCTCCTTCCCTTCCGAGCCTTGCCGTGTGCACAAACAGTGGTTTGTGACCACATATGAGGTATCGATGTACTCAGGAGAAATTGCCCAACACATTTTAGGATCCATTTTATCCTGTTGCCCATGTGAAAATGAAAAAATTGAGGCTAAAAGAAATTTTTTGTGAAAAAAAAAGTACTTTTTCATTTTTACGGATCAATTTGTGAAGCACCTGAGGGTTCAAAGTGCTCACTATGCATCTAGGTAAGCTCCTGGGGGGTCTAGTTTCCAAAATGGGGTCACTTGTGGGGGAGCTCCAATGTTTAGGCACACAGGGGCTCTCCAAACGCGACATGGTGTCCGCTAAAGATTGGATCCCATTTTTCATTGAAAAAGTCGAATGGCGCTCCTTCCCTTCCGAGCCCTGTCGTGCGCCCAAACAGTGGTTCCCCCCCTACATATGGGGTATTGGCGTACTCAGGACAAATTGTACAATAACTTTTGAGGTCCAGTTTCTCTTTTTACCCTTGGGAAAATAAAAAAATTGTTGCTAAAACATCATTTTTGTGACTAAAAAGCTAAATGTTAATTTTTTCCTTCCATGTTGCTTCTGCTGCTGTGAAGCACCTGAAGGGTTAATAAACTTCTTGAATGTGGTTTTGAGTACTTTGAGGGGTGCAGTTTTTAGAATGGTGTCACTTTTGGGTATTTTCAGCCATATAGGCCCCTCAAATTGACTTCAAATGTGAGGTGGTCCCTATAAAAAATGGTTTTGTAAATTTAATTGTAAAAATGAGAAATCGCTGGTCAAATTTTAACCCTTATAACTTCCTAGCAAAAAAAAATTTTGTTTCCAAAATTGTGCTGATGTAAAGTAGACATGTGGGTAATGTTATTTATTAACTATTTTGTGTCACATATCTCTCTCGTTTAACAGAATAAAAATTCAAAATTTGAAAATTGCAAAATTTTCTAAATTTTCGCCAAATTTCCTTTTTTTTTCACAAATAAACGCAAAAATTATTGACCTAAATTTACGACTATCACGAAGCCCAATATGTCACGAAAAAACAATCTCAGAACCGTTAGGATCCGTTGAAGCGTTCCTGAGTTATTACCTCATAAAGGGACACTGGTCAGAATTGCAAAAAACGGCCAGGTCATTAAGGTCAAAATAGGCTGGGTCATGAAGGGGGTTAAATCTGTCATTAGACTTCGGGTGGCCTCCAGCTGTCAGAGTAGCCTATGGCATTACATGGCCTATAAGTCTCCCTACACTGACTTGGCGCTCTCCAAAAGAAGAAACTCTACTCCGCGGGGCTTATTCAGACTTATGAAAGATTTGACATTGGTGAGTTTGATCCGACACTTCGGTCAATATCGGACAAGTCTCTGTGCTTTTGTCTGAACCACATGGTCCAAGGAAAAAAATCAGACGGGTGAACTACCCTAAAAAATGTAGTTCTTCTCGCATGATTGTGAAGGGTCCAGACTCAAGGTGATATTATAGATCTTCACCTGACTTCTTTCCAGGTTTTGGATCCTTCATTTGTGGATCCTTAAAATGCTAACTTTCCAGACGTTCCCTTCAAATCAGTGGTCACACAGAGTAGGATATACCACATCCTGTAATAACAAGACACCTCAGTCTCTGCATTGCAGTGGATGGACTGGACCTTTCAAAGGAAGGTACTTTTCAACATACTTTGCATAAATCAATAATACAGGGAATGATAAGAAACTTTACAATATATCTGATCAGAGAAATTTGCTTCCTTTCCCACTTATGAGCCATTTCTTCCTCCCCTGCCTCCTGAATTCACCATTCACTCTAAATAAACAGCTCTAAACTGTTTTGATCAGACACAATAGACTGAGGTCTCACTGCCTGACACAACCCATTATACGCTATGGAGAAAGGAGGTGGATTATGGAGAAAGAAGAGAAAACGGGCAGAAGGAGACACAGGAAGATCGTGCTGAGCTTTCTTAAGTATTTTTTATCAGATGTTGATTCATATGCAGATGACTCAGTATTGCAGTATAGTGCGCCCCACACTGCTGCCGTTTCTCCCTGTGTGCAAAGAATGGACTGCTAATTATGAAAAGTAATTTGAGCGTACAGTTACCCTTCACGAACCAGTATTGCAATGAAAGTGCTTCTCTTACATTTTGTTATCACTTGCTAGCCACGCTGTGGTTTGATAGAACACATTAGTCAGCAATTATATTTCACTTATTCTGTGACCTTTGTAAATCTGCACAACTTTCTGGTCAATTCCTTCACATCTAAACTATCAATTGTACCAAAATTAACACTTTCATGGGGGGGATGTTCCTAAAAGAGGATATAACAAATTGAAAAGTTAACAAGTGAATACTCCCAGGTGTCTACCTATAGCAGATCGATAGCATATCCACTGTCAAATGCAATAGTCATGCCGTCTACACACACAATAATTTTTTTAAATGTATACACAGTGACCCTAGCAGCAGAATAGTGAGTGCAACTCTGGGGTATAATACAGGATGTAACTCAGTATCAGTAATGTATGTACACAGTGACTGCACCAGCAGAATAGTGAGTGCAGCTCTGGAGTGTAATACAGGATGTAACTCAGGATCAGTAATGTAATGTATGTACGCAGTGACTGCACCAGCAGAATAGTGAGTGCAGCTCTGGAGTGTAATACAGGAGGTAACTCAGGATCAGTAATGTATGTACACAGTGACTGCACCAGCAGAATAGTGAGTGCAGCTCTGGAGTGTAATACAGGAGGTAACTCAGGATCAGTAATGTAATGTATGTACACAGTGACTGCACCAACAGAATAGTGAGTGCAGCTCTGGAGTATAATACAGGATGTAACTCAGGATCAGTAATGTAATGTATGTACGCAGTGACTGCACCAGCAGAATAGTGAATGCAGCTCTGGAGTATAATACAGGATGTAACTCAGGATCAGTAATGTATGTACATAGTGACTGCACCAGCAGAATAGTGAGTGCAGCTGTGGAGTATAATACAGGATGTAGCTCACCTGATTTATTGGCTTAATTTGCTGCCCCAATTTTAGCTGTAATTCTTTTTGCATCTCCGCTGCAGATTTTTGTTGTCCCTTTTTAAGAAAAAGGATTGTGTAAAATTAAAAAAGTACAATGTGAACTGTGTGTGTGTGACACATGGAGACAGAACTAGTTTTCACATCCATTGTATTGTTGTAGTTTGCCACCCCAATATTTCTGCCGCCTGTTGCTTTTATTATCTTGACATTATTTGTCACTTTATTTTGGGAAGAGAAACTTGTGTTAAGAATAAAAAAAAATATAAAAAATTGATTTTATTCTGTGACTGTGACAAAGCGTGCATGTCACGTAAGGGGGCTGTTTGCATTAAAGAACTTGAGAGCGGTTTCATGAAGTGTTAGGAGACCTCGGTGTCATGTCTTTTCAGGGCACCAGGAGGCTTTGGAGAACTTTTGATTTGCGGTGTAGTAAATTTCAAATTCAAATGTATATTTTGAATTTTGGGAGATTTTTTCCATCGTTGGTGATAAGTCAACTGATAGGAGTTCAGACAAAGGAAGACAGGAGTTAAAATCTTTCTTCAGAACAAGTTCAGTGATGGGTCCGCAGGTAATTTATTCTGCAGTCAGCAATAAGTCAGACCACAATCGGGACTTTCAGGCGGCAGTGGCATCTGTTATATGACTGATTTAGTACTCCATTGAAGAGCAAAGTCCCCCACAATTTCGACAATCTCTTCTGTTGGTGCCTAAACTGAACACAGATCAATTATATATTTACGATTGCATGTGATACAGTGTATCAGCTTCATGTAAGAAAAACTTGGCATTCCGAGAAGTCGAGCTTATAATATCTGGCGTTCATTGTGGGGAGGTCTAGGGGACACTCTGTGGGACAGGTTTAGTCCAGTGTTTGTCAGAGGTGAAATTAGAGAGCAGAAAACCGATCATCAGATGAGGACAGGGACATAACTCTGTGAAATCAGATTAATCTTTCTTTGGCAGTAAATGGTATTATAATCACCTGAAATGTGATCTGATGGATCAATGTTGAGGGGTGCAGGCTGCAAGCAGAGAACTCATTATTTTTACATTTTTGCGGCTTTGAGTTATTAACTTTTCTGTCTATTGTGCGCCACAGTCTGTATTACATATTCAACTCTTAAAGGGGTATCATGGTTCTAGCAAAAGTCGCTTAATACAGGCTCGAGACACTCTGGTGCAGTTAACTCTTGCAATAAATAGTCCAAACAATATTGGAAAAACATAGTCTATTAATGGCAAATTATCTAAAAATATCCACAGACTTTGAGTAAAAAGGTTACAGTCCTAACCTGATACAGCCGTCTCTGAAACAATGGTGAGTAGAGACTGGCTGCTATAATATCTCCCATATACACAGCACACACAGACATGAGGGATTCCTGATCTCCTGTCTGTACGTAGACAAAGTACAGAAGCAATAGCAGCATGCAGGATAATATACAGCAGTAGGGAGCAGTGTAGATGTGAATCCAACTGCAGGGTGAGATAAATGTTGAAGTCTGGCGCATGCTTAGAAGCAGCACCACCAGAGAAAGTGACGTACAACATTACTGAGCAGTGTGGATGTGAATCAAACTCCGGGGTTAGATAAATGTAGGAGTATAGCATATGCTAAGAAGCACACCACAGGGAGCGATTTACAACATTACTAAGCAGTGCGGATGTGAATCCAGCTGCGGGTTAGAAAATTGTTGGGGTATACAACAGCTATAGGCTGATGCTGGAGACTATATTGAGCATACAGCACATAGCGCTGTGTTAATTGTTACTTTATTGATATGTGCA
This sequence comes from Ranitomeya variabilis, assembly GCF_051348905.1. NCBI lineage: Eukaryota > Metazoa > Chordata > Amphibia > Anura > Dendrobatidae > Ranitomeya > Ranitomeya variabilis. The sequence continues at coordinate 260,821,357 of NC_135235.1, read as the reverse complement.
GTAGTTCCTCTAGAACAGGAGTGAGCAATTAATTTTCCCAAAGGACCGTGTAAAGAACTGGGACTGTTTTGGATGGCCGAACCCACTGGCTAAGCTTAATTCGGCTCAATGTTCATTTTATTGCTTTATAAATAGCAGTAAATTATGTGCAGTTCGTAAGCAAGCACCAGAGCAACTGTAGAGATGTGTCGCTGGAGAATGGAAAGATGAGTAACTGATCATACTGTTATTTTCATGCAGTAAAACCCATTGGGCAGAAAAAATATCCTATTCGCTGTTTTAAAATGGCTTCTTACCTGGGTCACGCCGTGCACGGGGTACTGATACATTTTAAGTTTGGGTGACAGGGATTTTATACCTACGTCAGCTATGTTCTGTATGTGTGCAGCTCTGAGGTGGGAAGCAGGCAAGCTCACTGCTAGAGTGATGGCAGACAGGCAGCATTCAGTGCATACCTTACCAGATTCTATACCTGCGCACCTAGATGGCTAGCACCACACCTGAATTGCCTGACAGCACTCAGGATTGCCAGCACCGCCCCTAGACTGTCCACACTGCACTCAGGATAGAAGCCCCTGGACTGCCTGCACCGCACTCAGGATAGCCAGCACCTTCCCTGGACTGCCTGCACCACACTCATGATGGTCAGCGCTACCCTTGGACTGCCTGCACCATACTCTGGATAGTTAGCGCTGCCCCTGAACTGCCCTCACCACACTCAGGATAGCCAGTGCTGCCCCTGGACTGCCCACCCGCACCTTAATCAGGGACAATGCCCCAGGACTGCCCACACTACACTCAGGATAGGCAGCACCTCCCTTGGACTGCCCGCACCACACTCATTATAGCCAGTGCTGACCCTGGACTGCCCTCACCACACTCAGAATAGTGAGCACCTCCCTTGGACTGCTCACATTGCACTCAGGTTAGCCATCACCTCCCTTGAACTGCCTGCACCACACTCATTATAGCCAGTGCCATCCCTGGACTGTCTTCATCACACTCAGGGTAGCTAGCACCTTTTGGACTCCCTGCACCACACTCAGAATAGCCAGTGCTGCCACTGTACTGCCCACACCATATAGAATAGCCAGCTCCGCCCCTGGACTGCCCACTCCTTACCCAGGACAGGCAGCAATGCCCTTGGACTGCCCACACCACACTCAGAATAGCCAGTGCCGCCACTGGACTGCCCGCACTACACTCAGAATAGCCAATGCCACCACTGGTCTGCCTACACCACACTCAGAATAGCCCGTGCTGCCCCTGGAATGCCTACACCTTACTCAGGACAGGCAGCAATGCCCTTGGACTGCCTACACCGCACTCAGGATGGCCAGCGCCTCACCTGGACTGCCCACAGTGCACTCAGGATGGCCAGTGCCTCACCTGGACTGCCCACAGCTCACTCAGGATGGCCAGCACGTCACCTGGACTGCCCACCCTGCACTCGGGATGGCCAGTGCTTCACCTGGATTGCCTACACCGCACTCAGGATGGCCAGCGCCTCACCTGGACTGCCACACTGCATTAAGGATGGCCAGCGCCTCACCTGGACTGCCACACCGCATTAAGGATGGCCAGTGCCTCACCTGGACTGCCTACACCGCACTAAGCATGGCCAGTGCCTCACCTGGACTGCCCACAGCGCACTCAGGATGGCCATCACCTTACCTGGAGTGCTCACACCGCACTCAGGATGGCCAGCACCTCACCTGGACTGCCCACACCGCACTCAGGATGGCCAGCTCCTCACCTGGACTGCCTACACTGCACTCGGGATGGCCAGCACCTCACCTGGACTGTGCACACCGCACTCAGGATGGCCAGCGCCTCACTTGGTTTGCCACACCGCACTCAGGATGGCCAGCGCCTCACCTGGACTGCCCACACCGCACTCAGGATGGCTAGTGCCTCACCTGGACTGCCCATAGCGCACTCAGGATGGCCAATGCCTCACCTGGACTGCCCACGGCGCACTCAAGATGGCCAGCACCTCACCTGGACTGCCACACAGCAGTCGGGATGGCCAGTGCCTCACCTGGACTGCCCACAGCGCACTCAGGATGGCCAGCACCTCACCTGGACTGACCACACTACACTCATGATGGCCAGCATCTCACCTGGACTGCCTACACCACACTCAGGATGGCCAGTGCCTCACCTGGACTGCCACACCGCACTCAGGATGGCCAGTGCCTCACCTGGACTGCCTACACCGCACTAAGCATGGCCAGTGCCTCACCTGGACTGCCCACAGCGCACTCAGGATGGCCAGCACCTCACCTGGACTGCCCACACAGCACTCAGGATGGCCAGCACCTCATCTGGACTGCCTACACCGCACTCGTGAGAGCCAGCACCTCACCTGGACTGCCTACACCGCACTAAGAATGGCGAGCACCTCATCTGGACTGCCTACACCGCACTCGGGATAGCCAGCACCTCACCTGGACTGCTTACACCGCACTAAGGATGGCCAGCACCTCACCTGGACTGCCACACTGCACTAAGGATGGCCAGCACCTCACCTGGACTGCCCACACCACACTAAGGATGGCCAGCACCTCACCTGGACTGCCCGCAGCAGCATTTTGTAAACATATTTTTTCCACAAGAGTTACAGATTTGCGGTGGACAATTCATAGCTAAATCTGGAACAATTGGATTTTGTTTCAGATTTTGACTTGCCAAAAGATTAGGGAAATGTTGCAACAGACCTGTGAGCAGTAATTGATTTGATATCCTCACCTCATTCCAATTTTGTACCAATTTCTTGTTTCTTCTACTCAGACGTCAGGAATATGGGTCGAACATCTTTGATCCCTAATTTTTTTTTCTACTTAGATGCTAAATCTCTTGTGTTTCCTTTTTCCTCTATTCATCTCCAGAGCAGCTTTGACACACTTTTGTAGTTGTAGATCTGATGCCTCAATCACATTGGCTATCAGACCTATAATAATAATCTTTATTTATATGGCGCCAACATATTCCGCAGCGCTTTACAGTTTAACAGTTTCAAACACAACAGTCATGGGTAACAATGTTAAAGGGCCACTGTCACCCCCTCCAGCCGTTATAAACTAAAAGCCACCTTGTTCAGCAGTAATGTTGCATTCTAACAAGGTGGCTCTTTTAGTTTTTGATTCAGTTAATCCCTGAATAAAGCGTTTTAAAGTTTGCCACAAATACCTGACTTTGTACCTGGAGGCAGGTCCGAAGCCTCCTCTATGAATCTCCCAACTGCCGTCACTCTTCTCTTCAGGGGTGATGGTCGCCGCCCCCTGCGCGCTGTTTCTTCTTAAATCCTGCGCTGTGCGTGCCTGCCTGGGGCAGGCGCAGTCTTCATTGTCAGTCACAGCTCAGATGCAGGGTGCCTGACTGCGCCTGTGCGGGCAGTGCGGCCACCCTGTTGCTGAATCCCCGCCCCGCACTGTGTTATTCATTATGCACAGAGCAGGGCTGGGGTTCCTGGGCATGCGCACTGCGCTGTTCAGACGCTCCCCCGGTCCCCCGCCTTCCAGCGTTGCCGTAATATACAGGTTTCCTTGCCAGCGTTTGTAATGAGGCAGCCACAAATAACAATGCTGGAAGGCGGGGGAGCAGGGGGAGCGTCCGAGATGGGGGAGCGCCTGAACAGCGCAGTGCGCATGCCCAAGAATGCCAGCCCCGCACTGTGCATAATGCATAACACAGTGCGGGGCGGGGATTCAGCAACAGGGTGGCCGCACTGCCCGCACAGGCGCAGTCAGGCACCCTGCATCTGATCTGTGACTGACAATGAAGACTGCGCCTGCCCCAGGCAGGCACGCACAGCGCAGGCGCCGGATTTAAGAAGAAACAGCGCTCAGGGGGCGGCGACCATCGCCCCTGAAGAGAAGAGTGACGGCAGTTGGGAGATTCATAGAGGAGGCTTCGGACCGCCTCCAGGTACAAAGTCAGGTATTTGTGGCAAACTTTAAAACGCTTTATTCAGGGATTAACTGAATCAAAAACTAAAAGAGCCACCTTGTTAGAATGCAGCATTACTGCTGCACAAGGTGGCTCTTTTAGTTTATAACGGCTGGAGGGGGTGACAGTGGCCCTTTAACAATACAGTAAAAATAAGACGACCCTGCTCGTGAGAGCTTACAATCTACAATGAGGTGGGGAGATACAAAGTACAGGTGTGTATTTACAATGATGTATTTACAATGATGGTCCAGCCATCTTCAGGGAGTGGGGGGTAGATGGAGATAGTGAATGGGCTACACACACACAAACATAAAATGAATTTGATTAGGGAACGTGATAGGCCGCTCTGAACAAATGAGTTTTGAGGGAGCGCCTAAAACTATGCAAGTTGTGGATGGTTCTAATATCTTGGGGTAGAGCATTCCAGAGGATTGGCGCAGCACGGGAGAAGTCTTGGAGTCGGGAGTGGGAGGTACGGATTAGTGCTGAGGTTAGTCGTAAGTCGTTTGCAGAGCGCAGTGGTCGGCTAAGCCGATAGACAGAAATGAGGGAGGAGATGTAAGGGGGTGCCGCACTGTGGAGAGCTTTGTGGGTGAGAACAAGTACTTTGAATTGTATCCTGTAATGAATGGGCAGCCAGTGTAACGACTGGCGAAGAGCGGACACATCCGAGTAACGATTAGCCAGATGGACAACCCTGGCTGCCGCATTAAGGATAGACTGGAGAGGGGAAAGTCGCGTGAGGGGGAGGCCAATTAATAGAGTGTTACAGTAGTCCAGACGGGAGTGGATTAGGGCGACAGTGAGAGTTTTTGTTGTCTCCATGGTGAGAAAAGGGCAGATTCTAGAGATGTTCTTTAGGTGTAAGCGGCACGAGCGGGCAAGAGATTGTATGTGGGAGGTGAAGGAGAGATCGGAGTCAAACATAACACCCAGACAGCGTGCCTGCTGCCTAGGCGTTATTATGGTGCCACCCACAGAGAGGGAGATGTCAGATTTAGGGAGGCTAGTAGAAGGCGGGAGCAGAAGAAGTTCAGTTTTGGAGAGGTTGAGTTTCAGATAGAGAGCGGACATGATGTTAGAGACTGCAGACAGACAGTCAGTGGCGTTCTGTAGTACAGCGGGGGTAAGGTCAGGGGATGACGTGTACAGTTGTGTGTCATCAGCATAAAGATGGTACTGAAAGCCAAATCTGCTGATGGTCTGTCCAATTGGGGCCGTGTAGAGGGAGAAGAGAAGGGGGCCAAGGACTGAGCCCTGAGGTACCCCAACAGTGAGAGGAAGAGGAGATGAAGTGGAGCCGGAGAACAGAACACTGAAGGAGCGTTCAAAAAGATAGGAAGAGAACCAGGAGAGAGCAGTGTCCTTAATGCCTAGTGACTGGAGCCTAGAGAGTAGGAGAGGGTGGTCAACCGTGTCGAAAGCTGCAGAAAGATCGAGGAGAATGAGCAGAGAGTGGTCACCGTTCCATTTTGCTGTCAGAAGGTCATTGGTCACCTTGATGAGTGCAGTTTCTGTCGAATGTAGGGGGCAGAACCCGGACTGTGAAGGGTCTAGGAGGGAATGAGTGGAGAAGTAACGGGTAAGGTGGGAGTAGACTAGGCGCTCCAGGAGTTTTGAGATGAAGGGGAGATCTGTAGTTGTTTGTGCATGATGGGTCAAGGGTGGGTTTTTTTAGTAATGGAGTAATGATAGAGTGTTTGAAGGAGGAGGGAAAAATGCCAGAGGAAAGGGAGAGATTAAAAATTGTAGTTAGGTGAGTTGTGACTAGTGTTGAGCGATACCTTCCGATATCGGAAAGTATCGGTATCGGAAAGTATCGGCCGATACCGTCAAAGTATCGGATCTAATCCGATACCGATACCCGATCCCAATGCAAGTCAATGGGACGAAAATATTGGAATTAAAATAAACCCTTTCTTTCCTTGTAGGTTAATTCTACATGAAGGAAAACAACTAAGAATAATGTAGGATGTATTGGGGGAGGTGGCGGAGACATTAAAGGCACAGAGGTTTAGCCCAATCAAATAGAATAGCAGGATTTTTATTTTTTTTTATGACGTTTGGCGTTAGAAAGATTTTGACTGTTTTTTTTTTTGTTTTTTTTTTGTCAGATATTGATGTTTCACTACTTCCACGCCCTTCACCTTCTGTTTTACTTCTCCCACACTTTCTTCTTCATTATCCTCATCATCAGCTTCTTTGACATCAACTTCTTCACCTTATTCATCTTCTTCTTCATCTTCTACCTATTATTTTTTTTGTTACATTGTTCATATTCTTTTTATTTTACTATTATCTTCTTCATATTCTACTTCTTCATCATATCCTTATTTGTGACAGGCATTCCCGTAGTTATCTATAAAAGTTTGAAGATTACACCTTCCGTTCTGCCTGTCACAAAACAGTTACATTTGTCCGCGTTCAGTTTGGCCTGCAGCATCAGGCTTTATCCAGGGGCCACCACGAGGAGGAACGGATTCACCCCCATACACTGCTTAGTCTTCTTCTGCTTATAATTTAGATAATATCTTTTGCTCTGATATTTAGTGTTATGCTTAATGTTCTTCTGCTCTTTGTTCTGCAGCCTCTTGTTCTTCTGCTTCTCGGTCTTCCAGGTCGTCGTCGTCTCCAGGGTCGTCGTCTCCGCGGTCGTCGTCATCGGGGTGGTCTTCAGGGTCATCGTCTCCAGGGTCGTCGTCATCACGGTGGTTGTCGTCTCTGGTGTCGTCGTCATCTTAGGGGTGGTCTTCCGGGTCATCGTGTTTAGTCTCTTGAACTTGGAAATGTAGCAGAAGGTACAAGAAGGCTGAGAAAATGCCGAGAAACAGCTGATGGAACTGGAACTCGGATGGCTACCCGAAGGTCCAAGAGCCAATGGAACTACCGAGGACCAGCTGACGTTACTGGAACCCGGTTACTAAGCAGGAGGTACCCGTGCCTGAAAGCACTACCAAGGACCACCTGACGTTGGTGGAACTTGGATACCCAGAGGGAGGCACCTAAGCCAAAGGCTCTGCCCGGAACCAGCTGACGGTGCTGGAACCAGGATGTTGAGCAGAAGGTACAAGAGCAAAAGACACTGCCGAGAACCAGCTGACGGTACTGGAACCCGGATGGGTAGCCGAAGGTCCAAGAGCCAATGGAACTACCGAGGACCAGCTGACGTTACTGGAACCCGGTTACTAAGCAGGAGGTACCCGTGCCTGAAAGCACTACCAAGGACCACCTGACGTTGGTGGAACTCGGATACCCAGAGGGAGGCACCTAAGCCAAAGGCTCTGCCCGGAACCAGCTGACGGTGCTGGAACCAGGATGGGGACCTATTCAAGCTTGTCTTCCTAGAGCCCCAACTAGCAGTTTTGGAGCAAAGGGTCAGCAGGAGGAGGAGAGGGAGCAGAGTGTAGGCCGAAGCCTGCACTGGCGGCAGCTTTGGGTCTGCGTGGCTGTTGCAGGACACGTTGCCGGCTGCACAGCAGGGGAACAGCTGGCGTTGCTGAACCCCACTGACACATTGGCTGGTGTTTTTCTCTGTGCAGCTAGCAGTACCGGGCCCCAACTGGCGGTGTTAGAGCCCAGGCTCTGCAGGGGGAGCAGAGTGTAGGCCGAAGCCTAATTGAACCAATTTTAAAGGTAACCTTTAACCCCCCCTCAGGTGTTACAAAGTAGAAGAGCCACAGCTTATGCAGCAGTAGTGCTGCACAAGTCAAAGGTTGCTCTTTCAATTTTTCTCCTTGCACACGCTGAATGAAACACGTATAACATTTAGCCCTTTATACAGTCAAACTGTGTTGGAGGCGAGAGTTCCCTTCGTAATGAGACGCAGCACAGATGTCAAGAATCCCACCTTGGTGCTGGGCGCAGCCTCCTGAGCGTTGTTATTTGCTGTACAGGAGTCTGCGCTGTCGTGTTATCCCTTGGCCTAGCGCTGTTAGCGCTGCCCATCTTCTGACATCATTTAATGTCGGCCGGTGCGGTTCGCGATGACCATGAATCCCAGCCCCGCAGTGTCTTAACATTGTTAAAACACTGCGGGGCTGGGATTCATGGCCTGGCGCAGTACATATGTTCGCCTCTCACACTCGGGTCCTTACACCCGCTTCAGACTGTGCGGCGTCAGCTGATCCCTTATCGCATGCCATGGCCATGAAGCCGCACAGTCTGAAGAAGGCGGAAGGAGATGAGGGACAGGCGAACTTATGCACTGCTCATGCCCATCAATCACACCCTCGCAGTCCAAATAAATAAGACACCGAGGGGCGTTGTGTGGGTCAGGGCGGCCGCAGAGGCGCAGGCAGCCAAACAATGATGCCAGAAGACGGGCAGCGCTACCAAGGGGGTTGCAGCGTGTCATTACAAAGGAAAGTCACACCTCCGGGACGGTTAAATGGTCACACAGAGGACACATTTTAGACGTGTTTTCAGTTCCACATGTGCGAGGAGAATACGTTTATGAGCCACCTTGCACACATGCAGCATTACTGCTGTACAAGGTGGCTGGAAAACATACAAACGCCTGGGGGAGGGGGGACAGGTTCCCTTCAATTTCAGTTCTTGTGTCTGCGTGGCTGTTGCAGGACACGTTGCCGGCTACACAGCAGGGGAACAGTTGGCGGTGCTGAACCCCACTGACACATTGGCTGATGTTTTTCTCTGTGCAGCTAGCAGTACCGGGCCCCAACTGGCGGTGTTAGAGCCCAGGGTCAGCAGGAGGAGAGGGAGCAGAGTGTAGGCCGAAGCCTGCACTGGCGGCAGCTTTGTGTCTGCATGGCTGTTGCAGGACACGTTGCCGGCTGCACAGCAGGGGAACAGCTGGCGTTGCTGAACCCCACTGACACATTGGCTGGTGTTTTTCTCTGTGCAGCTAGCAGTACCGGGCCCCAACTGGCGGTGTTAGAGCCCAGGCTCTGCAGGGGGAGCAGAGTGTAGGCCGAAGCCTAATTGAACCAATTTTAAAGGTAACCTTTAACCCCCCCTCAGGTGTTACAAAGTAGAAGAGCCACAGCTTATGCAGCAGTAGTGCTGCACAAGTCAAAGGTTGCTCTTTCAATTTTTCTCCTTGCACACGCTGAATGAAACACGTATAACATTTAGCCCTTTATACAGTCAAACTGTGTTGGAGGCGAGAGTTCCCTTCGTAATGAGACGCAGCACAGATGTCAAGAATCCCACCTTGGTTCTGGGCGCAGCCTCCTGAGCGTTGTTATTTGCTGTACAGGAGTCTGCGCTGTCGTGTTATCCCTTGGCCTAGCGCTGTTAGCGCTGCCCATCTTCTGACATCATTTAATGTCGGCCGGTGCGGTTCGCGATGACCATGAATCCCAGCCCCGCAGTGTCTTAACATTGTTAAAACACTTCGGGGCTGGGATTCATGGCCTGGCGCAGTACATATGTTCGCCTCTCACACTCGGGTCCTTACACCCGCTTCAGATCCCTTATCGCATGCCACGGCCATGAAGCCGCACAGTCTGAAGAAGGCGGAAGGAGATGAGGGACAGGCGAACTTATGCACTGCTCATGCCCATCAATCACACCCTCGCAGTCCAAATAAATAAGACACCGAGGGGCGTTGTGAGGGTCAGGGCGGCCGCAGAGGCGCAGGCAGCCAAACAATGATGCCAGAAGACGGGCAGCGCTACCAAGGGGGTTGCAGCGTGTCATTACAAAGGAAAGTCACACCTCCGGGACGGTTAAATGGTCACACAGAGGACACATTTTAGACGTGTTTTCAGTTCCACATGTGCTAGGAGAATACGTTTATGAGCCACCTTGCACACATGCAGCATTACTGCCGAACAAGGTGGCTGTAAAACATAGAAACACCTGGGGGAGGGGGGACAGGTTCCCTTCAATTTCAGTTCTTGTGTCTGCGTGGCTGTTGCAGGACACGTTGCCGGCTACACAGCAGGGGAACAGCTGGCGGTGCTGAACCCCACTGACACATTGGCTGGTGTTTTTCTCTGTGCAGCTAGCAGTACCGGGCACCAACTGGCGTTGTTAGAGCCCAGGGTCAGCAGGAGGAGCAGGTGGAGCAGAGTGTAGGCCTAAGCCTGCACTGGCGTCAGCTTTGGGTATGTTGTGTCTGCGTGGCTGTTGCAGGACACATTGCCGGCTACACAGCAGGGGAACAGCTGGCGGTGCTGAACCCCACTGACACATTGGCGAGGTGTTTTTCTCTGTGCAGCCAGCACTTCCGGACAGCAACTAGCGGTGTTGGAGCCCGGGCTCTGCAGGTGGAGCAGAGTGTAGGCCGCAGCCTGCACTGGAGCAAGTTGAAAGGGAACCTTTAATCCCCCCCCAGGCGTTTGTAGCTGAAAGAGCCATCTTGTACAGCACTAATGCTGGAAAAGGTAAACTTAGCTCTTTTAATTATGGTCCTTGCACATGCTGAACCTAACACTTTTGAAATGTGTCCCCTCACACGGTTAAACCGTCCGGTCGGTGGAACTTTCCTTTGTCATGTGACGCAGCACAGCCGTCATTCTTACCCCCTTGGCGCCGTGCGCCTCCTCAGCGTTGTTTGAATCTGTCCCGGAGTCTGCGCTGTTATGTTATCCCTTGGCCAGGCACACTTAGCGCTGCCCGTCTTCTGACATCATTTGGTGTCAGGATGGCTGCGCCTGTGCGGCCGCGCTGGACGAGATCCCGCCTCGCTGTGTCATCTAATGTAATCACTCTGCGGACCTGTGATCCATGGGCATGAGCAGTGCATATCCTCGCCTCTCACTCCACTCCCTACGGCTTCTTCAGACTGTGCGGCGTCACGGCCGTGGCATGCTATTAGGGATCAGCTGACAGCGCACAGTCTGAAGAAGGCGTAGGGAGATGAGTGAGAGGCGGAGGTTCAGATATGCACTGCTAATGTCCATGGATCACAGGTCCGCAGTGGGATTAAATCAGAAGACACTACGAGGCGGGATCTCGTCCAGCGCGGCCGCACAGGCGCAGCCATCCTGACACCAAATGATGTCAGAAGACGGGCAGCGCTAAGTGTGCCTGGCCAAGGGATAACATAACAGCGCAGACTCCGGGACAGATTCAAACAACGCTGAGGAGGAGGCGCACGGCGCCAAGGGGGTAAGAATGACGGCTGTGCTGCGTCACATGACAAAGGAAAGTTCCACCGACCGGACGGTTTAACCGTGTGAGGGGACACATTTCAAAAGTGTTAGGTTCAGCATGTGCAAGGAGCACGACGAAAAGAGGCACTTTTTCCCTTTGCATCATTACTGCTGCACAAGGTGTCTCCTTCAGTAACAAACGCCTGGGATGGCGGGGGGACAGGTTCCCTTAAATTTAACTTGTTGTGCCTGCGTGGCGGTCGCAGGACACGTTGCCGTATACACAGCAGGGGAGCAGCAGGCATTACTGAACCCCAATAACAGAGGAGGGACTGTTGGGACTGTGCGGACAGCACTTCTGGACGGCAACTAGCGGTGTTGGAGCCCAGGGACAGGAGGAGGAGGTGGAGGAGATAGGAGGGATTGCCACACACACAGCTGGGGAACAGCTGACGTTACTGAACCCCAATAACAGAGGAGGGACTGTTGGGACTGTGCGGACAGCACTTCTGGACAGCAACTAGCGGTGTTGGAGCCCAGGGACAGGAGGAGGAGGTGGAGGAGATAGGAGGGATTGCCACACACACAGCTGGGGAACAGCTGACGTTACTGAACCCCAATAACAGAGGAGGGACTGTTGGGACTGTGCGGACAGCACTTCTGGACGGCAACTAGCGGTGTTGGAGCCCAGGGACAGGAGGAGGAGGTGGAGGAGATAGGAGGGATTGCCACACACACAGCTGGGGAACAGCTGACGTTACTGAACCCCAATAACAGAGGAGGGACTGTTGGGACTGTGCGGACAGCACTTCTGGACGGCAACTAGCGGTGTTGGAGCCCAGGGACAGGAGGAAAAGCAGAGGAACACAATGTAGGCCGAAGCCTGATTGGAGAAAGTCGAAAGGGAACCTTTAACCCCCCCCCAAGGCGTTTGTAGCTGAAAGAGCCAGCTTGTGCAGCACAAAAGATGCAAAAGGAAAAGGTGGCTCTTTTCATTATGCTCCTTGCAAACACAGAACTAAACACTTATAAAATGTGTCCCCTGAAACCGTGAGACCGTCCCGGAGGTGGGACTTTCCTTCGTAATATGACGCAGCACAGCCGTCATTCTTACCCCCCCCCCGGCTCCGTGCCCCGGCTCCTCAGCGTTGTTTGATTCCGTCCCGGAGCCTGCGCTGTTATGTTATCCCTTGGCCAGGCACACTTAGCGCTGCCCATCTTCTGACATCATTTGGTGTCAGGCTGGCTGCGCCTGTGCGGACGCGCTGGCCGAGAGCCCACCTCGCAGTGTCGTCTAATGTAATCCCACCGCGGGCCTGGGATCCATGGCCTTGCGCAGTGCATATCCTCGCCTCTCACTCCCCTCCCTACGGCTTCTTAAGACTGTGCGGTCTCACGGCCGTGGCATGCTATCAGGGACCAGCTGACACCGCACAGTCTGAAGAAGCCGTAGGGAGATGAGTGAGAGGTGGAGGTTCAGATATGCACTGCGCATGTCCATGGATCTCAGGCCCCCAGTGGGATTAAATCAGAAGACACTGCGAGGCGGGCTCCCGGCCAGCGCGGCCGCACAGGCGCAGCCATCCTGACACCAAATGATGTCAGAAGACGGGCAGCGCTAAGTGTGCCTGGCCAAGGGATAACATAACAGCGCAGGCTCCGGGACGGAATCAAACAACGCTGAGGAGCCGGGGCACGGCGCCAAGGGGGTAGGAATGACGGCTGTGCTGCGTCATATTACGAAGGAAAGTCCCACCTTCGGGACGGTTTTACGGTATCAGTGGACACATTTTATAAGTGTTAAGTTCTGCGTGTGCAAGGAGCTAAACAAAAATAGCTACCTTTTCCTTGTGCAGCATTACTGCTGCACAAGGTGGCTCTTTCAGTAACAAACGCCTTGGGGGGGGGGGACAGGTTCCCTTACATTTCAGTTGTTGTGTCAGCGTGGCGGTCGCAGGACACATTGCCGGCTACACAGCTGGGGATCAGCTGACGTTACTGAAACCCAATAACACTGGGTCGTATGTTTTGACTGTGCAGACGGCACTTCTGAGCCTCAACTGGCGGTGTTGGAGCCCAGGAATTTAAGTTCAGGCGGTAGAAAGATGAACACAACAGGAGACCTGGATAACGTAGACAGTGACCTAATTATTTAATCAGGAAGAGGAGTGGCAAATTCCTGCGAGATCCAGGCCTTGTTCATTTTCAGGAAAGTAAGCCGGTCAACGTTATCGGAGGATAGTCGCATGCGACGGTCAGTTAGTACACCACCTGCAGCACTAAAGACACGTTCCGATAATACACTAGCCGCAGGGCAAGCCAGCACCTCCAATGCATACTGGCTTAGCTCTGGCCATGTATCCAGCTTTGAGACCCAAAACTTGAAAGGGGAAGAGCCGTCTGGGAGTACAGCAAGAGGGCAAGACATGTAGTCTGTCACCATCTGACGGAACCGTTGCCTCCTGCTGACTGGAGCCGTCTGTGATGGTGTAGACTTTTGTGGCGGGCACAGAAAACTGTGCCACAGTTCGGCCATACTGGTCTTGCCTTGGGCAGAGGCACTGCTTCTGCTCCCTCTTTGTGCAGAGCCTCCACCACTGCCTGGACGCACTGAGCTGCTTTGTAATGCACTAGCAGCACTTCTCTCAGTTGGAATGGAGAAGATGATGGAATTCACCAGTGTGTCTTGGTACTCCCGCATTTTTCGCTCCCGGTTCAACGGTGTGATGAGGCTTTCTACGTTGTCCCGGTAGCGAGGATCGAGGAGGGTGAACACCCAATAATCAGACATGTTGAGAATGTGGGCGATGCGGCGGTCGTTTCTCAGGCACTGCAGCATGTAATCCACCATGTGCTGCAGACTGCCAACTGCCCAAGAAACGCTGTCCCCTGCTGGAGGCGTGATCTCTGCCCGCTCATCATCACCCCACCCTCGCTGTACACACTGAGTACTGGACAATTGTGTAACTCCCTCCTCTGGACAGATGTCTTCCTCCTCCATTGACTCCTCCTCATCCTCCTCACAAACTGTCCCCTGCCTACGCGTTTGTGAGGAACCACGTGGCGCTGACTGTCCAGAAGATGATGGAAATGGTGAATCCTCATCCTCCACCTCTTCCACAACATCATCCCTTAGCGCTTGCAGTGATTTTTCAAGCAGGCAGATAAGGGGGACAGTCATGCTGACTAGTGCATCATCTGCACTCGCCATCCGCGTGGAATAATCGAAGGGACGCAAAACCTGGCAGACGTCCTTCATAGTGGCCCACTCTGTGGTTGTGAAATCTGAACGGCGCGGAGTGCGACTTCTTTGCGACTGATGCAGCTGGTACTCCATTACAGCTTGCTGCTGCTCACACAACCGCTCCAACATATGTAACGTGGAATTCCACCTGGTAGGTAGGTCACATATGATGCGATGTTCCGGCAGGTGGTGTCGGCGCTGCAGAGCCGCAATGCGCGCTTTTGCCATGCTGGAACGCCGCAAGTGAGCACACTCTAGGCGGACCTTGTGCAGCAGTGCATCAAGATCCGGATAGTCCCTCAAAAAACTCTGCACGACCAAATTGAGCACATGTGCCAGACATGGGATGTGAGTGAGGTTGCCGAGGCCCAGAGCTGCCACCAGATTTCGGCCATTATCACACACTACCATGCCTGGCTGGAGATTCGCTGGCACAAACCACACATCGCTCTCCTGCTTGATGGCATTCCAGAGCTCCTGCGCTGTGTGGCTTCGATTCCCCAAAGAAATTAATTTCAAGATGGCCTGTTGACGTTTGGCCACGGCTGTGCTCATGTCGGTCGTAACAGGTAAACGTTCATCACGGGTCCATGTGGAGGTGGACTGTGACGGCTCCTGCAGCGATGATTCTGAGGAACTGGTGTAAGAGGAGGAGTCAATGCGTACAGAATGGATTCCTGCAATCCTTGGAGTGGGCAGGACACGTCCTGCGCCACTCGCACGGTCTGTACCCGGCTCAACGACATTAACCCAATGGGCAGTGAGGGAAAGGTATCGCCCCTGTCCATGTTGACTGGTCCACGCATCGGTGGTGAGGTGGACCTTGCTACTGACGGCATTCAGTAGCGCGTGTTTTATGTGTCCCTCCACATGCTTGTGCAGAGCAGGGACGGCTTGCCTGCTGAAGTAAAAGCGGCTGGGCACATTGTACTGTGGGACTGCCAATGACATCAAGTCACGGAAGCTGTCAGTCTCCACCAGCCTGAATGACAGCATTTCCAGTGACAGAAGTTTGGCAATGCCTGCAGTCAGAGCCTGTGCTCGTGGGTGGTTTGACGAGAAAGGCCGCCTTTTCTCCCATGCCTGTACTACCGATGGCTGTAGACTGGGCTGGGAGTGTGTGGATGACTGGGAAAGTGGTGCTGCGGGTGGAATTACAGCGGGTCTCTGGACAACAAGGCCAGAGGTTCTTCCACGGCGATCCTGGGAGGAAGCCGAACCAGCTGCGTGTGAGCTGGAGGAAGAGGCAACACGAGCTGAAGAGGTGGTAGCTGCCGCTGTTGGTTGGCCTAGCTCTTCAGTGTGTTTTTCTAACTCCGCCGCGTGCCTGGTGCGCACATGTTGCCACATGTTGGAGGTATTGAGGTTGCTGACATTTCGACCTCTTTTGACTTTGTGATGACACACCTTGCATTTGACATAGCAAATGTCATCTGCAACTGTGTCAAAAAAGGACCAGGCACTCCAAGTCTTGGGAGCGCCCTTTTTGGCTTTTGGAAGAGACATGCTCCTAACGGGTGCCAAAGCGGAGGCTGCAGGATCCGCAGTCTTCCCCCTCCCTCTCCCTCTTTGGGCCGTACGGGGAATCTCTTCCTCAGAGCTGCTCCCACCACCTTCCTGTCCCTCACGCCAAGATGGGTCAAGGACCTCATCATCTACACTACCCTCTGCCCCCAACTGCTCCTCCTGGGTAGTCTCAGCAGCAGAGCACGCACCAGTAAGTGGCACCTGAGTGTCATCATCAGCTGATGCGGCCTGCGATGTGGTGACCGGAGCCACTGGCCCACCCGCCTCTTCAGAGGAAGAGAGAAAAAGCTGTTGGGCATCACTGCACCCTGCCTCTTCTTCCATTTCTCCAATGCTGCTTGGCTGGCCCCCTGTTTCCAAGCCAAGAGATTCAGAGAACAGAAGTAGAGACGGCTCCTGTCCTGGGCTCTCTGTCTGCCTGGGCAATTTGGCAGGTGGTGAAGAGACAGATGGCTGCTCTCCAGTGCTCTGTGTCTGAGAGGATGTGGCACTAATTGAAGTTGATGCATTAGCTGCCATCCATCCGACAACGGCTTCAATTTGTTCTTCACGCAGCAGCGGTGTACGGCGCTCTGCGACAAAGCTGCGCATGAATGACTGTTCCCTGGTGAAAGTGGGTGCTGATGAGTCACCGGTGCCCGCAGCAGGCACAGAATCCCCACGTCCCCTCCCTGCTCCGCGCCCACGCCCACGTGCCTTACTCACTGCCTTCTTCATCTTGGTTGACTGATAAAGATAAGCAGAAAAGTACTAACGGCTTTGTGTGCTTATTCCTGAACAACTCCTAACAGGTATAAGAAACACTAATTTTCTAAAGTGTGGACTAGACTTTAATATGAGCTAATGTGGCCTACACAAATGTAAAGTGGTGTCACTGGTGTGTTTGGTGAACTTTATTATTTATTTATTTTTGGGGGGCTGAACTGACAACAGAGAGAGCTGCAGTCACACGGAGACCGTGCAGACAGCCGTAAACGGCGCTGCAAGGCCCAAAAACCCTCCTCTACGTTATCCTATGTAGTGTTTTTCCACAAGTTAGCTGGAGACGGGTGGAAAGACACTAATAGGAATTTTTTTAAAAAATGTGCAGCAGCCTGCACTACTTAAAATAAAAGGAAAATTGATTTTGCGGTATGACGCAGTGAAGAACCCTGAGCTGGAGACAACCAGGCTATGGCTGCTCACAGACTACAGGGCGAGCTGCAGTCACACGGAGACCGTGCAGACAGCCGTAAATGGCGCTGCAAGGCCCAAAAACCCTCCTCTACGTTATCCTATGTAGTGTTTTTCCACAAATTAGCTGGAGACGGGTGGAAAGACACTAATAGGAATTTTTTGAAAAAATGTGCAGCAGCCTGCACTACTTAAAAGAAAAGGAAAATTGATTTTGCGGTATGACGCAGTGAAGAACCCTGAGCTGGAGACAACCAGGCTATGGCTGCTCACAGACTACAGGGCGAGCTGCAGTCACACGGAGACCGTGCAGACAGCCGTAAACGGCGCTGCAAGGCCCAAAAACCCTCCTCTACGTTATCCTATGTAGTGTTTTTCCACAAATTAGCTGGAGACGGGTGGAAAGACACTAATATGATTTTTTTGAAAAAATTTGCAGCAGACTACACTACTTGGAAAAAAAAAAAAAAAGAACAGTATGAGGCAATGAACCACCCTCCCTGAACTGAATACAACCAGCTATGGATGGCCTATGTGGCTGCACTCAGACTAGAGAGTGGGCTGCACTCACACACACACACACACACACACACACACAGACCTTGCAGATCGCTGTGAAAACAGCGCTACAAGGCAAAAGCAAGGTGATTAGTAGGTGAACACAGCGGTTGCTAAATTAGCCTTGGAAAAGCACAAAGAAGCAAATCACTATCTCTAAACTGGCCCTCAGTCAGCAAACAGCATCCTGTCACTAACTGAATTCACAGCAGAGTGAGCGCAAAATGGCACCAGCGACTTTTAAACTGCATCATGACATCATTTCAGCAGCCAATCACAGCCTTGCCAGTAGTTTCATGCCCTCCATGCTGAACAGGATGTGCCCACACTTGGAATCATTCTCATTGGCTGATTTCGTACAAATTTGTGCAGTTTGAATCCTGGGAACTTCCGATTCCGGTATCCGATACGCGGCAAGTATCGGATCTCGGTATCGGAATTCCGATACCGCTAAGTATCGGCCGATACCCGATACTTGCGGTATCGGAATGCTCAACACTAGTTGTGACGCATGGAGAGAGAGACTGGAGGAGGTGTGAGGGAATGGGGTCGGTGGTGCATGTAGTTGGACGAGAAGAGGAGAGGAGCTTGGAGACTTCTTCTTCTGTGATGGGATCGAATGTGGAGAGTGAGCCAGGGGAGATGCAGGGAGGGATGGGAGTCATTGCACTTGGTGTCTGGGAGTGGATTTTCTGGCGGATATTATCTATTTTCTCTATAAAGTGGGAGGCCAGGTCATCAGCACAAATGTCTGTGATAGGGTCTTGTGCTTTTGGCCTGAGGAGGGAGTGAAAGGTGTTAAAAAGTTTCTTGGGGTTGTTGGATAGTGAGGAGATCAGGGTGGTGTAGTAGGACTGTTTGGCGAGGTGAAGGGCAGAGTTATAGGTCCTTAACATAAATTTGAAGTGTACGAAGTCTTCTGGGGTGCGAGTTTTCCTCCATAAGCGTTCAGCACTCCTAGAGCATCGCTGGAGAAATCGGGTTTGCGATGTGAGCCAGGGCTGTTTCACTCTGTGTTTGGAGGTTCTGAGGGTGAGGGGAGCTACTTGGTCCAGGGTGCTTCTAAGAGTGTCATTGTAGTGATGTACAGCCAGATCAGGACAGGAAAAAGAAGAGATTGGGGACAGTGATGAGTGTAAGGAGTCTGAAAGTGTATGCGGGTTAATGGCTTGTAGATTTCTGAATGTGTGATAGGTAGGAGAGTGCTGGGGTGGGCGAGGAATTGTGAGGGTGAAGGAGAGAATGTTGTGGTCAGAGAGGGGAAGTGGTGAGTTATCTAGGTAAGAGATTGAACAGAGCCGGACAAAGACCAGGTCCAGGGTGTTACCGTCTTTGTGTGTTTCAGAGGTTGAGAGCTGTGAGAGGCCTAGGGAAGTGGTTAGGGATAGAAGCTGGGATGCAGATGTGGAAGTGGGGCTGTTAATGGAGATGTTGAAGTCTCCAAGGATAAGGGTTGTTAGTTCTCTCAGCCAGGCTGAGAAGTGGTCCAGGAAGTGGGTGGGTGAGCCTGGGGGCCGGTATATGACCGCTACTCTGAGGGAGAGGGGACGGAAGAGCCTGATGGTGTGGACCTCAAAAGAAGGGAATGAGAGTGAAGGAACTGGGGGTATAACCTGGAACGTGCATTGGGGGGACAAGAGTATGCCGACTCCACCACCAGGTCTGTTTGTGGGTCTTGGGGAATGGGAGAATTGTAAGCCACCATGAGAAATGGCAGCAGGGGAGACATTGTCAGAGTCCTGGATCCAGGTTTCAGTGAGGGCCAAAAGATTCAGAGAGTTGTTCACAAAGTAGTTGTGCAGGAAAGGAAGCTTGTTACATACAGACCGTGGATTCCAAAGGGCACAATTGAAAGGGAGAGATGAGGGAGTGCAAGTAATATTAATAAGGTTAGTATGGTTTTGATATGAGGTAGGGTAGCGGTTGAGGTTGGGGGATGGGGGGCCTGGGTTGGGGCATATATGTCCCCCGAAATCAGTAGGAGTAACAAGATAAAAAGCAAGTAGTTTTTTGAAGTGTAAGAAGTTTTTTTGTGCAGTGTGTTTGGGTAAGATGGGCTGAGGTTTTTCAGGAAGGTGAGAAGTGCATGGGAGCTGTACATGGGAGATGGAAGCAGTGAGGAGCTGATGTGTATGAGTCGTGGTGGAGGGGGGATTGGGCAGTGAAAGTGGATTGCAAGGGAGCATAGGAGGATAGGAATGAAGCACATGGATAGAAGGGAGAGCAGAGTGTGGGTTACCTGACTAACTGCCATGAAATAACTGCTGTATCACGACGCATATCTTCGTGACGCTTTGCTTCTGGGACGCGTGCACCCCCACTTGCGTGCCCCCCTAAGGATGGTTCTACATTTATAGTCCAATGCTGGGTCAGAAGAGATGGATTGTGGGACCAGGGTGGGGATAATTTGGCAGCTGGTGCCAGCACACCAGGGGGTGATTAAATGATCAAACACATTGTGGCTGGTAACATCTATATGCTATAAAACGCCTTCAGCAAGATAATATCTAGCGTGGCCACAGTGATGGAAATACTGTACATCAAACAGTGAGTAAATCGTACAATGCAGCAAATGAAGTATAACAATCATTAAGCAGGCACATTAAAATATGTTGCTAGATGGTAGAGTGGCAGATGACAGACAGCAAGCAGAGGGAGTTTATACCATTAGAGTCTATTGCAGCGGATGAGACGGATAAGACAGCAAGCAGAGGTGGGAAGTTATACACAACCAAAATAATAAAATATCTTTTTATGAATTATTAAATATTAAAAACATAACGACAAAAGAAAAAGGGAAAATACAAACAGATGGAAACTGTGCAAAGAGGTGCCGCACATGTACAGCTCTGGCAAAAATTAAGAGACCACTGCAAAATGTTCAGTTTGTCTGATTTTTCTCTTTATAGGTATATTTTTGAGTAAAATGTAAATTGTTCTTTTATTCTACAAACTTCTGACAACATGTCTCCGAATTTCCAAGCAATAAATTTTGTACTTTTTTTCTTCCAAAGAAAAATGGTCAAAATAAAAAACAAACAGTGCTTTCAGACCTCAAACAATGCAAAGAAAACAAGTTCATAATCATTTAGAAACACCAATACTAATGTTTTAACTCAGGAAGAGTTCAGAAATCAATATTTTGTGGAATAACCATGATTTTTAATCACAGCTTTCATGCATCTTGGCATGCTTTCCACCAGTCTTTCACACTGCTTCTGGCGCAAAAATATAAGCAGTTCTTCTTTGTTTGATGGTTTGTGACTATCCATCATACTCTTGATTACATTCCAGAGGTTTTCAATGGGGTTCGGGTCTGGAGATTGGGCTGCCCATGACAGGGATTTGATGTGGTGGTCTCTTTAATTTTTGCCAGAGCTGTATATGCACAAATTAATAAATGAAAAAACACCAGCAGCAACTTCATATGTAAGATCCAAAATATGAATTGTATATTAAATAGATAAAATCCATTACATAAATATAGTAGATGATAAATCAGTGTATATGTTATAAATTAATATTACATAAATATAAATAAATACACCAATTTAAAGTACATCAGATTGACAGGATCTATATAAATGATCTGTGTCAAGGTGTATGAAATATATGTTCAAATGATGGTAATAAAGATTGGTCAGCTGCTGTAGAATAAGAATAATGCCTAGCAGCAGTATAGAAAAAAATTAAGGTGTGATTCCATATAAAAATAAATCCAAATAGGAAAAAATGCCTGGAATTATCAGCCAAGTAAGGACCATATGCAGTCAATAAAATGCCTGTATATAAATTGCATATGCAAAGGAAAAAATACAGCAGTATACTGACCAACGCTAGGAGCCCCGCACCTGCCCCTATTTTACAATGAATAAAAATATATATTTTATTATTTTGGTTGTGTATCATGTTTATAGGTCTTATAATTGCTCCAGTGGCCTTTGGTAATATTGAGTTGAATTTATACTCAATCACATTGGCGTTGAATCCATAAGCCTTTTCTTTGGGGGTGGATTAGTGGGGGCTGGACCTTCTGTCATTGGTTATATCTACAGAAAACAATGGGATCTGATAGGTAAATATTTATCCAATTGAATTCCACTTCCTTTGGTGGCTAGCATTGAGGGACTTTTCCCATAGATGGTTGATATATCCCCTAAACGTCAGCAGGTACCCAATATCTATGGGCGGACTTGGGGCTGCAGGGGGCACTCGATCCTTTTCTGGCTTCGGCAGCTCCGTTGCTTTTTCTGTTTTTGTAGTGAAGGTAATATAATTATTATATCTCGTTGCCCTCCATGTAGCAGATCGACAGGTGCACGTTCTTGCTCAGTTGTTGGTCTTTCGTGACATTTCATCTCTTGACTGTGAAAGGTAATTAACAGCTGTGACTAGAGAAGGCAGGGGGACTCATCAACTTTTCCCGAGGGCCATCAAGACTCATTAGATATCGAACCCTGTGATGAGCGACAGAGTCACAGCTTGTTGGTTCAGCTTCAAATCTTCCTTAAAGCAAGTGACACTAGAAAGACGAAGTAGCTGGTGGAAGCGATACAATTGTAGCTTTGCCTGTTACTTGATTGGCACAAAAATGGTCACAAAATGCAAAATAATTGGGTTTTCCTGGTCAGCACCCCTCTAGTCCAGCTTTAATTTTACAGTAAGCTATCCTTTATGTAAGTCTTATAATGGCCTTATATTGGATTGTGTGGTGAAGATTTGTACCCCCTATTCATGTGTGCGATCTCCCATAAATCTGGAGAATTCTGGGAATGGTAGCCTTAGCTGCTCGGTCCTCTAACTCCTTCAGAGAGGAAGAGGACTTGAACTCTAGTGCCGCCTGTTCAATATAGCAATCCTAAAAATCAATATTGACGCACTGACGAGCTTTGTAGATACGTGTTTCAGGGTGTTGCGCCTCTACAGTGCAAAGGAGCATTGCACAGCCTATAAGTCTCCTTACTGGCATGTCACTCTCCACCAGGAGAAATACACTATGTTCCAAATTATTATGCAAATGATATTTTTCTCGGATTTTCCTAAATGGTCGGTCCAAATGACAGTTAGTCTAATAAAAGTCATCACCCGATAGAGTATACATCGAATTTTATTGAAGAAACCTCCCAATAATAACAGTATGATCTCCAAAATGAATAAAACCTCAAAATGCAGTGTTCCAAATTATTTGGCACAGTAGAATTTCTAAACATTTGATATGTTTTAAAGAACTGAAAATGCTCATTTGTGGAATTTGCAGCATTAAGAGGTCACATTCACTGAACAAAAAAGCTATTTAACTCCAAAACTCCTAACAGGCCAAGTTACATGTTAACATAGGAACCATTCTTTGATATCACCTTCACAATTCTTGCATCCCTTGAACTTGTGAGTTTTTGGAGAGTTTCTGCTTGTATTTCTTTGCATGAAGTCAGAATAGCCACCCAGAGCTGCTGTTTTGATGTGAACTGCCTCTCACCCTCATAGATCTTTTGCTTGATGATACTCCAAAGGTTCTCTATAGGGTTGAGGACAGGGGAAGATGGTGGCCACACCATGAGTTTATCTCCTTTTATTCCCATAGCAGCCAATGACTCAGAGGCATTCTTTGCAGCATGAGATGGTGCATTGTCATGCATGAAGATGATTTTGCTCCTCAAGGCATGTTTCTGCTTTTTATACCATGGAGGAAAGTTGTCAGTCAGAAACTCTATATACTTTGCAGAGATCATTTTCACCCTTCAGGAACCTTAAAGGGCCCTACCAGCTGTTTCCCCATGAATCCGTCCCAAAACATGACTCCTCCACATCCTTGCTGACGTTGCAGCCTTGTTGGAACATGGTGGCCATCCACCAATCATCCACTACTCCATCCATCTGGACCATCCAGGGTTTCTCGACACTCATCAGTAAACAAGACTGTTTGAAAATTAGTCTTCATGTATGTCTGGGCCCACTACAACCGTTTCTGCTTGTGAACACTGTTTAGGGGTGGCAGAATAGTAGGTTTATGAACTAAAGCAAGCCTTTGAAGGATCCTACACCTTGAGGTTCGAGGGACTCCAGAGGCATCAGCGGCTTAAAATATCTGTTTGCTGGTTTGTAATGGCTTTTTAGTAGCTGCTCTCTTTATTCGATGAACTTGCCTGGCAGAAACCTTCCTCATTATGCCTTTATCAGCACGAACACGACTGTGCTCAGATTCAGCCACAAATCTCTTTAACAGTAAGATGATCACGCTTAAATTTTCAAGAAATATCTAATGTTTTCATCCCTTGACCAAGGCATTGCACTATTTGATGCTTTTCGGCAGCAGAGAGATCCTTTTTCTTTCCCATGTTACTTGAAAACTGTGGCCTGCTTAATAACGTGGAACATCATTTTTAAGTAGTTTTCCTTTAATCAGAATCACCTGGAAAACTAATTATCACATGTGTTTAAGATTGATTTCAGTGATCCATTGAGCCCTGAGACACAATGCCATCCATGAGTTTATTTGAAAAACAAAACAATTAAATCGTTTTGACACTTAAATCCAATTTGCATAATAACTTGGAACACAGTGTATTACCCCTTTAAAAACCAAAGTGACTGCACTTTTTTCCCCACTCTCTGCACTTTGCCAGGCTTTATAGCGTTATGTACCTGCAGGAAGCTGCAGCTGCCGTTTTCAGCCTGTAGAAAGGTCAGATTGGCGGCTTATTTATTACCTTGTATAAGATGTGACATGAACTGGATTTTTTTCATCCATGGACTGGTTGTATCAAGTTACTTAGTTATTAACCATCCATGGTATAGGTGATGCCTTGTTACTAAACCTGCAAAGCCATGTCTGAATGGAGTCTTAGTCAGGAATACACACTAACTACAGGAGATAGCCCAAGTACAGTGCTCAGTAGGGGCGGACATACCATTTGTGCAACCTGGACCCAAGAGAAACAATGGTCAGTAACCTCTCCAAAGCAGGTGGAATTGTGTATTGTGATGAGTTATGGGACTGCAATGGGCCCCTATGTTTCTCCTGCACCGAGGCCACTTGGGTCTGTGGTGCTCGGCTACATTAAACAGTCCAATCTACTATATAATTGTCTACGGGTCACTTCCGTCTTTCTGTCTGTCTGCCTGTCTGTCACGGAAATCCCAAGTCGCTGATTGGTCGCGGCAAAACAGCCACGACCAATCAGCAACGGGCACAGTCTGGGGCCAAAACGGCCGCTCCTTACTCCCCGCAGTCAGTGCCCGCTCCATACTACCCTCCAGTCAGTGCTCACACAGGGTTAATGGCAGCGTTAACGGACCGCGTTATGCCGCTGTGTAACGCAGTCCGTTAACACTGCTATTAACCCTGTGTGACCAACTTTTTACTATTGATGCTGCCTATGCAGCATCAATAGTAAAAAGATCTAATGTTAAAAATAATAAAAAAATTTAAAATAGTTATATACTCACCGTCCATCGGCCCCTCGGATCCAGAACCTGCCTTTCCCGCTCCTCGCGACGCCCCGGTGACCGCTCCATGCATTGCGATCTCGCGAGATGATGACGTAGCGGTTTCGTGAGACCGCTTCGTCATCATCTCGCGAGACCGCAATTCACTCTTGGGACCGGAGCGCGCGAGGAGCATCGGTAAACGCTTTGCCTGGAACCGGGGGCCAACGGAAGGTGAGTATATAACTATTTTTTATTTTAATTCTTTTTTTTAACAGGGATAATGATGCCCACATTGCTATATACTGCGTGGGCTGTGTAATATACTACGTGGGCTGTGCAATATACTACGTGGCTGTGCAATATACTACTTGGCTGTGCAATATATTACGTGGGCTGTGCAATATACTATGTGGGCTGTGCAATATACTACGTGGGTTGTGCAATATACTACGTGGGCTGTGCAATATACTACGTGGGCTGTGCAATATACTACATAGCTGTGCAATATACTACGTGGGCTGTGCAATATACTACTTGGCTGTGCAACCATCTACGTGGGCTGTGCAATATACTACGTGGCTGTGCAATATACTATGGGCTGTGCAATATACTACGTGGGCTGTGCAATATACTATGTGGGCTGTGCAATATACTACGTGGGCTGTGCTATATACTACGTGGCTGTGCTATATACTCCGTGGGCTGTGTTATATACTACATGGGCTGTGCTATATACTACGTGGCTGTGCTATATAGTTCGTGGCTGTGCTATGTACTACGTGGCTGTTCTATTTACTACGTGGGGTGTTATATACTACGTGGCTGTGCTATATACTACGTGGCCGGCTGCGAACAATCAGCGACTGGCGCAGTCCGGCCGAATCCTGTGTATTCAATGTATTATTCTAAAATCTTCATAAATAAACTACATACATATTCTCGAATACCCGATGCGTTAGAATCGGGCTGCCATCTAGTTAGCAATAAAAGGAGCAGAGGTGCCCTGTTGTGAATTCTGTTCTCGAGCTCCCTCCTGTGGTTATGAATGGTACTTTGGCGAGTTCTGTTCATGGACTCCCTCTGGTGGCTGTGAGTGGAGCTGCTGGTTCTGAGATTCCTTCTCCAGCTGATCTCGTTCAGGCCTTGGCTGGCTGCTCTATTTAACTCCACTCAGATCGTTACTTGATGCCAGCTGTCAATGTCCTAGTACTGGTTCAGTTCTCTTGGATCTTTCAGATGTCCTGTCTACTTCAGCAAAAGCTAAGTCCCTGCTAGCTTATTTGTTACCACTGTGTTTTTGTCCAGCTTGCTATCATATTTAATCTTGTTAGCTGGAAGCTCTGGGATGCAGAGTGGCACCACCGCGCCGTGAGTCGGTGCGGTGGTTTCTTTTGCACACTCTGCGTGGTTTTTTGTTAGTTTTTTATGCTGACCGCAAAGATACCTTTTCTATCCTCAGTCTGTTTAGTTCAGTCTGGCCTCCTATGCTGAAACCTATTTCATTCCTGTGTTTGTGACTTCCATCTTAACTCACAGTCAATATATGTGGGGGCTGCCTATTTCTTTGGGGAATTTCTCTGAGGCAAGGTAGGCTGTATTTTCTATCTTTAGGGGTAGTTAGCTCTTAGGCTGTGAAGAGGCGTCTAGGCAGAGTCAGGAACGCTCCACGGCTATTTCTAGTTGTTGTGATAGGATTAGGGGTTGCGGTCAGCAGAGCTCCCACTTCCCAGAGCTCGTCCTGTATTGCTAGTTTGCTCATCTGGTCATTTCTAGTGTTCCTAACCACCAGCCCAACATAAGTGCCCATGCTTGACGGCCACTCTATTCAGGCAGGCTTTGTACAAACTGTTCCTGGGATCAGCAAGTTATCACCTGTTCTATGGAAAGGTAAAAAGATGACTTTCTGACTTGGTACAAAGCCTCTTAAACTTTTTGATTTGAATAGGAAATACATTACTTAATAGGTAAATTAAGCTAAATGATGGGAAAGCGGAATACTGGACCTGCAGGTTCTGTAACAGGCACCATCGGGCTGTATTTAAATGGCCACTATTACTAGTCGAGGAGTTCAGTAGGTTGAGGGTATAAGCTTTTTATTTTGGTTTGGAATATTCCTTTAAATCAATCAGTGTACATTTGCTCTTTCCACATGTAGCCTCAACATTATCTCCGGTCAGCGTCCCGTCCGGCTACTGGTAACAGTCACTGATCCTATAGATTCATGTACATTCTTCAGTAACGTGTGATGGTCTTGCTGCTTTCGGTGCCTCGTCGTTTCTAAGTTAAAATTGGATTTTAAGCAACTTCCTCATATAATTTGGGGAGATTCAGTTTAATAAGAACAGGGGACATCTCCAGAATGTGGGGGCACAGATTATATGTGAAGTATTACTGCATGTTAAGGCCCCCATACACATTACACTTGAGTCTCATGAACTTGCCAATATCGACTGGTGCAGCTGACGGTCTATTGTTTATGGAGCACCGGCTGACTGATGATCGGGGGAGATAGAGATCACACATGTCCGATTTTGGGACTGTTGATCACATTGTTCTCCCAGAGATAAGTCGCTAATAAGTGACTGACTTTCTTATAGGGAACATTGGAGCACTCGGCCGACCACCATCTAATATGTATGGCTGGCTTAACTGCTACGTGTTGCCCTGTGTTAGATCTCTATGTGCTTTCTATTCACTGCTAAACTGAGTTTTATCTCATTTATGGAGACAATTCGGTGTTATTTAAAGGGGTTGTCCATGATAAGAAAGAAATGGCTGCTCTTTTTTTTTTTTCAAGAAAAACAGCACCACTGTCTACAGGTCATATTTGGTATTGCACCTCAGCCCTATACTCTTTTATTACAGCTGAGCTACCAGTAACAACCCATAAACATTTTCTGAAAAAAGTTGCTATGTTTTTCTATCACTGTACCACCCCTTGTAACTTTAAAGGGTCATCCAACTTTTATAAAATGAGCAACCAATATTTTAAAATACTTAATAAAAACACAAACAAAAAAAACACTAATCATCTCTTCTTTCTACCACTGATCAGGCACAGGTGCACCTGTGGTACTCCCAGTACTTGACTACATCCAGCTGGAACAAGACTGCTGCAGCCAATCAGTGGTTTCAGAGATCACATTTTGTACATTGGTGGGGATTAGTGATGAGCAAATATACTCGTTACTTGAGATTTCTCGAGCACGCTCGGGTGACCTCCGAGTATTTTTTTAGTGCTCGGAGATTTAGTTTTTCTTGCCGCAGATGAATACTTACATCTGTTAGCCAGCATAAGTACAAGGGGGGTTGCCTGGTTGCTAGGGAATCCCCACATATACTTATGCTGGCTAACAGTTGTAAATCATTCAGCTGCGGCAAGAAAAACTAAATCTCCGAGCACTAAAAAATACTAGGAGGACACCCGAGCGTGCTCGAGAAATCTCGAGTAACGAGTATATTCGCTCATCACTAGTGGTGATGCCAGTAGTGGTATTCATTGCTGTCATTGATTGTCTGCAGTGGTCACTTACTGACCACTGAGTCACTGCTGAATTGACAGGGGATAGAATCAGTGAGCAAAGTTTCTAAGGTCTGTTGACAGTTTGTATACACTTTTCCTTTTAAAGTTGGATATCCCTTTAATACCTTTTTCTTCCATTCAGAAAGGTGACAACACAAACCCTTATTGCTGATCGACGCTTTTGGTTTAATATGAAGTCCACAATCAGAGACCGCAGAGAGACAATGTACAGTTATATATAGTCCTGTTTCGCTCACACACAATCTATAAATTATAAAACACCCGGTCGCTCTCTGCAGCTGGTAACTAGCAGAGGGTGAACGTCTTCCAGTAGAAGTTTTTGCAGGGAGCTTTCCGCTCACGAGGAGGAAACTTCAAGGAGGGGATCAGCTTGGTGTCGAGGTCATCGGGGGCCCCTCTATCCACCTCTAGGGAATTATTCTCTGTGCTGTCCGTCCATCCAGAGAGCAACTTCAGCAGGAGATCTTCCTGGATTTTACCCAGGTCCTAGGACAGGAGAAAGGTCATTACCAGGTGAAATGTAAATTTAAAGGGGCTTCTGTCCATAGGGCATCTGGTATTGTAGCCTATCTGAATGGGACTGAGCTACAATACCAGACACAGAGATGTACAAGGAGTCTACACACTGACGTAGAGAAACACAAAGTGCTCAACCATAGCTATATAGTATGTGTTCAGGGTCAAGCTTCTAAATGTTGTAACGATATCTCAAGAAAGCATGGAACATGGCATTAGTTTTTTTTTTAAATGTGTGAGGGTAGGATGAAGGCCCCTGCAGTGTGATCATGTACTCTTATCGCTGGCTCGTGTCTGCAGCTGCCTCTCCGGCTCGTGTCTGCAGCCGCCTCTCCGGCTCCTGTCTGCAGCTGCCTCTCCGGCTCCTGTCTGCAGCTGCCTCTCCGGCTCCTGTCTGCAGCTGCCTGTCCGGCTCCTGTGTGCAGCTGCCTCTCTGGCTCCTGTCTCGCTTTTGTCTGCAGCTGCTTCTCTGGCTCCTGTCTCGCTTTTGTCTGCAGCTGCCTCTCTGGCTCCCGTCTGCAGCTGCCTCTCTGGCTCCTGTCTGCAGCTGCCTCTCTGGCTCCTTTTGACGAGCGCACACACTGGTATTGAGCTCTACTGTGGAAGTGCAGAGCCACTGATTGACAGCGTTGCCTGCATTCAATCAGTGTATGTCAGCATGCCCGTGGCAAGGGTGCACCAAAGCGTTCGATGCATACAGAATATTTTTTTCTTCTAGCAACTAAAATTTATTCTACATGTATGATATTTACAGGGACTGAGTCACCTACATACCTGTATAACTGGTTTTAGAATTTTGGATGTGATTGACTCCCTTTAAACTTTAAAGGGGTTATCCACTACTTGGACAACCCCTTCTGAATCCTATGTTTTCCCCCAGTAAAATAATAACACTTATACTCCCCTCCGGTGCCGTTACAGCAGTGTTGGTATTGGCTTTCCCCAGGGTTCACATGACATAATGGTGTCCGTACTGGAGGTGAGTATAGGTGTTACTATTTTACTGGGGGCAAACAAGGGATTGCGGAGTAGTGTACATCTCCTTTAAGCTCTGGATCTTCAGTCATTTTCAGATCTACTTTGGATTTCCATTCCTTTCAATTCCAATACAATTTGTAAGCCCTCTGCTTGTTGTCAGTGAATGTTAACACTTTTTTCCGTTCAGTAGCAGTAACCCTCTACATATCTAGCACTGCTCAATTGTATCCACTATAGACCATGCTCTGTGAGCGAAACATCCTGGAATCCAGATTGATACATTGTAGCAAACTAGCAGAGCGATTCCTGCAGTTTCTGCTGATGGTTGTCTAGACTGATACTGTTATATCCACTACTCAGCTGAGAGCAGGACTCTAGCTATAGCTATACATAGGTTTGCTGCCTTTGAATGGATACCAGGGTGTTTTCATTCTCGGACTTCAAAAACATAGTTTTAAATTTCTTTAACACAAAGTCTAGAAAAAAGTTTTTGAATTTTATATGATGGCGATGAAAACTTTAATCATCTAAAATCCAGAAACCCCTGTCAGACATTTGAAGAACCAATTTCTTGATGTTTTGGAGGGTGTGAGACGTCTCGAGATCTCTTTATCTGGATGCTTTATGCAGCAATTAGTTGCAGATGTCCCTGTTTGTCTGTATAATGGTCTCAATTTCACAATATAAACCCGACATTGTGGTTTACATTAACCGTAGTCAATTAACCGCACGTCGGGCTTGCCTCCGAGAGATGCGCTAATCGACTACCAGCTGTTAATGCTCCACACCTCAAATTATCTGCATCACCCCAGAGATGGAGATGTGTGATAGCAAAGTGCAAAATGAGTCACTGCGTTATCGCGCGTTCATTACTCGATTACCAGGGGGCTCATTGCAATTACTAAGCACTTTATAATGGGAATGGAATATGATGGCTAATATAGTATCAGCAAAAGTGGGGAGAATAGGTAGAGCGCGTGTAGCATGGCCTGTGATCAGTTTATAGACCCACACAGCACAGAGCCTTAGGCTATGTTCACACGCTGCGGATTTTGCTGCGGATCCGCAGCGTTTCCCATGCCTTTACAGTACAATGTAAACCTATGGGAAACGCAATCCGCTGTGCACATGCTGCGGAAAAAAACGCTCCGAAACGCAGTGGTTTACATTCCGCAGCATGTCAATTCTTTGTGCGGAATCCGCAGCGGTTTTACACCTGCTCCATAATAGAAAACCGCAGGTGTAAAACCGCAGTGGAATCCACACAAAAACTGCGGTAATTCCGCAGGAAATCCGCAGGTAAAACGCAGTGCCTTTTACCTGCGGTTTTCACAAATCTGCAGACCTCAAGAATACATGTGCACATACCCTTAGGGAACAAATTACTTTTAGAGGAATTAGGGAGTAATTATAGGTTCCATACCATCTATGGCAAATAGGTTGAAACGCTGTGGCATATTTGGTGGTATTACACTTTTCTCCACTAGGTGGCAATGTAAGATGCATTTTTGGTGGTATAATGTGTCCTACACTTGTTGGCCACTAGGTGGCACTGCAGTGGTATATTTTGTGAAGCACTACTGATCCCACATCACATATAGTGAATAAATGGCAAATTAGAGGCATGTATGTTTGTAACATACATGATAAATGCCCACTATGACCATTGGAAATTCATATTATAGAAGATTTGGACATTCATCCCATTGTACCAATCTGATTAAATGTATTCAGCTCCATTGCATCAAGCTTCTTCAGTTGTAGATATCCACATACCTATAATACTTTTGAGTTATCTTTAATAAGAAAAAATACATAAAGCAATTCTTAGGGTACCGTCTCACAGTGGCACTTTGGTCGCTACGACGGCACGATCCGTGACGTTCCAGCGATATAGTTACGATCTCGCTGTGTGTGACACGCTACTGCGATCAGGGACCCCGCTGAGAATCGTACGTCGTAGCAGATCGTTTGAAACTTTATTTCGTCGCTGTATCTCCCGCTGTCATCGCTGCATCGGCGTGTGTGACGCCGATGCAGCGATGTCTTCACTGGTAACTAGGGTAAATATCGGGTTACTAAGCGCAGGGCCGCGCTTAGTAACCCGATGTCTACCCTGGTTACCATTGTAAATTTAAAAAAAACCAACACATACTCACATTCCGGTGCCTGTCACGTCCCCGGGCGTCCGCTTCCCTGCACTCCTCCTGCATCCTGTGTCAGCGCCAGCCGGCCGTACATCAGAGCACAGCGGTGACGTCACCGCTCTGCTTTACGGCCGTGCTTACACAGGATGCAGGAGGAGTGCAGGGAAGCGGACGCCCGGGGACGTGACAGGCACCGGAATGTGAGTATGTGTTGGGTTTTTTTACATTTACAATGGTAACCAGGGTAAACATCGGGTTACTAAGCGCGGCCCTGCACTTAGTAACCCGATGTTTACCCTGGTTACCCGGGGACTTCGGCATCGTTGGTCGCTGGAGAGCTGTCTGTGTGACAGCTCTACAGCGACCACACAAGGACTTTCCAACGATCACGGCCAGGTCGTATCGCTGGTCGTGATCGTTGGAAAGTTGCAGAGTGTGACGGTACCCTTACACATAAAATAGGTCCCTCCATAAAAAAAAAGATTCTGTAAAATTAAATAACCGAAATATAACCATGCAATCATCCAGTGATGATGATGAAACACATACGCAGTACCACATTGAACACTCTGCTCCTAGCTTATCTTCACCTTTCAGTATTGGTTTCCATTAATGTACAGCACAATACATATGGTACCGCAATGGGGTCATGCTTAACCGCTACCCAGGAATATGAGACAAGTAACCTAAAACTTGAAATATTTACTGAAATGTTTGACTCTGGATCCAAAGAGAATCAACTATTGGGGTCCTCTTTGCTGCCACAAGCCAAACTTCATTACTTGGCACTTGTACACCTCAGTCTTGAACTATTTCGGTATCCCTTTTATTCCAATGTTTTTCATGGCTGTAGGAAGTAGGACCCTGCATAGGTTATCCTGGAAGAAAAATGGGGCCACTGAGACCGAACATTCCCTTTCCAATGCACAGCAATAGTAGATATATAGGGAACCGTCATAATTTTATGGATGCTAGTGCAATTTGCAAAGTAGTTTCCAGATATGTATCCATCAAATTAAATACAAATTCCACAGGGCACAACCTCTAAGGTCTGTTTGTAGAAAAGCTGGGTGCAGATCACTATCATATTAAAGGGTGCTCTCATCTTAAACCTTTGCCCACAGGATATGCCATAAACATCTGATAGATAAGGGTCTCGCATCTGTTTTAAAAGGGGGGTTCTGTCCCATGGTACTATCCCTAGATGTGTCCTCCCACATGTGACTTTTCCTATTTATTTGGAATGAATAAAAGTGCTTGCTTGGCAATTTTCAAAACCTCTGTGTGGGTTTAATGGAAGATGTTTCTTCACTTTTTCCAGGTTTGTGAGGACTGCTTGGACTCATTAGGCAGCCATATAGGAGCAGGGCATATAATAGCCCATCATCCAGCCTTCCCAGGAAGTAGGACTCTACTCTGACCTCCTGAACAGTACAGCATCTATTTCACTTTTTCAGGTAGGAGATTTCAATCGATTTGTATCATAACCAATTCATTCATCAATTTCTTATCACAGCGTTGTCCCTAATGTCACTGGGAAAATCTCATCATCTGCAAATGATCTTATCGATTAGCTCTGTTATTGTGTATGGACTGAGGATGATTAGTGATGTGCAATACTGGGGGCATAATTACCCTTACTAGATCTTGTAAAGAAGGGCTTAAAGGGCGATTCCTCTGTAAAATGATGGAACCCAACCTAGTCCTACAAGTTATCCATTCTGTCAGATAACTTGGGCTTCCTGGACTCAAATGGACAATCTGTACCCCCCACTTACCACGTGCCGTTTGATTCTGGTGGCCCTTCTGTGGACAATTGACCTTTGCCCCTCCTCCCAGGCACCAGGTGTGATGGCTACCTCTGTACTACCTATAGCTACGGCTCTGCAGCCCTACCTGTTCAGAAGTCATCAGTTCCCCATTATTGGTTTCACGCTCCTTTGTCGAAAAGTCCCAATGATTGAAATCTCCAATGAGCCCTAAAGGGGGTTTAGTTCTAGACCCAGAATGTCCAGGATGATGGCAGTAGATAAGGGGATATAGAAGATGTGGGGGTGGGAAAAGACCTCACTCCATACAATGGGACGTAGCCAGAACTGGGAAGCAGTCTCAGGTCAAGTCTATTATTTAGAGGCATTTTGGTGATTATGTGATGACAAATGTACTACGTACGCCCTGAAATACAGAAAAATGTAAGTTTGCTAGTAGGTAGATGATCTCATGGACAACCTGCTCCTTTCGAGACATTTTTGTGCATTTGTCGGATGAGAGAAATGTTCATTAAGAAGCGACGTTTTATACCTGATCATTGTGGGACTACAAACAATTATTAGTCTTCACAAACTCACTTGAGCTCTGTTAAAAAATCTTGAAATTATAGGGTTAATGGAGTCTTAAAAGTTACGGGAATATAGGTTAACCCTTTCCTCCTGGATGGGTATGTAGAATGAAAGTTGACTATAGATGTGTCTTGGTTCCATCACTCACCTGATTGTGACCTAGTCTCATTCTGTTGTCAAATGGTTGAGAGAGACCCCAGGCCCCCCACACGAGCAGCATGAGCATGGTCCCCGCAGAGCCCAAGAGTAGCATCTTTAGATCTGGACACGATGCACAGGATAGCAAGGAAGATGCAGGAATGAGCTGAGGATGAGGATCCGCTGCTTATATCTTCCTCAAACCCAAATGTGATGTCATCGCAGATAATTAAATTTCGGCAGCCAGGGATGGGGGACACGGAGCATCAGCATCTCGAGGATTACTAGCAGCAGCTACAAGTGTAGGGAAAGGAGATGTCCAGGAACAATGGACAGTCCGGCAGCCACAGCCATTCATGTACTCACACCTGGGCACAGGGCAGCTATGCAGGTGAGGACGGAGCAGGGATACAGGGAAGCTCAACATCACCCCAGTGTTATGGATAGAAAAAGCAGAAGACATAGAAAGCTTTCACATTTGGGTGAATCCAGTATCTCTAATCGTTCCCACTATACACATTAAATTATTTCCTTTTTTAAACAGATCTATAGATAGATATTATATGGACTGATACAAGATGGACGGATAGACAAGACAGACATGAGACTGACAAATAGGCATTAGACACAAAGTGACGTAAAGATTTGGATAAATTCAGTTCCTTTTATCTCCATTATATTTTTAAAATTAATAGATACATATCAGATAGGAAATATCTATGAGATATGGATAGATGATAGAAGCATAGACATGTTGAGGTGTTCTAGTGCGGGTCAGACACTCGGGCCATCATGACCACAGGTATTATACATACACTATTGCCCTTATGCCATGCCATGATATGTTATGATAAGGTTGAATAGGTTACTCTAGGCTCTCGGGTTGGTGCAATATTGGTGGCAGTATTATATTTTGTTGGAGGCTTTTTTGCTGTCCGATGTATCCTTGTTATTAGACTGCCCTTGGTATTAGTATATGAGCTTACTATCACATAGCTCCCTGGGGTATTTAAATTGGTTCTTCTGGTCTCGGGTTATGTTCCTGTTTTTTTCTTTTTCTGCCGACATCCATTCACAGATGGTTTGCCCCATCTGAGTTGTACTCTCTTTTCATTATTATTCTATTTATGTATTGTTTTGTATTGTGGTTATTTTAACTAATAAATGGTTTATATTGGAAATTGCTCCTCCAAGTTGTTCCTCTTTTGGTACATATGTTGATGTGGAGGTATATACGTTCCCTCTTCCCTTCGGCCTCTCTGATTGGTATACGAGGCGTTCTCTTTTGGCGTATGGGCCTGCTCTATGAATCTATCATTTACACATATACCCCTAATCCCCTCCTGGTTTAGTAGAGTGTGCATATAGAGCCGAAGTGGCCTTCTGTCACAAATTTTATTGTTCATGACTTCGCCATATTTAGGCAACAACTGAATATAGGACAGTAGGTTTCATCAAGTATACTACTGTGTACTCATCTGTATGACATTGCATCCTTGGATTGGTACATAGCCATTAATGAGGACAGATGTTAAAACTCATGACTTTCTAATTGATCAACTTGGCTTTAAAAATCAAAGATACTCCCACACCCTGACACAACCCCGGAAGAAGCAAGGCTTAACATTTAAAATTAACTCAAAACCAGTTTGGGAAAGAGAGGTGGATGTGGCTCCACTGCCCGTGAGCAGCAATATCCCCAGTGCAGAAGAACACAGGACAAGACCTACCGCCTTATAGTATTGATTCAATCGGCAGGGACTGGGGTCGTTATGTTGGGACTAGATGGGGGCCCGATACTAATGCATCGGGTATTCTAGAATATGTATGTAGTTTATTTATGAAGTTATCAGAATAATGCAATTTATACACAGGATTCAGCCGGCCACGACCAATTAGTGAAGCGTGGTTCAAATTCCGCGCCAATTCGCGGGTGGACTGCAACTGTCGCTGATTGTTCGTGGCCGGGCGTGACCAATCAGTGAAGCCAGGGCCGGCTCCAGGTTTTTGAGGGCCCCGGGCAAAAGAGTCTCAGTGGGCCCCCCTCTTTAACACATACCACGATTCATGATGCACAGATACAGCAGAGAAATATAGCACAGCCAAGTAGCATATAACACAGCCACGTAGTATATTGCCCAGCCATGTAGTATAGCACAGCCATGCAGTATATAACCCAGGCCACGTAGTATAGAGCACAGCAATGTAGTATATTGCCCAGCCACGTAATATATACCACAGCCACGTAGTATATAGCACAGCCCACATAGTATATAGCACAGAGATGTAGTATCTAACAGCCCATGCAGTATCTAACACAGCCCACGTAGTGTATAGCAATGTGGGCACCATATCCCTGTTAAAAAAAAGAATTAAAATAAAAAATAGTTATATACTCACCTTCCGTCGGCCCCCGGATCCAGCCCAGGCGTTTACCGATGCTCCTCGCAGCGCTCCGGTCCCAAGAGTGCATTGCGGTCTCGCGAGATGATGACATCATCATCTCACGAGACCGCAATGCATGGACCAGACCGTCGCGAGGAGCGGGAAAGGCGAGTATATAATTTTTTAAAATTATTTTTAACATTAGATCTTTTTACTATTGATGCTACATAGGCAGCATCAATAGTAAAAAGTTGGTCACACAGGGTTAATAGCAGCGTTAACAGACTGCGGCATAACGCGGTCCGTTAACGCTGCCATTAATCCCTGTGTGAGCGCTGACTGGAGGGGAGTATGGAGCGGGCACTGACTGCGGGGAGTAAGGAGCAGCTATTTCACGGCCGCACTGTGCCCGTCGCTGATTGGTCGTGGCCGTTTGACCGCGACCAATCAGCGACTTGGGATTTCCGTGAAAGACAGAAAGACAGAAGTGACCCTTGGTTTTGAGTAAAGTCTGGATAGCCACTTAGTTTGCCGTTTTGATCAAAAGTGACTCCTCACTGGTAAGCGCATGGTGGTTTATTACGCATTTCAGAATAGTGAAATTAATGCATTCCGTAATTCAGAGCGCGACTGCATACGGTTTACAGGTTTATATAGATGCAGTACATCGGCAATAGATAGGAGATAGATTCCTGTTATGTTCCAGATATTTTTTTCTTCCTTCCTGTAGAAACTTTTAGAGGAACTGGGGAGAAAAGGAAGATGTTTAGCATGTAAATCCCTGTGTACTGGGCTAATGACAGCAGAAGAGATTTGCATTGCACAGCGTGGCGGTGCATTGTGAGGACAGACCCGTTCAGCGCCCGCTGCTCCAGAGCTGTCATTAGGTTCATTTTCATAGGGTTTTAGGATATGAGATTAAAATTGAATTTAGTAATTTTTTTTGCCTATCGGGACTGAAGGTTCATAATCCCCTAGAGGAATAATTACTGCCCCATAATTGACTGTTAAATATTTCAGCAGTTTCTTGTGAAAGTCTCAAATGAAAAGTAAACTTCATAGATAAAGGAGCAGTGGTTACCATTAAGCCACGGCGTCACATATTAAAGATGTTCTTTACCTCCAAATGTGGCTCAAGCTGGATGAAGGCCTGTATGATGTACTCGGTCATACACTAGCAGAATAAGTAGCAGGTATTCATTGGCCACCACTAGGGGGGCTCCCTGTATCCAGAGAGATACCTGATAGGATTCTGTCTGTAGTCGCCAGTAGGGGGAGCTCCCTGTATACAGAGATACATGTTAACATCCTGTCTGCAGCCACCACTAGAGGGAGCTCCCTGTATCCAGAGATACATGATGAGATTCTGTCTGCAGGAACAGTGGAGCAGTTGGGGGTCCTGCAAGTTGTAGGCAAAATTTCAGCAAATGGAGTTGTGGATTTAGTCAGAATTAATGGTGCCCTCAATGCTGAGAAATCCCAGCAGCCACTTTTTCATCATGTACAGGTCCTTCTCAAAAAATTAGCATATAGTGTTAAATTTCATTATTTACCATAATGTAATGATTACAATTAAACTTTCATATATTATAGATTCATTATCCACCAACTGAAATTTGTCAGGTCTTTTATTGTTTTAATACTGATGATTTTGGCATACAACTCCTGATAACCCAAAAAACCTGTCTCAATAAATTAGCATATCAAGAAAAGGTTCTCTAAACGACCTATTACCCTAATCTTCTGAATCAACTAATTAACTCTAAACACATGCAAAAGATACCTGAGGCTTTTAAAAACTCCCTGCCTGGTTCATTACTCAAAACCCCCATCATGGGTAAGACTAGCGACCTGACAAGTCAAGAAGGCTATCATTGACACCCTCAAGCAAGAGGGTAAGACCCAGAAAGAAATTTCTCAACAAATAGGCTGTTCCCAGAGTGCTATATCAAGGCACCTCAATGGTAAGTCTGTTGGAAGGCAAAAATGTGGCAGAAAACGCTGTACAACGAGAAGAGGTGACCGGACCCTGAGGAAGATTGTGGAGAAGGACCGATTCCAGACCTTGGGGAACCTGAGGAAGCAGTTGACTGAGTCTGGTGTGGAAACATCCAGAGCCACCGTGCACAGGCGTGTGCAGGAAATGGGCTACAGGTGCCGCATTCCCCAGGTAAAGCCACTTTTGAACCATAAACAGCGGCAGAAGCGCCTGACCTGGGCTACAGAGAAGCAGCACTGGACTGTTGCTAAGTGGTCCCAAGTACTTTTTTCTGATGAAAGCAAATTTTGCATGTCATTCAGAAATCAAGGTGCCAGAGTCTGGAGGAAGACTGGGGAGAAGGAAATGCCAAAATGCCTGAAGTCCAGTGTCAAGTACCCACAGTCAGTGATGGTGTGGGGTGCCATGTCAGCTGCTGGTGTTGGTCCACTGTGTTTCATCAAGGGCAGGGTCAATGCAGCTAGCTATCAGGAGATTTTGGAGCACTTCATGCTTCCATCGGCTGAAATGCTTTATGGAGATGAAGATTTCATTTTTCAGCACGACCTGGCACCTGCTCACAGTGCCAAAACCACTGGTAAATGGTTTACTGACCATGGTATTACTGTGCTCAATTGGCCTGCCAACTCTCCTGACCTGAACCCCATAGAGAATCTGTGGGATATTGTGAAGAGAAAGTTGAGAGACGCAAGACCCAACACTCTGGATGAGCTTAAGGCCGCTATTGAAGCATCCTGGGCCTCCATAACATCTCAGCAGTGTCACAGGCTGATTGCCTCCATGCCACGCCGCATTGAAGCAGTCATTTCTGCCAAAGGATTCCCGACCAAGTATTGAGTGCATAACTGAACATTATTATTTGATGTTTTTTTTGTTTGTTATTAAAAAACACTTTTATTTGATTGGACGGGTGAAATATGCTAATTTATTGAGACAGGTTTTTTGGGTTATCAGGAGTTGTATGCCAAAATCATCAGTATTAAAACAATAAAAGACCTGACAAATTTCAGTTGGTGGATAATGAATCTATAATATATGAAAGTTTAATTGTAATCATTACATTATGGTAAATAATGAAATTTAACACTATATGCTAATTTTTTGAGAAGGACCTGTAATGCCAGCAGGAGGAGTCTGATCAGCTCCAAATTTATTCTGCAGCAGTGCAACGACCCCCAACATCCAGCCACTATCATTAAGAACAATGAATCCTGGGAGTGATGATCCGGCCCTACAAAGCTCTAATCTCACATTATCCTGTCTGTATTGGGTCACATGAAGACAGAAGGATCCACACAAACCTCATACACAGGAGATCTGGGGGAAGTTCTCCAAGATGTTTGTCACAACCTCCTGCAGACATCCTTCATAACCTGTGTACAAGGAGCAAGAAGTGATGGAGGTAATGGGCGGTCACCAGATACTGATCGGATTTACATTTCTCTTTTGTTCATTCATACTAAAACTATTAACCCTTTGTTTTAAACCATTCTGGCTGCGCAGCATTTTATTCTATACCTGCCTAAAACTTTTGCATAGTACTATATAATGCACAATATACACAATACCCACAATGCATCGTACCTCGCACACCACTATACATACAGTCACACATAAAATCACTATACACCGTAATGAAGGACACATCACAGGTGTAACGTATTTCTCCACCTTGGCAGATAATGCAGGATTCAGACGCGACGCAGGAGACTTCATAGATGCAGCCAAGATTTATTATAAATACTTCCCCGGTATAAGGAGCTACCGTCACCCAGATGCAGTAACGACCAGAGGCGGCTGTCGGGATCTGTGACTGCGCCACCTCCACCCCCATATTCCTGCACTTCCATTATCCGACCCTCTTGTGGGCAAGCAGACAGGTATGAAGTACTGCTGCTCGCGGGTGAAGATGTGACCCACCGTTCTGTCCTAAAATGTCAGACATAGCGCAGACGAGCTTCAGCATGGAATAGATATCTGTAACTTACGGGGTAATGATGACATTGGCAATGAAAGGGTTAACAAAACATGGACACTTCCATTAACCCTTGCAGCAGCAGACATTGTATGATAAAGTGAAAGGGACCGCAGCATCTTGCATCAGGAAGGAAGCCATAAGACAAGCGGAGGAAGATGCATGCGGAGAGTAATCCCTTGTACCCATGACGTCCAGGCCTTAAAGGGACAGAGACGAGCGGACAGATCACAGTTTCCAGAACTGGAGTAGAGCCAGGAAGAGCGGCCGGGGTCCTGCACCCACTCACACGGGACGGCAGCTCCTGGCCTCTTCTGAAGAGTCACACGTCACATCTGCCGACTGGTCACACATCGCTGAGAGCCTGACGGAGGAAGGAGGACGAGAACGTGTTGTTAGGAAAGAGACGGATGATCCAAAGACAATTGCAGCCATGAGATCAGACATCAAGAACACGCCTGGACGGAGCACCCTCCGGGGGTGGACCCTGGGGGGTGAATCATACACAAACAGCAGATGCCAGGGGTAGACTCCAACCTGTAGCACATATACAGCTCCGTCAGCAGCCAGACATGCTAAGAGTTGTGGTGCTGCACAGGTCAAAGCCCCCATATAGCACAAAATAAACCATCCTGCTGGAGCAGAGCATAAAAATTCACAGGACGATCCTGCGGCCACGTTGATAGTTTATGCTGCCGGGCCAGAGCTGCCAGACACCTCCGACTGGGCGACGTTCCCAGGACCTGCACTGGTGCCGGCAGATAGGGGAGGCTCGCAGGACTCTGGGGCGGCAGCCATAAACCCGGATCCTGCAAATCTCCTGCTGAACTCTACCGCCCACCTTTCGTGTAAACTCTGGGAGAACGAACGACGCCCGATGAATGTTGGCGTTGTAGTATCTGAGGTTCATCTCGTCCACCTGCTCCTGAGTCAGCGCCCGCACCGGCTCCCGGAAACTGGTGTTCTGCAAAATGGGAAAGAATACTAACACTTGCTCTCCGCTCCATGTGGAGGTGATGACCCCAAATGGGCTGCACTTTAGGACTATCCCCCTTATAACACACATCTGTGTGCTGTGATGTCCGGACCAGGATTCCCCTGACCCCAACGTCACTGCCTTATACAGGACTATGGTGTATTTGGTGTTGGAAGAATCGCAGCTGCTGGGGATGTGTGAATGCGTCCCAATACTCAGGGGGGGAGATGTGAATATCTCTGTAAAGAACTGAACAGGTGGAGCGACTCACAGGGTTTTTGCTGCAGAGCATGAAGCCGATCTGGCCGCTGGGGTAGGTAGGGATGGTGCAGTAGGCGTACTCCACCACGGGGAACAGAGTCTTACAGAACTGGTGCATCTCCTTAATGAGGTCCAGGTGCAGCCACTGACACTCCCCTGAGTAGCAGACAGCAGATGGTTAATGGAGGAATCGTCCGATCACCCAAAGGATCACACATGTCAGACCCTCACCCTGACAGCAGAGGATCCCGCCATCCCTGAGTGCCGTCTTCATCAGCTGATAGTAAGACTCTTTAAAGAGAGACTCTGCAGGACCTGGGACGGAAAACCACAATGAGGAACAGAGGAGAGAGGTTCCAACTCCCCGAAGGGAACCAGAAAAGTTTAAAGCCCGATCTCACCAACAGGGTCGGAGGAGTCCGTAATGATGACGTCGAACGCATCTTGGTTCTGTTTCATGAACTGGAAACCGTCGCCCACGTGTAGAGTGAGTTTAGGGCTGGAGTAGCCTACGGCCATGCCCGGCAGAAAC
The DNA here is from genome assembly GCF_051348905.1 of Ranitomeya variabilis. Lineage (NCBI taxonomy): Eukaryota > Metazoa > Chordata > Amphibia > Anura > Dendrobatidae > Ranitomeya > Ranitomeya variabilis. Next base: position 260,778,622 of record NC_135235.1, on the reverse strand, counting down.
TGCTTGGAGACATTGATGACCTCCTGGAAGGGAAATGTCCCAACTGGTTGGGTCACAACAGCCATATTGGGGGAGAGGGTGTTGTAATCCGAGGAGGGTCCAGACGCAGGTTCTGAGCCCCTGACAATTACCTCATCAATCTCACACTGCACCACAGACTCCACGGACGGGTGCTTCACCACCTCCCGCAGCACCCCCCCATCACCGCCTCCGATGATGAGCACCTGAGAAGGGGAGGAAGAGAGGGTTTGTCAGTCCGCAGACATCTGCCCGGGGGTTGAGGTCCTTCCACTGCCCACTTCCTCCCTATTAGGATTGAGTTGGCACTTGGTATCCACTACAGACAGAACAGACTGGAGGGGAGAGGGGTCTGCTGCAGCCGACACCTTATAGTATTACAGCATGAGCACAAACGAGAGGAGCAGATCTAGGAAGGAGGGGGGGAGGGGGTGTTCCTACTCCCCGGGGGCGCACTTACCTTCTTGGGGTTGGGGTGACTGCACAGTGGGAGGTTTGCAATCATCTCCTGGTAGGAAAACTCGTCTCTCTCCGTGCACTGGATTAACCCATCCAACACCAGCACATTTCCGTACGTCTTGCTGCAAGACAGTCACATGGTACAGATTACCCACCAACCTCAGCTGCAGAATAGGTACATCAGAGAAAAAAGAGAGGGTGCTGCTGATGCAGAGGAAAGAAAGAGGAAGTAGAGGGGGCACCGTTGATGCAGAGAGGAATGAAAGAGAAAAAAGGGGAAAGAAGGAGGCGGAAGGGGGGCGCCTCTGACGCAGAGGATGAAGTGGTGGCATGGTTGACAGGGGGGAGGAGGTGGAAAAAGGGGGCGCCACTGATGCAGAGAGGATAGAAAGGAAGAGCAGGCACTGCTGACAAAGATAGGAAAGAAGGAGGAAGAAGAAGAAGGGGGCACCGCTAATGCAGAGAGGAATGAAAGAGGGGAAAGAAGGAGGCGGAAGAGGGGGGGTGGCTGATGCAGAGAGGAAAGAAAGGAAGAAGAGGGGACGCCGCTGACAAAGGGGGGGGGGAGGAAAGGGTGACGCTGATGCAGAGGCAAGAAAGAAGAAAAGGGGAAAGAAGGAGGCAGAAGATGGGATGCCGCTGATGCAGAGAGGAAAGGAAGAGGGGACGCCACTGACAAAAGGGGGTGGGGTGGAAGAGGGGATGCTTCTGATGCAGAGAAGAAAGAAAGAGCAAGATGAGGCACCGCAGACAAAGAGGAAAGGAAGAGGAAGAAGAGGTGGTGCCGCTGATGCAGAGAGGTAAGAAATTGGAAGAAGAGGGGGTGCTTCTGATGCAATAAAAAAAAAAAAAAAAGAGTTAGAAAAGGGTTGACGCAGATGCAGAGGTAAGAAATGAAATGCGGGGGAGCGGCTGACAAAGGGGGAGAAAAAGATGGAAAAGGGGGTGCTGCTGATGCAGAGATGAAGGAAAGAGGAAGAAGATGAGGCATCGCTGACAAAGAGGGGAAAGGAGGAGGTGGAAGAGGAGGCGCCGCTAATGCGGAAAGGAAGAAGAGGGGACGCCGCCGACAAAGGTGGCGCCGCTGATGCAGAGAGGTAAGAAAGAAGAGGGAAATAAGGAAGCGGAAGAGGGGGCGCAGCTGACCCAGAGAGGAAAGGAAGAAGAGGACGCCACGAACAAAGGAGGGGAAAGAAGGAGGTGAAAGAGGGGGCGCCGCTGATGCAGAGAGGAAGAACAGGGGAAAGAAGGAAGAGGGGGTGCATCTGATGCAGAGACGAAAGAAAGAGGAAGAGGGGACGCGGCTGATGCAGAGAGGAAAGAAAGGAAGAATAGGGGATGCCGCTGATGCAGAAAGGAAAGAAAGGAAGAAGAGGGGACGCCGCTGACAGGGGGGGGGGGGAGAAGGAGGGGGGAGAAGGAGGTGGAAGAAGGGGTGCTGCTGATGCAGACAAGAAAAAGGAGGAAGAAGCGGGGACGCCGCTGATACAGAGAAGAAATTGGAAGAGGGGGAGCGGCTGACAAAGGGGGGAGAAAAAGATGGAAGAGGGGGTGCTGCTGATGCAGAGCAGAAGGAAAGAGGAAGATGAGGCATCGCTGACAAAGAGGGGAAAGGAGGCGCCGCTAATGCAGAAAGGAAGAGGGGATGCCGCCGACAAATGGGGGGGGGGGGAGAGAAGGAGGTGAAAGAGGGGGAGCCGCTGATGCAGAGAGGTAAGAAAGAGGGGAAAGAAGGAAGAGGGGGCGCATCTGATGCAGAGATGAAAGAAAGGAAGAAGAGGGGACGCGGCTATTGCAGAGAGAAAAGAAAGAAGAGATGATGCCACTGATGCAGTGAGGAAAGAAAGAGGAAGAATAGGGGATGCCGCTGATGCAGAGAGGAAAGAAAGGAAGAAGAGGGGACGCCGCTGACAAAGGGGGGAGAAGGAGGTGGAAGAGGGGGTGCTGCTGATGCAGATATGAAAAAGGAGGAAGAATAGGGGACACCGCTGATGCAAAGAGGTAAGAAATTGGAAGAGGGGGGAGCTGCTGACAAAGGGGGGAGAAAAAGATAGAAGAAGGGGTGCTGCTGATGCAAAGAAGGAAAGAGGGAGATGAGGCATTGCTGACAAAGAGGGGAAAGGAGGAGGTGGAAGAGGAGGCTCCGCTAATGCGGAAAGGAAGAAGAGGGGACGCCGCCGACAAAGGGGGGGGGGAAGAAGGAGGTGAAAGAGGGGGCGCCGCTGATGCAGAGAGGTATGAAAGAGGGGAAAGAAGGAAGAGGGGGCGCATCTGATGCAGAGACGAAAGAAAGAGGAAGAAGAGGGGACGCGGCTGATGCAGAGAGAAAAGAAAGAAGAGATAATGCCACTGATGCAGTGAGGAAAGAAAGAGGAAGAATAGGGGATGCTGCTGATGCAGAGAGGAAAGAAAGGAAGAAGAGGGGATGCCGCTGACAAAGGGGGGGAGAAGGAGGTGCTGCTGATGCAGACATGAAAAAGGAGGAAGAGGGGACACCGCTGATGCAGAGAGGTACGAAATTGGAAGAAAAGGGAGAGCGGCTGACAAAAGGGGGGATGCCCCTGATGCAGAGAGGAAAGAAAGGAAGAAGAGGGGACACCACTGACAAAGGGTGGGGAGAGGTGGTGGAAGAGGGGGCGCTGCTAATGCAGAGAAGAAAGAAACAGCAAGATGAGGCACCGCAGACAGAGGGGAAAGGACAAGGTGAAAAAGGGGGAGCCACTGATGCAGAGAAGAATGAAAGAGGAAGAAGAGGGGACGCGGCTGATGCAGAGACAAGAGGAAGAGGTGATGCCGCTGATGCAGAGAGGGAAGAAGAACGGATGCCGCTGACAAAGCGGGGGGAAAGAAGAAGGTGGAAGAGGGGGTGCTGCTGATGCAGACAAGAAAAAAAAAAAGAAAAGGGGTGACGCAGATGCAGAGGTAAGAAATTGAAAGAAAAGGGGGAGCGGCTGACAAAGGGGGGGGGGGAAGGAGGTGGAAGATGGGGTGCTGTTGATGCAGACAAGGAAGAAGAGGGGACGCCGCTGATGCAGAGAAGAAGGAAAGAGGAAGAAGATGAGGCATCACTGACAAAGAGGGGAAAGGAGGAGGTAGAAGAGGAGGCGCCGCTAATGCGGAAAGGAAGAAGAGGGGATGCCAGCGTCAAAGGAGGTGAAAGAGGGCGCCGCTGATGAGGGGAAAGAAGGAAGAGGGGGCGCAGCTGATGCAAAGACGGAAGAAAGAGGAAGAAGAGGGGACGCGGCTGATGCAGAGAGGAAAGAAAGGAAGAAGAGGAGACGCCGCCGACAAAAGGAGGAGGTGGAATAGGGGATACCGCTAATGCAGAAAGGTAAGAAATTGGAAGAGGGGCAGCAGCTGACAAGGGGGGGGGGGGGGGCGGAGATCGAAGAGGGGTTGCTGCTGATGCAGAGAGGAAAGAAAGGAAGAAGAGGGGACGCTGCCAACAAAGGAGGGGAAATAAGGAGGTGAAAGAGGGGGCGCATCTGATGCAGAGACGAAAGAAAGAGCAAGAGGGGACGCGGCTGATGCAGAGAGTAGAGAAAGAAGAGATGATGCCGCTGATGCAGTGAGGAAAGAAAGAGGAAGAATAGGGGATGCCGCTGATGCAGGGAGGAAAGAAAGGAAGAAGAGGGGATGCCACTGACAAAGGGTGGGGGAGGGGAGGTGGAAGAGGGTGTGCTGCTGATGCAGAGAAGAAGGAAGGAGGAAAAAGATGAGTCATCGCTGACAAAGGGGAAAGGAGGAGGTGGTGCAGAAAGGAAAGGAAGAAGACAGGACGCCACCGACAAAGGGGGGGGGGGGAGAAGGAGGTGAAAGAGGAGGCGCTGCTGATGCAGAGACGTAAGGAAGAGGGGAAAGAAGGAAGCGCAAGAGGGGGCGCAGCTGATGCAGACAGGAAAGAAAAGAAGAAGAGGAGACGCCGCCGACAAAGGGGGGGAAAGAAGGAGGTGAAAGAGGCGCAGCTGATGCAGAGACGAAAGACAGGAAGAAGAGGGGATGCCGCTGATGCAGTGAGGAAAGAGGAAGAATAGGGGATGCTGCTGATGCAGAGAGGAGAGGAAGAGGGGACGCCGCTGATGAAGAGGTAAGAAATTGGAAGAGGGGGAGCGGCTGACAAAGGGGGGGAGAAAAAGATGGAAGAGGGGATGCCTCTGATGCAGAGAGGAAAGAAAGGAAGAGGGGACAGCACTGGCAAAGGGTGGCGGGGAGAAGGTGGAAGAGGGGGCGCCACTAATGCAGAGAGGAATGAAAGAGGAAGAGGGGATGCTGCTGATGCAGAGAGGAAAGAGGAATAAGAGGGGATGATAATAATAATAATAATTTTATTTATATAGCGCCAACATATTCCGCAGCGCTTTACAACTTATAGAGGGGACTTGTACAGACAATAGACATTACAGCAAAACAGAAATCACAGTTCAAAACAGATACCAGGAGGAATGAGGGCCCTGCTCGCAAGCTTACAAACTATGAGGAAAAGGGGAGACACGAGAGGTGGATGGTAACAATTGCTTTAGTTATTTGGACCAGCCATAGTGTAAAGGTACCTTCACACGAAACGACTTTACAACGAGAACGACAACGATCCGTGACGTTGCAGCGTCCTGGATAGCGATATCGTTGTGTTTGACACGCAGCAGTGATCTGGATCCTGCTGTGATATCGCTGGTCGTTGATTAAAGTTCAGAACTTTATTTGGTCGTCAGATCGGCGTGTATCGTCGTGTTTGAAAGCAAAAGCAACGATGCCAGCAATCTTAAATATGGAGCTAACGACCTGTGAGAACGATAAGTGCGTCACCGCTACGTCACAGGATCGCTCCTGCGTCGTTCTGGAGCTGCTGTGTTTGACATCTCTACAGCGATGTAAACAGCGACGCTGCAGCGATCGGATTGTTGTCGTTCTCGTTGTAAAGTCGTTTCGTGTGAAGGTACCTTTAGGCTTGGGTGTTCATGCAAAGCTGCATGAACCAGTTAACAGCCTAAGTACAGTATGTAGCAGTACAGACACAGAGGCTATTGACTGCATAAAGTGTATGAGAACATGATGCGAGGAACCTGATTGTTTTTTTGTTTTTTTTATTAGGCCACACAGGGATAGTTAGGTTAATGCGTTGAGGCGGTAGGCCAGTCTGAACAAATGCGTTTTTAGGGCACGCTTAAAACTGTGGGGATTGGGGATTAATCGTATTAACCTAGGTAGTGCATTCCAAAGAATCGGCGCAGCACGTGTAAAGTCTTGGAGACGGGAATGGGAGGTTCTGATTATTGAGGATGCTAACCTGAGGTCATTAGCGGAGCGGAGGGCACGGGTAGGGTGGTAGACTGAGACCAGAGAGGAGATGTAGGGTGGTGCTGAGCCATGGAGTGCTTTGTGGATGAGGGTAGTAGTTTTGTACTGGATTCTGGAGTGGATGGGTAGCCAGTGTAATGACTGGCACAAGGTAGAGGCATCGTTGTAACGGTTGGTGAGGAATATGATCCTGGCAGCAGCATTCAGGACAGATTGGAGCGGGGAGAGTTTGGTAAGAGGGAGGCCGATTAGTAAAGAGTTACAATAGTCCAGACGAGAATGAATAAGTGAGACAGTAAGAGTCGAAAGTAAGAAAAGGGCGAATTCTAGAAATATTTTTGAGATGCAGATAAGAAGAGCGAGCCAGTGATCGGATGTGGGGGGTGAATGAAAGCTCGGAATCAAGGATGACCCCAAGGCAGCGGGCATGTTGCTTGGGAGTAATGGTGGAACCGCACATGGAGATGGCAATGTCAGGCAAAGGTAGGTTAGTAGAGGGAGAGAACACGAGGAGTTCAGTTTTTGACAAGTTCAGTTTCAGATAGAGAGAGGACATTATGTTAGAGACAGCGGTAAGACAATCACTGGTGTTTTCTAAGAAGGTCGGAGTGAAAGCAGGAGAAGAGGTGTATAATTGGGTGTCGTCAGCATAGAGATGGTACTGGAAACCAAATGTACTGATTGTTTGTCCAATAGGGGCAGTATACAAAGAGAAGAGGAGGGGGCCTAGTACTGAGCCTTGAGGAACCCCAACAGTAAGGGGAAGGGGAGAGGAGGAGGAACCAGCAAAACATACAGTGAAGGATCGGTCAGAGAGGTAGGAGGAGAACCAAGAGAGAACGGTGTCCTTGATGCCGATGGAGCCGAGCATAGTGAGGAGGAGCTGATGATCCACAGTGTCGAATGCTGCGGAAAGATCCAAGAGAATTAGCATGGAGTAGTGACCATTAGATTTAGCTGTTAGTAGGTCATTAGAGACTTTAGTGAGGGCAGTTTTAGTAGAGTGTAAAGAGCGGAAGCCAGATTGAAGAAGAGTTAAGGCCCCGTCTCACACAGCGACGCTGCAGCGATACAGACAACGATGCTGATCGCTGCAGCGTCGCTGTTTTGTCGCTGTGTGGTCGCTGGGGAGCTGTCACACAGACAGCTCTCTCCAGCGACCAACGATCAGGGGAACGACTTCGGCATCGTTGAAACTGTCTTTAACGATGCCGAAGTCCCCCTGCAGCACCCGGGTAACCAGGGTAAACATCGGGTTACTAAGCGCAGGGCCGCGCTTAGTAACCCGATGTTTACCCTGGTTACCAAAAAAACAAACACTACATACTCACTATCTGATGTCCGTCAGGTCCCTTGCCGTCTGCTTCCTGCTCTGACTGTGTGCCGCCGTACACTGAGAGCAGAGCGCAGCGGTGACGTCACCGCTGCGCTCTGCTCTCACTGTACGGCACTCAGAGCAGGAAGCAGACGCCAAGGGACCTGACGGGCAACAGATGGTGAGTATGTACTGTTTGTTTTTTTTTACATTTACGCTGGTAACCAGGGTAAACATCGGGTTACTAAGCGCGGCCCTGCGCTTAGTAACCCGATGTTTACCCTGGTTACCAGTGAAGACATCGCTGGATCGGTGTCACACACACCGATTCAGCGATGTCAGCGGGACCTCAACGACCAAAAAAAGGTCCAGGCCATTCCGACACGACCAGCGATCTCGCAGCAGGGGCCTGGTCGCTGGTACGTGTCACACATAGCGAGATCGCTACTGAGGTCGCTGTTGCGTCACAAAACTTGTGACTCAGCAGCGATCTCGCTATGTGAGACGGGGCCTTTATCTGAGAGATAGCGGGTAAGACGGGAGTGGACCAGGCGTTCCAGGAATTTAGAGATGAAGGGAAGATTAGAGACAGGTCTATAATTAGCGGCACAGTTTTGGTCGAGGGAGGGTTTTTTAAGTAATGGATGCATGATGGCATGCTTAAATGAGGAGGGAAAAATACCGGAAGTGAGGGAAAGGTTGAATATTTTTGTTATGTGAGAGGTGACAGCCGGGCAAAGGGACTGGAGGAGATGTGACGGAATGGGGTCACTGGTGCAAGTGGTCGGGCGAGAAGATGCAAGGAGCCTGCTTACTTCTTCTTCTGTAACTGGTTCAAAGTCAGAGAGTGAACTAGATGCAGTGGGGGAAAGAGGACAGTGCCTGGTATGAAGAGATTGGGAGATGATTTGGGATGCCGCTGATGCAGAGGGAAGAAGAGGGGATGCCGCTGACAAAGGGGGGGAAAGAAGGAGGTGGAAAAGGGGGTGCTGCTGATGCAGAGAGGTAAGAAAGAAGAGCGGAAAGAAGGAAGTGGAAGAAGGTGCGCAGCTGATGCAGACAGGAAAGAAAGGAAGAAGAGGGGACGCTGCCAACAAAGGAGGGGAAAGAAGGAGGTGAAAGAGGGGGCGCCGCTGATGCAGAGAGGTAAGAAAGAGGAAGAGGGGAAAGAAGGAAGCAGAAAAGGGGGCGCAGCTGATGCAGAGACGGAAGAGGAAGAAGATGAGCCATCGCTGACAAAGAGGGGAAAGGAGGCGCCGCTAATGCAGAGAGGTAAGAAAGAGGAAGAGGGGAAAGAAGGAAGAGGGGGCGCAGCTGATGCAGAGACGAAAGAGGAAGAATAAAGGATGCAGCTGATGCAGAGAGGAAAGAAAGAGGAAGAACAGGGGAAGCCGCTGACAAAGGGGGGGGGGTGAAGGAGGTGGAAGAGGGGGTGCTGCTGATGCAGACAAGAAAAAAGAGGAAGAAGAGGGGATGCCGCTGATGCAGAGAAGAAAGGAAGAAGAGGGGACGCCACTGACAAAGGGTGAGGGGAGGAGGTGGTGCTGCTGATGCAGAGAAGGAAAGAGGAAGATGAGGCATCGCTGACAAAGGGGAAAGGAGGAGGTGGAAGAGGGGACGCAGCTGATGTAAAGAGGAGATGCACCTGATGCAGAGAGGGAAGAAGAGGGGATGCCGCTGACAAAGGGGTGAAAGAAGGAGGTGGAAGGGGGTGCTGCTGATGCAGACAAGAAAAAAAAAAAAAAAAGGAAGAAAAGGGGTGACGCAGATGCAGAGTGTAAGAAATTGGAAGAAGGGGACCGGCTGACAAAGGGGGGAAGAAGAAGATGGAAGAGGGGGTGCTGCTGATGCAGAGAAGGAAAGAGGAAGAAGATGAGGCATTGCTGACAGAGGGGAAAGGAGGAGGTGGAAGAGGAGGCGCCGCTAATGCGGAAAGGAAGAGGGGACGCCAGCGACAAAGGAGGTGAAAGAGGGAGCGCCGCTGATGTAGAGAGGTAAGATAGAGGAAGAAGAGGGGAAAGACGAGGGCGCAGCTGATGCAGAGACGGAAGAAGAAGGGACACCGCTGATGCAGAGAGGAATGAAAGAGGAAGAGATGATGCCGCTGATGCAGTGAGGAAAGAAAGAGGAAGAAGAGGGGAAAGAAGGACGAGGGGGCGCAGCTGATGCAGAGATGGAAGAAGAGGGAACGCCGCCGACAAAGGGGGGAAAGAAGGAGGTGGAAGACGGGGTGCTGCTGATGCAGACAAGAAAGAAGAGGGGACGCCGCTGATGCAGAGAGGTAAGAAACTAGAAGAGGGGGAGCAGCTGACAAAGGGGGTCGGAGAAAAAGATGGAAGAGGGGGTGCTGCTGATGCAGAGGAGAAGGAAAGAGGAAGAAGAGGCATCGCTGACAAAGAGGGGAAAGGAGGAGGTGGAAGAGGAGAAGCCACTAATGCAGACAGGTAAGGAAGAGGGGACGCCGCTGATGCAGAGAGGTAAGAAACAAAGAGGGGGAGCAGCTGACAAAGAGGAAAGGAGGAGGTGGAAGAGGGGACGCCGCTGATGCAGAGAGGTAAGAAAGGAAGAAGAGGGGACGCAGCCAACAAAGTAGGGGAAAGAAGGACGTGAAAGAGGGGGCGCTGCTGATGCAGAGAGGTAAGAAAGAAGAAGAGGGGAAAGAAGGAAGAGGGGGCGCAGCTGATGCAGAGGAAAGAAAGGAAGAAGAGGGGACGCCACTGTCAACGGGGGGGGGGGGGGGGGTGGAGAAAGAGGTGAAAGAGGGGGCGCCGCTGATGCAGAGACGAAAGGAAGAGGAGGAGATCTCGCTGATGCAGTGAGGAAAGAAAGAGGAAGAATAAAGGATGCCGCTGATGCAAAGAGGAAAGGAAGAGGGGACGCCGCTGACAAAGGGGGGGGGAGAAAGAGGTGGAAAAGGGGGTGCTGCTGATGCAGACAAGAAAAAAATAGGAAGAGGGGAAGCCGCTGATGCAGAGAGGTAAGAAATTGGAAGAAGTGGGGGAGCGGCTGACAAAGGGGGGAGAAAAAGATGGGAGAGGGGATGCCGCTGATGCAGAGAGGAAAGGAAAAAGAGGACGCCACTGACAAAGGGTGGGGGGAGGAGGTGGAAGAGGGGGTGCTGCTGATGCAGAGAAGAAGGAAAGAGGAAGATGAGGCATTGCTGACAAAGGGGAAAGGAGGAGGTAGAAGAGGGGACGCCGCTGATGCAGAGAGGGAAGAAGAGGGGATGCTGCTGACAAAGGGGGGAAAAAAGGAGGTGGAAGAGGGGGTGCTGCTGATGCAGACAAGAAAAAAAAGAGGAAGAAAAGGGGTGACGCAGATGCAGAGGTAAGAAATGAAAGAAGAGGGGGAGAAAAAGATGGAAGAGGGGGTGCTGCTGATGAAGAGAAGGAAAGCGGAAGAAGATGAGGCATCGCTGACAAAGAGGGGAAAGGAGGAGGTGAAAGAGGGGGCGCCGCTGATGCAAAGATAAGAAAGAGGAAGAGGGGAAAGAAGGAAGAGGGGGTGCATCTGATGCAGAGACGAAAGAAAGAGGAAGAAGAGGAGGCACAGCTGATGCAGAGAAGAAAGGAAGAGGGGATGCCGCTGATGCAGTGAGGAAAGAAAGAGGAAGAATAAAGGATGCCGCTGATGCAGAGAGATAAGAAAATGGAAGAAGAGAGAGAGCGGCTGACAAAGGGGGGAGAAAAAAATGGGAGAGGGGATGCCGCTGATGCAGAGAGGAAAGAAAGGAAGAAGAGGGGACGCCACTGACAAAGGGTGGGGGGAGGAGGTGGAAGAGGGGGTGCTGCTGATGCAGAGAAGAAGGAAAGAGGAAGATGAGGCATTACTGACAAAGGGGAAAGGAGGAAGTGGAAGAGGGGACGCCGCTGATGCAGAGAGGAATGAAAGAGGAAGAAGAGGGGATGCCGCCGACAAAGGAGGTGAAAGAGGGGGCGCCGCTGATGCTGAAAGGAAAGGAAGAAGAGATGATGCCGCTGATGCAGTGAGGAAAGAAAGAGGAAGAATAGGGGTGACGCAGATGCAAGCAATGAAAGAAGTGGGGGAAGAAAAGATGGAAGAGGGGGTGCATCTGATGCAGACAAGAAAAAGGAAGAAGCGGGCTCGCCACTGATGCAGAGAGGCAAGAAATTGGAAGAGGGGGAACGGCTGACAAAAGGGGGGAGAAAAAGATGGAAGAGGGGGTGCTGCTGATGCAGAGAAAAAGGAAAGAGGAAGTAGATGAGGCATCGCTGACAAAGAGGGGAAAGGTGGTGGTGAAAGGGGGCGCCGCTGATACAGAGAGGTGAGGAAGAGGGGAAAGAAGGAAGCGGAAGAGGGGGCCGCAGCTTATGCAGACAGGAAAGAAAGGAAGAAGAGGACGCCGCCGACAAAGGGGGAAGGGGGAGAAGGAGGTGAAAGAGAGGGCGCCGCTGATGCAGAGACGAAAGAAAGAGGAAGACGGTAAAGGAGGAAGAAGGGGCGCAGCTGATGCAGAGACGAAAGAAAGAGGAATTGGAGAGGATGCCGCTGATGCAGTGAGGAAAGAAAGAGCTAGAATAAGGGATGACGCTGATGCAGAGGGAAGAGGGGACGCCGCTGACAAAGGGTAAGAAGAAGGTGGAAGAGGGGGTGCTGCTGATGCAGACAAGAAAAAAGAGGAAGATGAGGGGACGCCGCTGATGCAGAGAGGTAAGAAATTGGAAGAGGGGCAGCGGCTGACAAAGTGTGGGGAGGGGGGGAAGGAGGTGGAAGAGGAGGCGCTGACGCAGAGAAGAAAAAGAGAAGAGGGGAGAGAAGGTGGTGGAAGAGGGGCGCCGCTGATACAGAGAGGAAAGAAAGAGGAAGAAGAGGAGAAAGAAGGAGGTGGAAGAGGGGGAGCTGCTGATGCAGAGAAGAAAAAAAGGAAGAAGAAAAGGGGACGACGCAGAGGCAGAGAGGCAAAAAGAAAGAAGAGGGGTGCGGAAAGAAGGTGGTGTAAGAGGGGAGTTGCTGATGCAGAGAAGAAACGGGGGTAATGGAGAGAGAAATGAAAGAGGATGCTGCTGAGGTAGGTGCGTGGCTGACAAAGGGGGGGGAAAGGTGGAAGAGGGTGCTGCTGATGCAGAGAAGAGGGAGAAGATGAGGCATCGCTAACAGGGCAAAGGAGGAGGTGGAAGAGGAGGCGTCACTAATGCAGAGAGGAAAGAAAGGAAGAAAAGGGGACGCCGCCAACAAAGGGGGGAAAGAAGGAGGTGAAAGAAGGGGCGCCGCTGAAGCAGAGGTAAGAAAGAGGAAGAGGGGAAAGAAGGAAGTGAGGGCGCAGCTGATGCAGAATGGAAAGAGGAAAAGGGGGTGACAGAAGAGGAGGGGGCGCTGCTGAAGCAGAGGGAATAAAGAGGAAGAAGAGGGGGCGATGCAGAGAGGAATGAAAGAGGAAGAAGGGATGCCGCTCACAAAGGGGGAAAAGGAGGTGGAAGGGAGCGCTGCTGATGTAGAGAGAATAGAAATAAGATGGGAAAGGAGACGGAAGAGGGGGGAAAGGAGGTGGATGAGGGGGCACTGCTGATGCAGAGAATTAGAAAAGGGGGCGATGCAGAGAGGAATGAAAGATGGAGTAAAGGGTGCCATGCAGATGCAGAGAGGAATAAAACAGGAAGAAGAGGGGCTACAAGGAGACTGACGAGGGGGCGCTGTGAATGCAGAGAATAGTGAAGAAGAGGGAAACGAAGGAGGAAGAAGAGGGGGCGTCGCTGATGCAGAGAGGAAAGAAAGAAGGAGGCAGAAGAGGGGTGAGGCAGATGCAGAGAGGAATGAAAGAGGAAGAAAGGACGACGCTAACAAAGGGGGAAAGAATGAGACGGAAGATGGGGTGCCGCTGATGCAGAGAGGAATTAAAGATGAGGGGAAAGAAGGCAGTGAAAGAAGGCGCCACTGATGCAGAGAGGAAAGAAAGAGGAGGAAGAGGGGATGCTGCTGATGCAGAGTACTAGTAAATTAGGGAGACAAAATAGGGTCTTATCTTCAGATTAAGTGCGTCCATCAGGTTTAAACAGGGATCTGCTCACCTGATGGTGTAAAGCAAAAGCATGTGCGTATCAGCTGCTGCAGATCCACGGGCCGCCCATGCGACCTCAGAGACCTTGTACAGGATAGTTTGTGGATTTAGTCCACGCTGCCACAATAATAGATTCGAATGTAATGAAAAACTCTGGTGGTTTATTCAATGCGTTTCAAGGTCTATCTGACCCCTTCATCAGCAAAATACCACAAAGACATACCTTTGTATATTATCCTGATGAAGGGGTCAGATAGACCTTGAAACGCATTGAATAAACCACCAGAGTTTTTCATTACATTCAAATCTGTATTATTGTGGCAGCGTGGACTTAAACAACAAACTATCCTGTACAACGTCGCTGATGCAGAGAGGAAAGAAAGAGGAAGAAGAGGGGACCCCGCTGATGCAGAGAGGTAAGAAAGTGAAAGAAGAGGGCGCGGCTGACGGGGGGGGGGGGAGAAGGCAGTGGAAGAGGTGCGCCACTGATGCAGAGAGGAAAGAAAGAGGAAGAAGAGGGGAAAGGAGGGGGCGCTGCTGATGCAGAAAGGAAAGAAAGAGGAAGAAGAGGGGAAAGGAGGGGGCGCTGCTGATGCAGAAAGGAAAGAAAGAGGAAGAAGCGGGGACCCCGCTGATCAGAGAGGTAAGAAAGTGAAAGAGGGCGCGGCTGACAATGGGGGGGGGGGGGAGAAGGAAGTGGAAGAGGGTGCTGCTGATGCAGAGAAGAAAAAAAAAAAGAGGTAGATGAAAAGGAGGCGACGCTGATGCAGAGAGGTGAGAAAGAAGGGGCGCGGCTGATGCAGAAAAGAAAGAAAGATGAGGGGGAAAAAGGAGCAACAGATGCAGAGACGAATAAAAGAGGAGGGGGCGCCACTGATGCTGGTGAGAAATAATGAGGAAGAAAAGGGGAAAGAAAGAGGACGCCACTGATGCAGAGAGGAAAGAAAGGAAGAATAGGGGAAAGGAGGGGGCGCCTCTGATGCAGAGAGGAAAGATAGGAAAAAGAGGGGAAAGAGGAAGAAGGGACACCGCTGACAAAGGGAGGGAAAGAAGGAGGTGTAACGGGCTGCTGCTAATGCAGAGAAGAAAAAAAAAAAGAAAAGGGAGCGACGCAGATGCAGAGAGGAATGAAAGAGGAAGAAAAGGGGACACCGCTCGCTGATGCAGAAAGGTAAGAAATTGGAAGAAGAGGGGGAGCAGCTGACAAAGGGGGTTGGGAGGAGGTGGAAGAGGGGAAACGGCTGATGTAGAGAAGAAAAAAAAAGGAAGACGGAGAGGTGGAAAAGGGGGCGCTGCTGATGCAGAGAGGAATGAAAGAGGAAGAAGAGGGGAATGAAGGAGGCATAAGAGGGGGTGCTGCTGATGGAGAGGAAAGAAAGGAAGAAGAGGGGAAAGAAGGAAGTGGAAGAGGGTGCCACTGATGCAGAGCGCAAAGAGGAAGAAGAGGGGAAAGGAGGTGGCGGAAATGGGGCCGCCACTGATGCAAAGAGGAAAGAAAGAGGAAGAATAGCAGGTGCCGCTGACAAAGAGGGGGAAGAAGAGGGGGCGCCGCTGATGCAGCAAGGAATGAAAGAAGAGGGGAAAGAAGGAGGCGGAAGAGGGGGGAGCTGCTGATGCAGAGAGGAATGAAAGGAAGAAGAGGGGACTACGCAGATGCAGAGAGGAAAGAAAATCGGAAGGAGGCGGAAGAGGGGGCGCCGCTGATGCAGAAAGAAGAGGGGATGCTGCTGATGCAGGGAGGAAAGAAAGGAAGAATAGCAGGCGCCGCTGACAAAGGGGAAAGAAGGAAGAAAAGGGGGCGCCACTGATGCAGCAAGGAAAGAGAGTTGGAAGAGGGGGCTATGCAGATGCAGAGAGGAAGGGGAAGAGGGGGCAACGCAGATGCAAAGGAACATTTATTTTTATTGTTTGCTTTTCCTTTTTTTCACATTTTTTTATAATTTTGATTCCTTGTTTTTCAATTTGTACATTTTATTTTGTGTTATTGTTTTTTTATAATTTTTTTGCAGCTATTTAACATGCCCCACAGACATGTATATTGTACATATTTCTTTAATTATTTTAATTTCACCTTTTCTGTTCATCTTATGGCCCAACCTTTTTAATAACATGCACTCTTGTTCTCAGTCTACATTTAGGAACCGCCTGCAGGATTCTCTCTTTCTTTCCTCACTCTTTTGCACCATCTGTTAGACTGCATCAGTATTTTGACCCCTGTACACTTTGATTTCTTCAGTCTCTCCTTGGTCTCCCAGGAGCTGCGCATGCGCCTTTTCCACCTTTGGTCCCTATGCGTCACGGATTCTGGCAACCGACACACTGGGGCAGAGATGTCTGCCCATTCTGCAATCACACGTCCCTCATGTGACTTCCGGTTCCCGTCCCTGGCTGCTGGTGCACACAGTGATCACTAATGATGAAGGTGTTTAAAACTGTTTTTGACTACCAGTTTCACTTCCCCTGACGAAGCCGTTCAGGTAACGGCGATACATGTGGGCTACTTGACTTTTCGCTTTCCCCCTGCTCCTTTTCTCCTGTCACGGACGGGTTCCAGGTGGCCTCCTGCTTCTGCAGGGCTCATATTCAGTCTGGCTAGGTGGTACTGCAGCACCTGTGTCTTGATTTCTATCTGTACTTTGAGCCTGTCTTGCAACCTGCAGGGCATGTACTACCTAGATTAGTGAGGTTTGTTGCCTTTAGTTATTTAGGGTGCTGCCTGGTTCATTATATTATATGATATGGCTCTATATACATTTAAAGGGATAAGCATCCTGTGTACCACACATTAGGACTCTAATTATTTCAGCCAGTGTATCTCGCTGCACAATTGTATGTCATGTTGTATGTATTAGGGGCATGTTTTTTCTTAACGGTCACCTTGTGGTTTATATATCGCATGGGGGGGGGACATACATGGTTTTAATTATGTTTTAACGCTGATGTGTTAATAAAGTTTTTTTCCCTTTTAATATATTATTGGTGTAGTGATGAGCGAATATACTCGTTACTCGAGACTTCCCGAGCATTTTTTAGTGCTCGGAGTTTTAGTTTTTAGCGCCGCAGCTGCATGATTTACATCTGTTAGCCAGCATAAGTACATGTGGGGGTTGACTGGTTGCTAGGGAACCCCCACATGTACTTATGCTGGCTAACAGATGTAAATCATTCAGCTGCGGCACTAAAAAATACTCGGAGGACACCCGAGCGTGCTCGGGAAATCTCGAGTAACGAGCATATTCGCTCATCACTAGCGGTGTGCATAACCTACAGTGGGTCCTTTCTCTCTTTTGCAAATTTAGAGGAAGAAGAGGGGACACCGCTGATGTTTAAAGAAAAGAGGAAGAAGAAGAGGGGAAAGATCCTTCCTTTCCCTCTTCTTCCTCTTTCCTTTCAACATCAGCGGCATCCCCTCTTTTGAAGAGGTGGAAGAAAGAGGAAGTGCTGCTGACAGAGGGGAAAGGAGGAGGAAGATGAGGGGGCGCTGCTGATGCAGAGAGGAAAGAGGAAGAAGAGGGGAAAGAAGGAGCTGGAAGAGGGCGCCGCTGATGCAGAGATGAAAGGAGGAGGAGGCGCCGCTGACGGGAAAGGAGGAAGAAAATGAGGGGGCGCTGCTGATGCAGAGGAAAGAAAGGAAGAAGAGGGGTAAGAAGGAGGTGTATGAGGGGGCGCTGCTGATACAAAGAAAGAAAGAGGAAGAAGAGGAGGCGCCGTGGATGCAGAGAGGAAAGAAAAAAACGAAGAAGAGGGGAAAGAAGGAGGTGGAAGAGGAGGCGCCGCTGATGCAGAGAGCAAAGAAAAAAAACAAAGGGGAAAGAAGGAGGTGGAAGAGGGGGAGCCGCTGATACAAAGAGAAAAAGTTAGGCTTCTTTCACACTAGCGTCGGGCTCGGCCCGTAGCTGTGCGTCGGGCCGACGTTAGCGTTGTCTCCGCCGCACAACGGGGGCAGCGGATGCATTTTTCCAGCGCATCCGCTGCCCCATTGTGAGGTGCGGGGAAGTGGGGGCGGAGTTCCGGCCACGCATGCGCGGTCGGAAAAAGCGGACCGTCGTGAGCAAAAAACGTTACATGTAGCGTTTTTTGCTCCCGACGGTCCGCCACAGCACGGCGCATCCGTCGCACGACGGGTGCGACGTGTGGCAATCCGTCACAATGCGTCGCTTCATATTAATCAATGGTGAAAAAACGCATCCTGCAAACACTTTTGCAGGATGCGTTTTTTCGGCAAGACGACGCATTGTGACGGAATGCAGTTAACGCTAGTGTGAAAGTAGCCTTAGAAGAGTAGGCGCCACTGACAAAAGGGGGGAAAGAAAAATGAAGAAGAGAGTGCACTGCTGACAGAGGAAAAGGGAGGGGGCACCGAAGATGAAGAGGAGGAAGAAGAGGGGGCGCCACTGATCACAGGAGCAGTAGACGCTGCGGTTCTTGTGGTGAATCTGTGCGGCTGCTGCAGTTATTACAGACTGACCGGCAGTTCGGACTTGTTACACTGGGGAGAGACTACAGAACCTGCTAGAACTGCACAGAATACCGAACCGCTGAGAACACTACAACTCCCAGCATACCTGCTCACACCCTGATGGGAGGAGTTGTCCCTCAGCACTCAGTTTGTGTGATGCCCTGCCTGAACACGTGCAGCAGAAGCTACAACCCCCAACATCAGCTGACAGCTACAGATCAGCGCTGCGCAGACTATGGCGCTCTGGCCTTTACAGGACTACAGATCCCAGCGTGTCCGCGCACAGATGAATGCTGGGAGTCGTAGTCCTGCAACAGCTGTCGGCCCCTCAGTGGCACATTGTCCTGCGGCTGTAGAACGTAGTACCGAGGACACGTGACCCGGGGGCAGGTGCAGCTCCTCACCTCCTGAACACTAGGATCTCCTGGAAGGCGGACTTGTGGTGGTGCAGCACCTCCTCCACCTGCAGCGACATCGCCTGCCCCGGCCACAAGCTGCACGTCTCCCGGAACCAGCCATCCCGGATCTGCAGCTCCATAGCGGCTCCCTGAGCGGTGCACGGCGCACACTAACCTGTTGTGCGCAACGTGCATGACAGTGACCAATCAAGACGCACTAGGGCGGGGTCACACGACTGTTAGACTAGGGTGACTCGCCACGTGGTGCTAGTGAGACCTAGACTCACATCGCTGTCGCCATCTTTGCAACTGGCAAAATGAAGTTACTTAGAAGAATCAGTGAGCGGCGGCCGCTGTGCGCCCGGAGAAGAGGCGCCGGAGGCACAAGGAACGGAGGGACGAAGGAGATTGGGGTATTGTCAAGTTTGGAAGTTACCCCCTTAACAAAATACATGCATAAATCCCACCCTTAAATAAGACCACGCCCCCTTGCTCCTCTGATCTCGCCATGCTGATGGTTGAGCTCTGTATAACCCCGCCTACCCCAGCCTAAAGCTGCCAATCAGTGCTGGTGGGTGTGGTTACAGATTAGCTGGAATGGGCAGCATGTGACACCCAGTTTTGTAATAGTCTGCTGATAAAACACTGATTGTATTAAAATGACAGCAAGCAGCCTAATAAGTAACACAGTGCTGGAATCAGGGTCTCGGCCCCCAGCTCATGCTGTCCTCAGAGTTCACAGCAAAAACAATTCTCTTAACTTTTCTTCCTTCAGACAGGGAGGGAAACCATGATCTGATGTAGTTGCGGACTGCCCCACCTCGTTCCTCGGGTTCATGCGCTCACTGCAGTCCCGTTGCCGCTGCTGTTTATTTGGCTGCAGATGAACTGAACTTTATTGCTCCGCCTCATCATTTTCCTCCTGAAGGACAATCCCTTTAAAGCAGAATGTGTTGCTCCTCCTTCCTTTCCAGCAGTCTCTATGTGACAGATGAGCCTTTTACTCCTCGGTGGTTGATTTGCTTTCTCAAATCGCTTTGTAAACAATAAAAGCTGCAGTGTAAAGTATGGAGGCAAAAGAGCAACCCGGCCGAGGCAGGAGCTGGATTTCAGAGTACGTTGGAGCCAGCGGCAAGCAGCTGACACAATATAGCGGGGGCAGCATCGCCCAGCAGGAGGAACGCCCAGCACCGCCATGTGAGTGTGCCGGGACCCAGAGATCAGACGCCACATAACCTGGGAAAATCCAGTATCTGAAGGGAAGCAGAGCTGCAGTGTAAAGCAGGGAGGAAAATCTTTATATAAAGTGTGTGAAGGGCGATTGCCTTATTTTCCTGGAGTCGCTTTGAGGTCCTCAGAAGTCAGTGATTATAGACACAGGAATAAAACCAATGACGCCACAGATGCTTTCAGTATATAAAAACTTTAATAATAAAAGACAACAGACAAGTCTCGCTGGGCAAAATCACAGCGACATCCACATCCTGGATCAGGTTATCTCTTCGGCCAACTGTGTCTGAAGCCCCTGACCGAACAACGTAAAAGACAATTTATATCAGCAGAGGGTATTATAGGGTTAACTATATATCATAAAGAATCCCGAACTGTGACAGAGCACAGAGGAAGCTGAACATATCCAGCTGGCATCCAGCTGGACAGGACACCCCAGAGGAAAACTGGCAGAAGTCAGTGACAAGAAACATTGGCTGACAGCTCCTGACACACCCCTTAGGGCTCCTCCCACACATCCTTTCCAGCTGGATGCCAGACAGCTCCACACCCGGCTGCTTTATTCACCCCAGTCTTATGGTACAGACCTGTTTGACTTCCCCCCGATGAAGGACATGCTCTTGTTTCCAATCTGCTGGTTCGCTTTCTTCGAGGAGGGATTTTTCTGCATGAAAAAAAAAAAGTCAGTTTTGCTATCAAAAGTCACAACTGAGGGGCAGCGATTATGGTCGGAGTAGAGCAGATCTCACCTTCCCTTGTGGGGGATTCTGCTGGTTGGGGTCAAAGTCAGTCTGAGCCTTCACATTGCTGCTGCCTGTGGGGACAAGAAGACGTGCGGCTCAGATGTAAAGGTCGCGGGATGGCGCCACAAGTCAGGGCAGCGCCGGACCCCACCCCGACCCCCTGTAGAACATGTGATGCAGCCGCCTCCTCCTCCTCGGGTGCTTCCCACCGTACCCTGTACTGCAGCACCAACCTGCAAATACTTTGAAGTTTGATTTGCTGTAGTCAAATGGTGTAAACTGGGTCTGAACCACCGACTCCCCTGCCTCTTCTGAGTGTTTGGAGCGCTTCTTGTCTGCTCTGGGCGTCTCTGTGCCCGGGTCACTAGTCACACGTTCACGCTTCTTGCTGACATCTTCCTGCTGAAGGAGAAGTCACAAGAAAGTTAAGAATCTTAAAGGGAATCTGTCACCTGAATTTGGAGGGAACACTTTTCAGCCATAGGGGCGGGGTTTTCGGGTGTTTGATTCACCCTTTCCTTGCATGCTGGCTGCAATATTGGATTGAAGTTCATTCTCTGTCCTCCATAGTACACGCCTGCATAAGGCAAGATTGCCTTGTGCAGGCATGTACTACGGAGGACAGAGAATGAACTTCATTCCAATATTGCAGCCAGCGGGTAAGGAAAGGGTGAATCAAACACCCGAAAACCCCGCCCCTATGGCTGAAAAGTGTTCCCTCCAAATTCAGGTGACAGAGTCCCTTTAAAGTACAGCTCTGGAGTATAATGCAGTAATGTATGTGCAAGGTGAATGCACCAGCAGAATAGTGAGTGCAGCTCTGGAGTATAATACAGGATGTAACTCAGGATCAGTAATGTAATGTATGTACACAGTGACTGCACCAGCAGAATAGTGAGTGCAGCTCTGGGGTATAATACAGGATGTAACTCAGGATCAGTAATGTAATGTATGTACACAGTGACTGCACCAGCAGAATAGTGAGTGCAGCTCTGGGGTATAATACAGGAGGTAACTCAGGATCAGTAATGTAATGTATGTACACAGTGACTGCACCAGCAGAATAGTGAGTGCAGCTCTAGAGTATAATGCAGGAGGTAACTCAGGATCAGTAATGTAATGTATGTACACAGTGACTGCACCAGCAGAATAGTGAGTGCAGCTCTGGGGTATAATACAGGAGGTAACTCAGGATCAGTAATGTATGTACACAGTGACTGCACCAGCAGAATAGTGAGTGCAGCTCTGGGGTATAATACAGGATGTAACTCACCATGACTTGTTCGCGCACAGATTTCACATTTGCAGCGTTATTTTTAAACTCCAATTTGGCTTTTTCTCGAGCATCTGTTAAGGATAAAATCACAATAAGACACTGCAGGCAGCGCGGGTCGGGTCGCTGATCACAGGGGTCACGGACAGTGAGCACCTTTGTCCGCCTGCCTCTTCTGTCTGGCCTCCTCCTTGGCCCGGGCCTCCCGCTCCTGCTGCGCGATGCTCACCAGCTTCCAGCGGTTACTGATCTATGAGGGAGGAGACGACGCGGCTCAGTCCTGACCGATGGGGGCGCTGCACACAACACCTCGCACTACTCACCTCAAACATCTTCGTGTTGGGGTCCAACTTTGCAGCTTGCGAGGCGTGAGCCCCCCGGATATCAGATGGAAGGAACTGAAGGAGAGGGATGGGTTAACCCTTAATGGACCTCTTATTCTTTTCCATGCTCAGGATGTTTGCAGTCAGTGAATGGATAACAGGGATTAAGGACGGACAGATCTATCTCTGCTCACACAAATACGGATTCACTGTCAGCAAGCAGAGATCTTGACAAGGAAAATGTAATTTCGTAACCCTCCTTATTATTGGCCATTTATGGCAGTCACAGGAGGTGGGCTCTATGTGTCCCCCCCATTCCACGAAGCCCTACCTCCCAGTTATGGAAACGGCCATTTTTAAAATCTCCATTTGCTGATATATGTAGATCTGACACAAGAGCAGCGCTCATGACCCGACATCTGGCACTGTGTATGGAGCGACCGGCCTGTATCATGGGGCGCGATCAGTGCAGGCTCAGGATCTAGATGTGAATATTACCATTCACTGACAGTAAAGATCCGAAGAGAGACAATGAAATGCAGAAAATTGCAGAATGTGCAGCTCCCGAAGGGCCGAGACATCTCACCATGCGGAAAGGGTTGTCAAAGGACTCCAGTATACTCCTGGCCTTCAGCTGGGATGGGGAGAGTCCGTCAATCTCGTCACCACCGTCTTCAGGGTCCTAGAAGAAAACATCACGGACATTCTCAGGCCATTGGAAGACTCGGGGTCTCTCAAAGGCACCCCATACAAGAGGTGCAGGCCTACAGGGTGCGGAGCAGGACAAACTCAGCGTGAGACTCTGCTGCCACCTATTGGATGTAGGAATCCTGACATTCGGTAAGGACCTTCAAGGGCCGGGTCACATGACGTAAGACGTAACCCCTCAACGACGCTCCATCTTCCAATAGGTGGCAGTAGAGACCCAGTTTTCTTCCTCTCAGTAGGGTATTTGCATATTTTTTTTATCCCAGGGAGCAGTGCATGGCCTACAACTCTCCGTATTCCATATTGGTGGTCTCAGAGGGGTTGTCTCCTTTCAGAAAACTGTTCCCTGTATTCACGGCACGAGCCGATTGGCTGAATTCTGTTTTTTGGTTACAATGAACTGTACATATAGGCACAACTTTTCTGAAAGAAGACACCCCCTTTAAGCAGACGTTCAGTAGGCACCTGTGTGCTCCACTTACACTGAAGATGGTGATGGCAGCCTCGGGGCGCACGGAGACCGGACTATGCGCTGCCGGAGGGTCAGGATCCTCGTCACTGAACAGGCTGCCGGCGGAGACTTCTACAACTGAAGAAAAGTAGAGGCTGTTACAGGGTTCAGTTATTTTCCAGTATCACATGTGCCCATACAAAGCTCATGGTGGGCTTCCCCTGGAGTGGTGGAGGGACGGCGCATGTCCTTGGACATAGACGGTGAGCACCAAGTCTACAGCGAGTGCAGCACAACCCCGAAACACAAGCCCCTTACCTGCCCCGGCCAGGACCAGCTGCCCCATCGGAGATTTGGACAAATCGTGAGGACCAAACAGGAGACTCTCCATTCTCTGCGTGAGAGAAGGACTGTAGTTACTGCTCACCGGTCACTAGGAGGCAGTAGTTACCACACAGAGGAATCGTCCTACCTCAGGGTTCGGCATTGGGCCCTTCTTTTTTGCAGAACTTGTTTCAGACTACGTGAAAAAAAAAGGCAAGAGAATGAAAATGGTCCAATCCAAAAACCAAGCAAACATTAAAATGAATGTCCAGTGTAGATTATGTCACCTCTCTTAAAAGGAAGATTAGCTACTTCTCCCCTCTCTCGAATTAAGGGTCCAAGCCTAGAACTTCTTCCAATACCAAGAACCTGGGCTCTGGAGACCCCCATGTGATACAGCGAAGTTCCGTCACATGCACCGCTGCTCCAATCATTGTCTAACGGATAACTTTGGCCCTCTCATAATGAATGGAATGAAAGCGCACATGATCAACCTCCACTTTATTCATATGGAGGTCTTAATAGCCCAAGTTCTTAGGATCAGTGGGGGAACCAGCGGTTGAACCCCCACCTGGAGATAGGGGATACCTTCCAAATATAGAAATACCCCAAACAGGATACTTTAAGGGATGAGGGCAGCAAGTCCATGCTTTTCTCCAGGTCCCCCACTAGGGGGAGCTCAGTGGACTGTATACTCTATAGCTCCCTCTAGTGTTAGCTGGAGATTTTAGCCTCAGGATCTGATTGACCTCAATGTAATGCACCTAGAAATTCACAATGCAAAGGAGACCTTAGTACCAAATTGACAATACTAGTACCCAAAGAGAAGTTATCTAAATCATTAGAAAAAAAAAAACACATTATTCCTTATACCTTCATTAATGGCTTCTCCCGAGCTTGCTGGATGAGAAGAATCAATTCATTAATCTGTTGTCTCACGAGGGGAGGAACTGGATTACAACAAGCGATTATCCCCTGGGGTTCCCTAGAAAAATAAAAAAACATCACAATTCTAGACATCAGGAACCAAGATATTGCAAAAAAAACCCATATGTAGAAAGAAAGCAGAGGTGGAGAGCGCAGGAGCGGCCCCTACACGAGGCGAGGCCATACAGTCACCAGACGCAACTAAGGAGGTCTTCCATCTTAGTACAGTGTATGGAACCAGACAGCAGGATTGTGCTCAGTAACTACAGACAGTGTCAGGTCGGCACCGTTATACTGATCACAATGATACCTGGTAATGAAATCCGTCTTGTGGTTGTGGTTTAATCTCGATTTCCAGTTTTGAGTTAATGATATGCCCGTGCTCCGTGTGTGGGGAAGGGGGTCCTTCATGTGGGGCTTTGGCCTCATCGTCATCATTCTGGCATAAATGACAACTCGCTGACCCATTAGTGACCGGCGTCCTAGTCCAAATCCTGCACTTGCACAGTTAATATTGTGGTGTTTAACAGAAAAAATTGACGCCATCAAAATGGCGTTGGCGCATGCGCAGTAGCATCAATCAAAGCAATGCTCTTCCTCTGCATGAGCCCTGCCCACAGGTACCACTAATCAGTATAACGGCGCAGACCTGACAATAGTTACTGAGCACAATCCTGTCAGGGGCACGTTAAGAGCTCTGCTTGCGGTTTCTTAACAGAAATCTGACATCATTTTTAACTCTAAGCTTTCACTTACTTGGGAATTTCCTCTGAGATTTTCATCAACATGTGGTTGGGAAGGACATAACTGAAAGATAGAAGAAAATGGCAGGAATAAAGCAGAGGGTGTCCGGAAATAAGCTCCCAGCCACTACAAGCATACGGACATCCTCACCCCGTGCTTTCATCTTCCTGTCGCGCCATCTTGTCTCTCCAGGCAAAGAGAAGGCGGAAGGCGGCCAACTGCTGAGTGTTCAGATGTTTCTTTAACTTTTGGTAAAGGTCAAGGTAGGAATCCTCCGTAAAGATGGGCTTCATAAACCTCTATATAACGAGCACAGAAAAGAACATCATAGAGGGCCATAATTACAATAATACTGCCCTCCCCCCCCCATGTACAAGAATATAACTACTATAATACTGCCACTATGTGATCACGTTACTCTTCACCTTCAGACAGATGTCTTTGCTCTTCTGCCAGACGAGGAGGAGGACGTTGCGCTGACCATTGTCTACATTCAGCAGCTCCGTCCTCATCCTGTCATAGATGTGCAGCAGGTAGTGGGTATCGACTCTGGCATACTGCAGCATTTCTTCTGGCAGTGGTCTGTAAATTGGATGCATCTCATTAGGATCACAGGGTGTCCTGACCAATGAAGTAAGGGAAGGCAGTGGAGCTCCTTACCGAATTCTCCAGTCAGCGAGCTGGTATTTCTTATCAGACTCCACATTACAGTAGTGTCGGAGCAGATGGTCCAGAGAGTTCCTCCCCAGGTTGAGCAGACGAGATGCTTGATGGGTATCAAACATGTTCACAATGTACAAACCAAAATCCTTCTGGAGCCACTCAATGTCCGAATCTGCACCATGCAAAACCTACAGGATCAAGAGATCAAGTTATATTTCTTATCCTGTATTATACTCCAGATCTGCTCTCACTATTCTGCTGGTGCAGTCACTGTGTACATACATTACATTACTGATCCTGAGTTACATCCTGTATTATACTCCAGAGCTGCACTCACTAATCTGCTGGTGCAGTCACTGTGTACATACATTACTGATCCTGAGCTACATCCTGTATTATACTTCAGAGCTGCACTCACTATTCTGCTGGTGCAGTCACTGTGTACATACATTACTGATCCTGAGTTACATCCTTTATTATACCCCAGAGCTGCACTCCCTATTCTCCTCTTTATATCACCCCCTTTTATCAGTTCACTGCTACTGAAACAGCTGGTGACAGATGTCAGCCCCCTATAAGCCTGTCCCTCGGGGTCGGACCTTGACGATGGCGGGGTCGGTGAAGCTCTCGTTCAGGATGTACAGGTCGCTGCGCAGCTCCAGGACGTCAATGATGTAGTCATCTGTGCGGGTGGAGATCTGCATGAGGCAGGTGAGACCCAGGAAACTTCTGTACGAATGATGCTGTGGGATGAAGTCATTAGTAATACTCTCTGCCCCCCGAATCCCCAGCGTCGCCTCCTGACAATCCCCCCGGGGTCTTCTCACCTCCAGATCTATGGCAAACTCCGAGCACCGCAGCAACTTCTCATTCAGC
Organism: Ranitomeya variabilis; assembly: GCF_051348905.1. NCBI lineage: Eukaryota > Metazoa > Chordata > Amphibia > Anura > Dendrobatidae > Ranitomeya > Ranitomeya variabilis. Next base: position 260,752,400 of record NC_135235.1, on the reverse strand, counting down.
TGCACCAGATCGTCCAGCGTGGTGATCAACTGGCAGGACGACTCGCTCAGGGGGCAGGGCGGCTGGAGACAAGACGGAATTACAGTCAGCCCGCAGTGTAAAGCATGGCGGCTTGTATCATTACTCATATACCCAGTCGCCCGTCTACGTACATACGCGCCTCTACCCTACACCTAAACTGAGGCTCATACTGAAGAGAATACAGGCCTCTGGGAATTCAGTCCTCCATACTTTACACTGCAGGCTGAACTTAGAACTAACTTTTTTCCTAAATGTTATTGCATAGCAGAAGTTTTATTCTGTATTATTGCCCCATTAGGCGATATACTGTTAGACAAGCTATCGTCATTGGTGCATGAAGCCCCCAAGTGATGAAGCCCCCAGGTCTCCCCACGCTCACCTGGATCTCTGGCACTTTTAGGGACGACTCCACGGGGACAAAGTGATCCAGTTCATACTGATAGGGGTGCGAGAACCTATAAATGCAACGACCGGAAGTGAGCACAGTGCAGTAACTGACAGCAGCCAGCCAGCTGATAAAGGAGACAATAGCGGGGACCCTGGCCTGCTGCTTACATGTCTTCCTCGGGCTGCTCCATCCTCTGCTGATGGATGAAGTCGGCGAGAGCCGCAGGGACGTTCCGGTCTTCAGGACGCTGCTGTCTGTCCCTCCTGGTCCTGAGAACTAAAAACCGTGAAATTCAGATTAAAAGTCTGCAGTCCTGAGCGGACGTACGTGTCTCCATGGCAACAGACTACAGACGAGCCCTGTGTAGTCTGGAATGACACCCTTCCACCAGCACCACTTTTCTCCCCGTCCTTTAACCCCTTCACGACATGCCCTGTACTAGTACTGCGCATGTCGTGTCTCCCCCTTTGATGTGGGCTCACCGCCGGAGCCCACATCAAAGTCGCGACATGTCAGCTGTTTCGTACAGCTGACATGTGCGCGCAATAGCAGTGGGTGAAATCGCGATTCACCCGCCACTATTAACCAGTTAAATGCCGCCGTCAAACGCTGACAGCGGCATTTAACTACTGCTTCCGGCCGCGCGGCCGGAAATGCGCGCATCGCCGACTCCTGTCACATGATCGGCGATGCGTCAGCATAGTAACCAGATGTCTCCTTGAGACCTCTATGGTTACTGATTCCGGCCTGCTGTGAGCGCCACCCTGTGGTCGGCGCTCATAGCAAGCCTGAAATTCAGCTACATAGGAGCGATCTGATGATCGCTGCTATGTAGCAGAGCCGATCAGGCTATGCCAGCTTCTAGACTACCATGAAGGCTATTGAAGCATGGCAAAAGTAAAAAAAATTATATATATGTTTTAAAAAAAATATGAAATATGAAGTTTAAATCATCCCCCTTTTGCCCCATCCAAAAAAAGAAACAAAGAACAAACCTACACGTATTTGGTATCGCCGCGTTCAGAATCGCCCGATCTATCAATAAAAAAAAGCATTAACCTGATCGCTAAACAGCGTAGCGAAAAAAAAAAATTGAAACACCAGAATTACATTTTTTTGGTCGCCACAACATTGCATAAAAAAAATGCAATAACGGGCGATCAAAAGAACGAATCTGCACAAAAGTGATATTATTAAAAATGTCAGCTCGGCACACAAAAAATAAGCCCTCACCCGACCCCAGAACACGAAAAATGGAGACACTACGGGTATCGGAATATGGCGCAATTGGTTTTTTGTTTTTTTTTTAGCAAAGTTTGGATTTTTTTTTCACCACTTAGATAAGAAATAACCTAGACATGTTTGGTGTCTATGAACTCGTAATGACCTAAAGAATCATAATGGCAGGTTAGTTTTAGCATTTAGTGAACCTAGCAAAAAAGCCAAACAAAAAAGTGTGGGATTGCACTTGTTTTGCAATTTCACCACACTTGGAATTTTTTTCCTGTTTTCTAGTACACAACATGGTAAAACCAATGGTGTTGTTCAAAAGTACAACTCGTCCTGCAAATAACAAGCCGTCACATGGCCATATTGACGGAAAAATAAAAAATTTATGGCTCTGGGAAGGAGGGGAGCGAAAAACAAAAACGCAAAAAGGGCTGCAGCGTGAAGGGGTTAAGGCAGCGCCCTCTACTCTCACCTTCTGGCAGCGGCTTCTGAGCGTTGGGTTTCACGAAGATTTTGGGGATGAACGGGGTGTTGGAATTATCGATCTTCTCCTTGAATTTGAGCTGCGGTCGGGGAATGTTCTTGGCGTGCAGCAGTCGGAAAGTCTCCGCTTTGCCTTTCTTGCTGGAGTCGCTGCCCTATAGACGAAGAAGGAAAAATCAGCTACTGTGGACACTCCAGATCACCTACTCTGTCCTCCCTCCATGCTTTACACTGCAGCTTTGCTTGTTCAGATTGGCTGATGGGTCTGGGGCTCATAAGGGATAGGGATAGCTGCGCCTCTATAATTCCTCACCTTCCGATTCCAGCTGGAGACGATGGTCTTCGGGGGCTGCAGGCCGGCAGGGAGGATCGGCTGCTGACTCCGGTTCACACCAGCAGCTTCATCAAGTAAAATTCCCTGAAATTAAAAATCTCTTTAATTCCCCATACTCTCAGTAGCAGCAGCGGGGGTCTGCGGATGGCAGAACTCACCACTCTTTCCAGCACGGCATCGTTGGCGTCCACCAGCAAATCAAATTTATCCTCCAGCGCGGTGACCTGGCTGCGGTCCTTGATATGACTGCGGCAGCCATGATACTGCATGATCTGGCTCATACTATGGGAGAGACACAAACGGAGTGAGGACAAGGGGCCGCGCATGCTCCATCTGCCGATTATATTAGTACAGGAGGTCTGAATACAGTGAAGGACAGGGGCCGCGCATGCTTCATCTGCCGATTATATTACTACAGGAGGTCTGAATACAGTGAAGGACGGGCCGCGCATGCTCCATCTCCCAACTTCTTGGTATGGGGGTGTCTGTATACAGGAGAAGGGGGCCGCGCATGCTCCATCTCCCCACTTCTAGGTATGAGGGGGCCTGTATACAGCAGAGGGGGCCGCGCATGCTCCATCTCCCCACTGTGGACGGGCTGGGGCCCCCGATCACTGGCCCCGTGGGTCTTACCAGTGCAGCAGGTGGTCGCCCTGCTCCTCACAGAAGGCCCGGAATCCGGGGAAGCTGCGGTAGAAGTCGTACTCATCCCCGCACTGCGGGAGGCCCGTGGAAGCTTTGGTGGCTCGGACGACCGTCCCCAGGGCATGCTGGAAACAAGGAGAAAAGAGAGGTCAGACAGTGGGGTCCTCCACCTACAGGAGCGCTGCGCACACAGCCGATACCTGGCACTATTCCTCAGGGGTGGAGTCTAGGACAGATCACCTGATCCTGTGCTCCGCCCCTCTGTACATTATATATCATGTGAGGACCCAAGACCCCGGAGCCGCTCAGCCATCAGAAATCTGGGGTAACAGAGCCGTAACCCATGGCAACGCACCATGATGCCAAACTACAACTCCCAGCATGCCCCGATAGCAGCTGGCTGCACCATGGGAACGGTTTTTTGTCTGCAGCCACAGCTGAGGGATTTCTGCCACTGACTGACCGGGAGTTGTGCTCTGCAGCCATTAATGCTGCACAAACGTTTCCCCCATGATGCACAGCGGTGTTACAGCACGGACGAATGCTACTCACAGACCTTCACAAACGCATCGGTATCCGGGAAGCCGGGGATGGGCTCTGGCGGCCGCTCTGCGCCTCCTCCGCTGCCCCCGGGAGTCGCCATCGCGCGAGTCGGCACGCCTGCAGCGGGCGCAGACATCTTGAAGCCGAGCTGCGGTGACGTCAGAGGTGAGACACGACGGAACTCTGGGATATGACGTCGTGCGTGAGCCGGCCATGTTGGTGGTGGCGCGGCACTGGACGCTTCAACGCTTGTATCTGCGGGGCGATGTGAACTGTAGCGAGTCACGGCCGGGGATCATGGAGCGGTCTCTATATAGGACACGTGTCCGGGGCTGCAACATGACCCCCAAATATTACATAATTCCGAAATGAGCAAAGACCCCAGGCCAGCCCCCCCATAGGTATACAGACCCAAGGCCAGCCCCCTCTCCTGTATACAGCCCCCCCCATAGGTATACAGACTCAAGGCCAGCTGCTTTCCTGTATACACCCCCATATTTATACAGACCCAAAGCCAGCCCCCCCACTCCTGTATACAGACTCTACATATGTATATTGCCTCACTCCTGGATACAGACCCCCAGATCAGCCCCTTCATGGCTATACAGACACACCACACCCACACACCCCCCCCCCCCCTCATTTATATACAAATCCCTGGCCAGCCCCCACCTTTGTGTATACAGACCCAAGGCCCACCCCCATAGGTAGAGAGACCCAAGAATAGCCCCCCCTCCTGTATACAGCCCCCCCCATAGGTAGAGAGACCCAAGGATAGCCCCCCTCCTGTATACAGCCCCCCCCATAGGTAGAGAGACCCAAGGATAGCCCCCCTCCTGTATACAGCCCCCCCCATAGGTAGAGAGACCCAAGGATAGCCCCCCTCCTGTATACAGCCGCCCCCCCCCCCATAGGTAGAGAGACCCAAGGATAGGCCCCACCCCATAGGTAGAGAGACCCAAGGATAGCCCCCCTCCTGTATACAGCCCCCCCCCCCCATAGGTAGAGAGACCCAAGGATAGCCCCCTCTCCTGTATACAGCCCCCCATAGGTATACAGACCCAAGGCCAGCCCCCTCTCCTGTATACAGACCCCCATAGGTATACAGACCCCCCCCATAGGTATACAGACCCCCCCCATCCCCCAAAGGTATACAGACCCCCCCATAGGTATACAGACCCAAGGCCAGCCCCCTCTCCTGTATACAGACTCCCCATATGTATATTGCCTCTCTCCTGTATACAGACCCCCAGATCAGCCCCTTCATGGCTATACAGACACACACCCCCCCTCATTTATATACAAACCCCTGGCCAGCTCCCCACCCCTGTGTATACAGACCCAAGGCCCACCCCCATATGTATAGAGACCCAAGGATAGCCCCCCCCCCCCCTCCTGTATACAGACCCCCGGCCAGCCCCCTCTCCTGTATACAGCCCCCAGATCAGCCCCTTCGTGGTTATACAGACACCCTCCCTTCATATGTATACAGACTCAAGGCCAGCACCCCCTCATGTATACACAGACCCCCCCCCAGCCAACTCTCACCCCATGTGTATACAAACCCAAGGCCAGCCACCCTACTCATGTGTATACAACTCCCCCATATTTATACAGACCCAAGGACAGCACCCTCTCCCCTCAAGTATATAAAGATCCCAGGCAGCCGCCCACTTCCTGTGTATTCAGACCCCCGGGCAGTCCCCTAAATGTGTAAACAGACTCCAGATCAACTCCTTCATGGCTATACAGACCCCACGCCAGTACCCACTCCCCCTCGGGCTGCCGTCACACTATCAGTATTTGGTCAGTATTTTACATCAGTATTTGTAAGCCAAAACCAGGAGTGGAACAATTAGAGGAAAAGTATAATAGAAACATTTGCACCACTTCTGTATTTATCACCCACTCCTGGTTTTGGCTTACAGATAATGATGTAAAATACTGACCGAATACTGCTAGTGTGACGGCAGCCTCAATGTGTATGCTGACCCCAGGCCAGCCCCTCAAGTGTAGATAGACCCCAGACTAGGACACCTCTCACTAGAGATCAGATCCCATCAATATGAGGTCCATGACCAGACTCCCCCATCCCCTCATCTGTACGGTCTACGACTACGCATCAAAACAGAACCCTGGCCAGAATCCCTAAAGATGCAGATTACTAATCAGACCCCCTTACATACATTCTAAACAAGACCCCAAACCAAACCACTACCCCTCATCTGTAATTAACAAAGACCCCAGACTGGACATCACTCACGATCAATACAAACCAGACCCCTCTTGTCTATACAGATCCCAGACCACATCCCTCCATGTCTGTAGAGATCCCCCATGTATATACGGACCCCTGAGCATTCCCTACCATGAATACAGCCACCCTTCCAATGTGTGTACAAACCTTAGCACAGAAAGCCCCCTCTATACTGCCCCCCGTGTATCACCCCATATCTATAACCTCAGAGGACCCCCCTAATGTATACAGACTTGATTCACATCAATAAAGACCCCAGACCAGGCTCCCCACCAACTAAACAGCAGAGCAAGCCCTCCCATCTACAGAGCTCAGACCAAACCTCCCCTTTATACCCCTGCCCCCACCTATACAGACCAGACCTCCCCTTTATACCCCCACCTATACAGATGAGATGTACTTTATACAGACAAGACCTCCCCTTTATACCCCCGCCCCCCCTTTTACAGTCCAGACCTCCCCTATATAGCCCTCCACCTATACAAGCCAGACCTACCCTTTACCCCCCACCTATACAGAGAAGACCTCCTTATTCCCCCACCTATAGAGCAGACCTCCCCTTTATCCCCCCCCCCCCCGACCTATACAGTGCAGACCTCCCCTTTATTTTCCCCCACCTATACAGAGCAGACCTCCCCTTTAAAGCGGGGGGGGGGCATAGTCCTGCTGGCGGTAATAAGGCCACAACTCCAGAGCAGAATAATTGATCAATGTTTATTAGGAAGTTTAATCAAGAAAGAAAAAAAAAATGTCCAGTGTAATGCGGGGATCTGCCGCACGGACTAGGCAATGCTGGGGATCTGCCGCACGGGCCGGGCAATGCCGGGGATCTGACGCAAGGGCCGGGCAATGCCAGGGATCTGACGCACGGGCCGGGCATCTGCCGCACGGGCCAGGCAATGCCACGATCTGCCGCACGGGCCAGGCAATGCCAGGTATCTGCCGCACGGGCCAGGCAATGCCACGATCTGCCGCACGGGCCAGGCAATACCACGATCTGCCGCACGGGCCAGGCAATGCCGGGGATCTGCCGCACGGGCCAGGCAATGCCGCGGAGCTGCCACACGGGTCAGACAACTGCTCATATAGCAACTCCTTACACTGCGAGCTCATTCTCTGGGATTTCCCATCCTCTCTGCAGGTCAGGTCACGGGAGCAATCGGGGGAATCGCTGCATTAGGGGGCGCTCCACACTGCAGGCGACCTCATTGCATTTAAGGCTATTTTTGGGGCATGTTCTTTGTTAAAGGGGATATCCAGGACTTCGATACGGATGATCTATCCTGAGGATTGGATCACAATTAGATCACTGGGGGGGCGACACTTGGCACCTCCACCGATCAGCTGTTGTAAGCTGTGTGCGCCATATCGATGGAGGGACAAGCTGTATAGCCGCTGCCGATCTAGGATTTATCACCTTTCCTCCCCTTTATACCCCCGCCCCCCCTTTTACAGTCCAGACCTCCCCTATATAGCCCTCCACCTATACAAGCCAGACCTACCCTTTACCCCCCACCTATACAGAGACCCCCTTATTCCCCCACCTATAGAGCAGACCTCCCCTTTATCCCCCCCCCACCTATACAGTGCAGACCTCCCCTTTATTTTCCCCCACCTATACAGAGCAGACCTCCCCTTTAAAGGGGGGGGGGCATAGTCCTGCTGGCGGTAATAAGGCCACATCTCCAGAACAGAATAATTGATCAATGTTTATTAAGAAGTTTAATCAAGAAAGAAAAAAAAAATGTCCAGTGTAATGCGGGGATCTGCCGCACGGACCAGGCAATGCCGGGATCTGCCGCACGGGCCGGGCAATGCCGGGGATCTGACGCAAGGGCCGGGCAATGCCGGGATCTGCCGCACGGGCCAGGCATTGCTGGGATCTGCCGCACGGGCCAGGCAATGCTGGGGATCTGACGCACGGGCCAGGCAATGCCGGGGATCTGACGCACGGACCGATCAATGCCGGGGATCTGCCGCACGGGCCAGGCAATGCCGGGGATCTGACGCACGGACCGATCAATGCCGGGGATCTGCCGCACAGGCCAGGCAATGCTGGGGATCTGCCGCACGGGCCAGGCAATGCCGGGGATCTGCCGCACGGGCCAGGCAATGCCACGATCTGCCGCACGGGCCAGACAATGCCGGGGATCTGCCGCACGGGCCAGGCAATGCCGCGGAGCTGCCGCACGGGTCAGACAACTGTTCATATAGCAACTCCTTACACTGCGGGCTCATTCTCTGGGATTTCCCATCCTCTCTGCAGGTCAGGTCACGGGAGCAATCGGGGGAATCGCTGCATTAGGGGGCGCTCCACACTGCAGGCGACCTCATTGCATTTAAGGCTATTTTTGGGGCATGTTCTTTGTTAAAGGGGATATCCAGGACTTCGATACGGATGATCTATCCTGAGGATTGGATCACAATTAGATCACTGGGGGGCGACACTTGGCACCTCCACCGATCAGCTGTTGTAAGCTGTGTGCGCCATATCGATGGAGGGACAAGCTGTATAGCCGCTGCCGATCTAGGATTTATCACCTTTCCTAAGTTTGGGACCATCCATTTAAATGACATTTTTTCTCCCTCCCTCCCATCCCCCGGTAGCAGTGACACGTCATCACATCCTAAGGGGACGTCCTGTCCTCAGGATTGGTCAATATGAGATTTGTGCAGGTTCCCAGCTCCTGTAGCGTCCGAACATACAGAGTGTGCTGCGTAGTGGCCGATCTCGGTACTGCATTCACTTCCTGACATATACTGAGGAAATCTTCGTCCTCAACAACCCTTTTTAAAAAAAAAAATGAATCAACATAAAAAAAAAATGGCAATAAATCGAGGACATTCCCTTAACCTTCATCGTGGCTATTCCCGTTATGCAGGGGTCGACGCAGCGGTTCTGATCCCTTACACATCGGGCCGGTGATTCAGGACATCCGCCATATTTTAGGGGTAAATCCGTGCAATGTTCCCGTTTGTCTTGAGTTTGGAAATCCTCATGCATTACTCACAAAAAAACAAAAATAAAATCTATAAAAAATTCCAACATAATATATAACCAGACCGGCGCTGGCCGATGCGATTGGCGTCACATCCACATTTATCTTTTCATAATTCTTCACAGTCGGTCACGTCCGGCTACCCATGTCTGGAATTAATTGCTCAGAACGGTCTTGATTTTTGGCTGGGTACCGGCTCCTGCGTCCGGTCGGCTGACAGGCGCTAAACATGATTGGTGCGATCCCTTTAAGTACATAAATCCATCCTGGGGCTTTATATCCGAGAGCCCATAGTTCATTGCCGGGCGAAGGCAAGATACACTTGTTGATCAGTGGGGTCCGTCGTCATACGGCCAGGACCACCGATCCCCAGTTAGGAGGGAGAGGTGGAAACAGCTGTTACCAGAAGGGACACCTGGAAGGAAGAAAAAAAATCAAATACTACTAAAGTACTGGGATTTTCAAGCCGTCCTCCGAGCTCAATGCTAAAATCATGGCTTCTTTTATCCACCACTAGGGGGAGCTCTTACATTAAATGCAGTGAGCTCCCCCTAGTGGTGACCGCAAGGACTCAATCTGGGGTATAAAAAAGAAAGCGATAGACACCCACTGCGAATATTACTACTGTTCTGTTTCTGGGATTTTTGGAATCAGGAAAGAGTAGACCGTCCTCAGAGCTCAATGCTAAAATCCTAGCTTCTTGTATCCACCACTAGGGGGAGCTCTCTCGCATTGAATGCAGTAAGCTCCTGCTAGTGGTGACCGAAAGGACTCAATTTGGGGCGTAAAAAAAGGAAACAATACACACCCACTGCAAATATTACTTACATTTAGGATTTATAGACCGGGAAAGGGTGGACTGTCCTCCTAGAGCTCAGTACTAAAATCCTGACTTCTTGTATCCACCACTAGAGGGAGCTCATTACAGGAGGATTCATGCAGCGCACACTGACTGCTGTGCGCTCCCCCTAGTGGGAACTGCAGGGACTCCAACACAATTTGGGACATCAAGGGAAAAAAAGGAAACGATGTCCTATGGGACTTACCATCCGATATAACACTGACAGAGGTTCTCGTGAGACGTTGCTTGCTTTATTAATAGTTCGACCTGCGTGTTTACGTCCAGAGTGTCTTCATGGGAAAAGTCTCGTCCTGAGAAATGAAAACGCATCAGTATTAAACCCCGATCCGTGCAATCATTTGTGTTATGGGGATAGCACATGTATCAGCTGGGAGGGGCTCACTGACTGTTGCTCTGCCACCTCATGCTGCAGCCGCTGATGGACAGTGCAATGCAGAGCTTGTAGATGGCAAATGAAGATATGCAAATATTATTTTTAACCAAAAATAAAAATTCCTCCCCTAATGTGTCCCATAAGCTTTAATGTTGGTCAAACTGTCTGTTAGAACCATTCAGCGTGTATACCATCAGGTGGTAACAAGATGGAGGAATCCAGAGGGGACACAGGGGTCCGAGAACATAAGCACGCTCAGGCGGTCTGTGTGTTCATGTGTGTTACAGGTAAGGGCAGCAAACAGCCGCCTTATGTAAGCGATTGTCAGCAGCCATCATGTCTGCAGGTGACCTCAGTAGGACCTGACTGCCATCGTGTCTGCAGGTGACATCAGTAGGACCCGACTGCCGGCAGCCATCGAGTCTGCAGGTGACCTCAGTAGGACACGACTGCCGGAAGCCATCGTGTCTGCAGGTGACATCAGTAGGACCCGACTGCCGGCAGCCATCATGTCTGCAGGTGACCTCAGTAGGACACGACTGCCGGAAGCCATCGTGTCTGCAGGTGACATCAGTAGGACCCGACTGCCGGCAGCCATCGTGTCTGCAGGTGACCTCAGTAGGACACGACTGCCGGAAGCCATCGTGTCTGCAGGTGACATCAGTAGGACCCGACTGCCGGCAGCCATCGTGTCTGCAGGTGACATCAGAAAGACCAGACTGCCGGCAGCCATCATGTCTGCAGGTGACCTCAGTAGGACACGACTGCCGGCAGCCATCATGTCTGCAGGTGACCTCAGTAGGACACGACTGCCGGCAGCCATCATGTCTGCAGGTGACATCAGTAGGACCCGTGCGTTTACCTGTCAGCTTGTCTCGGACCCTGTTGATGATCTGGATGGCTTTCTTATTCAGGGCTTCGGGCTGCACAACGCCATCACCAACTGCGAGGAAGTGAGAACACGTTAACTGCGAAGCACAAAGCATCGGACGCCTCGTGGCCGCAGATTGTGAGTCAGAACATCGCTTCATTTATCCGCTCACTGACCGGTTCTGTGAGACTCACTGTAGTTATTAGTGACTGGGGGTATAGAGGACTCATCCGGGGACGTCTGCTCCTTTTTTGGGAGTATGAAAAACATTGGTGTGGATCCTGCAGGTATGAACAGGGGCTGTGCACACCACGGTGCAGGGATTATCTGCGTATGTGCACCACGGCGCGGGGTTCAGCGGCAGACGCGCACCACGGCGTAGGGTTCAGCGGCAGACGCGCACCAAGGCGCAGGGTTTGGCGGCAGACGCGCACCACGGCGCAGGGTTCAGCTGCGGATATGCACCGCGCCCTCCCTGAGCTGCTGCGCTCCACGTTCACCTCTCCCCGGCACTTACTGTATGTGTGTATGGACTCGGGCACGGTACTTCCAGGCTTCTTATGAGCGGTCTCCCCGAGATCCACAGTCTCCAGCATTTCTAAGGAAAGCACAAAGATGGTGGCATTAAGAAAAAGCCTTAACTTGTCAGAGCTGAGGTGTCGTTACTGTGCGCTACTACATGTGACAGAACACAAAAGGCAAATAATTCACTTTCTCAATTTTGTCATTAGAGTGTATCCAGCGAGACCGACGGAGGGGGGTGGACAATTGGGCAGCTTAGGGGGCCGCAGTGGTTATCGGGGGGGCATTGCTGCGGAGCCGCAGTGATACACAGGACTCAAGGAGCGGGCGCACATGTCGTACATGGTTGTGTCAAAAGTCTCCGACCCTGAACGTGGGACCCAGTAGATAATAAAGGGGTCCCAGCTTGGGGGTGGACAGGTGAGCGTGCACAGGTGTAAAATCGCCAATAAAGGGTTTGTACATGAATTCTGACACAGGATAGGCCATAGGTATCAGACCGTGGGCTTCAAAACCTGAAACCCCCCACTGATCATCTCCCGTGGTGGCCGCCATAAGTGTAAAGAGGGCCACCAAACATTGTGTAGTGGCCGGTCTCGGTACTGCAGCTCCGATCACAATCACAACAGGAGCTGCAGTACTGAAAATGGCCACTAGACGGAGTGTGGCGCTGTGGTGTGCGGCTCCGTGTACAGCAGAGGCCACGGGACTCGCCGATGTGCGACCATGCCGGATGTCCGAGCGTAGGCCAGATCATCCATATCGTGGTCCCGCATGACAGACATTTTATATAGTCCGCAAAGGAAAAGCATGGAGCTGCGGCTGCTTCACACCAGGCAGACGAAGGCGGCGTTATACTCTATGTCTGCCATTAACTGCAGTGACCGGAACTCTGATCACATTTAAATGGCGTCATTGCAGGGGCAAAAGAAATCGGGGGGGATGGAAGGGTCATTACTGCGGATGACGGCCACGTTAGTCCTCCTGTGAGGCCGAGAGAACCGCGACCTCACTATATCCTGCAATACGCTACAAAGGTCAAATCGCTTAAGAAAAGAAAATAGTGAAAAAAAAGAAAAATATACAAGTAAAAAAAAATGTAAAGAAATTTAAAAAATGTAAAACATATTTGAGGTCATCGTACCAAAAAAATAAAAAACCTGAGCTATCAAAACAGAGAACAATTTAAGCCATAAATTAAACGCAAAAAAACCCTGCAATGCCAGAATTAACATTTTCCTTTGGCTGCATTTCCCCCAAAAACATTCTCCGTGCACAAAACACAAAGTCCAGCAACAAACATAATAAAAGCGTTCCCATTCTCAGAAAACGAAGACTTTTTTTTTCCTTTCACAAAATTTCTTTTTTTTCTCTGCATAAAAATAACCCCAAACTGTAGATTTTTGGTGTCACCGAAGAATCACGACTGGGTGCTATGTTTTTTTGGGTTTTTTTTTTTCTTTTTTACCGCACTTGGGATTTTTCCCATTTTCGGGACATTATATGGTAAAATGAATAAACTTTCACATGTCGTCCTGCAGAATGTAACCGAGTCCTCGGCCCTTCCTGGTGCCACCCAAATCCACCATTACAGACAAAGTATCTACAGGGTGAAAAGGAACAAACTTTGCTAATAGTTCAAAAACTAAAAATCCCGTTTTTAGGTCTTCAGCTCCTATGTGGACTCTTGTGTCACCAAGGTAACGGTAAAACCATTTGCTGCAATGCTGTGAAGGACGGACACTAAGAATTCTGCAATCTATCGAGAGAACTGTAGTCAGACATCGGGGGACATTTTTGGGGCTCCTCAGCATGGAAACACAATCCTTGTTTTTCAGCTGCTGGATTGCCATCGTGCCACGTTTTGTGCATTGTGAAGCGTTGGCATGGCATGGCGGTTATTATTTTACAGGGATCGGCATGATTTACACATCATGGTACAATTACTGCTGTTTATGTTTTCCTGATTGCTGACGGCTACAACCGGCGAGCGCACGTTGTGCCAGGGGCCCGTAACGCAGAACACAGCTGACGAACACCATGGCCCCCGAGGCCATCATCCGGCATGAACCCGTGATGTGAGGACACCGCATTAATCAGGCTACGTGCCATAGATATACATGGCTGAGACTGATACTGACCGGCGAGGAGAAATTATCACCGCGTGTAGCCCTGTCATCCGCTACGGGGTGTGAATGCATTATAAGGAGCCGTCATGAGGATTTTATTACTGAACGCTGTATAGGTCGTACTACAACCTGACCTGTCATGTAGTAATCCGATGTGTCTGCTCCAGATAAGCAAGCGTTAAAGTCACATGCAAATTACCCTGGAAGTGCATTAGGGGCGTGTTCATACACTCAGTGCATCGGCACGCCCCCAGTGCACTGCTGGGACCGGTACAACCAGTAGTTTCAGAAGTAAAGTCGTCCTTCCCGACGGGCTCCATATAGAGGGGTTTTCTACATTCCTAAAACTCTTATTTTCCTGCAGCGTCCAGGACTACTTTACATCTGGGGGCGAGAGAGGAAAAGAAAAAAACAAAATACAGTGCCACCTTTAAAAATGAGGAGAAGAGCTCAGGTTTCAGGCTTGTAAGGGTTAACCAGGACCTCCTCATCGCAGCACGCGAGATGATTCCTATATTCACTCTTCATCAGCCAAATAAAGAGTCTCTCCCCCTCCTGTGTTACACAGGAGACCCACCGATATGGACGCGGTGTAATACTTCATCTATCCTGCGGGGGCACTGCCGGGAAATCACTTTCCCACAGTTGATCCAGCAGGGAGACACTCTGTGATCTTATTAAAGTTGGCTCTTTCTTGTCTTCAGTCTGACATTTGGGTTTGATGTAATTCCCCCCGTCTCCGATCGCGTTTCCTCTTCTTATGGCGGGATGTGAACGCTGCGCTGCGCTCCGCTCTGCTGCCGGCTCCGAGCTCCGCTGCTCCTTCTCCCCTCTCGCAGCATGCAGTCTCACACACACAGAGGAAAGCTGCAGCCGCATCTCCCCCCTCGCTTTCCACTTACCCCTGACCATATATCCTAAGGTTTCCTGCGTTCACACGTGTTACTGATTTACGAAGAGCTCGGGTCTGCCTTAATTGTTAGTCTTGTCACACTCACCCACAGACTGTCCGGCCGAGTACGAGTCTGTCCGTGTACGAGAGCGTTTGGTGCCTTTTATATTGGCTGTGAAAAAATTATTATATAGAAATGGTGAGAGGCTGGGAGAGCCGTGGAGCCTGATATCATGCAGCATGGATACATCTAAAGAAAGCATCGAGAAGAGCAATTATTTAGGGTTCGGGGCGATCAGCAGTGATCAATGTGAAGGAGGCCGAGGTGAAACGCGACAGTGCGAGGCTGCACCCCCCGATCACAAGAAAGACTGAGGCTTCTGTGTCTACTAATCACGGTTTCCAAGATCTCTGCTTGCTGTCACTCAGTAGGAACCTTCATTGTTTTATATATTGTTATTTATAGACAGGCAGGTATGAGACGTACAGAGACGCGACAGAAATATGAGCGGGCAATGGGTTCCCCCACGTGACGGCCACAGCGCCGCCCCCCCAATGACGGTCACAATGGCCCCCGTACAAGTGTGATGACCCCTGATGGACGCAGCGGTAGGAGATGCTTCACTGGCTTTTTGTTACTTATCAGTAAAAGACTTTTCTTACACAGTTTATCGGGGGGCACACAGGAGCGGGGTCCTGCGGATGGCGCTCGTAACAATAGGTAACAATAAGCCAATCTTCTCCTCTGTGGGCACAGGGGACACATGGGACGATCCAAAGCAGATCATGGAGGTGGAGGGACCACAAAGGAGAAGTCATCTGCAAGACTGTGTGTCCAAATGCAGCGTCAGACGGTGTGCACCCGGGGGGGAGAGTGAAGAGACCACCGAGGTCCGATGTCCCCAAATAGTACGGACGGGATAGATCGATACACGGAAATGAGACAAAGACTGATTGATGATAGATGACAGATAACAGATAGATGGATAAGGCTACTTTCACACTAGCGTCGGTAAGGGGCCGTTGCGCTGCGACGTACCGACGCATACTGTGCAAGCGCCGCACAACGGGGGCAGCGGATGCTGTTTTTCCACGCATCCGCTGCCCATTGTGAGGTGCGGGGAAGTGGGGGCGGAGTTCCGGCCGCGCATGCGCGGTCGGAAATGGCGGACCATCGACACAAAAAAACGTTACATGTAACGTTTTTTTGCGGCCGGCGGTCCGCCACAACACGACGCAACCGTCGCACGACGGTTGCGACGTGTGTCAATACGTCGCTAATGTTAGTCTATGGGGAAAAAACGCATCCTGCAGACAACTTTGCAGGATGCGTTTTTTCCCCCCAAACGACGCATTGCGACGTATGCAAAAAAACGCTAGTGTGAAAGTAGCCTTAGAGATAAAGATAGTTAACATATATAGATAATAGATATACAATAGATAACAGATAGATAATAGACAGATAAAAGAGAATGATTGATGATAGATAATGATTGATGATAATGATTGATAGATAGATAATAGGTAGATAATAGACAGATGATAATAGATGATAGATAATAAATAACACATAAATAATAGACAGATAGATAATGATTGATGATAGATAATGATTGATATTAGACAGATAATAGATGATTGATAATACATGATAGATAGATAACAGATAGATAATAGATGATAGATAACAGATAATAGACAGATAATGATTGATGATAGATAATGATTGATAATAGACGATAGATAGATAATAGGTAGATAATAGACAGATGATAATAGATGATAGATAATAGATAACAGATAAATAATAGACAGATAGATAATAGATAATGATTGATGATAGATAATGATTGATATTAGACAAATAGATGATTGATAATACATGATAGATAGATAACAGATAGATAATAGATGATAGATAACAGATAGATAATAGACGGATAGATAATGATTGATAATAGACGATAAATAGCTAGATAATTGATAGATAATAGACAGATAATAGATGATAGATAACACAGGTCAACAAAAAAATTTTTTTTTTCTGGTGTCCAAAATATTTTAATGAATTTGGGGTATTTTTGGGGTGCTGATTCTGAATATGCTATCAGTTTTGCCAGATTGGCTCAAGTTTTTGACATTTTTGGTATCTTATTTATAGCACTTGTTGGTAAATGCGACGCATCATCTCATTAATTTCTTTGGATTAGTACTTGAACTGAGCAGTTCTCAATATAGTTTTGTGTTAATTAGTGTTCTAAAAGTTTGTTCATAGCTTGATTTTTGCACTAACTTTATGTTGTTGTCTGTTTTCCAGTGAAAAGCATGAACTCATCAAGAAGAAGTTGTCTTAACGATCCAGACTCATTCTGTTACATTTGTGGTGAATACACACTGCCAAAACATAGAAGAAACATAACAGACTTCGTAAAAAAAGTGTATTTTGCCTATTTTGGGGTTATGCTTGGGGACCAAGACAAGTTTTGGGCACCACACATAGTGTGCAAAGCATGTATCGAATTATTACAAAAATGGAGCAAAGGACAAAGAAAAAGCTTCAAATTTGGTGTTCCAATGGTGTGGAGAGAGCCAAAAAATCATCATGATGACTGTTATTTATGGTAAACACAGGTACAGGCACATCTTCACAATGAGGGACAGGCCTTCTTGCAGATTCCATGTTACTCCCATTTTCGTTTCTTATGCTTATTGAATCCTTGCACTTGCACTGCACAGAAATAACAGTCATCATGATGATTTTTTGGCTCTCTCCACACCATTGGAACACCAAATTTGAAGCTTTTTCTTTGTCCTTTGCTCCATTTTCGTAATAATTCGATACATGCTTTGCACACTATGTGTGGTGCCCAAAACTTGTCTTGGTCCCCAAGCATAACCCCAAAATAGGCAAAATACACTTTTTTTACGAAGTCTGTTATGTTTCTTCTATGTTTTGGCAGTGTGTATTCACCACAAATGTAACAGAATGAGTCTGGATCGTTAAGACAACTTCTTCTTGATGAGTTCATGCTTTTCACTGGAAAACAGACAACAACATAAAGTTAGTGCAAAAATCAAGCTATGAACAAACTTTTAGAACACTAATTAACACAAAACTATATTGAGAACTGCTCAGTTCAAGTACTAATCCAAAGAAATTAATGAGATGATGCGTCGCATTTACCAACAAGTGCTATAAATAAGATACCAAAAATCTCAAAAACTTGAGCCAATCTGGCAAAACTGATGACATATTCAGAATCAGCACCCCAAAAATACCCTAAATTCGATGAAATATCGTTGGCACCAAAAATGCTGTTGACCAGTGTAATAGACAACAGATAGATAATAGACAGATAGATAATAGATAATGATTGATGATAGATAATGATTGATATTAGACAGATAATAGATGATTGATAATAGATGATAGATAGATAACAGATAGATAATAGATGATAGATAACAGATAGATAATAGACAGATAGATAATGATTGATAATAGACGATAGATAGATAATAGACAGATAATAGATAAATGATAGATAATAGAGATGATAATAGATGATAGATAATAGAAAGATAAGAGATAGATAATAGACAGATAGATAATAGATAATGATTGATGATAATGATTGATATTAGACAGATAATAGATAATGATTGATGATAGATAGATAACAGATAGATAATAGATGATAGATAACAGATAGATAATAGACAGATGATAATAGATAGCAAGACCAACACATACAGGCAGATGACAGGACGGGTGTTATTCACTGGAAGGAAACAATAAAGGTTCCTGTGAACCATGAGGATTCGTTAGAGAGCGTAAATGGGAAACCGTCTGAGGCAGTGTTCACACCTTGCAAAAATCACAGGAAAATTGCAGCAATTCTCTATTATTTTCGTTGCGGTGGAAGAGTCCGTGCGGGTTTTCCTGCACTTTTGCATTGTGTGACTGCAATTTGCTGAACCCAGATACATCATCACTCCCGACCTGTGTGACCAAGTAAATGAGTACACCCCCTCTGCATTGTGCCATTCCTCCTGAAAATGTATGAATAAACTGACCGCCCGTCCTGGTGACAGCCCGATGATCGGACAGCGTCACACATCGCAGGGACGGCGCGCACACTGGGAATACCCAATTACAAACTATCCATAGAATTCCAGGAGGCGTCACAGAGAGCAGTGTAACACAGGAAGACCCCGGAATCAGCATCTTACAGAATATGATGGACACGGCTTCTTCTGTATACCTCTATGTGCAGCCTGTACTGCATACGGCGGCCCAGGAGACTGACCCAGCAATGTCTACTACGTGGACACTCGGGGTGGTACATGCAATAACCAGGGCCGTGATCAGGGCGGTCCGGGTTTACACTCTTATTATACAGCGATCACTCAATATCCCGGCCGCACAACTAGGAGTTAGTGACCGTACAGACTGGGAGTCCTGGATGTAAGCTGGCGGCGGGATGTGTATGGAGGTGAGGAGCGGCATCTGGTGACTCGGCTGCTACTTACTGTCCATAAGTCTCCAATTGAGAAGAGGGTCATATACAAAAGCCTCCAGCACGGCCATGACGCTGTCCTTGTGCTCACGTAACACCTCCATGACTGTGTGGCAGGTAATCCGGTAATTACCATCAAGGCCGGTGACCTGCGGACAGAAAACGGGGAAGGAAGATGCTGAGAGATACAAGGAAAGACACACATCTGATAGACAGATAGTAGATAGATACATATGTGATAGATGATAATATATAGAAAATATTGATAATAGATATATGAAAAAATAGATAGATAATAGATATAGATAATATATAGATGATAAATAGTTATGATAGATAATAGAACATAGATAAAGAGATAGATAATAGATAGATGATAGATCTAGATAATATATAGAAAATATAGATAATAGCTAGATAATAAATAGATAATAGATGATCGATAGATGATTAATAGATGCTAGATAAATAAATAGATATAGATAAATAGATAGATAATAGATATAGATAATAAATAGATGATAGATAATAGATCTAGATAATATATAAAAAATATAGATAATAGCTAGATAATAGATGATCGATAGATGATTAATAGATGCTAGATAGATGCTAGATAGATAATAGATAAATAAATAATAGATAGATAGTAGATAGATAATAGGATAGATGGATCTGCGGATTCTCCGTGTCCTCTGTACTCGCCTCCATAGCGTTGGTCAGCATTCTTGTTAACCTGAATGGGATCTTCTCTGGAAACTTCTCCCGGGTCATGGCCACCTTAAAAAAAAAAAAAAAAAAAAAAAAAAAAAAAACGCTAAATATGAGTAAATCCTTCTTCCTTTTGCCATCTGCGGAGGGACGAGTGATGCAGCAGAGCCGCTGCTGCGTCCTCGCAGGATGTGGAGCTCCTGGCATTTGCAGCCAGCGTCACGGCTGACCGACCCTCTGCGATGAGATGTTTATCCGCCATCTGCTCCCCGTTAGGTCTCGCTCCCCGGCTCGTCTATGTGATGTTATTATCGGCCATTTAACATACTAATCCGATTTAAGGCCGAGACACGCAATCAGGTGTCCGCACTTGTGGTGCCCGACCTCCATATTCCTCACAGATCGCTGACATCCGAAAAGGGTCAGGAAACGTCACCACTTTAGATATGTGAATGCAGTCATCAACCAGTAGAAGAACTACAACCCCCAATGTGCACTGCAGAGAGACGGCCATACACTGCCTGCATTCGGACTGGTGATGACCAAAATGGTGGTCCTGCTGCTGGGACCCCCAATGATCATCTATCATAATCAGGAGGCAGTGACTTTATTTATCCTGCAGTGACAATGAATGGAAGCTTAAAAGGGACTATCCAATATTAAACAGAAAGAAACAGCGCCACCCCTGACTACAGGTTGAGTGCGATATTGCAGCTCTGCGCCATCCATTTTCACGGAGCTGAAATACCAGACCTACATTAGAGAACGTGTGTACAGGAGTCTCCCGACTCTCCCCACACAGAGAGGGTCACGTTCAGTCCACTTGGTCTCCCTAGAATTATCTGGAGCGGCCAGAGGTGTCCATCACCGGCGTACTCCGCTCTCTCCATAGAGAATCGTGAATGTTTGACCGGACCGAGCACTCGTGCATGGGGCGAGTCAGGATGTATATGACCGTCGCAGAAAGCCCAGAAAGGGCCATTATAATGTATGAAAGCCCAGAAGGGGCCACTATAATGTATGAAAGCCCAGAAGGGGCCACTATAATGTATGAAAGCCCAGAAGGGGCCACTATAATGTATGAAAGCCCAGAAGGGGCCACTATAATGTATGAAAGCCCAGAAGGGGCCACTATAATGTATGAAAGCCCAGAAGGGGCCACTATAATGTATGAAAGCCCGAAAGGGGCCACTACAATGTATGAAAGTCATAAGGAGTAACTATAATGTATGAAAGCCCAGAAAGGGCCACTATAATGTATGAAAGCCCAGAAGGGGCAACTATAATGTATGAAAGTCCAGAAGGGGCAACTATAATGTAAGAAAGCCCAGAAGGGGCAACTATAATGTATGAAAGCCCAGAAGGGGCAACTATAATGTAAGAAAGCCCAGAAGGGGCCACTATAATGAATGAAAGCCCAGAAGGGGCCACTATAATGTATGAAAGCCCAGAAGGGGCAACTATAATGTAAGAAAGCCCAGAAGGGGCAACTATAATGAATGAAAGCCCAGAAGGGGCCACTATAATGTATGAAAGCCCAGAAGGGGCCACTATAATGTATGAAAGCCCAGAAGGGGCAACTATAATGTAAGAAAGCCCAGAAGGGGCCACTATAATGAATGAAAGCCCAGAAGGGGCCACTATAATGTATGAAAGCCTAGAAGGGGCCACTATAATGTATGAAAGCCCAGAAGGGGCCACTATAATGAATGAAAGCCCAGAAGGGGCCACTATAATGTATGAAAGCCCAGAAGGGGCAACTATAATGTAAGAAAGCCCAGAAGGGGCAACTATAATGAATGAAAGCCCAGAAGGGGCCACTATAATGTATGAAAGCCCAGAAGGGGCCACTATAATGTATGAAAGCCCAGAAGGGGCAACTATAATGTAAGAAAGCCCAGAAGGGGCCACTATAATGAATGAAAGCCCAGAAGGGGCCACTATAATGTATGAAAGCCTAGAAGGGGCAACTATAATGTAAGGACAATAGAACAAGAATTACCTCAAAGCAGTCTCCGAAGTCGATGTGAAGGATTTTCCCGCTGAGTCGATCCAGCATCAAGTTAGAGGGATGTCTGCGTGGAACTGACAGGAATCAGGAACGGTCCCCTCCTCTGATATCCCGGACACTATATATATACACCACGTACCTGTCACCCAGACCGAGGATGTACCCGACCATGGACATCACTGCCAGAGACCGAGTGTAGTTCGTTCTTCTGTCAAACCAGACCTGGAAGAAAAAGTCACAGAAGCATTTACATGGCGCTGCCTACAGAAAGCGTCTGATGATGGCAGCAAATATGGCGGTGGGGACACCGTGCTGATCATTGGGGAATCTGCAAAGATGGAGAAAGGTCGAGAGTGCCCTCCACCGCTCTGGTCACAGAGTACATATCTAACAGCAGTGTGCGTGCGAGACCTCCGCTCCAGAGCCCGGACCCCAGAGATGACAGCCATCTCCCATTCTTTTACAGGGAGGAGGGAGATATAAAAATAACCAAGGGTCTCCTACCTCTGAACTCGGACTCTTCAGCCACAGCAGCCTGGCCAGATCGTCCCCGGCGGTGTTATTCACAGCATGCTCGAACACCTCCACCTTCTGCATGAGGGTGAGGTGGTCGTAATCCGGAGCCATCTACAACCCAAGAAAGGAAGGGGTTAAAAGCTCTGCCGTTCTCACACGACTTTTGGGGTCCTTAGTGAGGTCCTTAGCTGCCGCTTACCCGCAGCATGATGCGATGCTCGATGTTCAGGAGGATCTTCTTCTTCTCGCGGTAGTCTCGTATTAGAGCGTGTAGTGTGTCGCAGTGAGGGACCCATCCGATCAGCCCGGAGTTTGTGGACAGAGGGATGACCGCGTATCTCTGAATACTGCCGAGAACAGAGGAAGAAAAGTCTGATTCCCATTTCATCACCGTACAGCGCATGGTGCGGGCGGACATCGCGGGATGATATCGCAACCATACCTCAGGTTTTTGCGCAGAGACGCTGGGTCGTTGGCAAGAAGTGTGTTGACCAGGCCGAAGAGCTGCATCACCCGCTCGTCCTGACGCAGATCCTCGTGTCCTTTCAGCAGAAACATGAACTCGTGCCCATTGCTTCCTGTGAGGGCAAACACGATCTCATCATCACTAACGGCAAGAAGGAACCCCATCATCTTGTTTTCATTTTGACAAGTATGTGAACCCCACCTTAAAATATTCATAAACATCGTACTAATAAAAATCTTATTCTCAATTTCTCCCCGGAGCTGCATTCAGAATTCTTCAGTTTACAGTCAGTGACTGCACCTGCCATAAACAAGATGGCGGTCGGCACTCCCCCATTCACATGGGCTCTTATGTGCAAAGTGTTGTGAGTAACAATATCTGTCCGGGGCTTTATGACAAAAAAGAAAAGAAAAAGATCGGGTGACGAAAATCCACCTCCCAATCCTTCTCTCCTCGACATCATCTGCTGGGGAAGGATCTGTGGCCCCCCCATACACACCAGATGGTCGGGGGGTCCCGCTAAAATCATCAGGTTAGGTCGATATTTAACTAAGAATCCATCAGTGAACTCCGTGATGGAGAAGACCACCCTGGCCAAACATTCATTCCCCATAGACAGAAGTCAGCACCAGAGATATGTGCAGCGGCTGACCCCCACGGAGGACGCATTGGACGCTTAGCCAAGCCGAGCGTGCATGTGTAAAGAGGGGCCGGAGAGGACAGCGGTCACCGGAATAACTGCTCTCCATTGTACGGCCGCCTCAAGTCGCTGAAACCAAGAGACAAGTCTGCGCTGAGTGGTCTGACAGCCCCCGATAAAAGCTGCTCGTCAGGACCCCAGATCTGTTCACCAGATTATAAAAGCATGCTTTCTGCCAGACACAGCGCCACACTTAACCGTAGAAAAGGAACTGAGCGGCACTCGATGTGTTAATCTTCACAGGCAGTAACAATGTGGGAGACGTCTTGGCATAAACTTCAAGCCACCAGTCTATGAATGTGCAGACGCTGAGTGGTGCTTAGCATATAAAGTAAACAAACTTTCCGACTTGCTCAAATGACAAAAGATGCAGCACTCACCAGATTCTTGCTGAAGATAGTGTCCTTTATTCACTTAAAGCGATGTGAGACATGTTATACGGACCCCAGATCTGTTCACCAGATTATAAAAGCATGCTTTCTGCCAGACACAGCGCCACACTTGTCTACAGGTTGTGCAGAGTATTGCAACTCAGCCGCGTTCTCCCTAATATTGCTGCCTTTCAACACCAAACCAATAACAGGCGAGGTGACGCTTCTGTAAGAATGCCGCCATGTGTTTCTATACTCATTAAACTAGTAGTGAGCAGAATTGTGAATGCAGCTCTGGATGAGTGGAGCATCTGCGGAGCAGTCAGTGAGCCGGTACGGTGACGCACCCATCAGTGTCAGCTTCCGCGGCCTCTGCTTGGAGGTGATGACCTGAAGAGATGGAGCGATGGACTGGATGCGTATTATCGGCTGGTTGGGGTCGTACGTTCCTGGCACCGCCAATTCCAGGTCTCGGCACATCAGCAGTTTGGGAGACACGTACTGGAGCTCCAGGGAGGTGAGCTGAAACACAGGAGACGATAGAGTCCCAAACACTACGGCGAGGAGGCGATGGCTGAGGAGCAGGCGACGGGCGGCCACCTACCTGGGGCAGCTGCTTGGAGATGCGTCTGAAGACGTGGTAGTACAGGTCCCAGGCCTGGGTCAGGTCCTTCACGTTTCCAGACTTCATGTACTTCCGGCACCAGTCCTGGGCCTCCATCAGATCTCTGCCGTAAGCCTGAGGGGCCACGATGTCAGACAAGTTAGGGCCCGAATCCTCACAACTAAGATTTTCCACTTCTCAATCTCCCTCCTATGACTAATCGGAGATGAGACAGCGCCGAGGACGACCATCGCACCTGATTAAAAGACGTCTCCTTCAGCGTCTGAGGTCCCCGCTCCATCATGGCATGGAGGGGATCCAGCACGGCGAACATGCCCTTCACGTTCCTCTCTCCAAAGTACAGACGAGACGCTTCCTCCAGACCCTCGTGCCACATCTCGTGCCAGAGTATGGCCACTCTGATCAGCTCCTCGCTCACCTGGGGCCAGGAAAGACAGCACAAAGAGGGTGAGGGGTGAAGGCACAGCGCCGGGTCCGAAACCACAGCATGGACACTGGACAGAGCCGCCATAAAGCTCCTCATGGTGATCACTGGGTGCCCGCCAGAATGGAGAGTGTCAGATCGCCGCTGTCCATGACTAATGTCACTCCGGGGGCCGTCACTCCTGTACTGGGGGCTACTCAGAGGCACTAAACGTTCAAAGCATAAAATATAAAGAGATACAAATGCCAACTCACACCGTGCCCCCCGCCGTACAGGCCAGAGTACAAAGGAGGAACAATTGTAACGTCTATTCACAAATGAAACCTCATGTGCCCAAAGACCAGCAAGACACACACTCACCGGGGGGGCGCTACCTCTCCGGACCACCCAATGTATGCCCTGCTATGGATGGAGAGATGAACAAGCCGCTGCCATGTGTCTATCCCATCAGACTCCAACCCCCGTATCCCTCCCTCCAGTGGCCATGACACAGTACACAGCAGGGGACATTAATAAGATTATATCAGCACAGGAACATTTATTTAAACACATCCAATTGTGGAAATTATTATTATTCCAAGATCTATTGATTAAAATCAACTTTTGTTTGTGGGAAAATCCCTCTAGGTGACATTATTATATCTCCAATGCAATTAAAATGAAGCAGCTCTGCAAATACTGTAGACTCAATTATCTCCTACAATTTTGTGAATTCAGCTCCTAAGGAAAGTTACATGTCTCTATGGTAACAGAATATGGAATGTTTCTGTATCCGGAGTCGTGTATTACCCTTAGTATTTAATAGGGCGCAAAATCTAACATGATCAGATGACACACTATAACGAAGGAGAGGCGTGCCCCCGGCCTGAGAAGTGCGGCCACCTACCATAATGGCCTGCTGCACCAGGAGAAACGTGCCCCCGGCCAGAGCAGTGCGGCCACTCGGGGGGCCACCTTCCATCATGGCCTGCTGCACCAGGAGAAACGTGCCCCCGGCCAGAGCAGTGCGGCCACTCGGGGGGCCACCTTCCATCATGGCCTGCTGCACCAGGAGAAACGTGCCCCCGGCCAGAGCAGTGCGGCCACTCGGGGGGGGGGGGGGGGGGGGGGGGCACCTTCCATCATGGCCTGCTGCACCAGGAGAAACGTGCCCCCGGCCTGAGCAGAGCGGCCACCCGGGGGGGGCCACCTACCATCATGGCCTGCTGCACCAGGGTGTTGCTGTGCTCACACATGTTCTTCAGGATCTTGTTTGCCGCGTTGTGACGCGCGGTGGTCGTAGACTTAGAGGCGACGGTCAGGGGGTAAATGAGAGCCTGTGGGGGTGAAGCAAGAGACTGTGTAAGAATAAGAGGCGGGAGTCACACTCCGCACACATGCACCCCTCCAGCAGCACAAAGTATCACAGGAAGGAACCATTATAGCCTGCCCCTGTAATGAGCGGCTCTGGGGACAATTACCGGCCGCACATGGACCCCGAATACCGAGCAATCAGGAGAACAATCGTGATGGAAGACCAGATTAAACGGCACTGCCCACCGCAGATCAGCACGGCACATGGTACGCAGGAGCTGCCGAACAGCAATGTGCAAGAGTGCGGTATATACAGAGAGCAGATATTACTCAGGATCAGTAATGTAATGTATGTACACAGTGACTGCACCAGCAGAATAGTGAGTGCAGCTCTGGAGTATAATACAGGATGTAACTCAGGATCAGTAATGTAATGTATGTACACAGTGACTGCACCAGCAGAATAGTGAGTGCAGCTCTGGAGTATAATACAGGATGTAACTCAGGATCAGTAATGTAATGTATGTACACAGTGACTGCACCAGCAGAATAGTGAGTGCAGCTCTGGAGTATAATACAGGATGTAACTCAGGATCAGTAATGTAATGTATGTACACAGTGACTGCACCAGCAGAATAGTGAGTGCAGCTCTGGGGTATAATACAGGATGTAACTCAGGATCAGTAATGTATGTACACAGTGACTGCACCAGCAGAATAGTGAGTGCAGCTCTGGAGTATAATACAGGATGTAACTCAGGATCAGTAATGTAATGTATGTACACAGTGACTGCACCAGCAGAATAGTGAGTGCAGCTCTGGAGTATAATACAGGATGTAACTCAGGATCAGTAATGTAATGTATGTACACAGTGACTCCACCAGCAGAATAGAGAGTGCAGCTCTGGAGTATAATACAGGATGTAACTCAGGACACAGTGACTGCACTTCTTGTATATATGTAGACTATAACTTGCCCATGGGGTACATGTGCGGTTTCCTATAACCTGCCGTCTTATTCTGCTCATGGTCTGTGTGATTAGTCCAGAGCAGGATGTAGACGGTCCAGGAATATCATCAGACCCTCCACAATCTCCATATTCGCAGTCATGCTCGGCTGGCCCGTGCTTCTTCTGTCGGCAGCGATCTCATCACCTCATTTCCTATCTGTCTCTGTTCCTGAACATCACAGCGATTCTTATAACTACAAACATCTTATTCCCGACCCGGGCGCAGCTGCTGCAGGAAAAGATCCAATTTCATGGCAAATTCCGAGGCCGATTTGTTTGTCACCCGTCCCGGGCAAAGTAAACTCCTGTCTGACTCCCTCGATAACCGATCTACCCTGGAGTAGAGTCAATGCCACCCAGAACTCATGCTCCTGTTATAGGTATGTACCGCTTTATGGCTCTGTTCACACCTGCACCAGTTTAGCCGGTGTTTGCTGTCAATGAACAGAAACAATGAAAAACCAAGACCTTCTCTCTGACCTCGTCCTGCTCCTATCAGGAAACCCTAGATAGTTATGGATGTTATGGAGAGGGGCCCATTTTTTAGGGGCCCTTTTATGAATCAGAACAGGGGTCTCGTGCTCTGCCACAGTGGGGCCATGCAGGGATTACAGGGAAAATGCGCCGGTGAAGGGCAAGGAGCAAAGTCACCTGATCCCCGCCGCAGCAGTAGCTCTCTGTTATTATTCCTGACAGCAAGCAGAGATCTTGTAAATAGTAATGATTCTGAAGTGATAAGAAGTGATGAGACTGGGCTGTAATTTCATCTGCCGCAAATCCCATGTATTACCTGTGGGTGATAGCGCCCGATATCGGTCAGCAGCTGGTGGATGAGACGTCCGACCAGAGGCCGCGGGGTGTCGATCCGTGCGATCAGCTGGGGGATCACCTGCGAGCATCAACCACAATATTCATTCTTTATGGGGATTTGTTTTGTGAATACAGACAACGGGAAAATAAGGGTCACACGTGGAAGTAGAGGAGTCAGGGGCAGCGGTGGGAAGGGACACTCCCACAAGTCCCGCCGTGTACAAGGGACACTCCCACAAGAACCATCATATAAATCCACCCACATACTGGAATATCCCACACCACCGCCATATACTCCATGATGTTGCAAAGATTCTCTAACCTAGTAGTTTTGCCAATGTGGCCCCTGTCAGAGACAGCCACTTTAAGAACTGATCAGTCACATGCAGTGGATACATATATACATATACATATATATATATATATACACACACACACACATGCGTGTGTATACATGAGTACGTATATATCCATGCATCCATGCCAGCCTGTGGCCTTATTTCTGTCCATTAACGCCTTCCCAGTGGCAGCCTGTAATGTACACAATGTCTGTGCGGTCACGTGGCCAGGAATCATTACAGGGTAATGTATCACAGTGGAATGACGTAGGAGAAGGGTTTTAGGTTTCTTTATGAAAACCACATTGGGGGCTGCCCTGCCCATCATGACATGGGAATGCGGTAATCCGTAAAATGTTTCATTATCTAAACAAGAGAATTCAGGAAAGGAATGAAAGTCATAGCCGAAGAAATGCTGACCCCGGGAACACAGATCGTCATACCCTGCAGCAATGCTGACCCCGGGAACACAGACCACTGTACCCTGCCCTTACCTGCAGTGATGCTGACCCCGGAAGTACAGACCGCCATACCCTGCAACAATGCTGACCCCAGGAACACAGACCGCCATACCCAGCCCTAACCTACAGCAATGCTGACCCCGGGAACACAGACCGCCATACCCAGCCCTAACCTACAGCAATGCTGACCCCAGGAACACAGACCGCCATACCCAGCCCTTACCTACAGCAATGCTGACCCCGGGAACACAGACCGCCATACCCTGCCCTTACCTGCAGCGATGCTGACCCCGGAAGTACAGACCGCCATACCCTGCCCTTACCTGCAGCCACGTGTCTATCTGAATGGTCTTAATTCCCTCCACAAGAGCTTCGTTCACATCGGCCCAGTGTCCATAATCAAACCAGAGAGTCAGGACCCTGTGGGTGCAACACAATTGTGTGAGCCGTCATGTCACGTGTACATCGTCACAATCCTGTCACCGCATGAGACCCCGATACACCCAGGTGGCCCGACATAACAAAGGTGAAGGGGCAGGACATGAAGACCCCGCTCCATTCATTAACTCTGAGGAAAGGATATGATAAGGGGGTGCAGCTGGCTTAAGTTCTAAGGGTTAAATGTAAGTTTTTCCTGCACGGTGGCGCTAGAGATGCTCCATTCCTTTAAATCGGGGTACACTATAACTCCCAGCACAACCAGGTGGCCGGGGCGAGCCCTCAGCTTCTTCTGACAGTCCTATAAAGATGTACACCCATCTATTTTGGCAATTCAGAGCCCCATTCTCGGGATAAGTGGGGGTCGGAGTGGTCAGACGCCCACCGGTCTGGAAATCATCAACTATCCTTTGGATTTTCCGATTTTCTCCAAGCATCCTGACATTTTGGATGCCGAATTCCTCGCTTTCTTCAGATTCCATGGCAGGAGTCGGACTTCGCTATTATATAAAGTCTCGCTCTCTTGGCCTTCAGCCGCTCTCATATCCTCCGTCTAATCCGGGATATACTCGCCTCTTTATCATTCGCTCTCTGATCTCACAGGGAAAACAAGACGTTGCCCAAGAGGAAATTGTGCGGGGAAAAGGCGGCCGTGCTGGAGCCAGCGCTTATCCAGAGTCTTACCTTAGGGTGTCCTGCAGGTTGTTTCCATGAGACAGGGAGATGGAGCGGAAGAAGCCCTGCACAGCCTGCACGGTGTACGGCAAGATGATGTGAGCGATGTCCTGGGGGCAGAGCAGAGAAAGACGTCTGTGCCATGTAATCATCAATCCCCCACAGTAACCCTGGAATCATGTACGTCGTCTTATTTTGAACCAGCCCTTTAATTCTTCGTCTCTTCTTTTATATGTTTCTATACAAACCACAATCACGGCCAAGGACCTGAGCCGACAGCTTCTTGGGTCCATAGTGCGGGTCATAAGATCTGCGGAGGATCCCAGACTTTCGCCCTAATTATATAATACACCCGAGTGGCCCCTCTAACTTCCTCGGGCTATAGGGGGCGCTATAGCAATGCCTTCCTATTACACGAAGCGGCAGATTTGTTTCCCTACTCTCACTACCTACATGGAGGGGGGTTTCTTGCCGGACCCTTTATCAGGTAGCGCTGCTGGCACTCGCCCCCTCGGTTACACAAGCCACAATATAGACATCGTGTATCTTGTACCTCTGCCGGCTTCTTTTGCACAGGAGATGGCACAGGGCTGCTCTCCCCGCTGTCTCCTTCACTCTCATTTTCACTGACCTCGATGTTGTTACTGCCAGTGCTCGGGTGGCGGACCTTCGTTTCATCGTTTGGACTGTACTGGTGCCTGAAATATAGCACGGCTTCAAAATTCATGACGGCCCAGGCGTGCCAGGCCTGAGGAGAGAGAAGCGGACGTTGATATCGGTGTATATGTAGGCAACGTTAACGGTGGCACCGGGGTGCGCTCTCACCTTGTACCACTTGAGATCGTGTTCGGTGGCGGCACCTACATACTGCATTACCAGGGGGATCGTGTTCTCGTTGATGCCCTGCAAGCTCACCTGCCATTCCCCGAGCTTAAGGAAACACCTGCAAAGCGTGGAAATTGGGAAAATGCTCAGCAAAAGACGGCAACGTGGGGGGCCGCATCCCCACCAATCACTAAGTTCTATACGAAAGCCCCTAGAACTTTGGTGTTGTGGGAGAATAAACACGTTCCATATCGCTAAAGTCAAATCGAAAAGTTATTTACCCCACAATATTAAAAAAAAAAAAAATGCATTAACAAAATCAAAACACCCCAAAATGAAAGCAATGAAAATGTCAGCGCAAAAAAAAAAAACAAATAAAAGAAAAAGAAACAAGCCGTGACACAGCCGAATCGACAAAACTAAAACTGTGACAGTTTGAAAAGTAAAACGATAATGGTGGTATTGAACTTTTTTTTTTTTTTTTTTCAGCATTGCACTTTGTATATCTTGGCCCATTTTCCAGTGCGTCATATGGTAAAATGAAGACATTCAACCGGAAAAAAAAATATTGATAAATATATATATATATATATATATATATATATATATATATATATATATATATATATATATATAGATTAGATAGATATATACAGTACGCACACACACAGTACAGACCAAAAGTTTGGACACACCTCATTTAAAGATTTTTCTGTATTTTCATGACTATAAAAATTGTACATTCACAATGAAGGCATCAAAACTATGAATTAACACATGTGGAATTATATACTTAACAAAAAAGTGTGAGGGTTCCTGACTTGGCTGCGTACATACCCATAATTCTCAATTCGTGGGCGTGTACATTGTTGCGTCTCCCTTAACCCCCCCTCCCTCCTTACTCCCCTTTTCCCCCATTCCCCCCCCCCCCTTTTTTTTTCTCTTTTTCTCCTTCTTTCCTTTCTCCTATTTCTACAATTGCTTTTCTTACAGGTTCTGTATTTTGTATATAAGGTCTATGTCCCGAAGTGATTCTCAAGATGAGAACCATGTACCCTTTATGTGCCAGAGTTCTTGTTCAACTACACTTGTGCTGTGTTCTCAGAGACGTAATGTATAGCTCTGGACATTGTAATGATTCTTTTTACTGTTTTTCCTGTTTAAAATTTCAATAAATATATTTACTGAAAAAAAAAAAAAAAGTGTGAAACAACTGAAATTGTGTCTTATATTCTAGGTTCTTCAAAGTAGCCACCTTTTGCTTTGATAACTGCTTTGCACTCTCTTGGCATTCTCTTGATGAGCTTCAAGAGGTAGTCACCGGGAATGGTCTTCACTTCACAGGTGTGCCCTGTCAGGTTTAATAAGTGGGATTTCTTGCCTTATAAATGGTGTTGGGACCATCAGTTATGTGGTGCAGACGTCTGGTGGATACACAGCTGATAGTCCTACTGAATAGACTGTTAGAATTTGTATTATGGCAAGAAAAAAGCAGCTAAGTAAAGAAAAACGAGTGGCCATCATTACTTTAAGAAATGAAGGTCAGGCAGTCCGAAAAATTGGGTAAACTTTGAAAGTGTCCCCAAGTGAAGTGGCAAAAACCATCAAGCGCTACAAAGAAACTGGCTCTTATGAGGACCGCCCCAGGAAAGGAAGACCAGGAGTCACCTCTGCTTCTGAGGATAAGTTTATCCGAGTCACCAGCCTCAGAAATCGCAGGTTAACAGCAGCTCAGATTAGAGACCAGGTCAATGCCGCACAGAGTTCTAGCAGCAGACACATCTCTACAGCAACTGTTAAGAGGAGACTTGTGCTTCAGGCCTTCATGGTAAAATAGCTGCTAGGAAACCACTGCTAAGGACAGGCAACAAGCAGAAGAGGCTTGTTTGGGCTAAAGAGCACAAGGAATGGACATTAGACCAGTGGAAATCTGTGCTTTGGTCTGATGAGTCCAAATTTGAGATCTTTGGTTCCAACCACCGTGTCTTTGTGCGACGCAGAAAAGGTGAACGGATGGACTCTACATGCCTGGTTCCCATGGAGGAGGTGGTGTGATGGTGTGGGGGTGCTTTGCTGGTGACACTGTTGGGGATTTATTCAAAATTGAAGGCATACTGAACCAGCATGGCTACCACAGCATCTTGCAGCGGCATGCTATTCCATCCGGTTTGCGTTTAGTTGGACCATCATACATTTTTCAACAGGACAATGACCCCAAACACACCTCCAGGCTGTGTAAGGGCTATTTGACCAAGAAGGAGAGTGATGGGGTGCTACGCCAGATGACCTGGCCTCCACAGTCATCAGACCTGAACCCAATCGAGATGGTTTGGGGGTGAGCTGGGCCGCAGAGTGAAGGCAAAAGGGCCAACAAGTACTAAGCATCTCTGGGAACTCCTTCAACATTGTTGGAAGTCCATTCCCGGTGACTACCTCTTGAAGCTCATCAAGAGAATGCCAAGAGTGTGCAAAGCAGTCATCAAAGGAAAAGGTGGCTACTTTAAAGAACCTAGAATATAAGACATATTTTCAGTTGTTTCACACTTTGTTGTTAAGTATATAATTCCACATGTGTTAATTCGTAGTTTTGATGTCTTCAGTGTGAATGTACAATTTTCATAGTCATGAAAATACAGAAAAATCTTTAAATGAGACGGTGTGTCCAAACTTTTGGTCTGTACTGTATATATAGCTATATATAGATAGATATATGCATAGCAATGGGACAATGCACTCGTTGGCTGGAGTCACCGCGGCTCTATAGTCACCTGGCCATGAGTTTCTGCATCTCCTGCGACTGCTGCGGGTCGTCTATAATGCGCTGCGCCTGGATCTGCATGTTGTTCACGAACCTCAGCAGGTCCTGGTACGCCTCCATCTGTTTGTCACGGGGGGCCTGTTGGCGAAAAACAAAGGGAGAGAAGTTCAAATGGATGAAGAGAAAGAAGCAGCGAGTTTTGATGTGTAATCGGGTTCCTGCGGGAATCGTTTAGACCTCCTTTTGTATCTCAGTCCTCAACCTTCAGCATCTCTGCTTGCTGTCGGACGGGAACCTTTCTTTCTGCATCCGGCACCTATTTCTCACCACTGAGGCTTTGCTACATTACATCCAGTCTGGACAATCAGCTTGGTACAGAGTATCAGGGCTGACAGGACCGTGCAGCTTGGGGGCAATTGTATGGACTGGACACAACTGTAGCAAACTCTCAGCAGTGAGAAGCATAAGGCTGGTTTTACACTTTTAACAGCCCGATGATGAACTGCCAGATGGGGATGGGGGGGGGGGGTCTTCTGATCTAAACTCAGCTGTATAAGCATATTGAGTTCAGGTCAGGAGAACAACGGCCGGCCCGGACATTGCGGTCAGTACTCGGAGTGGGCTATCGGCCTCCAATCTGTAGGGATTTTCAACTTCAGGTTGTAAAGGATAAACTGCTCCTTTCACTGACAACAAGCAGAGCAGTTACATTATACCCCTTTTAACATGGGCAGAGTTGAGGACAGTTGGGGTCTGGCAGGAGACATGTTGTCAAAGTTGGGGAGGACGTTTAAAAGCCGGTAATCAATAAGATCCACTGAGGTGGAAAGAGCCCTGGGGCAAATATTGGGGGCTGCAAGCTGTTTCCTGGGAGACTGGGGTGAATAATGAAGAGAATTTCGTTGCCTGGACTCAGGACCTCACAAAGACCCGGGGATCTACTCGACAAAACCCCAAGCCGTGAAAGTGAACGGACACCTCTCCCTTCTTTTCTCATTGCACGCGATGTCCCGGCCACGTGATGGCACGACTCCCAGACAGCTAAAGAAAACACAGGCTCCTTTTTTTCGGGAAGTTTTGAGTCACTTTCAGCTTGTGTGATCTGAGCACAGTGTTGAGTGCACGTTACACAACACGGTCAAGTACCTTTCGCGATTTTTTCCACACGTATTTCATGTAGGAGTAGGTGACTTGTGGGTGTGAGGTCGGTAGTGGCTGCGTGCGATCTTCTGAGGGGTCCACCCCGAGTAACATCACCAATGTCTTCTGAGCGAGGGCCTAGAGAATAAAGAAACAGGAGACTATTATAGGCAGCAAGGCATCCTCCCGCCATCATCATCCTATACTCTATTGGACTTAATGGGCAGTCAAATATTGCAGCCACATTTCTCTGTCGAGAACAAGCCAACACAGAATGGTTTCCCATTAGTAAAATGCTGGTAAAAAAAATCTTACTAAGCCACAAGAAATTCTAATTTGACTGTCATGAATGTCTCATAACTCTCAAACTACGTGAAAGAACTGTATATTTTTCCTCGGCAGCCGTCCTGACAGGTCACAGATGCTCTTGAGAGAAACGCTTGGTTGACGCCTGATTTTGCAGACTGGTGACGTTGTATGGACATGGTTCCCTGCCGTGCTGATTGACAGATGTAAAGCACACAAATGTATGAAGGGTGAAGGCTCGGGGACGTGCGCTCACCAGACGGCCACTCTTGCTGCAGAGACTCGCATACTTCAGCCAAGTTCTCATGTCTTCATGAGGACTGACCACGAGGGACTGAACCATCAAGATCTTCTGCCAGTCCTCAACGATGCGCTGACAGCCCTGAGAGAAGAAAACACAAATTACTGTCACAGGAGAACACGGGCAGGAGAAAAGACATCAAGGTCACAGGAGAAGACACACAGAACCAGGTCTGATGGAGGAGAAGAGAGACACACACAGTACCAGGCCTGACGGAGGAGAAGACACACACACACACAGGACCAGGTCTGATAGAGGAGAAGACACACACTCAGGACTAGGCCAGCTGGGGAACACAAACACACACAAACACAGGACAAGGCCTGACGGAGGAGAAGACACACATACAGGACGAGGCCTGACAAAGAAGACACACATACACACAGGACGAGGCCTGACGAAGGAGAAGACACACACAGCACCAGGCCGGATGGAGGAGAAGACACACTCAGGACCAGGCTGGATGGAGAAGACACAGGACCAGACCGGATGGAGATGAAGACACAAGGGACCAGACCGGATGGAGCAGACACATACACACAGGACCAGGCCGGATGGAGGAGAAGATACACACAGGACCAGGCCGGATGGAGAAGACACACACACGGGACCAGGCTGGATGGAGGAGAAGAGACACACGGGGACCAGGCTGGATGGAGAAGAAGAGACACACAGGGACCAGGCTGGATGGAGGAGAAGAGACACACGGGACCAGGCTGGATGGAGGAGAAACACACAGGACCAGGTCGGATGGAGGAGAAACACACACAGGACCAGGCCGGAAGGAGCAGAAGACACACACAGGACCAGGCTGGACGGAGGTGAAGACACACACAGGACCAGGCCGGATGGAGAAGACTTACACAGGACCAGGCCGGACGGAGGAGAAGACATACACAGGACCAGGCCAGAAGGAGGAGAAGACACACACAGGACCAGGCCGGATGGAGGAGAAGACACACACAGGACCAGGCCGGATGGAGGAGAAGACATACACAGGACCAGGTCAGATGGAGGAGAAGACACAGGACAAGGCCGGATAGAGGAGAAATACACACACAGGACCAGGCCGGATGGAGAAGACACATACACAAGGGACCAGGCCAGATGAGGAGAAGACACATACAGGATCAGGCCAGATGGAGGAGAAGACACATACAGGACCAGGCCGGATGGAGGAGAAGACACACACAGGACCAGGCTGGATGGAGAAGACACAGGACCAGACCGGATGGAGATGAAGACACAAGGGACCAGACCGGATGGAGCAGACACATACACACAGGACCAGGCCGGATGGAGGAGAAGATACACACAGGACCAGGCCGGATGGAGGAGAAGACACACTCAGGACCAGGCTGGATGGAGAAGACACAGGACCAGACCGGATGGAGATGAAGACACAAGGGACCAGACCGGATGGAGCAGACACATACACACAGGACCAGGCCGGATGGAGGAGAAGATACACACAGGACCAGGCCGGATGGAGAAGACACACACACGGGACCAGGCTGGATGGAGGAGAAGAGACACAAGGGGACCAGGCTGGATGGAGGAGAAGAGACACACGGGGACCAGGCTGGATGGAGGAGAAGAGACACACGGGACCAAGCTGGATGGAGGAGAAACACACAGGACCAGGTCGGATGGAGGAGAAACATACACAGGACCAGGCCGGAAGGAGCAGAAGACACACACAGGACCAGGCTGGACGGAGGTGAAGACACACACAGGACCAGGCCGGATGGAGAAGACTTACACAGGACCAGGCCGGAAGGAGGAGAAGACACACACAGGACCAGGCCGGATGGAGGAGAAGACACACACAGGACCAGGTCATATGGAGGAGAAGACACAGGACAAGGCCGGATAGAGGAGAAATACACACACAGGACCAGGCCGGATGGAGAAGACACATACACAAGGGACCAGGCCAGATGAGGAGAAGACACATACAGGATCAGGCCGGATGGAGGAGAAGACACATACAGGACCAGGCCGGATGGAGGAGAAGACACACACAGGACCAGGCTGGATGGAGAAAAAACACACACAGGACCAAGCTGGATGGAGATGAAGACACACAGGACTAGGCCGGATGGAGGAGAAGACACACACAGGACCAGGTCGGATGGAGGAGAAGACACACACAGGACCAGGTCGGATGGAGGAGAAGACACAGGACCAAGCTGGATGGAGAATACACACACAGGACCAGGACGGATGGAGGAGAAGGCACATACACACGGGACCAGGCCGGATGGAGGAGAAGGCACATACGGGACCAGGACGGATGGAGGAGAAGACACATACACACGGGACCAGGCCGGATAGAGGAGAAGACACATACAGGACCAGGTCGGATGGAGGAGAAGACACATATAGGACCAGGTCGGATGGAGAAGACACACACAGGACCACGCTAGTTGAAGGAAAAAAGACACACACAGGACCAGGCCAGATGAAGGAGAAGACAACACACACGGGACCAGACCGGATGGAGGAGAAGACACATACACACGGGACCAGGCCGGATGGAGGAGAAAACACATACACACGGGACCAGGCCGGATGGAGAAGACACACACAGGACCAGACTGGATGGAGAAGAAACACACAGGACCAGGCCGGATGGAGGAGAAGACACATATAGGACCAGGCTGGATGGAGGAGAAGACACACACAGGACTATGCCGGATGGAGATGAAGACACACAGGACCAGGCCGGATGGATGAGAAGACACACACGGGACCAGACCGGATGGAGGAGAAGACACATACAGGACCAGGCTGGATGGAGAAGATACATACAGGACCAGGCTGGATGGAGAAGACACATACAGGACCAGGCTGGATGGAGGAGAAGACACACAGGACCAAGCTGGATGGAGGAGAAGACACACAGGACCAAGCTGGATGGAGGAGAACACAAACACATGACCGGACCGGATGGAGGAGAAGACACACAGGACCAGGCCAGATGGAGAAGACACACACAGGACCAGGCTGGAAGAAGGAGAAGACACACAGGACCAGGCCATGGAGAAGTAGACACATACAGGACCAGGACGAATGGAGGAGTAGACACATACAGGACCAGGACGAATGGAGGAGAAGACACACACAGGACCAGGCCAGATGGAAATGAAGACAAGACCAGGTCAGATGGAGAAGACATACAGAACCAAGCTGGATGGAGAACATACAAGACTAGGCTGGATGGAGGAGAAGACACACAAAGGACCAAGCTGGATAGAAAAGAAACACAAACACGGGACAAGGCTGGCTGGAGATGAAGACACACAAGACCAGCCTGGATGGAGGAGATGACACATACAGGACCAGGCCGGATGGAGGAGAAGACACACAGGGCCAGGCCGGATGAAAAAGACACACATAGGACCAGGCCAGATGGAGGAGAAGACGCACAGGACCAGGCTGGTGGATGCTTCAGTGACATTTCACATACTTTACAATCATCCACAGTTGCAGATAGTACCATTATAAAATGCAATAAAAAGTCTGAAGAGAATATCCTAACAATCAAGTGTCCAGGAAATAAATAATATAAGGCGGGAATGACGTAAGTGCTGGATGGCTGCAATAATGCACCTTCCAGAAGCCGGGACTTGCTGGCACTGGTAATTCCTCTGGCTGTACACTGCTCTGCATTTACCAGATGTCAATACTTGCAGGACACTTGGCCGAGGACACAGCCTTTGGCCGGTAACCCTCCCGCCCCAGTACAAGCAGTCTGTACACAGAGTATGTCTGCCTGCATGTGTCATGGGTGCGCCTGCTGCCAGTGTTTGCCGCTATCTGGCTGCAGAAGGTGAGAAATACCTGCCCCCCCACCCACCACACCTAATAAAGAGCTGTCCCGACGCTACGGGGTAGATTAGAAATGCGAATGGGAAGAATGTCCCAAGAATGTTCCTGAGGGCGAGAGACTTGTAAACAGCGGTATTAATAGAAGTCTCTCTTCAGTTTCACACCCTGTACCTTCAGTGTAAAGGAAAAGAGGAAAACGTGACTGAAGCCCCCCCGATTAGGGTTACCTCACCTGTAGCCGATCCCACCAGGTCTGACGAATAATCTCCCGCCGCTCGGGCACCAGTTTATACTGGATGACTTCTTCCAGCTCCGACAGCATCTGACAGGTGACCATGGCCTGTGAAGGACAAGTGACATCGTTCCAATAATCTGATAGCACACTGGGGTCAACAAGGACAACCCTGTCCATGTGTCCTGGTAATGGTGTATTGACATAACAAAGGGTGGTCTCCAGCTTGGCCCACTACCTCAATCCCCACAATGGAGACGAGTGGAAGGACCCAGTCACATCGGTAATTTGCAGTTGCGAGTGGTTCGAGAATTGCAACGTTTGTCTGAAACTGGTCGTAGACCGTAAACCATTAATCTATATGGACATCACGTGACAGCACATTTCTCTGGCCCGTTACCACTGTTGGGAAGGGATGATCATTAATGGGGTCCTCAGAAAAGAAGTGGTGCTTTAAAAGCAAATATAAAAAGGTCAACCCCAGAGGAAGGTCTAAGTGGCGAAACGTTGCTATTTTTCTTATGCACGTCACAATAAAGCAATACTCAATTACATCTGGGTCATCATAGGCATTTCTGATTGATTGGGTATGTTAAGGTGGAGCTTACATCAAAGAACGCACACCATCTCTAAACCCAATGCACATGACAACCCCCTTCTTGGTTAGTACATTTTATAACACAGGAACAAAATCCGTGGTTCCACGACTCGGATGTATCCTACAGATCCTACAGAAAGCCAGCTGTACTACTATTGCTCAGGCGTACTCACCCCGTAGGCACGGCTGTAGCTTTCTCCGGCCATGGCAGTCAGCTCGGCATCCAGCATGTCTCTGGCTTTATCAATGCACTGGAAACCAAACAAAAAAGCTCAATAATGTTTCTGGAAAGTACAAAATTATTCTTCGGCTAAGTGCTATCAGTGTACGCAATCCGGATCTACACGCCAACAGTGGTCACGGTCTGGATGGAGGCGCTGGCATCCATCCTTGATTAGGGGCCCATTGCAAAAAAAAAAAATACACTGTGCAGTGGCCTTTTATGTAGGAACATGCAGGTAAATAAAATGACCTACCGGCTGACGGACAAGACATGGGCACGTTAGTTCGGCTAAGGCTTCTTTTACACATACCGGGTTTTTTTGCAGCCTGTTATTGCGGGCCTTTTTTGCGGACCGTATCGCCACAATTTTCAAGGTCTGCCGCAATAAAGGACAGCAAAAAACTTGCGGATCGACGTTTTTCGGGTTTCCAATACTATGGAAATAGTATTGGAGAAAAAAAAAACGGCGTCCAGGAAAACCGGAAGTCACAGTGGACCGCAAAAACAAGCTTCCGTTGTTTCTGCGGCCCACAGGCTCAACCTTTTTTCACGGCCATAAGTACCGCTCTCACAGCCACCGTTAAATTATTCCGGTCCCATAGAAATCTAATGGGGCCGCAAAACAACGGTATGTGTAAAAGAAGCCTAAGGACGTGAACCTATGGCAATGTGAAGACCTACCTGCTGGGCAAGACAGTAGAGATCCTGGTGGAGAGCCAGCACAGCCCTAAAAAAGGCTCCGTCATGGGTTTCTCTGGGGATCAAGCAAGTGTACGTCTCCATACTGTCCCACAGCTCTGAAAGAAGAATACAGAGGTCGCTAATGGTGGCCGGTCTCTCTATACCAGTGTGTGGACGGTAGAAGGCCACACTCCTGGATGGATCAGCGGCGGTATCTGGTGACCATTCTCCTCGTGTTCCGATGATGAATCTGCCAGGACCACGTGTACGATCCTGCTCGCGTGCTACTGATCTACTACATCCAGGCGTCTGCAGCAAACCCCATGACCAGTAAAAGCCCGAGGCCCAACGTGAGAGGAGCTAATGTCTTTCGGAAACATTTAGTAATCACGGCTCGTTGTAGGTAACATTACAGCCCAGTGATGCCAATTCTCAGGAACGAGCGGCATTTCCATTTGTTTCCATCCAGTGCGCAATTACAATGTCACCGAATCAAAGACACCGGCGGGTGATGGATGGGAACGGCGCGGCATTCAAGAGACAGGGACTCATGTGACGGGGAGCTGAGGGATAATGGATCGGGGCAGACGGAGCAATACGTCAAACAGTCTCTAATCAGTATTAAGTAGAAGACGCCTGATCCTACGGATACAGAGCAAATAAACGAAGTCACGGAGACTGCCCATTAGGGGGCGCCGGGAAAGTAGCGCTGGATGTGTATGCCGTGACACTGCACTGAATCAATCACCCCGGCTGCTCACATGTGACGACGAGACGGGACGGCAGTCCTGATGTACACGGACCAGACGTCTTACCTAATCCCCATGCGGCCGCTGCTGCCATCCTGGCCATCTTGGCACGGGCGGCCAGAGGAGTAACACTCCAGTCATCATTGCATTGCTGATGGAGTTTTCCCCTGGATAGAAAAATTAAGAAATATTAATAACAATGAGGTTCAAGAAACACAACACCGGTCCAGGCTTATCCACAGTCATCATCTTAGGTAAAAACAAGACTGGATGACAAATATTACGTTATAATTAAGAATACATACAAAATAAAAAAAAGACCCCTAGGCGTACAATAAAAACGTGAAAACCGTTTTCGGATATCTTGTTCCTATGCGAAGATATGATAAGCTGAAGTTCTGGACTCGAAGCCGGAGGCTGCACTACTGAGACATTCCAGACAGTGCAGCGTTGTCATGGAGACTGTGTGTGGCTCGCTCTCAGTAGTGCAGCACCCGGCTTCAGGCCTGTTACTGTAAATGATCATATCTTCGCACAGGAGGGGAATATTAAAAAACAGTTTTCACAGTTGTGATGCTCCAAGGGGCTACTACAATTTATATCTTGTCATGTAAAATAATTAAATCATAGCTTCTCCCCAAACTTGTAACCTTAGGCCAATACTCGTGCAAATAGAGCAACTCATAGCAAAGCTGCCTAAAAGAGTTACTTTTTTGGGAACCGGTAGCTCATAATATCCAGTAGTAAGGGACTACTGCCGTAACGGACAAATCTACAGTTTCTGGATAAAGACCCCTGTACCAAGTCATCACAAGTCTGAGAATGATTGCAGGTGATATTTCCCTCATACAGCACAGATCTATTCGTGAGGGTCTATAGATATGGTCTCAACCATTGCCCAGTGCAGCGTCTAATCAATGTGGGCAACACATAGGGGTTAATGGCGAGCCGAGGTGAGAAATTAGGCAAATGAGAGGGACAGAGCAAAACACAGCAAGACCTGCAGGGTGTCCCTGGTCTACGGAGACTTGTGATATGTACCCAACATATGAAAGGTCTCGTAGGTCGTCCCAGGTCTTGTAGGGTGTCTCCAGTGTGCAGCGTGCCTCGCGGGGTGACACCAGGATTCATAGGGTGCTTCCGGTCTACAGCAACTTGCACGATATGCCCGGTATATAGCAGAACTTGTAGGTGGTCCTAGGTCTTGTAGGGTGTTCCCCCAGTGTACAGCATGCCACAGGGGTGGTGTCCCCGGTCAACGGCGACTCAGGGGGATGTACCCTGTATACAACAGGACTTGTAGGTTGTCCCAAGACTTGTGGGGTGTCCCCCAGTGTACGCCGTGCCTCGCAGGGTGTCCTCGGTGTACAGTCATAGGGTGTCCTTGATATACAACAGGACTTGTAAGTTGTCCCAGGTCTTGTGGGGTGTCCCCCAGTGTACGCCGTGACTCGCAGGGTGTCCTCGGTGTACAGTCATAGGGTGTCCCTGATATACAACAGGACTTGTAAGTTGTCCCTGGTCTTGTGGGGTGTCTCCAGTGTACAGCAGGACTTGTAGGGTTGTCTTTGGCACCTCACAGGATGTATCCAGTATACATCATAACTTGTAGGGAATCCCTGGTCTATGGAGTGCCGTGCAGGGTGTCCTTGGTATACAGGAGGACTCGAAGATTGTCGCAGCTCTTGTGTGCTGTCCACTGGTATATGACATGCCTCACAGGGTGACCTCGATGTACAGGACTCACAGGGTGTCACGGGTCTACAGCATCTTGTGGGATGTATCTGATATGTAGCAGGACTCTTAGGTTGTCCCAGATCTTGTTGGGTGTCCCCAGTGTACAGCAGGACTCGTATGGTCTGTCTGGAACCTCGCAGGGTGTAACCGGTATACAGCACGACTTGTAGGATACCCCCGGTCTACAAAGCACCTTGCAGGGTTTCCTTGGTGTGCAGGACAACGTAAAAGACAGTCACGGGTCTTGTGGGGTGTCCCAAGAGTACAGCAAGTCTCGTCGGTCCCGGTATACGCCAATGGTAGTTCTGATGTCATCATGGTGATGTGACACGGACCTCCAAAATAGATGTACAGACCACCTTCAGGGCAGGGGGATTCCTAATGGCTGTGTCTCTGATAAAGGATGTTGAGAAACAAGGAGCAGGACAAAGAGAAGGTGAGGATTGGTCTCCAAATTCCCAACTCTCAGCCCAAGTCGATCTTCTGTGGGAAGAGCTGGAAAACCAAGTCGGATCCACGGAGGTCTCAGCAAGTAACACACGGGATCTGCTAAAAGGCCGTTATCTCAGGAGCCCGTAGAGTCCGGGCCTCATCGGGTCACCGCCATCAGGTCACCGCAGGAGGGGCCTCATCGGGTCACCGCCATTGGGTCACCGCAGGAGGGGCCTCATCGGGTCACCACCATCGGGTCACCGCAGAAGGGGCCTCATCGGGTCACGGCCATCGGGTCACGGCAGGAGGGGCCTCATCGGGTCACCTCCATCGGGTCACCGCATTAGGGGCCTCATCGGGTCACCGCAGGAGGGACCTGCCTGACGAGCTACGTGGATGTAACTATGGCTTACACACAACAACTATCGCCAGCCACAGACATGGGGAATTTTCAGATATTTATCTCTATTTTAGATGTATAATCTAAGTCAACCACAAAGCTGTCGCCCGGGGACAAAAAGTGATAAATCTTGGTTTAAGACATTGGATAACAAAAAAAATGATAGGAGAAAAAAAGCTAAAAGACTGAAATATCTTCTCACTTTCTGACAGGAGTCCAAACAGCGACACCTGCTCCGGATTTACGGTAGGAACAACATGGGCGCTGCTGCAGTAATTTTCCCGTCACGGGGTCCGAGCTGCCATGTCAATCCTCCAGATCCAGAGAGCAATAAAGCAAAAATAAAGAGGTAGAAAACGTCCGTCCTCGCATTCCTCATTCCTCGCGGGACCTGATGTTATTCTTGGCTTTGCTTAGATGTACTCTGCTGGGTAATTGACTGCCCCGCACGTCGCCATGGCGACCGGTTAACAATGGATTCGCATTGGATCGTGTGTCAACATTCCGGCTGACTCTATCGCACAAGTATTTTCCTATACCCCATCACACTTACATTTCCTCTCGGCGGTGATGGTAAAGTGATCTGACTTTACGGAGGCAGGCTGCGTCCTGCTCGGCTCTACCAGTGTTATATAAGATTACCTCCACGGTGGTGGGGGGCTGCGCACAAGACGCAGTCTGCACTTAAAGGGTCCCCCGCGAGGCGGCACAAACACTTTCTAGGAAAAATCTCTACTGTAGATTTAAAAGAAAAATAAATCCTCTAAAAA
This sequence comes from Ranitomeya variabilis, assembly GCF_051348905.1. NCBI lineage: Eukaryota > Metazoa > Chordata > Amphibia > Anura > Dendrobatidae > Ranitomeya > Ranitomeya variabilis. Next base: position 260,707,497 of record NC_135235.1, on the reverse strand, counting down.
GTAAAGAATTGTCCCTTTTAGGTCACGTGATTCCTTTCGACCAATCGGTAGGGGGCGTAGTTATAGGCTGTGTTCCGACATAGCGGATGTAATGCAGGTTTTGCATGAAGGCAGATGCGACCTGTAAGACCCCCTGGATGCGAAGACCACTGCACCCAACTAAGCAAGTGCACCGTGGCGACATATCGACGGCCATATTACGGGCCGACTGCGGGTCTAATGACCAGAACTCAGTCTCAAAATCTTTCTGGGAGTCTCAATGACGCCCAACTTAGTGCAATGTCCCTGTCCAATGACCCACAGAAATCTACGGGGCGTAGATGACCCTTCTGTGACTCCGATATACGTGAATTCTTTTCACTGACTTATGGTTCGGCCGTGATGTCGGTGCCACATCATGGCTGTTCCATCTTCGCTTCACTATCTACTGGGGTCTACGGCAGCCTAAAATCTACATCTGCAGCTGCTTTCCCTTTGCTTTACACTGCAGCTCAGCTTCTTGAGATCAAATCCTACGACAAGCTCATGAGGAAGACTTAAGTTATTGGAGTAGTCACTGGGCCACCGTGCTCCTCCTCTAGACCTCTGCGAACAGCAAGGATACAGCCAAGGTTTAGGGTCGGTATTATGGCCATAGACCCCCCCCCCCTCCCCACTATGGGTGTAATTTTGGATTTAAGTCCATAAAGCCCCCACATGGTCAGGAATCGCTGAAATGTGGCGGCCTTATGGCCATGGAAAGTATAAGACAATCATTCAGCCAGATGAACCTTCTGTGGTTCTGAAAACCCAACGTCAAGTGCCGTATTTCCAGCAGGGAAATAGCGCCCCCTAGATTCACTTTCTCAGAACGATATCCATGAGGGTGATGTAAAGGGACGGTGTCAAGTTCGGCAGGTCTAGTCTACAGCGGAAGCGGCGGCTCCCGGTCTTTGCATCTGCGATGGAGCGTTACTAGCTTTTCCACTCGCGTCCCATATGCTGAGCGAATTCATGGAAACTTGGAGATGAGGTCGTCCTGATGGGAAATACAGGACAAAAACAAAAAAAACCTAAATGGTGGTATGAGTTTTCATATCCACACATGAGCGGTTTTCTGATCGCAGGGCGCCAGTGTCTGGGACTCGGGTGGAGATTGCTTATGGAAGACGACAGCCGGAGTCATGTAAATCGTCTTCACCGACGCTCCACCGTCTTCCTCCTCTCCTGTGGTCCTCAGATGACTTGTAAACACTGAACGCGGAACATATGGGAAACATTTCCTGCCACGGGGCGAGAGGCCGGGAGACGAGTCCAGGTGGACCTGGAAAGAAGATCCTGGAGGATTCCACGTCAGTAGGTTTGGAGGGCCGGGACATGTGGTCCTCGGTCGGATCCGGACCCAGGTGACGGCATGGTGCGCGACTCACATAGGAGAGGTCACATCGATCACACATCTGGGGGACAAGCCCTTATAAGAGCGGCCATACTGGTAGCCACCAATTCGGACTTCTCCGTGCCCTCGGTCTGAGCCAATTCCTGGGTTATCACTTGCTCCTCGCCATCAGGAGCGGCGTCTACTTCCATCTATGGTCTTGGTGGAGCTGAATTCACATGTACAATGTTCTCACCCGTCTCCTTTTTTTTCCTAATGAGTTCCACATAAGGAAACACTGATTGGCGCCGGATGCCTAAATCTTAGCGGATGTAGTAAAAAAAAAAAAAGTGGCAAAACCCCCGAAAGGTGCGACCGACATACTAAAAATACGTTTCCCCAGAGCCAGCGGCTCCGTTTTATTAAGTGGCGCACATTTTACACTTCCACACGCCGGTGAGATTTTCCTACGTTGCAGCCCTGGCTCTGCGTTCTGCCAGTCCGGGGCTTGGACGCTTCTCTCGGGCCCGGCTGGTTGGCAGTCCGACACGAGAGTCCTGGCACATGGGGGAAAACGCTCTGTCTGACGGACCATCAAATATGGATTCCCAGGGCCGCACCCCGTATGTTCCGATATAAGCAGAACAAACCCTAATACACTGCAGTCGTGGATCTTTTAAAGCGACAGTCATTACTTTATGGAGGCTAGGGGGGTTTTGCCTCTGGGGAAGTAGGGGGTCAGCCCTGGTATGACGCCGGTGCACCTCTGGCCCCCGGGGAAGCGCCTCCTGTTATATATACGAGACGATAATTCACTATAATACTGTCGGCTGTTATAACCAAAGTGTGAACTGATCCTTATCGTCTGTAGTTATTTTACCCATGAATGAAGGTTACGTGTCTGACCAAATCCAGATGTGAGTGGCAGAATGGCTCCGCTGTTACAAAGAAAAGCAAATGTTCGCTCCGCGTGCAGGAATAGAGCCCGAATCCTACAGAAAGCCCTATATGTCCACATGTAGTGTGGAGGCCACACACAGGCACGTCCGGCCCTAAATATGACCCGTACTTACCCTATCAGGAGCTTTGTCTCGGGGCAATGACGGCGGCTGCAGACGTGATGGATCTATGTATTGTACGGATCGTTCTACAGAAAAAGACGAGGCATAGTTGGGGGCGACACTGATCTCCGCATGGCGACACCTATCTTCAGGTTGGAGCTTGATTTTTTTCTGCTGGAGTTAAATGTCCATATTTCCAGGTGCCGGTAGCCACCTCTAGGGGGAGCTCTCTGTTTGCCGGAATAAAAAAAATCAGCGAGGATCGGGGCAAAGAGTCAGGACCCTCAGGATACGCCAATAACATTAGGTCGTTGTAGGTCAGACACCCTCCCTATACTTAGTGACTGTCACGTACCCATTTCTCAGCACGTGACTTGGGTTGTGCCTGCAAGGGTTAATCTATCTCCCCTCTCTCAGTCCAGCATCCAACCTCTGTCCTATGCTGCAATGGGAGCATAAATCACACACCGACCCAGGCCACACACCCGCTCATACACACTGCCACCACTCACCGAACACACGGGCGATGAGTCCCGGAAATATTAATACTACTGTCTGCCAATCATAAGGCTCACATACTTTAAGGCTATGCATTCTTTAGAACATGCAAGGTTCAACTTGTTAAAGTTTTATGCTTTAATACAAAAGGTACAGTGCTTACAATAAAAAGGGTATAAAAATATGGTAATAAAAAGACATACAAATATGCAAAACAGTTATAAAAATAAACAGGAGAAAACTTACAGAAATTACCTAACTTTGTAGTCTGCTTTCTGCTCCCTGAGGGGGAGACGAATATGGACTGGATCACATCAGCTTGGCTGCCCCCCAATCTGTGAACACGATTCTGTGTATACAGGCCTAATTTATAGTCACCCTGGAGGTCAAATTTCTAGACCAGCCTCTCAGGTTAATATTTATAATTGCTGGTTTGTGATTGGACCGTGAACACTCCACCAATTAATATGTATTATTTCCTCTTAAATTCTCTGTGTACGTTTCTCACAGATAGATAGTGTCAGGCTGTAATTGACATCTCTCTTCAAAAGAGACAGAAGGTGTGAAACGTTTCCCCTTCTTGGTTTTTAGCGAGGCCCCCTGGCGAGATTGGAGAGAGTAGACTGCTTTCTCAGGATCTCAGGATAACATATGCTGTGACCCCTGTGAGACCTGTAGTCTCAGGACAGATGTTAAATTACTGCTAGTCACACATATATACCTATACATATTTCGCTACAGTGACTATTTTTGGAAAATCAGAAATCGGAGAATGTTGCCCCCAGGGACAAGTACATTAAGGATCATAAAATGAGCCATCGTGCAGCCGAAAAGTAAAGCTCGGCATGAAGAGTAATGTCTGAGAGGCGCGGTGCCGCACACCTGCATGGCTACAGGTGATATGCTATAAAGATGTCCCACATAGTTCACATGTAGAACACATGTCCTGCGACAGCGAGAACACCGGAGGGATCGCACTGATCACAGACCGCCACGGATACAGTAACAAGCGCACAAAGGGACAAGAGGATCGTTAAGTGGGGAAAACGACAAATCCAGAGCCCAAATGTCACCGTGTCCTTCTCCAGGGTCCCTGGGTAAGTCAGTGCGTGCTACATAGAGACCCCCAGTATCTGTGTGTCCATCAGGAGGGTCTCTGAGTATCATTACATCCTCCCAGCAGTCCACATGCCGGGGGTCTGTGAACTCGTATAGTTAATTTTTAGCTTAAAATTACACTACGAGATATTTGGGCAGATTACATCAGATGTCATGAAGTCGGGGGGGTCTCACACAAGTGATATACTGCAAATTGTTCTTTTATTGCCGCCTGCTGTCCTGCCTCAGTGACGTGACAGAACAGAGCGTGTGCCTTGCATACCTGTTATATAAGAAGTAATGCAGTCTGGCAGAATCTGAGCCCCGCGGTACTCACCCGACTCAGCAAGAATGCTTCCATCTGCCCCCTAGTGGTCGCACTGTGCGCCTGACAGCAAAGTGTGCGGACCCAAAATAATACCAAGCACGGCCGACGTGTCCGCTTACCATTCCCCGAGGGCTTCCATGCAGCGCATGCGCCCCAATATCAGCTCCGGATCTTCCTTGTTCACCTCCAGCTTCTTCTCGTAGGCCGTCAGGGCGTCTTCCCATTCATGGAGCTTCTCGTACCAGATGGCGTGAATCTCCTACAGGGGCGAGACCAGAGTTTGTGACAAATCCTGCTTTAAATCAGAGCCCCCCCCTTCAATGTTCCTGCTGCTCTTCTATTATGATCTTAAGGGCTCATTTCCACATGTGAGGCACACGTCCGTATCTCGCATGTGGAAACCAAGCTCTGGCGCCGGCACTTTGGAGCGGAGCTGTGCAGCTCCATGTGTTCCTATGCGGCCGCACGCTCCGCTCTGCAGTGCCGGCTCCACATGCGAGATACGGACGTGTGCCTCGCATGTGGAAATGAGCCCTAAGATGAAGAGGTTGTCCGTAATGAGAGCCAATCAGTATCAGACGGCAGAAATTGGTCATCATGGTTGCCATTGTGCCACCACAGGGTCCAATCACTGAGTCCCGCACTGAATGGCAAAACACAGCACCTTTAACCCCGTGGAGTGACAGTGCGCTTCCTCGACTGCTGCTCTATTCATACTCTATGGGAAAAATTAGAGTGCTGCGCTCAGCAGCCCCATAGAGAATGAATGGAGCAGCGGTGGAGGAAGCGTACTGCCACTCCACCCTAACAGAGATAAAATGCCCTGCACACTGTGTGCAGTCTAGTGGCCACTATCAGTACTGCAGCTTAGATCACATTCACTTCAATAGGAACTGATCTGCAGTACCAGGGAACGGGCACTACACCGAGCGCAGCGCTGCACCTTTCTGCTCTGCACTGTTTACACACGGCTGCATCGGAGGTAAAAGTAAAAAAAAGCAGCCGATCTGTGGTGGCGCCGGGTCTGGGACCTCCACAGACCTTATACTGATCTCCTATCCTTAAGGATATGCCATCAATATAAAAGTAGTGCAGAACACCCTTTAAAGGGATATACCCATCACCGATCCAAATGATAGGAGATGACTTGTGGACCAGTGGCGGTACGCTCGCACGATCCACCCCGGTATAGGGCTCCGTACATTCTCTATGAGACAGCACTCGGGTGTTTCCGGCAGTCTCAGAGCATGTACGAGGCATTGTAGTGTCCAGTTCTCAAGATCTTTAGGGGTCCCAGCGGTCTGCACCCCCCAACGATCCACAAGTTATCATCTACCCTTTGATGATGAGGAGCAGTTGAACGTCTGTGCAAGCACCGCACGTCCTACAGAGCTGCAAAATAATGATCCTTAAAGGGAATGCCTTACAAAATGACCTATGGTTTAAATCAGGTTTTTATGTTACGTGTATTTTTATTTTATTTACAATTTTTCTTTCCTTTTCAAATCACTAATCTTTAGAAAAAACAAAGACAATATTCTTGCAATTTTCACACCAGCTACTGGGGAGATAGTAGACACATACTTCCTGTCTTTTCAGGAAGAGCTTTCAGCAGGTTCATTATCCCCAGAGGCAGGATTACAATGACAGGCTACCCCTCTGTACACAGCTGAAAACCCTGGATCCACTAATGACAACAGGCAATCAATGTCACAGCTCACCTCCTCCCCCTCCCTTCACAGTGATCTTTGCACACACTCATTAGGGGGTTGACCATTGCTCCTAATGTACGCATTTCCTGACAAAACAGGATGTTAAAGTCTAAAAATTCCCCAAGGGCCGGTGCGATACTTAGATTATTATTATTTTTTTTTTTTACATTTTTAATACCGATTGTGATAAAAAATATATAAATTACATTTAATCCAAAACCTGATTTGAACAATGGGTCATTTTTCTGATGACACGCTGCCTTTAATGGAAGTGATAAAATGACATCCCGACAATCAGGGGTTAAAAAGCTGCGCACTGACCAGGAAATAACACCCTGTGTACAGTATATAAGAAGTTCTCCAGCAGCTGTAGTATTCTAGTGCATTTCCCACAGATTCTGCAGCACTCGCCGGCACGTTGCTCATCCGTCAGGGTATCAGGGACTGACTATAAGCTCCCTGCGGTTTAGGGTTAACCAGGAGGTGTCCTTCGGGGGCTTTAATCGGGCAGAGGTCATGACTCCGCGCCCCAGGGGAGGAATCACCGTGCACCTATGTTGGGAAGCAGCAGAGACCGTCTCCCTCCTCGTTTTGGAGAGTGATTTGTGCAGATAGGGGGCAGCGCGGGCACAATGACGTGATTCTCCCCGAGCGCAGAGTGATGTAACTTACAGTAACCGCAGGAAGTCATTACAGCTGCGCCCAGAACAGTCGGCCTTTGTGTGGAGGCCACGGGCGGGGGGCTCGCCTGCAGGACGCGCTTCTCCGTATCCCCCATAATAATGGCTGCCCACAAGGATCCCAGCATCGTCCCCTCATCTGCCGTCATCCCATGGTCCTGTGCCTGCACACTGATTGCCGGGCACAGTTATGGCTTCCCCCTGCTTACCCTCGCCGCCTGCCTTTACTAGCACCCTCTGTCAATGAACCAGGAGGGTCTGGATTGTCAGATTCACATTTGTGTCAGTTTTCACTGTGGCTCTTGCTCACGAACAAAATGCAATTGCTCAGAGATCTCCCTGCACTGCAGCCAACAGGAACTTGTCAGGAAAGGAGCTTCCATAGCAGCACGGCTGGGCAGGCTCCTCCTCAGGACTTTTGGAAGCACCACCTCTCCCCATTACTGTACGTCACTTGTTTTCTACCTACCTGCAGTGAAACTTAACAAGGGCTAAATTTATAGCTGCCAGAGGGGGAAGTAGACTGACCGAGAACTGGAAACTTTATTTACAGCTAACAGTGAAAAGAAGGAGACTGATCAGGAACCTTAAGAGATTTTATTTACAGCTGCCAGAGGGAGAAGGAGACTACATTCCTAATGGCTAGAGGGGAAATGGAACTAATATTGGGACCAATATTTACAACTGCCAGAGATAAAAGGAACTATTGTTCCATTTTCCAGAGGGGGAAGGAGACTGATCAGGGAACTTAGGAGGGACTATATTTACAGCTGTCAGAGGGAAAAGGAGACTGACTGTGAATTTACAGGGGACTACAGTTAAAACTGCCAGAGGGGTAAGGAGACTGACCAGGGAACTTAGTAGGGACTACAGTTAAAACTGCCAGAGGGGGAAAGAGACTGACTTGGAAACATACAAGGGACAATCGATATAATAGCCAGAAAGGAAAGGACACTAACAAGGAAATGTGCTATTGATGATTAATATAGCTACCAGAAGAGAAAGGACACAAACTGGGAACTTACTATGAACTACATTTATAACTGCCAGTGGAGAATGTAGACTGACTAGGGGAACCTACTAGGGACTAGGTTTACAGCTACCAGAGTGGAAAAGGGAGATTTAGCATTTACAGGAGACTACAATTATAACTGCCAGAGGTGAAAGGAAACCTACTAGGGACTATAGTTACAGCTTCAACCGGAGGAAGAAGATTGTCTAGTGAACATACTAGGAACTGTTAATTTTGAAGGGGGGGGGGGGGGAGAGACTGACTGGGAACTTACTGAGAGCTATAGTTAAAACTGCCAGAGGGAGAGGAAGACTGACTAAGAAGCATAACAGGACTATGGCTACAGTGCCAAAAAAGTAAGCAGACTGATTAGATATCAAACCAGAGGTGAGGGATAAAGTCACCAGAGGGGGAAGGAGACTGACTTGGGAGCTTACTGGGGACGTCATTTACAACTGCTAGAGAATGTAGACTGACTTGAAACTATAACTATAGCTGCCAGAGGAGGAAGGAGACTGACTGGGAGCTTACTGGGGACAATGTTTACAACTGTTAGAGGAGAATGTAGACTGACCCTGAACTATAACTATAGCTGCCAGAAGAGGAAGGATACTGCTGTTAAGCCAACCACAGCACAGATCAGTAGTGGTGTGTGAAGCGGTGGATAAGGAAAAGCAAAAAGGAGGTAAAAATGTTTATTACTTGGGTGAAAACGGTACATTATTTGAGAATAGCGGTTCATATCCTTCCTGATTTCCTGGGGACAAAATCTCAGGTCCAATAACGCATCTACCATGAACTCAGGACGCACTTACCAATTCCCCGTAATGCTTCATGCCGAACTCCAAGACCCCCGAGGCGGCCTCCGGCTGCTGGAGCTTATTGTTAATGCTGAGGGAGACAGAAAAGAAGAACATGAGATCCCGACCTGGACGCGACAGAGACCACCTTATAGCATAACCCGCGCTGCCCTGCGGACCAGGAGGAGGGAGACGGCCAGGCGCTTATGTAATGGCTAATAACGGAGAACAATCCCAGCAATGTCACAGAATGTTATTGCATGAAGGCACGAGCCCAAGGGTCATGGAGGGAAAATGCGGCTCCGATCTGACTAGATTGGATAAATGGGTAAGTATGGGTTGTGTATGTATGGTATTAAGCCATTTAAAGGAGAACCTCCGCAGAAAACGGAGTGCCGCTGTGCAGGAAAAAATTAAACGGGTTCTCCCATTTAAAAAAAAAAAAAACCTATTCAAAATTTGGGAGGGCATGGAGCCCTATTTAGAGCCTGGTGCACACTATGACGGACCTGTCCTGCAACAATCCATTCATATGAATCAGCATGGTGCAATGCTTTATTTCCCCTGCGGGGGTGCTGTGGGGAAACTGGACACTTAGGGGCAGGTTTCCTCACAGATCACAGCACAACGTTTTTTGATTGGCTTATTGTCAAGTGATCAAAGAGGACAATCCCTTTAAATAGCATGGCTGCTTCTTTATATAATACCCGACTACTGGACACCGTAGATCACGACGGAGTGATCAAAAGAAATCATCACTTGTGGAGTTCCAGGGTCTGAATGCAAAAAAGGTTTCCATTCACTGACAGCAAGCCAAGATCTTGAAAAGGAAGTGAAGCTTGAAGTATATTAGAAGGCTGCAGAAATTCTCAGTATACAAGTCGCTGCACGATAATCAAGAGCAGTGCCAAGATGCTGAGAGTTGTAGTCTTCACCACCCAGAGGGGCTGCAGACCCCTGAAATGTGTTTTTTTTTTTTTTTTTTTTTTTTCAAATATGGATCATAGTTTTTTCTTGATTTAATTTTCCTTTGTGGAATCAAGATGTGTTTAATTATAAGAGGCAAATACAATGTGAGCAGCACGGAAGCTTCCAGCACCAGAGGTCTCTGCGGTTTATGAAATCCAAAGCCGAGAATCTGAGACGAGCGGGACGGTGAAGTGCGGAAATCAGAGTACGGAGAGAGACGGATGAAGAAAAAGGGAACAGACCGGAAAGCTGCGTACAGGACCAACATGGCGACCAATGCTGCTCACACAAGGGTTGTCACCTCGCTTTCCCAGAGTCCTACAGTTGTCACCTCGCTTTCTCAGAGTCCTACGGTTGTCACCTCACTTTCTCAAAGTCCTACGGTTGTCACCTCGCTTTCCCCAAGTCCTACGGTTGTCACCTCGCTTTCCCCGAGTCCTACGGTTGTCACCTCGCTTTCCCCGAGTCCTACGGTTGTCACCTCGCTTTCTCAGAGCCCTACGGTTGTCACCTCACTTTCTCAAAGTCCTAAGGTTGTCACCTCGCTTTACCCGAGTCCTACGGTTGTCACCTCACTTTCCCCGAGTCCTACGGTTGTTACCTCACTTTCTCAAAGTCCTATGGTTGTCACCTCGCTTTCCCCAAGTCCTACGGTTGTCACCTCGCTTTCTCAGAGTCCTACGGTTGTCACCTCACTTTCTCAAAGTCCTATGGTTGTCACCTCGCTTTCCCCAAGTCCTACGGTTGTCACCTCGCTTTCTCAGAGCCCTACGGTTGTCACCTCACTTTCTCAAAGTCCTAAGGTTGTCACCTCGCTTTACCCGAGTCCTACGGTTGTCACCTCACTTTCCCCGAGTCCTACGGTTGTTACCTCACATTCTCAAAGTCCTATGGTTGTCACCTCGCTTTCCCCAAGTCCTACGGTTGTCACCTCGCTTTCTCAGAGCCCTACGGTTGTTACCTCGCTTTCTCAGAGCCCTACGGTTGTCACCTCGCTTTCTCAGAGCCCTACGGTTGTCACCTCGCTTTCTCAGAGCCCTACGGTTGACACCTCGCATTCTCAGAATCCTACGGTCGTCACCTTGCTTTCTCAAAGTCCTACGGTTGTCACCTCGCATTCTCAGAATCCTATGGTTGTCACCTCGCTTTCCCAGAGTCCAACGGTTATCACCATGCATTTTTTGATACCTTCGGTTGTCACATAATTAGCTGTTCAGAACTCGATGAAAACTAACAGTCAAACATCCCCAGGAAGAATATTTGCACCTCAAGGGGCCAGAAAATCTTGGTACAGTCCTGTGAGATTGACAATGACAGCCATATTGGTTGTCACCCAACTTTCTCAGCAGCAGAGACTTTACTTTATCCGTTTCTTAGGTACACTGGCTTATGGAGGGGGGGATAGATACCAAACAGTCACCCCATGTCATACTGTGATCCCCTCTTCTAGACATAGGGAAAGTATGGTACCCCCTAATGTGGGAGCAGGAAGTGTGGCTACATAGGATTCCTCCCAGCAGGACAGATTTACCATCCTGGAAAAGCTGGATGAGGAGTGAAGGCTGCGATCTGCTACACCGGAGGCCACTCAGCTGTCCCATAGGGTTTGTCATAACCTGAAAGAAAATGGCGCCTTAATGTTGACCTCTTAGAGCGTCACGTGACAGCTCTCATCAGTAGCTCCAAGGGTTCAGGCTGGATCTCCAGGACGTTCGGAGCCCCCTCCAGCTCCTGTTCTCCGCGACTTGGGAGCCGGGTTATATTTATTTACAGTGTAAGAGAGATTTCCTGCTCCGGAGAGGCGGCTGACAGCTCCTCACATCTGCCGGCCAGACGTGTGCCCCGCGCGCTGTGCGGTGGGCAGGGAGCAGCGTCTGACCTGCTTCTTGTCAGTTCCGCCATATTCTGGGCCCACAATAGGCAGCTTGTGTGATAACAGCTGAAGCCGGGGGCCAAGACCCCAACATGAAAGTGAGAAACTTACAAGGAGAGTGCGGCGGCCTCTTCTAATCTCCTCCACATGGAAACATTAAATAACCGGCGCGGCGAGGGTCCATGACACTTCAATAAGGGGCTACGATGGCTTCCTGTGAGGAAGGGGCGGTGTGCTGCAATAATGGAGGGGACAGCAGAATAAAGGGGCTATTAACACGGCATAGTAAGGAGTCCGCAGGGACCGGGCTGCACATGGCTGATATTATCGCATTCTTGAAAGCGTCCGCTAAATCTGTACTCTTCTAGCCAGGTCCTCAGTGTCCTCCTCCCTGCTGCTGAATCTCCACTCTTCTAGGCAGCTCCTCAGTGTCATCCTCCCTGCTGCTGAATCTCCACCCTTCTGGACAGCTCCTCAGTGTTCTGCCTCCCTGCTGCAGAATCGCCACTCTTCTAGGCAGCTCCTCAGTGTCATCCTCCCTGCTGCTGAATCTCCACTCTTCTAGGCAGCTCCTCAGTGTTCTGCCTCCCTGCTGCTGAATCTCCACCCTTCTGGACAGCTCCTCAGTGTTCTGCCTCCCTGCTGCTGAATCTCCACCCTTCTGGACAGCTCCTCAGTGTTCTGCCTCCCTGCTGCTGAATCTCCACTCTTCTAGGCAGCTCCTCAGTGTCATCCTCCCTGCTGCTGAATCTCCACTCTTCTAGGCAGCTCCTCAGTGTTCTGCCTCCCTGCTGCTGAATCTCCACCCTTCTGGACAGCTCCTCAGTGTTCTGCCTCCCTGCTGCAGAATCGCCACTCTTCTAGGCAGCTCCTCAGTGTTCCGCCTCCCTGCTGCTGAATCTCCACCCTTCTGGACAGCTCCTCAGTGTTCTGCCTCCCTGCTGCTGAATCTCCACTCTTCTAGGCAGCTCCTCAGTGTTCTGCCTCCCTGCTGCTGAATCTCCACCCTTCTGGACAGCTCCTCAGTGTTCCTCCTCCCTGCTGCTGAATCTCCACTCTACTAGGCAGCTCCTCAGTGTCCTCCTCCCTGCTGCTGAATCTCCACTCTTCTAGGCAGCTCCTCAGTGTTCCGCCTCCCTGCTGCTGAATCTCCACCCTTCTGGACAGCTCCTCAGTGTTCCTTCTCCCTGCTGCTGAATCTCCACTCTTCTAGGCAGCTCCTCAGTGTCCTCCTCCCTGCTGCTGAATCTCCACTCTTCCAGGTAGCTCCTCAGTGTTCCTCTTACCTGCTGCTGAATCTCCACCCTTCTGGACAGCTCCTCAGTGTTCCTCCTCCCTGCTGCTGAATCTCCACTCTTCTAGGCAGCTCCTCAGTGTTCCACCTCCCTGCTGTAGAATCTCCACGCTTCTGGACAGCTCCTCAGTGTTCCGCCTCCCTGCTACAACTCAATCTTTGCCCACTTAACATGACAGCTCCACATAGACGCTGCTCCCTGCTGCATCTCCACCTGACCTGACCTGGATGGCTGAGAGTGAATATGCTTGGACTTCTGAGCTCTCTCACTTGTCAGCTTGACAGGGTTAGGCCACGTTCACACGCTGCGGGTTCCTCTGCGGGTTAATCCCGCAGCGGAATTGAAAATCTGCAGGGCAAAACCGCTGCGGTTATCCCTGCAGATTTATCGCGGTTTGTTCCGCGGTTTCCGCTGCGGGATTACTGCTGTACTATTGATGCTGCATATGCAGCAACATGCAGCATCAATAGTAATGTAAAAAATAATAAAAATTGGCTATACTCACCCTCTGACGTCGCGATCTCCCCGGCGCTGCAAGCGGCTGTGCCGACAAGGACCTTCGTGACGTCACGGTCATGTGACCGCGGCGTCGTCACGGTCATGTGACCGCGACGTCACCACAGGTCCTGTTCGGCACAGCAACTGAGACCGGACGCCGCGGGCAGCGCAGAGAGGTGAGCATAACATGATTTTTTATTTTAATTCTTTTTTTTTACACCCAAATATGGTTCCCAGGGCCTGGAGGAGAGTCTCCTCTCCTCCACCCCGGGTACCACCCGCACATTATCCGCTTAACTTCCCGCAACGTGGGCACAGCCCCATGCGGGAAGTTAGCGGTTCAATGCATTTCTATGGGCGCAGAATCGCTGCGATTCTGCACCAAGAAGTGACATGGTCCTTCTTTTTTTCTGCAGAAAATCCGCGCGGATTTTCCACAGAAAAAAAGGATCGTCGGCACAGCGGGTTTTGTTTTCCATTAGGTTACATTGTACTGTAACCTACATGGAAAAAGGATGCGGACCTGCAGCTGCAAAACAGCTGCGGGTCCGCAGCAAAACCCGCAGCGTGTGAACATAGCCTTATACAGAATTACAGACATGGATTTTCACAGTAAGTACACCAGCCTCATCAGGCTCCGGAGCTCTATTTAGTTCGTCATGCCGTTTGTACTGTAATATCTGCTGCAGGCTCCACTCACATCAATCAGTGGAGCCTCTTCATTCTCCGTAATAAGGGTCCCTGGAGGAGGGACAGGAAGTGATGTCACGCGGCTCATTAGACACCACCCCTTTAATTATTCTCTGAATTGCTCTGATTGGCTGCAGAATGGATCACAATAGTCTTTGCTGCAACCTGGAATCTTCCAGTGCGACTCCTAGAACCGGTCATTACAGGGAACCAATGAGTCAGAAAAAAAGCATAAAATCTACATATCAAGAATAAAAAAGGCCGAAAATAAAAGCGGAATGAGAATTCTTGGGAATTTTTAGATGTCGGAAGTAAAAAGAGAAGGAAAGAAGCGCTCGCACGTCGGGGAGGAAGAATCCAGAGCGCGGCAGACGATGGTCACAGGTCGTCGTTATATAATGGAAGCATTTACTCCTAATTACTTCCCCCATCATTTCCGGGACAGGATTATTGCTGGGACTCGGGACGCCAGGCGCTCGATGACGTGGTGACTAATCAGAGAGCAATGCCGAGACACGGAAACAGAGCCCCCATTTTATATATATATAAGCAGCTCCAATGTCAATATCAACTGTAGGATCTCTGCTTGCTGTGGGGGAGATAAAGAGGACGATCTCTACAAGGCTTCGAAATAGAGAAACAAAACAAAAAGTACTTGTCTTATCGATCCCGACGCTTCCATCCGTCCGCAGAGAACAGAAGAGATATATAGGGCATCTGCTGCAAGCAAACAATAGTATTCACATTCACTGACAGCAAGCAGAGCGCCGGACAAATCCCCAGGAACTGAAAACGTTGTAGCAGATTTACTTTATGCACTTATTAAAGGGTTACTACCAACATAGCAAGATATCACCTGACCACAGGAGCGCTGGGGGACCCCCACGACCCCCAGAGCGGGGCTCCCCAACCTTCACCAGACAGATACACGGTAACAAATGCTGCTTTTATGTCTTTAGCTCACAGAGGATTGTTTGGATGCAACTGAAAAACCCTGAGCTGTGAGAAAGTGATCACTTTTTCCCTCTTTATGCAAAACCTTCAATTTGCAAACAGCAAGCAGAGATGTTGAATTTGGTGAGGAATCTATGCTCAAGGTACATGAAAAAGCTGCAGAAACTTCCCGCTGTTCAGTGACCATTGGCACAAGAAACATAATTTATTGCTGTCATTTTAACACTTGGTAGAAGAGAATTTGGAAGCATCCGTCACCATCACTTCTGCAGCTGCTGAGCAGAGCAGGACCCTGCAGAGTCAGTTCTCTGTCCACCTACTGTGCAGCATTCCTAGATGGGGGGACGGTTCGTCAGGTGGCACCAGCAGTGGCAGAGGGGGGCTCTGGGGACCAGTATTCTGCAGGTCAGGGGGCTCGGAAGACCAGTAATCTGCAGGTCGGGGGGCTCGGGAGACCGATATTCTGCAGGTCAGGGGGCTCGGGAGACCAGTAATCTGCAGGTCAGGGAGCTCGGTATTCTGCAGGTCAGGGGGCTTTGGAGACCAGTATTCTGCAGGGTGGGGGGGCTCTGGAGACCAGTATTCTGCAATTCTGCAGGGTGGGGGGGCTCTGGAGACCAGTATTCTGCAGGGTGGGGGGGGGGGGCTCTGGAGACCAGTAATCTGCAGGTCGGGGGGCTCGGGAGACCAGTAATCTGCAGATCAGGGGGGGCTCGGAGACTGGTATTCTGCAGGTCAGGGGGCTCGGGAGACCAGTAATATGCAAGGTGGGGGGCTTGGTAGACCAGTATTCGGCAGGGCGGGGGGGCTCTGGAGACCAGTATTCTGCAATTCTCCAGGGTGGGGGGGGGGGCCTCTGGAGACCAGTATTCTGCAGGTCAGGGAGCTCGGGAGACCGGTATTCTGCAGGTCAGGGGGCTTTGGAGACCAGTATTCTGCAGGGTGGGGGGGCTCGGGAGACCAGTAATACGCAGGGTGGGGGGCTTGGTAGACCAGTAATCTGCAGGTCGGGGGGCTCTGGAGACCAGTATTCTGCAGGTCAGGGGGCTCTGGAGACCAGTATTCTGCAGGTCAGGGGGCTTGGGAGACCAGTAATCTGCAGGTCGGTGGGGGGGGGCTCGGAGACCAGTACTCTGCAGGTCGGGGGGCTCGGAAGACCAGTAATATGCAGGTCAGGGGGCTCTGGAGACCAGTAATCTGCAGGTCGGGGGGCTCGAGAGACCAGTAATCTGCAGGGTGGAGGCCTCTGGGGACCAGTATTCTGCAGAGCGGGGGGGGGGGGCTTAGGAGACCAGTATTCTGCAGGTCGGGGGGCTCAGGAGACCAGTAATCTGCAGGGTGGGGGGCTCTGGGGACCAGTATTCTGCAGAGCGGGGGGGGGGGGGGGGGGGGGGGGGCTTTGGAGACCAGTATTCTGCAGGGTGGGGGGGCTCTGGAGACCAGTATTCAGCAGGTCAGGGGGCTTGGGAGACCAGTAATCTGCAGGTCGGGGGGGGGGGGGGGGGGCTCGGAGACCGGTACTCTGCAGGTCGGGGGGCTCGAGAGACCAGTAATCTGCAGGGTGGAGGACTCTGGGGACCAGTATTCTGCAGAGCGGGGGGGGGGCTTAGGAGACCAGTAATCTGCAGGTCGGGGGGCTCGAGAGACCAGTAATCTGCAGGTCGGGGGGCTCGGGAGACCAGTAATCTGCAGGTCGGGGGGCTCGGGAGACCGGTAATCTGCAGGGTGGGGGGCTCGGGAGACTGGTATTCGGCAGGGCGGGAGGCCCTGGGGACCAGTATTCTGCAAGTCGGGGGGCTCTAGAGACCAGTATACTGCAGGTCGGGGGGCTCTGGAGACCAGTAATCTGCAGGTCAGGGGGGGCTCGGGAGACCAGTAATCTGCAGGGCGGTTGGCTCTGGGGACCGGTATTCTGCAGGGCGGGGGGCTCGGGCGACCAGTAATCTGCAGGGCGGGGGGGCTCTGGGGACCAGTATTCTGCAGGGTGGTGGGCTCTGGGGACCGGTATTCTGCAGGGTGGGGGGCTATGGAGACCAGTATTTTGCGGGTCAGGAGGTTCTGGAGACCAGTATTCTGCAGGTCGGGGGGCTCTGGGGACCAGTATTCTGCAAGCCGGGAGGATCTGGGGACCAGTATTCTGCAGAGCAGGGGGGGTTGTTCTGGAGACCAGTATTCTGCAGGGCGGGGGGTGGCCTGTGGACCAGGATTCTGCAGGGCAGGAGGCTCTGGAGCCCAGGATTCTGCAGGTCGAGGGGCTCTGGAGACCAGCATTCTGCAGGGCGGGGGGCTCTGGAGACCAGTATTCTGCAGGGCGGGGGGGGGCTCTGGAGACCAGTATTCTGCAGGGCAGGAGGCGCTGGAGACCAGTATTCTGCAAGCCAGGAGGCTCTGGAGACCAGGATTCTGCAGGGCGGGGGGGGGGCTCTGGGGACCAGTATTCTGCAGGGCAGGAGGCTCTGGAGCCCAGTATTCTGCAGGTCGAGGGGCTAAGGAGATCAGTATTCTCCAGGGTAGGGGGGGCCTGGGTCCAGTTGTGATGGAGAGAGGGATGCCACCGAATGGTGCACAATTTCCAGTCGTCGTCTGTGATTGTGTAAAGCCCATGTTGTAGGAGCAGCAGACGCCGGGATGTGTAAAGCCCATGTTGTAGCAGCTGCAGATGCCGGGATGAGCTGAGGAAAGGAATGGCAGGATTTTTTTCTTTGGAAGCTGGTGCTAAAGAAAGCAGAGGCTTGGGATGACGGTAAGAGACACTGCTGCCATCAAAGGGTTAATGTTGACTATTTCTGGGGGTAAAATGACACTGGAGGGAAAACAAACCCCACCCCTGGCTTTTTTTTGGGATGGAGTGTGCAACCCTGGCACCTGGTCCGGAGGAGGAGATGAGCCGGGGTGGGAGGGCAAGTAGGGAAGGCTCCACCAGATAGGATTATTTAAGATGCTGCAAAAGCTTCCCGCAGCAGATCAGCTACGAGGAGAACAGCAAACAAGTCACTTTCCCCAGGGCTCTGCAGTTCAGAAGCTCCTCCGTGCTCACCATGAACATCCCCATCTTCATCGGCTTCTTCTTGCTATCTATGGCTGTCTTTCCATCCCGGTCTCAGAAGCCACTCAAGAAAAAGCCCCCCGGTCCCAACGGGCTGCAGAAGATGCCCGGCTGCTGCGAGGAGGTGAAAGATCTGAAGGTCCAGATCGCCAACCTGAGCAGCCTGCTGGAGGAGCTGACCCGCAAGCAGGAGACGGACTGGGTGAATGTGGTCATGCAGGTGATGAAGCTGGAGAGCGGACACAAGCAGGTGGAGAATCGCATGACCGACGCCGAGGAGAAGTACTCCGAGATGAACAACCGGGTGGAGATCATGCAGTCCCGGGAGCAGGCAGCCCAAACACAGACCCAGACCACGGCAGGTAAGCGGGACCCCCATCACATCTGGTGGAGACGGTTGCTTAGTAATCGGCACAAACAGCCGAGGTTCCAGCAGAGACTTGCCCTCCCAGGCCTCGGCGCGGACCCCCCTCCACCCACCAAAACCCACGCTCAGATTAGTGTCAGAAATCTGTAAAACAAATCTCACCCTGATCCCCTCCGGAGGACGGTCCGTGGAGAGGTGACAATCAGAGGTGGATGAGAAGGCGGCGGCGCTGACAAGTACGCTCACAATCACACAGGTGTCAGACATAAATCTCCATGGAGGCAGGATAGCCAGGGGGGGGGCTACAGGTGGTCCTCACACACATGCCTGTTTCTAAGACATATGCGGATGATTTATGGCGCACCGTGGGGGGGGGACTGGCAGGAATTTGGACTTTCTTACCAGTGTGACTTGTGTTTTCACAGACGCCATTTACGACTGCTCCACCCTGTACGAGAAGAACTACAAGATATCGGGGGTCTACAAGATGCCGGCCAATAGCTTCCTGGGCAGCCCGGAGATGGAGGTGAGACGCGTCCCGCTGCGCCGAGCGATCGCCTGTCACTAATCCTCGCTGATCTTGTGCTGCTTTCTGCTGCCAGGTGTACTGCGACATGGAGACGCAGGGCGGAGGATGGACCCTGATCCAGAGGCGCAAGGTGGGGCTCAGCTCCTTCAACAGGGACTGGAAGCAGTACAAGGAGGGATTCGGGAGCATCCGGGGGGACTTCTGGCTGGGAAACGAGAATCTGTACCGGCTGAGCCGCCGGCCGACCGTCCTACGAGTGGAGCTGGAGGTGAGGACTCCCCCGGGGCACATAGACAGCGCAGCTCCGAATACACTACGTACATACAGCTCTCAACACTCCGATGGCACCACATGTTGTCAGTGAATAGAAACATCTACAGATCATATCCACAGGCTGAAAACCTGCACAGACCCCACACGTCTCACTGCTCAACCCACAGTGTCACAGCATACGTACATTACATTATAGCAGAATAGTGAGTGCAGCTCTGGGGTATAATGCAGGATGTAACTCAGAATCAGTAATGTAATGTATGTACACAGTGACTGCACCAGCAGAATAGTGAGTGCAGCTCTGGGGTATAATAAAGGAGGAAACCTCAGGATCAGTAATGTAATGTATGTACACAGTGACTGCACCAGCAGAATAGTGAGTGCAGCTCTGGGGTATAATAAAGGAGGAAACCTCAGGATCAGTAATGTAATGTATGTACACAGTGACTGCACCAGCAGAATAGTGAGTGCAGCTCTGGAGTATAATACAGGATGTAACTCAGGATCAGTAATGCAATGTATGTACACAGTGACTGCACCAGCAGAATAGTGAGTGCAGCTCTGGGGTATAATACAGGATGTAACTCAGGATCAGTAATATAATGTATGTACACAGTGACTGCACCAGCAGAATAGTGAGTGCAGCTCTGGGGTATAATACAGGATATAACTCAGGATCAGTAATGTAATGTATGTACACAATGACTGCACCAGCAGAATAGTGAGTGCAGCTCTGGGGTATAATACAGGAGGTAACTGAGGATCAGTAATGTATGTACACAGTGACTGCACCAGCAGAATAGTGAGTGCAGCTCT
Source organism: Ranitomeya variabilis (assembly GCF_051348905.1). Lineage (NCBI taxonomy): Eukaryota > Metazoa > Chordata > Amphibia > Anura > Dendrobatidae > Ranitomeya > Ranitomeya variabilis. Next base: position 260,687,644 of record NC_135235.1, on the reverse strand, counting down.
GGAGTATAATACAGGATATAACTCAGGATCAGTAATGTAATTTATGTACACAGTGACTGCACCAGCAGAATAGTGAGTGCAGCTCTGGAGTATAATACAGGATGTAACTCAGGATCAGTAATGCAATGTATGTACACAGTGACAACCAGCAGAATAGTGAGCGCAGCTCTGGAGAATAATACAGGATGTAACTCAGGATCAGTAATGTAATGTATGTACGCAGTGATTGCACCAGCAGAATAGTGAGTGCAGCTCTGGAGTATAATACAGGATGTAACTCAGGATCAGTAATGTATGTACACAGTGACTGCACCAGCAAAATAGTGAGTGCAGCTCTGGGGTATAATACAGGATGTAACTCAGGATCAGTAATGTATGTACACAGTGACTGCACCAGCAGAATAGTGAGCGCAGTTCTGGAGTATAACACAGGGTCAGTAATGTGGGGTACATGCACAGAGTGTGATGTTTCCACCTATCATTACCTCTAGGATTGGGAGGGACGCGTCAGATATGCGGAGTACGCCCAGTTCTCTGTTGATAACGAGCAGAACAGTTACCGCCTCTTCTTGGGCAACTACAGCGGAAACGCGGGCAGAGACTCTCTACGTTACCACAACAACACGGCCTTCAGCACCAAGGATAAGGATAACGACAAGTGCCTGGATGACTGCGCCGGGCTGCGCAAAGGTAAATGTGGCTCATCTACCACGTGCAGAGTGATGTCACCAGGCGCCACGTGTAACGTTTCGCTGTATTTCCCACAGGCGGCTACTGGTACAACTGCTGCACGGACTCGAACCTCAACGGCATCTTCTACCGCAACGGCGAGCACAACAAGCACTCGGACGGCATCAGCTGGTATGGCTGGCACGGATCCACCTACTCTCTGAAGAGGGTGGAAATGAAGATACGTGCCCAGGACTTCCAGCCATGAAGTGGCCGACCCAACCAAGCTGCCGTAGACGAGCGGCGCCCTCCTCTGGCGCAGTGGCTTCATACCGTATCTTGTAGCCCGTCTGCTCTGTATATAAAAGCGTCTATGTGGGAAGGCAGCAACGGGCTGAATAACGGGAGCAGCAGCTGCGAAGCCGAGGATAGGCAATGTTAGGAATATTAGGGGGCACCCCGGGGTCTATCGACGGCCTCACATGACACCATCACATCCTCCTAATAGAGGAGCCCGCCGCTCAGAGATGTATTTATACAGGGCGACCACGAGCGGTCCGGACCACCCAACCAAATGACAAGACTTTGTACATAGCACATTCCCCCTCCGTGTCATTGTGTCACTTACTGTAATGTCTGTTTTTTATTTGCTTTGTAAAACTGGAAATAATTATACTGATGGCCCAAAGGTCATAATAAAGGATTTTTTTGTAAAAAATAATAATAATTAATGTGTCAGTGACATGAACCCCGGTGTATGAGATGAGATCGTGGCAGAGGGGAAAATAAAATGGAAAAATGCAAAAATCAGTGTGAAGGGAATGGTTTACGGATCCTAGAAAACATGAAATCCCCCACAAGGGATCCGGGGGCCCATCCTGTGCGCATATCAGGGGTCTGAACATACGGGTCACATCATCAGAACAGTGACATGTCTCATCTTTCCCTAAGGCTGGTTTTACACTTGCCATGTTTTTTCGGCCCATTTTTGTGGCCCCAATGCCTTTCTATGGGGCTGCAAAAACAGTCCGCAAAAATTCGTAGGAGCGCCTTACGCCAGTGAGGGCCATATTTATGGCCGTGACAAAATATCAAGCTTGCTCTATATATTTCACGGCTTACGGACACGTCCCCCATTGTAAATCAATGGGGCCGCAAAAACAACGGAAGGTTGTTTTTGCGGTGCGTCGCCATTTCCGGTTTCGCGGATCTCCGTTTTTTTCCCCCCCAATACTGTTGCTCTAGTATTGGAAACCTGGAAAACGGCGATCCGCAAGTTTTTTGCGGTCCATTATTGCGGCAGGCCTTGAAAATTGTGGCAATACGGTATGTGTAAAAGGAGCCCTAAGACCAGATCTATCAGGGTATATGGCGGCCATGAAGAGAGCGGAGCCAGATCTGCAGGTCCGGACCACATCCATTAATTACATACACTGCCATTATTGAAAATCGCTCTCACATAATATATTATATTACTCCCGTAACAGCAGCTTCATTTTCAGATTTTGGGAAGAGGCCGTCATGACAAATCCCCTTTAAGACACTAGGTGACAGTCCAGCATCAGATAAGAGGGGGTCCCACAGAAAACAGAACAATTCTACACAAATTCTTCTAGATTTTTGAGATATTTTTCCCACATTTTACATAAATGATGATGAAAGGTTTTGCCGCAGTCTTCTGCATGGAGAAAAGTGTGGAATTTGTGAAGAACCTGCCGAGGATGAGAGGTCAAGTGTCAAAGACCACACAGATGGACAGGGCGTTTCATGGACGATGGGCACTGTAAGGATGGGGGGTGGAGGGGCTTCCTTACCTGATGAGGGACTCCAGGATCGCTGGGGTCGGCCCTTTCTGGAACTCCAGCTCTTTGTAATGTAAAGCTTTGGCGTAAGCGCGGCACCTGGATGCCCTTTCTCCGAGGAGGACCACTCCATTGTCATCTTGCAATGGCAAAGGGCCCTGGGGAAACATGACAAAGGACATAACTAGGATGCACGGACACAAAATGGGCTGCGATTAAAAAAAGGAGATTTTTGTTTACTTACCGTAAAATCTTTTTCTCCGAGCCAATCATTGGGGGACACAGACCGTGGGTGTTATGCTGCTTGCCACTAGGAGGACACTAAGTGATACAAAGAAAGTTAGCTCCTCCCCTGCAGTATACACCCTCCTGCTGGCCCTCAGCTAACCAGTTCGGTGCAAAAAGCAGTAGGAGATCAGTAACAACATATTAGCTTACAGCATGTCATATCATATATGAGAGTATAGCATATCGGATTGTAAAAACAAGCATAAGCCAATACTAGGGTGGGAGCTGTGTCCCCCAATGATTGGCTCGGAGAAAAAGATTTTACGGTAAGTAAACAAAAATCTCCTTTTCTCCTACGCCTCATTGGGGGACACAGACCGTGGGACGTACCAAAGCAGTCCCTGGGTGGGGACAACATCAGATCAGGCTCTGTGTAACCGCTACTTACAAGTGCGCCACCGCGGCCTGCAGAGTCCGCCTGCCCAGAGTCACATCTGTGGAAGTCTGGGAATTATAATGCTTCAAGAATGCATGCGGACTGGACGAATCCGCAAACGTGCAGGCGTGTCTTGTTGACGCCTGGTGCCTGGAACCCACGATAGACGGGGAGATAGGCTGTCATCTAACACGGAAGGACTACTGGATGGTGAAAGAATACACCAGGCTAAATGGCCGATGGAGACGGCCAAACCCTTCCTGTAAAAGTCAGGAAGCCTTCCTCTTACCGGTAGGAAACCCAAGATACAGTGTCCAACCTTCGGAAGGACGCCGTCCTCAAGACATACCTACTCAGAGCACTTGCTCTGTCCGGAATATGGGGACCTCATTCCATTTTGTGGAGTGGTGCCAAAAGAGATGAGGGAGGAACTATGCCCTCATGACAGTAGTAATACAATACCACCTTGGTAACTAGGGACAGGGAAGGCTTGAGGACAACCTTGCCTTGAAGGAAATAAGAGAAAAAAGACTGAAAAAGACCCGTTAGCACCGAAGACTCGTCAGGATGAGGATATAGCCGAGAGAAAAGGGGGCAACCTTCCCTAATAGAATAGATCCCAATGATCTAACGGTATGCAATAGGGAAGAATTACATGTGAAAAACATCCTGCGAGGTGGTCCCTACTTGCAGTTTTGTTGCAGAAATACAGAAAGCTACCAGCTCCGCAAGTGAACTGACGTGGTCAGTACGGATGTCCGAGGATCACTGGGGCCCTTTCTGCTTCTGAAAAGTTTTCGGAAGTGGAAACTGGTACCACGGAATAACCGGAGCATGCAGTGCGAAGGCTCCTGGATCTCGAGGCCGAACAACCAACTCCAGTACGCCGGCGATCAGTCAGGACGCTATCCGAGCTACAACTGTAGAGCTCCAGTGAAGGCGGGTCTGATGGAATACTTCCGGTGAAGTTCCCACTCACTTGAGGGGAAACCCTGACGACTAAATATGTTCGCAGCCCAGAGTTCTACTTCTGGGATATGAACTGCCAATATCACCGAGTGATAGATCTCGGCCCATGTGAGGTACTTTGGCCATGGTGCTTGAACGTGGGTACTCGCTAGATGATTGACGTATGACACAGCCGTGGCGTTGTCCAATTGAATTCGGATGGGTTGACCCGCCATAAGGAGTGGACCTACTATAGGACTACCCTTGAGATCTCCAGAGCAATGATCGGGAGAAGAGGACTGGCATTGGAAGTTACTAGTAACCATGGAACCGGGAGAAAAAACTCCGGATGAAGAAGGAACTCAGAGACTATCGTCTGAAAGGCTGCTTGACTTGCTGAAAACTAACGGAGCAAAGGAAACTGTTTCCATTGTCGTCTCCGTTTTTTTTTTTTTTTTTTTTTTTTTTTGGAACCCTCCCAGCAAATCGAATGAAATGAGGGGATGAGTGAGCAAGAGCGCGAGCTCCCGTTGAAAAACCATGACCTTGTCCGGAGGGAGATTTACCACCCTTCTGGAGGAATACTGGATCATCCTCAAAAAGGATATCTGCTGGGCTGGAAATGAGGAGTTGTCTAAGTCTAGCCACCAGCCCAGGTGAGAGGGTATCGCAAGAGATATAGACGACTTAGCGTAGTCCTGCAAGGGTGGGTAAACAGTCGGTCAAACAGGATAGGACGACCACGCCTCTAGGTGCAAGATGACAGCCACCATGACCCTTGCGAACACCCTGGATGCGGTAGCAAGGCCGAAGAACAAGGTCGTGACTTAAATGCTATTCACGAATGGAAAAGCAAAGGAATTTTTGAAGAGGTTAGGCATCCCGAATGTCGATGGATGCCCGAAACTGCACCTTTTTTGTTGAAGTAATGACTGAGCGGATGAGACTCCATTCGAAGAAGAAGAACCTTGTGAAAAGATTGTTAGAAGTTTGAGGTCCGGAATCGGTCCTACTTATCGTTCCACCTTTTAGTAACCAAGATCCCTTAGATCTAGACTGTCCTGGACAACCCTTTCACTGTTGGTCGGGGCTGCGGAAACGTACGATTGTTCGTTAGTCTCCCGCTCAAGAATATGATTGACCAGCTGAACTGTCTTCAGGAAAGGGATACTGGTGTGAATCAAAGTAGTTAAGGGCTCTAAGCAGGAGACCGTTGCTCTAGCATCCATGCGGCGGATAGGGAGGTTAAAGGGCTGGACCCGTAGTTGCCAAACGGAACAAACCAGATGTGCTATTTGACAGATCGTGGCATTTTTAATTAAGGACATATCGGGCAGGGATACTGGTAGGTAACCCACAGGAAATTGTACCCGGTTAATCTGCCGAGTGGCAGAATGCGCCGCTGCTTCCTGCAGGTCATTGCAGAGTTAAAAATTAGGAGCCTCGATCCACCATCCTCTTAACAAGGAAGTGGAGAGGGAAATTCGCCTACTTGCATCTTCTGTTAAATAGTGGTGATGCAGAGGGGGGTGCTCAGACGCCCGAAAAAAAGGATGCCTCTGTACATCCACAGAGTGCAGGTCTCCGGGTGGACAGGACAGGCTGTCTGGCGTTAGGCCTGGACCTTCGAGTGCCCGTCTGTTGATGGTGTGGGGAGACCGGCGCCCTTTAAAGTGCCTGTCGCCCTTAAAAATCAGACCAGGCATAGCGTCCCGCGTAGAGGCTTCTGTCCAGTGAATCGCATATCCGGACTGGATGGCAAAAGCTCTACGAGGGAGTTTAGGCTGAGGGAACTAGTTACACTGGGATAAACTGGGCTCGGCGGCAGAGGGCTCCTCAATTATGACCAGTTTCGGATTGGTCATGGTGCCCTCAAGACCAGGGAATACTGGTCGTGTGCCGTTAAGACCAGGGAAAACTGGTCGTGTGCCTTTAAGACCAGGGAAAACTGGTCGTGTGCCTTTAAGACCAGGGAAAACTGGTCGTGTGCCTTTAAGACCAGGGAAAACTGGTCGTGTGCCTTTAAGACCAGGGAATACTGGTCGTGTGCCTTTAAGACCAGGGAATACTGGTCGTGTGCCTTTAAGACCAGGGAATACTGGTCGTGTGCCTTTAAGACCAGGGAATACTGGTCGTGTGCCTTTAAGACCAGGGAATACTGGTCGTGTGCCTTTAAGACCAGGGAATACTGGTCGTGTGCCTTTAAGACCAGGGATTACTGGTCGTGTGGCTTTAAGACCAGAGAATGTTGGTCGTGTGCCTTTAAGACCGGGGAATACTGGTAGTGCGCCATTAAGACCAGGGAATACTGGTCGCGTGCCTTTAAGACCAGGGAAAACTGGACGTGTGCCTTTAAAACCCGGGAATTCTGGTCACGCGCCCTTAAGACCAGGGAATACTGGTCACGCGCCTTTAAGACCAGGGAATACTGGTCACGTGCCTTTAAGACCAGGGAATACTGGTCACGTGCCTTTAAGACCAGGGGATACTGGTCACGAGCCTTTTAGACCAGGAAATACTGGTCACGTGCCTTTAAGACCAGGGAATACTGGTCACGTGCCTTTAAGACCAGAGAATACTGGTCGTGTGACTTTAAGACCGGGAATACTGGTCATGCGGGTTTAGGTAAAATCTCGCAGCGAGCGAGAAGCGCCAATTTAGGGGACGGAGCTACAGGCACGACGTGGGCGGAGCCTCGAAACTTCCATGATAGGCCCCAGCCGGGGCGTAAATTTCTGCAGCCGGCGTCAGCGTAAGAGTTAGGGGTGGTCACCCGTTGCTCGAGAAAATTGAGCGCTTCCGCGTCAGGCGCTAAGCGCCAGGAAAAAAGGCTAAGCCGCCTTGAGGCGACACAGTGCGCTTCTGGAGGTGCGGACTACACATCGGCCGAAGCCGGGAGCTAAATTTGTTAGCCGGCTGGAGCGTTACCTCAGGGAGGTGGTCACAGGGAAGTCTGAGACTGCCTGTCAATATCCCGCTGCAGAAGCCCATTGCTGGCAGGATCCACTTACCAACGGTGCGCGTCCCGGCATGGAGCCGCCGCGGATGTCGGGTATTGCAGCGTGGACAGTGCAGGGGTAGAGAGATAAACCTCAATCCATCATCCCTTTGTTAGGGAGGTGGAGAGGAACCGTCCGCCTCCTTGTCCGCTTTCACAGTGGTGGAGGCTGCCCGGACCATGGAGGGGGGCTACTTCCACGAAGTTCAGCCCATCGGGACCATGAAAGCACCTCCGCTCCTGAAAGGTATTTCACTGCGGCCTAGTCCGGCTGCAAAAGCCGGGGACTAAATTTATGGAGCCTGCCGGTGGAGCGCGTCGGCGGGCCGCGCGCCGAATGATTGCCGCTGGCGTACCGGCCAGTGGCACCCCCAAGACCGCATCTTCCAGTCAGGCAGCGTGAGGAAGCATGGCCCCCGAGATCTGCAGGGCGCCTCTCGTCCCAGACGAGAAGCGCCGATATAGGGGGCGGAGTTACAGCCGTGGGAGGGATCTGCCCACTGCGGCCTACTCCAGCTGAAAAGCCGGGTACTAAATTTCCAGCCTGCCTGGGGATGCGCGGCGGCCGCAACGGAGCGACGCTAACCGCCGCAGTTCCCGACCGCCGGCGCCTGTCCCCAGGGGCTCTGCCGAAAGTACCGCCGGCGCCTACCCCATAGAGGCCACTGCGGCCTACTCCGGCTGAAAAGCCGGGGACTAAATTTCCGACCTGCCCGGCGGTGTGAGGTGGCGCGGCCGCAAAGCGATCCGGAGCGCAGGAGGGGAACTCCTGATGTACTCACAGTCCGGTAATGCAGGTCCCCCTGTCCCTGCGCGCTCCATCCTCATCTGCAATCCCTTTGGGCTCTGCCGCAAGTATGCAACGCCATGTAATGTGGGCCTTGTATGTCGGGCCCCCGGAGAGGAACATTAGAGCAGGCTCTATGTGCTCGCCGTCTTGCAGGGGGAAGGGAAATCGGGACCAAAGATGGAAACCCGTTGCCCGAGTAAAATTTGGCGTGCTCCCGCGTCGCAGGAGAGGGACGGGGAGGTATACTCGCCGTGCTCGCCTGTTGCTGGTTCGGGGGAGAGCGGGTCCCATAAAAAAGGATCTGTCGCCCCCTTCACTCCGTTGAATAAAAAATAAAAATTTACAGAAAAATAAAAATTAAAATTAAAATAAGAAAGTTGGGGTCTGAAAACAGACCCAAGTGCCTCCTACAGACACTAAGCAAGAACTGGTTAGCTGAGGGCCAGCAGGAGGGTGTATACTGCAGGGGAGGAGCTAACTTTCTTTGTATCACTTAGTGTCCTCCTAGTGGCAAGCAGCATAACACCCACGGTCTGTGTCCCCCAATGAGGCGTAGGAGAAAGGAGATTTGGCGATGTGCAGTAGGGAGGTAAAATGGTGGCACACTATAGCATATCCTCTGCATATAAGGAAGATATTGTTGGTGCAGAAATAACATGGGACGGACGCAATAAGCTGACAATTTGTGTAGTTCCCACTGCAGGTGAAACCTCAAAGGGGGCAACCCATACGATAACCTCTGCCTGAGCGAGGATGACCCATAGGACAACCCCTGCCTGAGCAAGAATGACCCATATGACCACTCCTGCCTGAGAGAGGATGACCCATAAGACAACCCCTGCCTGAGAGAATGACCCATAAGACAACCCCTGCCTGAGAGAGGATGACCCATAAAACAACCCGTCTGAGCAAGGATGACCCATACGACAACCCTTGTCTGAACAAGGATGACCCATACAACCTCTCGTGAATGAGCAAGGATGACCCGTACGACCACTCCTGCCTGAGCGAGGAAGACCCATCCGACAACCCGTCTGAGCAAGGATGACCCATACGACAACCCTTGTCTGAACAAGGATGACCCACACAACCTCTCGTGAATGAGCAAGGATGACCCGTACGACCACTCCTGCCTGAGAGAGGATGACCCATAAGACAACCCCTGCCTGAGAGAATGACCCATAAGACAACCCCTGCCTGCCTGAGGATGACCCATACGACAACCCGTCTGAGCAAGGATGACCCATACGACAACCCTTGTCTGAACAAGGATGACCCATACAACCTCTCGTGAATGAGCAAGGATGACCCGTACGACCACTCCTGCCTGAGGATGACCCATACGACAACCCGTCTGAGCAAGGATGACCCATACAACCTCTCGTGAATGAGCAAGGATGACCCGTACGACCACTCCTGCCTGAGCGAAGATGACCCATACGACAACCCTTGTCTGACCAAGCATGACCCATACAACCTCTCGTGAATGAGCAAGGATGACCCGTACGACCACTCCTGCCTGAGCGAGGATGACCCATACGACAACCCCTACCTAAGCAAGGATGACCCATACGACCTCTCGTGCCTGAGCAAGGATGACCCATACGACAACCCCTGCCTGAGCGAGGATGACCCATACAACCTCTCATGCCTGAGCGAGGATGACCCATACGACAACCCCTACCTGAGCAAGGATGACCCATAAGACCAGTCCTGCCTGAGCGAGGACGACCCATACAACCTCTGCCTGAGTAAGGATGACCCATACGACAACCTCTGCCTGAACGAGGGTGACCCATATGAAAACCCCTGCCTGAGCGAGGAAGACCCATACGACAACCCCTGCCTGAGCGAGGATGACTCATACGACCACTCCTGCCTGGGCGAAAATGACCGATACGACAACCCCTGCGTGAGCGAGGATAACCCATACGACCACTTCTGCCTGAGCAAGGATGACCCATACGACAACCCCTGCCAAAGCGAGGACTGTTGCAAATAGTGACTCTCGATCATGGTCGCCCCTGAAATCACCACACATTGCCGTGCGTGTCCTCGTGTACCTTATCGCTGTGCTCCATGAACTCCGCCAGGTTCAGCAGGGTCTGTGTGACCTCGGCAATGTCCTGAGCCGTCAGGGCCTGTTCAATGCTTTGGACCAGCTCATCCTGTTGGTCTTCATTCAGCTCCGACCAACAGGAAAGGAAGGCGGCGTTAAACATATCTCTGCACGTGGTAAGAAGAAAAAAGTTCAGTCACGAGCGAGTTGTAATAATGTGACGTGGGTCGGACAGGCAGTGGGGGGGACTCACCGGGCCAGTGGGTTATACGCTTGTGCCAGAGACCAACAGGAACGAAGCGACGGAGAAGAGGAGTCTTTCAGGAGCTCCACACCGAGTCGTCTCAGCCACTCCAACCAGTCGTCTTTGGAGACTCTACGAGTCGCTTCCCAGGCCTGAGAAGTCCAAAAATAACTTTAAGAATAAACCCTTCAAGGGTCCGAATGTCAATATAGACAACATGGCTTCCCGCATTACCTTCTGTAGATTGGCGGTGCTGACATGCAACTTCTTCATTGGCCCGGTGTCCAATAAGCCTCCTGCAAGCTCTCCTAGGTTTCCTCTAGGTGTACGATGCTGATAAATCAATGGATCCTCTTCTTCATCCGCAAGAGTGTATCCCTGGTGGGTAGAAACATACAAATATATACTTGTGTGGGAAGCCTGTGGATGCAAAGCCTCGAGTCCGAAGGGGGCTTTATCACGGCAATCCTCCCCGATCATTAAGGCCATGTGCACACGCTGCAGATTCCATTGCGGAATTTTGCGCAGAGGATTTGATAAATCCGCAGTGCAAAACCGCTGCGGTTTTTACTGCGGATTTATCGCGGTTTCTATTGCGGTTTCCTCTGCGGGTCTTCACGTGCAGATTTCTATTGGAGCAGGTGTAAACCCGCAGCGGAATCCGCACAAAGAATTGACATGCTGCGGAAAATAAACCGCTGTGTTTCCGCGCGGTTTTTTCCGCAGCATGTGCACTGCGGATTTCATTTCCCATAGCTTTACATGGTACTGTAAATGCATGGGAAACCACTGCGGATCCGCAACAAAATCCGCAGCGTGTGCACATACCCTAAGTGCTGGCACATCCCTTTATACCCCTTTAACAGATAATAAACGAATGACTGTTGCCTTGTCATTACCTTTAAGATTCGGCATGTCAGCACCTCGTATCGCTGGTGCAGGATCCGGTGCTTTAGCAGCACTTTGTTCACCATTGGGATAAATATTTGGTACTGGCAAGAAAATTCAGAAGAATTAAATTATTTAATTTACTTGTCACAGAATAAAAAAGCCTAAAATCATTGTCCGGTACCTTCTTCCCCAGCTGGAAGACTAAGGAGGACAGCGTGTCCATGGCCGTCTGTCTGAGCTCAGGGCAGACGTCCAGAGTGCGGACTATGGGGTGGATGATGCGGGAGGCATAGTCTGTGAAATCCAGAGATTCGGTCAATCGATCCACGGTTTCCAGAGCCACCCTGGGGGGGGGGGGGGGGGGGGAAGGACACACAGCTTATATATACACATGGCATAGCGCTGCCGAGCAGGTGCGTACGCGGATCGCCAGCCCCGACATCTGTAATAGTTGATAACCCCGGCGAGGACCGGCCCTCAGGAATTACATACTTGTGTCTGCGGAAACAGACGTCGCACATACATCTCTGCAGACTGAAAGCTAAACCATCCAAGACGGCCGATGATGGTTCTCCCGGGTCGGGCGTTCACTGACGGACACATGCAGGGTATCACTTTATACCGCCCCCGTCCCTTAAATGCAGACGGCACTTTTACTGCCGTCGTGTTATGGCGGTATCCATTATTACCCTTCACTTGTGTAATGCAGTCGTGAATCTCAGGGATGTGGTATTCGATCACGCAGAAAGGAAAACATTAAGGGTGGGATATATGAGGGGCTATGGGAAAACATTAAGGGTGGGATACATGAGGGTCTCTGCATCACAATCTGTGTAAACATTGGTAGGTTTGTTTTTTTTTTTTGCACATTGGGGCCTCACCGTTTAAAAAAAATGTACTATCATTTGCGGCAGAAATTTATAGATGGCATAAATCAACTTTCAGGAGCACAAACGTCCAGAAAACAGATTGAGAGGCGAGTGTCCCCTAATAAATAAGGTGCTTCCAACTCCAACTGTGCACGAAGCGTCAGTCTTAATAAATTCCCCCCAAAATCTTCTCATTCATGGTCCGAGTATGGACTGCGGTGTCTGGACGGGCGGCGGGTCTCCTTACCTGAACTCAGCGGCCACCATAAGTCACAGATGTCCGTACTGGGACTGTTAATGTCTCTAAGTGCAAAGTACGAAAGTATCCCACCCATTATATACCTGGATGCAGGATTCCCCGCACACTCCCTTTACCTGCCTTATTAGGAGGTTTTCATGACAATTCCCTGAAATAAAGCCAGAGACAGAGGGCGGTGGGAAACATCAGAGGAATGGACCCCCAACTCTCAGCTTCACCTTAAGAGTCTAGGATGTGGGCACGGCGACCTCTGGAGGTCAAGAAGGTGTACCGCACTTGTTATGGCCAGACTTTAAAGAGGATACCCGGGACTTTGAGTCACGTCAAACTGGGATATCTGAGATTAGATCGTATTGTGAACAGCTGATCTTTCATCCAGCCCGTGTATATGGATCCCATATTAAATTAATTTAGTTTACTTTGGTGCTGAAGAGCTTAACGACCCCTTCTAGGCTGGTCAGAAACATGCAGCTCCATTTCAGCTGCTTCTGATCTTGTCATTACCTCTTCCTATAAAACCTGGCCAGTCCCTCTCTGACCTGCCAGTGAAAGTTCTGCTTCCTTGCTCTTAGGAGACGCTGGGCTGAACAGGGGATTGTTGTGGCTATTGGAGATTCATGAAGTTGAAGTTTGGACTTGGATTAGTGGTTTTTCTGTACTTTGCTGTAGTACGTGTGTGTTTATTTTCTGGTCCCTGGTCCTATTTAGTTTATTCCTCCCTGTCCCTATCCTCCTCCCTATTGTTGGTTGGTGCTTTTGTATGATATAGGGTTTCTGATATCCCCGTTTTGTCTTTGTGTCTGGTTTACCTTTCATTTCTATGCCTCATGGGGTGGGGGAGAGGACAGATTAGGGTTTTTATAGGAGCATTGTAAGGTCGGAGACTCAGGCCTTTTTACCCAGCTCCAGGGACAGCTTGAGGCCCCTCTTCCTTTCTGATACATATGAAAATAAAACCAGAAGTATTCCTTACCTTCCCGGGACTGTTGCTGCTGCTCGGTCTCCATTTGTCTGCAGCGCTGCAGACAATCAATGAGCTCGGCAGCTCTGGCTAAGTTGATAGTACGAATCGCTCAGTACTGGAGAGCTCACAGATTGTCTGGAAGAGCTGCAGATAAACAACAGACACCGGGGGCAGAGACTCAGTGCCGGGACTTGGGAAGAGTGAGTAAAGAACAGATTGTTTTTATAGCAGACTATGATGGAAAGTTTTAATGTATGTCACACCAGACGGCAAATGCCTGAAAATACAGCAGAAAAACCAAATTTACACTACCCCTTAATTCCCAACTTCCAGCCTAGAAAGAATCAATGTGTCAGTGATGGATAACCATAGGACACCTACTTTCGGGCAGGTAGCGGAGTGTCCATGGCATCGAACAGCTTCACAATAGGCGGCAAGAGCAGATGAAGGTAATCATCCAGATTAGCCCCGAACATTTGTATGGCATTCAGAAGCTGGAAAAGTGCAAAAAAAACTATTAAAATAAATATCCTGTAAACAGAAATGAAATATATGACGGGGCCATTAAAAATTTAGCGTCTCCCAACTTGAAAAAAAAAAGCATCCATCTCCTGACTACAGATGGTCGGAGACCATAACCAACCTGGGCCTGAGATCAGGTGTTTAGCGTTTGGTTGGCCCCTACGTCAGGCAGATTCCCACATCCCCTACCTTTATAGTCACTATGCGACCCGGACTGTTGTCCTGCATAAACACTCGCAGCATGTGAGGGATGAGCTGCGGCAGGTAAAGCTTAAACTCTCCTCCAAGCGCCAGAACAATCTGTTCAATCAGCAGGATAATGGTGCTCTGGATGGGGTTATTCATGGTCCAGTAATCCTGCAAGAAACAGAGAAAGTGAGCGGGCAAGAAGAAGACTAGAAAAATAATGAGTGAGGAAGGAGGGGAAGCCAAGAAAGCGATCGGGCAAGGGCAGAGGGGAAGCCGAGAAAGTGAGCGGGTGAGGAGAGAGGGAAAGACGAGAAAGCGAGCGGGGGAAGGTAAGACGAGAAAGCGAACAGGCAAGGGGGTGGGTAGACGAGAAAGCAAGCGGGCTAAGTGGGAGAGGAAGACAAGGCGCAAGGGTTAAGGAGTTTGAACGCAGGAAAAAGGAGGGAAGTCGCAGGGGGGGGAAGGAGGGAAGACGCAGGGGGAGAAGGGAAGACGCAGGGGGGGAGAAGGGAAGACGCAGGGGGGGAGAAGGGAAGACGCAGGGGGGGAGAAGGGAAGACGCAGGGGGGGAGAAGGGAAGACGCAGGGGGGGAGAAGGGAAGACGCAGGGGGGGAGAAGGGAAGACGCAGGGGGGGAGAAGGGAAGACGCAGGGGGGGAGAAGGGAAGACGCAGGGGGGGAGAAGGGAAGACGCGGGGGGGGGAGAAGGGAAGACGCGGGGGGAGAAGGGAAGACGCAGGGGGGAGAAGGGAAGACGCAGGGGGGAGAAGGGAAGACGCAGGGGGGGAGAAGGGAAGACGCAGGGGGGAGGGAAGACGCAGGGGGGAGGGAAGACGCAGGGGGGGAGGGAAGGAAGACGCAGGGGGGAGGAGGGAAGACGCAGGGGGGAGGAGGGAAGACGCAGGGGGGAGGAGGGAAGACGCAGGGGGGAGACGCAGGGGGGAGGAGGGAAGACGCAGGGGGGAGGAGGGAAGACGCAGGGGGGGAGGAGGGAAGACGCAGGGGGGGAGGAGGGAAGACGCAGGGGGGGAGGAGGGAAGACGCAGGGGGGGAGGAGGGAAGACGCAGGGGGGGAGGAGGGAAGACGCAGGGGGGGAGGAGGGAAGACGCAGGGGGGGAGGAGGGAAGACGCAGGGGGGGGGGGAGGGAAGATGCAGGGGGGATGGGCGAGAAGAGGAGGAGACTAGGAGTGGGGGAGAAGACGAGGACATGGGTGGGGAAGGGGGGAGACACATGAATTACATTGAGCAGAGTGTCGGCTTTGGTTTTTCCCACTAGTGGCGTCGTGTTGTCCACGTCACGGCACATTGGGCTGTAATGGAGCTGAATTACTTACTCTCATCAAGGCGAAGATCTCATCCATGTAGGGGCGAATGTGGCTGCGCACAAAGGAAACCAACATTCCCAACTGCTGGAACATAAACTGCAGACAACATGTGAGAGACGGTCACGCAGGTGATAACATCTGTCGGCGCTCAGCGCCATATATATATATAATGCAGAAAATACTGAGCCGCTGCATTATTAGATACCACAGACCCCAGCACATTCCCAGATGAACAGAGAAGCATGTGGTGAGACACTACACCGACCATTGCTATAGATGTGCTGAAACATGCTCCATCCAGGATAGAAAAAAAAAAACACCCCTCTAGACCCGTCTACAGGTAGCAATCTGGTAAAGGGGTTATTCCCAATACTAAAAGTTATAACTTTCCGATTGGTTGGGGCTCCAAGAGAAGGAAAAGAAACGAAACGCACGGCCGCTCCAACCCTACCAGGCATTTCACAGCCCCCGGCCAACCAGAAAGTGATCGCTCTTCCACAGTTAACATAAAACCTTTCACTGATGACCAGATTAATTGAACCAATATGGTGAACTAGGGGCATTTTTCTACTGACACGGAGCTCCAAATCCCCTGCAGACACATATTCCGGCCCCATCCATCCTAGTGTGTGGAGAGGTGGTCTCACAATGCATTGTGGCTCCATTCAAACTGGGAAAGCGATACAACGCGGATTCACGTCACCTGTGGCTCAGACAGCATGAATCAGCTGAGGGCCGCCCCATAACATCTGTGTCCGTGTACGGGATTTGGAGCTCTGTATCAGGGCAGCTGAGCTCTGACTGCTATACTTAAATATTAATAAATTACCGTATATACTCGAGTATAAGCCGACCCGAGTATAAGCCGACCCCCTTATTTTGCCACAAAAAACTGGGAAAACTTATTGACTCGAGTATAAGCCTAGGGTGGAAAATGCAGCAGGTACCGGTGAATTTCAAAATTAGAAATAGATACTCCATACCATTCATTATGGCTCCATAGATGCTCCACATAAAGCTGTGCCATATATAATGCTCTGCACCGTTGCCCCATAGCTGTGCCATATATATAATGCTCTGCACCGTTGCCCCATAGCTGTGCCATATATATAATGCTCTGCACCGTTGCCCCATAGCTGTGCCATATATATAATGCTCTGCACCGTTGCCCCATAGCTGTGCCATATAGTGCTCTGCACCGTTGCCCCATAGCTGTGCCATATAGTGCTCTGCACCGTTGCCTCATAGCTGTGCCATACAGTGCTCTGCACCATTGCCCCATAGCTGTGCCATACAGTGCTCTGCACTGTTGCCCCATAGCTGTGCCATATAGTGCTCTGCACTGTTGCCCCATAGCTGTGCCATATAGTGCTCTGCACCATTGCCCCATAGCTATGCCATATAGTGCTCTGCACCATTGCCCCATAGCTGTGCCATATAGTGCTCTGCACCATTGCCCCATAGCTATGCCATATATAGTGCTCTGCACCATTGCCCCATAGCTGTGCCATATAGTGCTCTGCACTGTTGCCCCATAGCTGTGCCATATAGTGCTCTGCACCATTGCCCCATAGCTGTGCCATATAGTGCTCTGCACCATTGCCCCATAGCTGTGCCATATAGTGCTATGCACAGTTGCCCCATAGCTCTGCCATATAGTGCTATGCACAGTTGCCCCATAGCTGTGCCATATAGTGCTCTGCACCGTTACCCCATAGCTGTGCCATATAGTGCTCTGCACCATTGCCCCATAGCTGTGCCATATAGTGCTCTGCACCGTTGCCCCATAGATACTCCACATAAATCTGTGCTGCTGCTGCTGCAATAAAAAAAAAACAAAAACACATACTCACCTGTCTTGCTTGCAGCTCCTCGGCGCCATCTTCCCGGCGTCTCTCCGCACTGACTGATCAGGCAGAGGGCGGCGCGCACACTATATGCGTCATCGCGCCCTCTGACCTGCACAGTCAGTGAGGAGAGACGCCGGGAAGATGGAGACAGCGCCCGGCGTGTGGAACGAGGACAGGTGAATATGCGATACTTACCTGCTCCCGGCGTCCCGCTCCTTCCCCCTGCCTGTCTTCGGTGCCGCAGCCTCTTTCTCTGTCAGCGGTCACCGGCACCGCTTCATTAGAGAAATGAATAGGCGGCTCCGCCCCTATGGGAGGTGGAGCCGCCTATTCATTTCTCTAATGAGCGGTCCCACGTGACCGCTCAGGGGAAGAGGCTGCGGCACCCGGAGACAGTGGGACGTGCAGGGGGGGGCGACAGGAGCCCCGGAAGCAGGTAAGTATATGACAGTGCTCACCCGCCGACCCCACCACCGATCATGACTCGAGTATAAGCCGAGGAGGCACTTTCAGCCCAAAAATTTGGGCTGAAAATCTCGGCTTATACTCGAGTATATACGGTAATCACACAATTCTGACCGTATTAAACTAAACCAAGAGTCATCAGGGCTGACATGCATTTTAAAGGGATTATCTCTAAGGTGTCTGAAGGTTTCGGATGATTTTGTATGTAAGTGGACAACCCCTGTAAGACACGAGATCCATACCTTCTGCCTTGAAGTAAGTTCTGCAGCGAGACTCACCTGAGGCGACATCAGTCCTGTCCTCTTTAAGCCAAAATTCAACAGCAGAGAAAAAAGGGAAGAAAAGGAAATCTTGTTAGAGAAGCGAGCAAAAACAAGGAGGCAGATATTATAGGTCGAACACATTTCTCCTGCGTATATTGAGTTAAAAAAAAAAAAAAAAATTTGCAGGACCCGGGTCTGGAGACCTTGCCGGTGGTCTGTGGTTGCCGGAGCAGAGGCAGGTGAACTTTCTCCTACCTTCCGGCTTCCCCTCTTCTAATCCCAATGTCTTGCCACAACAATGGCCTAATAATCAGTAAATGTAGGAGGTTCACAAGCCTCCGGTCCGTCAGGAGACACGGGCTACCAACGTGGCCACTGGTCCAGGTTTCTGTAAGTCATTTTTGCTTGACTAATATTTACCAGTACAAACAAATTTAAGGGTCATCTGGGACCAAGATAATGACGAGCTCCTGACACATTCACTACAATGGGAGCTAACATGCCCTGCTCCGCGTATGGAGCGGTGATTTCCAGTCTCTGTACACCGTGCACTACAGCTGTCGGACCCCCGATCTTCTATGGGGTACGTACGCTAGGGTTAGGTCATCAATATCTTATTCCAAGACGAGCCTTTTAGGTGCTGTAATAATCACATGTAATATGTATTTACAGGGGGTTGACCACTCAAAAAGTACAGTTATAATTAAACCACATGGAGGGCCGGGGGGTTACTCAGACCTCTGGACCGTCTTCCTGAGAATTAGAAGACCCAAATCCTTTTTTTTTTTTTCCTACCGAGAAGAACGGGAGGATCTGAAATAGACGAGTGATCGGATTTGCGACACCCAATTCTCAGCTGGATCGTGGCCCCAGAGGTCCGACAACCCTTTCGCCAATTCATTTTGGTGTTGTCCTCTACTGTCTAGGCCCCAAATCCAGTCAATTCCTCGTCCACCAAGACCCTCAGATTTAACCCCTGACTGTCAACCCCTACTGCTCCTTTCCTAACCAGATCCCTCATCCGCCTCCCTCCTCCTCCATATGTGTTTTGTTCTGTGGAACACTGGAGTTTCTTCATGACTTACTTGAGGAGAAGGTTGGTGAGACTGTAAAAGGAAGAACAAAAAAAAAAAAAAAAAAAAGGAAAATAAAACAAAAAGAAAAAAAAAAAAATATTTTAGATGATGCTCACCTAGGCGCAACCTTATTTTAACAAGAAACTGCACTGTTGCAACAAGACAAAAGACATAATGAAGCACAAGCTCCGTCACCGAGTCGCAGCGTCCGCTAACTCGAGAACAACGTGCGATGGTCGACTGCAAAGTGAGACGTCCTAAAGATCTGGATCCCGGACTATCCTGCCTGTCAGTGGCCATGCAGCTGGCGCCTGAAGCCAAATCTCTATACCATGTGGTCCTAGCAGGTGAGGGGGTGACCGGACAGTCCATACAGTACCACGCTGCTCGCGGCAGGGCCCATACCTCTCTCACGTTGATGTCGCACAGGCGGATAACACTCAGGAAGGTCGGCATCACCTGAGGCAAGAACTGCACACACTTTAGGCCTAGAGACTTGAAGATAAAGGTGATGGCTTGTACAACCATAGTGTGATGGCAGGACAGGGACTGGTCCCTCAGGATCCGCATCAGCGTGACCACAGCCACCGCCGGGTAGAACTCGTCCAGGGGCAGGTTCCCCATGTTCACCAGCATCTCGCTGGTGCTGAAATCCGCTGAAGACAAGAGAGAAATCACGGTGAGTAAAAGCGATGGTGCAAATGATAAAACATGGGGAACATCACATCCCACCGGTGTGCAGTCCAACAATCGGAAAATAAAATCACCATCCAACCGGAAAACTCCGTAGTCTTACGGTCTTGTAAAGCTGCCAAGCACAATAGATGATTTTGATTGAACCCCACAACTAACTAATGTGCAAGAGACCCTCCTGACTCTTCCCTGACAGATGGATATTGGGGAACAGGATATCGATCAGGCTTGCAAAACTTTATTCTAATGTGCCTCCTGGATTCTGGCCGCCAGTAACCATCTTACTCTGTTACCTCCTTATGATTTATTAGAGGATGATGATTACCGGAGTCCGGATTGGTCTTGGATTCGGATAAGCTCAGGGCTGAAGCGTCTCTGGACTGGTCGATCATTCCAATATTCACTTTATGTTTGTACGGGTCCAATGCCCCCAGCAGACCCAGCACACGGATCGCCTAGAATCAGATGTAAAATGAGCTCCTGGGTGAACGGGATGACATTTTCTTCACTACAACAACGTGTTAGGTTGCTCACCTCTCGACGGATTCCTTGGTTTTGCTCTGTTTTTAAGAAATTGAGCAGCACTTCCAGCAGCGTGGGATACTTCCGGTACGGCTCCACCACATATCCCGTGCTGGCCACCAGCTGACCCAGCGTCCAGAGGGCAACCTAAGACGATAAACAGTAGTCAGACCACCAACTGTGGCAACTTACACACTGCAGGTCTCGTCACTCGCAGCAGCACTTACCTGTCTCTTTGCCAGCAAGGAGGAGTCCTGTAACATTTCCATAATGATCGGGAAGAGTTCGTCCATCCACTTTCTCATCTCTAATCCACTGACCTGATGATACAGAATAAACCTCGTGACATAGAAATACAAATGTCCCCAGTACGGGGGTCATCCCGGCAGACTTCTGCCCAATCTGACATCTGGGAGATGCAGACAGATCATCCGATGCCAAGCAGGTAGCAGTTATAAAGAATATTAATACTCGCTGGGTGACGGACCCCAATCTCTGGTGCCGAGTGTATACAAGAATATCCAGGAAGTGTGACGTGCAAAGATGGCAGCAAATACTAACACCAAGGATCATCCGTTCTTACCTGAGCGAGCTCGCCAATTGTCGCCAGGACGTTGGTCACAACTCCGGGATTGGGATCCGGATCACGTAACTTTAAGATTAGGGCCTGGTAATAAGAAATAGGGAACCAGTCAGCAATTTATCTACAATATTACAAGCCTATACTTAATCATTAGTGTCCTTTTCCTGCATAACAAGCAATTACATAAACGTAAATACATTCAACTTGCATATAAAGTTAAAGGGGGTTGTCCAGGACTTATATATTGACACCCTACCCTTAGTATAGGTGATTAATATCAGATTGGTGAGGATCCGACATCCATCCCCCGCTGTGGACTGATAGTTGGAACTACAGTCCCGTCCTCTGTGTAGCGGCCATACTCAGCTTCTACTGACGTAAATGTCATCTGGGCTTAAGTACCGAGAACGGCCACTAGACAAGCATGGAAACCTGGTGACAGGCTGCAGCGGGAACAGAGGGGCTGGATGTCAGACCTCCATCGATTTTATGTTGATGACCTATCATGGGGATAAATCATCAATATATAAATCCTTTTATTGGAAAAAAAGACACGTTTTGTTTATTTTCAAGAGAATCCGACCTTAAGAATTGGCTCCATGTACGGGCGAATGAGGCGGGGGGCATTGGATACAAGGTGCCCCAACATCCGGGCACTTTGCTCCTTGTTCCTTCCAACGCCGCTGTTCTCTAATTCGGTCAAAATCTGAAGACGAGAAGAAAAAGAGGTATAAATGATAAACTACAGTTTGCCATGACGTGGAGCCTAGATGAGGACTTCATTGTAGAAACAAAGCGCCCATGGGTGGAAACTGGAAAAGATAACGGACTTTCCTGTCAATCCAAAAGGATCATGATCTTGTGACAGAACCAACACCACAATATGTCCGATCGGTGTTCGGCATTTTTCCAGAACTACTTACCTGGATAAGCATCTTACGGAGGAAGGGCATGACGAAGGCTGGGTTCATGCTGCTCAGACGGCCAATGGTGCAGATGGTGAGTTCTCGTATCTCGAAAACCTCGTCATTCAGAGCCACAAACAGCGCCTGGAGGCTCTCGGCCTGAGCCAAGTGAGAATCGAAGCGTTCATCCAGAGAGGCCAGGACGCAGTAGCGAATATCAGGATCTGCAAGGTAAGGCGTCAAGATAAACTAAAGTCTAAGAAATAGTGTTCTATAAAAACAATAAACCCCTGCGATCATACCTGGGTCTGTAATCCCAACCACCAGCAGTTTGCTCAGCACGTCGGCTACCACCTGGACCGCAGTCTGGCTTACGTGACCGTGTCCACTAAGCTGCTGGATTGATGGTGTGAGGAGACGGGAGCACGTGCGTGCAGCCTCCATCCGAATCTCCTTGTGCTCGCTATTTAAAAAGTGGTCGGCGCAGTGGCGCACAAACTGGGTGAGAGAGTGGCCTGAACAAAAGGCGAAATGAGAGAAAAGTAAAAACGATCATTGCCAAGAAGATGCAAAAACCGTCGGCAATGTACATGCAGCCTCTTACAGTCGCACCCTCTGCTACGACCCAGCGCCACGGATTTAGTAGCAAAGAACAAAATACTTGAATTACAAGATTTTACCAAACTTTTACCTTCAAAGTCAAATGTTCCTAAAGTGCGGAGAGCTAAAGTAATGCTGCCCACATCGCTGGCTTCAGGGATATTAGTGAGGCTGGGTGAGGACAGCTGCTGCGCGAGGCCCTTGGGCATCCCGGGGTGCCGGAGCGGCTTGTGCATGAGGACCAGAGACAGCATTTTCAGGAGGCCGTCCTGAATGTCTTTCTTCAGCTGTGGGATGTGGCGACTCAGGTCGTAAAGCACGGCGGTTAAGGCAGGGCTAGAAATAAGAACAAAACCAAATATATATGCAAACACATACTGTAGATAAAATACATATACAGTGGGGCAAAAAAGTATTTAGTCAGTCAGCAATAGTGCAAGTTCCACCACTTAAAAAGATGAGAGGCGTCTGTAATTTACATCATAGGTAGACCTCAACTATGGGAGACAAACGGAGAAAAAAAAATCCAGAAAATCACATTGCCTGTTTTTTTTATCATTTTATTTGCATATTATGGTGGAAAATAAGTATTTGGTCAGAAACAAAATTTCATCTCAATACTTTGTAATACATCCTTTGTTGGCAATGACAGAGGTCAAACGTTTTCTGTAAGTCTTCACAAGGTTGCCACACACTGTTGTTGGTATGTTGGCCCATTCCTCCATGCAGATCTCCTCTAGAGCAGTGATGTTTTTGGCTTTTCGCTTGGCAACACGGACTTTCAACTCCCTCCAAAGGTTTTCTATAGGGTTGAGATCTGGAGACTGGCTAGGCCACTCCAGGACCTTGAAATGCTTCTTACGAAGCCACTCCTTCGTTGCCCTGGCGGTGTGCTTTGGATCATTGTCATGTTGAAAGACCCAGCCACGTTTCATCTTCAATGCCCTTGCTGATGGAAGGAGGTTTGCACTCAAAATCTCACGATACATGGCCCCATTCATTCTTTCATGTACCCGGATCAGTCGTCCTGGCCCCTTTGCAGAGAAACAGCCCCAAAGCATGATGTTTCCACCACCATGCTTTACAGTAGGTATGGTGTTTGATGGATGCAACTCAGTATTCTTTTTCCTCCAAACACGACAAGTTGTGTTTCTACCAAACAGTTCCAGTTTGGTTTCATCAGACCATAGGACATTCTCCCAAAACTCCTCTGGATCATCCAAATGCTCTCTACCAAACTTCAGACGGGCCCGGACATGTACTGGCTCAAGCAGTGGGACACGTCTGGCACTGCAGGATCTGAGTCCATGGTGGCGCAGTGTGTTACTTATGGTAGGCCTTGTTACATTGGTCCCAGCTCTCTGCAGTTCATTCACTAGGTCCCCCCGCGTGGTTCTGGGATTTTTGCTCACCGTTCTTGTGATCATTCTGACCCCACGGGGTGGGATTTTGCGTGGAGCCCCAGATCGAGGGAGATTATCAGTGGTCTTGAATGTCTTCCATTTTCTAATTATTGCTCCCACTGTTGATTTCTTCACTCCAAGCTGGTTGGCTATTGCAGATTCTGTCTTCCCAGCCTGTTGCAGGGCTACAATTTTGTTTCTGGTGTCCTTTGACAGCTCTTTGGTCTTCACCATAGTGGAGTTTGGAGTCAGACTGTTTGAGGGTGTGCACAGGTGTCTTTTTATACTGATAACAAGTTTAAACAGGTGCCATTACTACAGGTAATGAGTGGAGGAAAGAGGAGACTCTTAAAGAAGAAGTTACAGGTCTGTGAGAGCCAGAAATCTTGATTGTTTGTTTCTGACCAAATACTTATTTTCCACCATAATATGCAAATAAAATGATAAAAAAACAGACAATGTGATTTTTTGGATTTTTATTTCTCAGTTTGTCTCCCATAGTTGAAGTCTACCTATGATGTAAATTACAGACGCCTCTCATCTTTTTAAGTGGTGGAACTTGCACTATTGCTGACTGACAAAATACTTTTTTGCCCCACTGTATGTCTCATATGATCTGTAAGCCGTATATTTCACCCTTCTATGTAGTGTTAATAAGCCCCCGATAAGATTTCTGGTCCTGCACATTGCGAGGGGGAGGCTTGTGTAGCGTTGTTCTCTGCAGGGGGCTTTAATAAATAGGGGGGCAGACAGGATGATGTTGGAGGATCTCACGGTCATGGAGATGAGAGGTCTCCAGATAGGCTCCCCAAATCATCATATTTACCTACATTCACTACAACTCTACTACAGACCAGCGAATCCATTACATCTTACCTGAGCCCTACAGACAGCATTGGTTCCAGTAGTTCTTTCACCTCCTGTTGGATGGAGGGACCCAGTGCCCGAGCCAGCATACTTATACAAGTAAACACCGTGGCGTCCACTTGCATCGACTTCTGCCTCCTAGGTGCCGAAAAACATCAATCGTTGCAGGGTGAGCAGTCCGTATGAAAATCAGTAATACAAGTGAGCAGATGAAACTTTGTGATCGATCCTATTAGCTAAATGTGGCATTTGTCTTATTTTTTCTGTGCCCTTTTTTCAACAGCAGTAATAACTATAGTATCCTCATATATCCTACAGTATTGGCTGCCATAATCAGGTCTAAGAGACGAAGGAGGATGCCTTATATCCGATGGGTGCCTGGATAAGAGAGGCCCGTGGCCAACCCATCAGCAGAATCTACTATATGATACATTTAGAAAAGGATTTTATTCCTAACCATTTTTCTCTACAGTAAGAAAATTGTATAATTGAGCAGCAGAATAATCCTTTAAGTGTCTGTCCAGCGCCGCTCATTTCTGCAAGATGTCACGCCTGCAGGAACCTGCCAGGACGTGTGCACTACAAAAAGCGCGGCACCAGACAGACCCATTAAACTCCACCCTAGACAGACTGACACCATCGCAGCACTTACTTGTGAGCGAAATCCTTAGGAGGCAGAGCAGACTTCACATGCTCGAGGATTTTTGGCAGGTAACAACGAATCTCTGACCTTACGGCTACAGAGATGAGACCGAGAGCCTGGAAAGCCACGGTCCGCTCCTTCTCTTTACGCACGCAGCTCAGTAAGTGGCTCATGGTTTCAGGGAGGTATTGATCTGCTGTAAAAAGTTAGATAAATTTACGGGTATTTAATAGGAAGTAAAAAGAATACATCAGAATCAGCAGAGTGCCCCCATTCATTGCTAAGGAGAGAGGCACAAGGGGTCAGATCCATCTCTGCACCAGCAACGAAGAAACTGCAGAGGGTCCAAGCGGGTAGATATCCACCAATCGGTGACTGATAGAGAATTGTTTTCTAGGGCAGTAAAACCCCATTAAGTATCATTTCCCCAAATGTAAGCATTACCTGTGAAAGCGGAAGGTCTGAACGCTGCCAACCGTGGGAGAACATTCAATATGCTCATCTGGATCAAAGGGTTCTTGCTACTCCTGCACTTCAGAACCCAACGACAAATCTACAAGGAAATAAATAAATAAAAAAATATAAATTATATTATATTTATATTATAAATATTTATTTATATTTAATTTATGTTGTATATATACAAAAAGTAGCTGGCATATTGATATGTGGGGAAAGCGAGATTTCAACAATTCATTACCTGGTCAAACTTTTCTTCTATCAGTTCCCGACACGCACGGCTTTCAACCAAGACAGACTTCTCTGGCATCGGAGCGGCTCCGTATCCCAAAATCCCGTGTTGCCCTGTGTATCCCAAGAGGCTCAGCAGAGCGTTTGTCGGCTGGGGCTGCACCGACTGGACGCCGGCGAACGGGGTGATGTGGCGTGGCTTTAAGCCGTAGGTCAGAAGGTCCTTGCAGTGTTTGTCGTGGACGAGTTGCTGCTGTGTGATTTCCTCCATTTCATCTCGCAGCCGCTGCAAGAAGTGAAAGAAACTTTTCTTGATGTTACAGAAGAAAAAAAAAGGTAATACATAGATGTGGCTAATATCAACCCACATGTAAGGAGAAGTCTCCCAATATAAGTGCGTGTGGACTAGAATATATAGTGAAAAATTGCATAAAGACCACCCCTGAGGAAAGCAGATGCCGAAACGCGCGTCGGGGTGGGTGCCTCCTTACGTCGATCCCTGCTGGCTTCCATTCAAGTACATCCAACATGAACAATATATATTTACTTATATGAACACAAATATATTAACATCTAATATGAACTATTCAATCTACTTTTAATAGAAGCAAAGATTGAAAATGATTAGTAGCCGCTTACTATAGGTAGTCATGCACTATAGCACTTTACTAATCCTACTAGAGTTTATACAATTGTATTCATTCATTCATAAAGTATTTATGCACTGCAGCACACAAGAGTGTACAAACAGCCATATTTATTAGTGGGTTAACACAATCATACTTAAGTCATTGCACTTTTTTTTATATATCCCACATTCTAACCATATAGATGGTATTTCCAGCACTATAGGTGTTTGACATGCAACCTGTATGAATATATCATTTCTTAATATCTGCTTGTCACTTGGAATAGTGCCTGCTTTTTCTCCTGGTTGTTTTTCCTACCCTTTCACACCAAAATTCTCGATCAATAAAATATTGTACTCTTTTTTTTTCACCATTACTATTGACCTTTTTTGGCGGTTTTTCTTTTGTCCCGGTCTTCGTGTTTGGTGTCTGCGCACTCGAACTGACCTGGAAAATCATATTGCCAGGTCAGTTTTACCGTATAGTGAACATGGTAAATAAAAAAAACCTTTTTTTTTTTTGCAATTTCAATAAACTTGGATTTTTTTTCCAGTGTATCACATGATAAAATGAATTATGTCATTCAAAAGTACAACTTTATCCAGAAAAAAAAAAACAAGTCCTCATATGACCTATGTGGACTGAAAAACAAACAAAAGAACAAACAAAAAAAAAAAAAAAAAAAAAGATATGGCTCTTGGAAGAAGGGGAGGAAAAAACAATCGAAAAAAATGGAAATAGGCTGCGGTGTAAATATTACATGGCAACCACTACCCTGAGAGGGTTGTCCGCATGTTTGCCTTCAGAGCGCCCTCCTCCTTAGCCTCCCCCTGCTTGCAGTTTCCCATGGGGCGCTCCTGAATGACTGACAGGTCAGACCGGCAGGGAGGAGCGCAGGGACAGAGCCAATGCTAACCATGTCCAAGCGCTCCCTCCTTGCCAAAAACAATGGCCGCCGATGACAGACTGCAGTGGTAGCCAATAACTTAGGCAACAAGCAGATAACGAAAGAATTAAAAATCCCTCTATTTTGGGGAACAGAGAGGATTTTTAATAAGAGGTAAAATGCAAGGTTGCTTCTTTTCACAAGCACTTTTTCCAGAGTTGCGTTTGGCGCTCCTCCAGCATCTTTCCCCATTACCTCTCCTTCAATGCTGCTGATTCTCACTAACTCATTGATAATCAGGAGGGCGCCGTGGAGCCGGTCGTCGCGGTTCATTCCTTTCTCCTTGGATAACGTCTCATCGAATCCTCTCTCGGCTTCTTCGTACGTTTGCTGTACAAAAGAAGTAAAATAAAGAATTAAACACGATAGATCAAGCGTGATCCCTGTGTGGCTATGGTGCTTTATTTTGTGGTCCTGGATGGTAAAAACTTGATCTTAAAGAGCACATGAATGAACCCAATAGTTTGGTATACCCAAATGTGATGTCCAAAATGAAGAGGAGAGAGCCGTACCCTGTACCACTGCGGTTTCTGCAGCTCCTTGGGTTCCCGCTGTGTGGTCAGGATAAGACAGGCCCTCAGAGCGGCCACGGCTCCCTCCCTAATCGCTTGCTTGGGGTCCCACACGCCATTGAAGATGTTGTCGAAGAAAGGCTGGACCTGCTGAAAGAAGAAGGTGGGAGCGCTGATGGCCAGCTCCCGCAGCACCAGGACCTGTAGAGAAGACGAGAGGTCAGTACCGGAGGCCGACGTCACAGAAACAGTCTACATAGACTGCCGTAAAGAGAAGTGACCTCACCCCCGCGTGTCTACGGCCTTCGTGGCGTTCGGGGCCCATCCACTCCAAAGCACGTTTCACCTCAAACTCCACATACTCCGCAGTGAACGTGTCCCCCGCCATGGCAAGGCGTCCCATCGCTTTGGAAGCCATCTCCATGACGGCCGGGTCACTGGAGGGCAGCAGGTTACGCAGGTAATTAGCAAATCTGCTGATTCGGGTGGCATTTCCGCCTTCCACTCCCATCAGGCTCACTGTGAAGGGACAGAAAGAAATCCTGAGCAACCACTGACTGATTCCAGGTGATGGGCTACACGGGGGTCTACGGAGATGAAGCCCATCAGACCAGAAAGTCAGCCCGGTGATTGACGGCTGCGGTAACATGGAGGAAGAGCAGAGGATGGGGGTCAGCAGCCTAAAAGACGACACTCTGTACCTATAGCCAGAATCCCTCCTTTCCTCTCGCTCGCGTCGGAGCTGGAAACAAACTCGAAAATGAAATGATTCAGCTCATCGTAGAACTGCGTGGCCTCCTCCGGGGTCACCTGGAAAAGGACATAAGGGTGAAGGGTTAATGGAAAACACGGCACCGATGGAGAAAAAAAACAGGGGGGAGAACTACAGCAGAACTACAAGTCCCAGCATTCATGAGGACCCTGCCCCTATCAGGGAATGCTGGGAGATGTAGTTTTATAATAGCTATGGAGGCAGCCAGAGGAAGTCGGATCATCAGTCTCACACACGTTGCTTACTTTTTCCCATCAGGTTTGGCATTTTGCAGCCGCATGTAGTAAAGCAAATGTGCAATAGTCCCCGGCAACGTCGCAATGTGACCCCAAAATGTGACAGAGGCCCAACCTTTACTGTGCCATTTACTCCACTAAAAATGTCGCAAATGTGGCACAAATCCATCAATGCTCATAAATGTTACTGTCGGCAGCAGATTTATTAAAAAGTGCGTTCTTGTTAATGAATCTGCGGCAGAACAGGCTCCTTTACCCAGACTGGGACGATATACGAAGCACTTAGTAAATGTGACACGCAGAAAGGCATTATTATATTAGGATTCATCTTGGAAGGATTTACTCTGCACGGAGTGAACAAACTGTCGAAGTATTCGGTATTCACACCCCGCCATCGTCTACGGGATACAGGGCGGAGAGACAGACGAGGCGCAGAGAGAGACCGAGGAGAGGGGAAGCAGACAGAGAGAGACACCGAGCAAGAGGAAGCAGAGAGAGACACCGAGCAAGGGGAAGCAGAGAGAGAGACACCGAGCAAGGGGAAGCAGAGAGAGAGAGAGACACCGAGCAAGGGGAAGCAGAGAGAGAGAGAGACACCGAGCAAGGGGAAGCAGAGAGAGAGACACAGACACCGAGCAAGGGGAAGCAGAGAGAAAGAGACACCGAGCAAGGGGAAGCAGAGAGAGAGAGAGACAGAGCAAGGGGAAGCAGAGAGAGAGAGAGAGACAGAGCAAGGGGAAGCAGAGAGACACCGGGCAAGGGGAAGCAGAGAGACACCGGGCAAGGGGAAGCAGAGAGAGAGACACCGAGCAAGGGGAAGCAGAGAGACACCGAGCAAGGGGAAGCAGAGAGACCGAGGAAGGGGAAGCAGAGAGACCGAGGAAGGGGAAGCAGAGAGACCGAGGAAGGGGAAGCAGAGAGACCGAGGAAGGGGAAGCAGAGAGACCGAGGAAGGGGAAGCAGAGAGACCGAGGAAGGGGAAGCAGAGAGACCGAGGAAGGGGAAGCAGAGAGACCGAGGAAGGGGAAGCAGAGAGACCGAGGAAGAGGAAGCAGAGAGACCGAGGAAGCGGAAGCAGAGAGATCGAGGAAGCGGAAGCAGAGAGACCCGAGGAGGGGAAGCAGAGAGACCGAGGAAGCGGAAGCAGAGGGCCCCGAGGAGGGGAAGCAGAGAGACACCGAGGAAGGGGAAGCAGAGAGACACCGAGGAAGGGGAAGCAGAGAGACACCGAGGAAGGGGAAGCAGAGAGACCGAGGAAGGGGAAGCAGAGAGACCGAGGAAGGGGAAGCAGAGAGACCGAGGAAGGGGAAGCAGAGAGACCGAGGAAGGGGAAGCAGAGAGACCGAGGAAGGGGAAGCAGAGAGACCGAGGAAGGGGAAGCAGAGAGACCGAGGAAGGGGAAGCAGAGAGACCGAGGAAGCGGAAGCAGAGAGACCGAGGAAGCGGAAGCAGAGAGACCGAGGAAGCGGAAGCAGAGAGACCGAGGAAGGGGAAGCAGAGAGACCGAGGAAGCGGAAGCAGAGAGACCGAGGAGGGGAAGCAGAGAGACCGAGGAAGCAGAAGCAGAGGGCCCCGAGGAGGGGAAACAGAGAGACTGTTATCCTCATTACTGTACTCGATCCATGTTAGGCTAAGTGCACACGTTGCAGAATTGCTGCGGAAATTTCCGTGGCAATTCTGCAACTCCTGCCACGGGTATGTCGCATGCGGAATTGGCATGCGTATTCACGCTAAACACTAGCGTTTTCCAAGCGATCTGTAGCATCGCCTGGAAAACTGATTGACAGGTCAGTCATACTTGTCAAACATAGTGTTTGACAAGTGTGACCAACTTTTTACTATTGATGCTGCCTACGCAGCATCAATAGTAAAAAGATAGAAAGTTAAAAATAATTTAAAAAATAAAAAATCGTGATAGTCTCACCTTCCGGCGTCCCCCGCAGTCTTCCCGCTCCTCGCGATGCTCCGGTCCCAATAATGCATTGCGGCAATAACCCCAGATAACGTGTGGTCTCGTGAGACCGCTACGTCATCACAGGTCATTTTCGCAATGCATTATTGGGAACGGAAGGATGCCGGAAGGTGAGAACATCACGATTTTTTATTTTAATTCTTTATTTTTTAGCAATTATATGGTTGCCAGGGCCTGGAGGAGAGTCTCCTCTCTCCCACCCTGGGTACCAACCGCACATGATCCGCTTACTTCCCGCATGGTGGGCATAGCCCCATGCGGAAAGTAAGCGGATCAATGCATTCCTTTGTGTGCGGAATCCCCGCGATTCCGCACAAAGAATGAGCATGCTGCGTTTTTTTTTTCGGAATACGATTCCGCGGCGTAAAAACACACAACATGTGCACAAAAATTACGGATTGCATTCTAATAAAAGGATGCTTAATGTATGCAGTTTTGTTTTGCGGTTTTATCGCGAAAAATCCTGAACGTGTGCACACAGCCTTATTTCCCCAGCAGACGAGCCCCCCGGGGTGTTACGCCCCCTTAATTCACTCACTTCTCGCAGCTCGGTGGTGACATAATGCTGCAGATCCTTGGCGGCCTTTGTGCGAGTCTCTTCGTTTTTGCTCCTCAAGCCGTTGGCTATTTGCTGCAGCATCGTCATGATGCCGGACATGTTGGCGGTCGCAGTCATGATTGCGAAACAGGACGGGCAGCAGACTCCTGCGGGACCAAAAAAAAAAAAAAGCAGAAACTTATGTCAGCACAAGGCACAGAGAGCATTTCAGGGTCCGCACTCCCCCAGATCAATATACATTAGTCTGCAGGTTATTAGCGTTATGATGCCATCCGGCCGCCGCACTGAAAGTAAACAAAGGCCAAGATAAAACCCCGGTTGCTTCTCCCTCAAACATTGCGAGGCCGAGAAAGGAGCCTGCGCCTCAAAATACCTTCCCCTAATTGAGCAGACAAGTCGTAATAAAATTTTAAAAAAAGCCGCCACCTTCCGTCCTATAGACAATGATTGGGACACGCACACCTCTGCATCATTCTTGACCGAACAGTACAAAGCCTGATTCTAGTGGGGTACTGGACTCTCAGCAATTAGCACATTATCCCCTCTCTCAGGGATAGGGGGAAAAAAGCTATTGCAGGAATAACCCTTTAGTACTAAGGGCTAGTGCACACAGGGTGATTGTGGCCATAAAACGACTGGCTACACATTTGGTGATCAGCGGTTGGTTCACCCCTTCACGACATCCAACGTACATGTACAACACAAATCGGAAGCAGTTGCATGGAGTCCGCCACACACCCGACAGGTCACGGCCGTGTGTTACAATCAGGACCTGCCTCTAACAATCGGAAGCACCCTCCGCCATTGTTAACCTATTAAATGCCACTGTCAAACTCTGATAGCGTAAATTAATGAGCCCACCACGCCTGTGACATGATCGTGGGTCGCCGATGGATTGCTATGACACCTGGGGGTCTGCTGAAGACCCCCTGTCTGTGGCCAAGCTGTACAGTAGAAGCGATCTGACGATCGCGGGTTCAAATCCATTAAGGAGATGAAAAAGGACAGTGGAAAGAAAAAAATATATAAAAAAATAAATAAATAAAACATAAAAGTTCAAATCACCCCCCACATCTTAAAAAATAAAAAATACCAAATGTGTTTCACCACATTTAGAAAAGGAGATTTTTGTTTACTTACCGTAAAATCTTTTTCTCCGAGCCATTCATTGGGGGACACAGGACCATGGGGTGTATGCTTGCTGCCACTAGGAGGACACTAAGTAGACAGAAAGATTAACTCCTCCTCTGCAGTATACACCCCATCACTGGATACAATTTCAACCAGTTCGGTAGTAAAGCAGTAGGAGCATGAACAAAGACAACTATGTCAAAACCAAGAAGTAACAACAAGCCAAAACAGGCTAACAGGGTGGGTGCTGTGTCCCCCAATGAATGGCTCGGAGAAAAAGATTTTACGGTAAGTAAACAAAAATCTCCTTTTCTCCTACGCCTCATTGGGGGACACAGGACCATGGGACGTACAAAAGCAGTCCCTGGGTGGGGAGCAATATGCTAATACCCCATGTACCACTGGCTTACGGCTTAAGGAACTGCCGCTTGCAGAATACGCCTGCCAAGGGCGGCGTCTGCGGAAGAAATAGAATGAATGTGGTAATGCTTGGTAAAGGTGTGCAAACTGGACCACGTCGCAGCCTTGCAGACCTGTTGTGCCGACGCCTGATGCCGAATGGCCCACGAGGCGCCCACCGACCGAGTAGAATGAGCCTTGATCCCAGCTGGGATAGGCACACCCTTGACACGATAGGATTCTTGAATGGCTGACCGAATCCATTTTGCCAGAGTGGCTTTTGAAGCAGGAGAACCCCTCCTGGGCCCCTCTGGAAGTACGAACAGGACGTCTGACGTACGAAAGGGAGCCGTCCTCGAGACGTACCGACGAAGAGCTCTCACCACATCAAGAGTGTGTAGAGCCTTCTCGATGCGATGGACAGGTGTCGGGCAGAACGAAGGTAAAACAATCTCCTCATTTAGGTGGAAAGAGGAGACGACCTTGGGCAAAAAGGTGGGAGAGGTCCTCAATACCGCCTTGTCCGGATGAAAAATTAGGAAGGGAGGGCGGCAAGAGAGCGCAGCCAACTCCGAGACCCGTCTGATGGACGTGACGGCCACCAGGAAGACTACCTTCCAAGAAAGGAGGGTTAAGGAAACGTCCTGCAGCGGTTCGAAGGGAGCCTCCTGAAGTGCTCCGAGAACTAAGTTGAGATCCCACGGATCTAAGGGTGACCTGTAGGGAGGCGCCACACGGGAGACTCCCTGGAAAAAAGTTTTCACCGGCAACCTATTGGCAATCTTCCGCTGGAAAAGAACTGACAATGCCGAAACCTGACCCTTTAGGGAGCTAAGGGCAAGTCCCGACTCTAGTCCGGACTGAAGAAACTCCAGTATGGAAGGAACAGAAAACACTAGAGGGGACCGTCCCTGTGCCTCGCACCATGAGAAAAAAATTCGCCAGGTACGGTGATAAGCACGCATGGAAACAGGTTTCCTAGCTCTGATCATGGTGGAGGACACCCTGGGAGAGAAACCCGCTTGGCCTAGAATCCAGGACTCAACAGCCAGGCCGTCAAAGACAGGGCCCCTGAGTTCTGATGGTAAATTGGGCCCTGTGAAAGAAGATCCGCGCGATCTGGAAGACGCCAAGGGACGTCGGTTACCAGCTGAACCATTTCGGCGTACCATGCCCGACGCGGCCAGTCTGGCGCGACGAGAATCACTGGTACCCCCTCTGCCCTGATCTTTTTGATGACCCTCGGTAGTAGGGGAAGAGGAGGAAAAATGTACGGGAGTCGGAATTGGCGCCAAGGCAGGACCAGGGCGTCTACTCCGAGGGCCCGTGGGTCGAGGGACCGAGCAAGGAACTGAGGAACCTTGTTGTTCATCCTGGAAGCCATGAGATCCACATCCGGAGTCCCCCAGCGATGGCAAATCTGCTGGAAGACCTCCGGGTGGAGGGACCATTCTCCGGAGGCGATGCCCTGGCGGCTGAGGTAGTCCGCCGCCCAATTTTCCACACCTGGAATGTGGATCGCCGAGATGGTCGAATGGTTCGACTCCGCCCAATGGAGGATGTGAGACACCTCGAGCATGGCCGTCCTGCTGCGGGTTCCGCCCTGACGGTTGATATACGCCACGGCCGTGGCGTTGTCGGACTGGATTCTGACTGGATGACCTGCCAGAAGACGGTGAAACTGGTACAGTGCTAGCCTGATAGCTCGAATCTCGAGGATGTTGATGGCAAGGCGAGACTCTTGAGCGGACCACCGCCCCTGGGCTGTGTGATGGTTGAAGACCGCTCCCCAGCCTATGAGACTGGCATCGGTGGTCACCACCAACCATCGTACTGGGAGAAAGGACCTTCCCTGAGTTAGGGAGGACTTCAGCGTCCACCACCTTAGGGTCTTCCTGACCCGAGGGGACAGGATAAATCGGCGATCGAGGGAGGACGGTTTGCCGTCCCAAGCCGACAAAAGTGCATGTTGCAGAGGACGGAGGTGAAACTGCGCAAATGGAACCGCTTCCATGGCCGCTACCATCTGTCCGAGAACTCGCATGCTGGCGCGAATGGAGTGGGATACTGGGCGAGAAAGACGCTGGGCTCCCTGCTGCAAGGCCAAAACCTTGTCTTGAGGGAGTATGACCAGACCGCGGGAAGTGTCTAGTATCATCCCCAGGAAGGAGATTTGTTGAGCCGGAATTGGAGAAGATTTTTCGAAATTTATCTTCCATCCCAGACGAGAAAGAGTATCCACCGTGAGAACGACGGACTCTTCGCACGCCGGGTAGGAAGGACCCTTTATTAGGAGGTCGTCCAAGTACGGAATTACCACCACTCCCCTGGAATGAAGAATGGCCATGGCAGCCGCCATGACCTTCGTAAAAACTCTGGGGGCGGTGGCGAGACCGAAGGGCAAGGCCACAAATTGGAAGTGTTCCCCGCAAAAGGCGAAGCGAAGGAACTGCTGATGCGGAGGGAAAATCGGTATGTGCAGGTAGGCATCCTTGATGTCTATGGATGCCAGGAATTCTCCCTTTTCCATAGACGCGACCACAGAACGGAGGGATTCCATCCTGAAGTGTCTGATTTTTATGAATCTGTTTAGTAGCTTCAGGTCTAGGATCGGACGAAGTGATCCGTCCTTCTTTGGGACCACGAACAGATTCGAATAGAAACCCTTGAATCTTTGTTCTAGGGGGACCGGAATGATGACTCCGTCCCTTTGTAGTGCCCGTATTGCCTGGAGAAATGCCGTGGTCTTTGACCTTTGAGGGCAAGATTGGAAGAAGCGTGTAGGGGGGAAGGAGGAAAATTCTATTTTGTATCCGGTGGACACCAGATCTCTGACCCACTCGTCGGAAACGACTGAGAGCCAGGTTTGATGGAACAAAAGTAGACGTCCGCCTACTTTGTCGGAGTCCACCGGATGGTGCAAGGAGTCATTGGGCGGAGGATCCCTGGGATGCTGATCCCTTAGATCCGGGAGGTTTAGGCCTGGGTCTCCAGTTACGATTAGGTCTGTAAGAGACCTGGGTGCCTCGGCCACCGCGCGAACCTCGGCCTGATGCGGGGGTAGGAGATGAGGAAGACCAGTTGGTATTGGGCCGAAACGGCCGAAATGGAGGTTGCTGCTGGTACCGAAAGGGCCGGGTAGGCTTTTGCTGGGGGAGAAATTTACTTTTCCCTCCGGTAGCATCCGAAATCATTTGGTCCAATTTTTCTCCAAATAACCGACCAGCCTGGTAAGGCAGGGCTGTTAGAGAACGTTTAGAAGCCGAATCTGCTCGCCAATCCCTGAGCCACAGGGCTCTCCTGATGGAGATTGCATTGGCGGCTGCCTGTGCAGCGCAATTAGCTGCGTCCATAGAGGCATTGACTATGAAGTCTCCGGCCTGCACTATCTGGTTAACCAGGATGCTGGCTTCTGGAGGTAAATCACTGGCTTGGATGTTAGAGGAAAGAGTCTCAGTCCAAGAGACCATAGCCTTAGCCACCCAGGAGGCGGCGAAGGATGGGAAGAGAGACGCTCCTGTGGCCTCGAAGGCGGAACGAGCCAGATGATCAATCTGGCGATCAGAGGGATTCTTAACTGAGGAACCGTCCGAAAGAGACAGGATGGTCTTGGACGCGAGGTGTGACACAGCAGGGTCCACCGAGGGAGACTGTAGCCAGTCTTTGACTAATTCCCGAGAAAAGGGGTATTTGGCCTCTATGAACTTTTGACCTATGAAGCGTTTATCTGGACGATCCCTATGTTTTTGTACAACCTCCTAGAAGTGAGGGTGAGTGACAAAAACCTTTTTAACCCGTTTAGTTTTTTTGAAAGACACCGCGTATTCGGGTTCCGATGCGGAGTCTTCAGTCACCTTCAGGGTCTGATTTACCGCCTCAATGAGAGAGTCGAGAGACTCCTGGGAGGAGGGGGGTTCCTGAACGTAGGAAATGTCGGACTCATATTCAGAGTCATCCGATTTAGGAGAAGGGGACCGAGAAGCAGAGCTTGCGGGTACTGAAGGGCCCGCTAGCTGATGGTCAGGGGATGAAACGCGAACACGTTTTTTAGAGCCCCGGGTGGAAAGTGACCGGTTACGCCCCCTGCTGGTAGACGAATCCATATCGTCGTCTGAATCCTCCACGGTCCGACCTGGAGGGGGGCCCCGGAGGGAGTCAATTGCCCTGGCTAGGGAAGCCACAGATCGTGACAGAGAGGTTGCCCACTCAGGGGGGCTAGGCTCTACCGGATCAACGGGAGCGGCATCGGCGACGGTACCGGCGTCGGCAGGGGGCGGCTGCACAGAGGGTGAGACGCAGTCTAC